>NC_044559.1:136518180-137118180 GCF_007565055.1 Rhinopithecus roxellana | reverse complement strand
TGCACTCCAGCCCGGGCGACAGAGCGAGACTCTGTCTCCAAAAAAAAAAAAAAAAAAAAATGGATCTCTTGCAAGTAAAAATGATTTTAAAGTTTCCATACTTCTCATTCGTAGTTGTATAAATTAAGATTTTCTTACACTAATGTGATTATAAAAAACTTCATGCCCATGAAATGATTTATTTGTACTTACATCTTTTGTTTTATTATAAATTTTACTCCTGTGGGGTAAAACATGACTTCAAAAATTCTGGTGATGCGAAATTGGGAAACAATTATACATATTTTCTTTTTGTAACACTTCCTTAAAAACAAAACTCAGATACTTGTTTCACGTTTTTATTATTTTGACAGCAGAATCATACCCAAATAAAGTGTAATTACAGGCCTGGCACTGGTGGCTCACACCTGTAATCCAGCACTTTAGGAGGCCAAGGTGGAAGAATCACTTGAGGCCAGGAGTTTGAGACCAGCCTAGGCATATAGTGAGACCTCACCTCTACAAAAAGTAGAAGTTAACCACATGTTGTAGTGCACCAGTAGTCCTAGCTATAATACTTGGAGGCTGACATGGAAGGATTGCTTGAGCCTAGGAATTCAGGTTACAGCAAGCTATGAGTATGCCACATTGTACTCTGGCCTGGGCGACAGAGCAAGATTCTGTCTTTAGATTGGATGGATGGATGGATGGGTGGATGAATGGATGGATAGATGGATGGATAGATAGAGAGATTCTGTCTGTAGATAAAATAGATAAATAGGTAGGTAGATAATAGTCTATTATCTGACAAGTTTATTGCTCTGTATTTATTTTTATACTTCAAATAAAGACATCTCTACATGTAGATTACTTCATCTTTCATACTTCTGCCTTTAGTTGTCTTTAAAAAAGACAATGTAGTTGTCTTTTCATCTTACATTATACTTTTAACAGACATCTCTTAACCTTTTGCCAGATTGACCTTTCAATTCCTCTCTTTTAAAAACTCTACTTCTTAGGAAAGAGGAAATGATCCTTTAAAAAATCAGTGCGAGACTTAAAAGACAAGAAATTTATGCCCTCTATACATAATAATCAGGTATGGATCTTAATCATTCACAGAGAAAGGGGTGTGGAGGTGCAGATAATCCAAGGAACATACGAATTTTCCTTTTGTGTGGATTTTTGTATTTAATTTTGAATGTAAGTATGCTTGATCTAGGAACTTACTATAGTAAGATAAAAGTTACATAGTTTTTCCGCACTCTGAAAACCTGATTGAGGGGCATACAGAAATATTAATTTGGTACCACTCTCATTGATGTTTTGTATCCTTTCAACATGAACCGTAATCTTCAAGTAATCCACAGTTCCAACTGAGGAAAACCTGCTTTTGTACAGATCTTTTCTGGAGCTGAGGTTCAAGTTATTTCAAAGGGTCTTCTGTAACAAAAAGTAACGAAATAAAGATAACACTGAGAATACTATTTATTCAAAGCTTTGAGTATACAAATTTGAAAGTAATATTTTCATATGTCTCTATTCAAATCTGTAGCTCATTGGTAACTGACTTTGTCCTTTTTCAGCTTACTTTTTACCATATGAAATTGTATTTGCTACAGAATCGAGTGAATGTTTGTGTAACCTTTTTATTAAGGCTCTTTACTCACTACTTATGTCTGTTTTTCAGTCCCAGTTGTGACATGATGGAACTAAGGCGCCGTTATCAGAATTTGTATATACCTAGTGACTTTTTTGATGCTCAGTTTACATGGGTGGATGCTTTCCCTTTGTCAAGACCATTTCAGCTGGGAAATTACTGCAATTTTTATGTAATGCACAGAGAAGTAGAGTCCTTAGAAAAAAATATGGCCATTCTTGATCCACCAGATGCCGACCACTTATACAGTGCAAAGGTTTGTATTCAACTGTGATATGCAGCTTAAATTTCTTAGCAGTTATTCATAATAAAAGGGTATGTAGAATTATCCTTCAGAAAGTGTTTGTTAGGTAGACTCGAATACCTGTTTTCTTCTTGACTGCTTGATCCTATTTTGGTTATATAATTTAATTTAAACTCTCTTTGCCTCATCTCTTGAGCTGTAAAACAAGTTATTCTAACATTTTAAACCTCATAAAAATGTGAAGATAAAGTTGATGTTAATGAGATATTTGGAATGTCGTATGACTTCTGGTAGCCTCAGATAAAACTTAGTGTTAGATGAATGCACTAAATGTTAGTCTTAAGGGAAACATTCAGTATATTATGTATAGTCTACAGTTTTGTTTAAAGCATTGTTTGAGTGAAAAAGCATCCCTTCAAAAGTTAAAACTAAGTAATTATAAGGTATCTAGGCCTGGCGTGGTGGCTCACGCCTGTAATCCCAGCACTTTGGGAGGCTGAGGTATCTAATACTATTTCTGCTATAGTATTACTTCCTATTTTTATTTAAAAATTTCAGACATCTAATATGTAAAGATAATTAGTAGTGCTTCTCATTTTTTCACATTACTTTAGACTTTTGACAGGATTGAATTATTTGACTATAATAGGTAATGCTGATGGCTAGCCCTAGTATGGAAGATTTGTATCATAAGTCATGTGCTCTTGCTGAAGACCCACAAGAACTTCGAGATGGATTCCAACATCCTGCTAGACTTGTTAAGGTAAAAGGACACATTTGTTTTAACTTTAGATGTATTCACTTTGCTTAGCTGTAACTTTGTACATATAAAATCTAAAACCCTACATTTTAATATGTGTTGATTAGTTTAATGACTAATTTCAGTATTAAGGCACCCAGAATTTAATGATGTAGATGTTTTTCTCATTGCAGATTATGACTATATCTTATTTGTACACTACTAGTTCAACAGTCATTTTGATGTTTTATATTCGTAACATAGTAGAATCTTGGTGGTAATAGGATTCAGTGTCTTTGGATGTTGTTGAAGTTTGAATTATAGCTTGTTTCTTTAAAAGAACTCTATCTGAAGAAATATTTTAAAAGGATGAGTTATGATGTGTGTAAATCCTATTCCATTGCTGAAATGCAGTGTGGAACACAATGAACTGAACTCTTCCTTGACTGACAGATACCAGAGGTAGTAAAAATGGTATTGGAAAGGTTTGTACCTTTCCTTCTCAAGTATCTTATTTGTGATTTGACAGGGTACGTAATATATGTAAATGATTCTTTGTTTTGAATTAGTTTTTAGTGGGCATGAAAGGCAAGGATGAAGCTATGGCCATTGGAGGCCACTGGTCTCCTTCGTTGGATGGACCAGACCCAGAAAAAGATCCCTCTGTGTTGATTAAGACTGCTATTCGTTGTTGTAAGGCTCTGACAGGCATTGATCTAAGTGTGTGCACACAATGGTAAGTACCAATTCATTTCTTGATTAGAAGTGTTTTACTAATAGTTTATGTAGTTGTTCTTGTCGATCAGCCTTTTCCCCTCGGCTTATTTTAGCAATCCTGGTCATGCAGGTAATCCCAAAGGAAAATCCCCATTTGTAGCTAAAGTTCATTTGGTGCCAAAATGTTTTGGGGAAAAAGGATTAAGAACTAATCAAAATAAACTGAAAATTTAAATGTTTTGTTATGTTGTACTTTGGAAATTGGATGTATGTTGAAAATACTTTTCATTTCATGCATAGCTGGAGAAGATCGTCAAGAGAGAACTTCATTTCATTATAATTCTTTTGTTATAAAATGATGTAGTTGCGATTATTTTTGTTCAGCCATATTTTCTCTTGAGGCTTATTTGTCCTGTGTATTTTAGTGTGTCTTTTGTGACTTAATTTGAGAATATTCTTTTTTAGCACATGAAATCTGAACAGCTATCCAGCTTCTTCAGGTATTCTCTAAAATGTGGGTAGCTCTGTAATCAAACTTGAAAATGCCTTGGGGGAACATATTCTTCCTTTAACTTATTAAATATTGTACAAATGTACCAAAAGAGGAACTATGGCTTCTATAATTTTTTTTTCTTTAGACCAACCTCAAGTTCTTGCAGCAAAATTTCTTTACTTGATGTGCTACAAGTGAACTAGGGTCTTTAAAATGTATTTTAGAATTTTTTTTCCAACATGCTTCTTCCCTTGCAACAGGTACCGTTTTGCAGAGATTCGCTACCATCGCCCTGAGGAGACCCACAAGGGGCGTACAGTTCCAGCTCATGTGGAGACAGTGGTTTTATTTTTCCCGGATGTTTGGCATTGCCTTCCCACCCGCTCAGAGTGGGAAACCCTCTCCCGAGGATACAAGCAGCAGCTGGTCGAGAAGCTTCAGGGTGAACGCAAGGAGGCTGATGGAGAACAGGCACTGAACGCTAATCCCTTTTTCTATTTCCGCTTCTCACAGGCACAGGAACACAGGCACAAATGCACACCACACACTACATAACAAACACACATGGAGGAACATAACTGGTAACAGCGACTGGTAATCCAGCTTTCAGCAGTATAGTTGTATGTTCTTTTCTCTTAAAATTTCTGTCTATTATCCTAACTTTAAGAGTGCTGAGACCTCAGAGGAAAATAAGTTGTGCTTAAATTGCACAGAATTTTGTTTTTATCATAGGTCTAGTTGCTGGAATCTGGGACCAGTTGTTGAACAAGATTCAGTATTAAGCCATTTTAAACATTTTGCCATTTTCTAAAATTTAAAAAATTTTCTTTTTCATGGTCATCAGTTCTAGTCATGGATATTTGAAATTGGACAACCACAAGTCTGAGAGATTTGAAATTTCAGGCTATGTGGCAACGTCTTTGGTACATTTCAAAGGTCTGACTAAATCAGTCTTTGGGTGGCTTGAAAATTGGGGCAAGATCACACACTGTGTGGTTTGTGGAGACCGGCAGTGTTTGTGCATCCCTGATATCCTTTGTGTTGTAATTTATCACCCTTTTGTGTTTCACAGATCTGGCTTTGATTGGCTGATGAGTGTCTTTGTGATCAGTTAAAAGTGGTAGAATGTATGTACGTGGACTTGCCTAAATAATAACTTTAGGAGAAGACAATCTGAAACATTTGTGACCTTGCACAGATCAGCAACAGACTTTTAAAAATAAATTATTTTTGTTTTACGGTTTCATAATAGTAATTACATTCTTAACTTTGTATGTCAGGATGAAGAAGAGAAGGATGATGGTGAAGCTAAAGAAATTTCTACACCTACCCATTGGTCTAAACTTGATCCAAAGACAATGAAGGTAACTTTAATAAGGATGGATTTTACTTATCTTTTTCAAGTAAAAAAGATTTTTTTGAGATGGAGTCTCGGTTTGTTGCCCAGGCTGGAGTGTAGTGGTATGATCTCGGCTCACTGCAGCCTCTGTCTCCTGGGTTCAATAGATTCTCTTGCCTCAGCCTCCTGAGTAGCTGGGATTACAGGTGCCCCACCACCACGCCCGGCTAATTTTTGTAGTTTTAGTAGAGACGGGGTTTTACCGTGTTAGCCAGGATGGCCAGCCAGGATGTCAGCATGCTGGCCAGTTTGGTCTCGAACTCCTGAGTGCTGCGATTACAGGCACGTACAACCATGCCAGGCCAATTTCTGTATTTTTAGTAGAGATGGGATTTTGCCATGTTGTTCAGGCCAGTCTCACACTCCTGGCCTCAAGTGATCTACCCACCCCTGCCTCCCAGAGTGTTAGGATTACAGGGGTGAGCTACTGCACCCAGCCTAAAATATATTTAAAATTAAAACATAGATTGATATACATCTAAACTGGGAAGAGGCTGGGAGCGGTGGCTCACGCCTCTAATTGCAGCACTTTGAGAGGCATAGATGGGCAGATCGCTTGAGTCCAGGAGTTTGAGACCATCCTGGGCAGTGTGTGTGTGTTTGTGTGTGTGTGTGTGTGTATATATACACAGTTTATACATATATATATGTGTGTGTGTATATATATATATATTTTTTTTTTTTGAGACAGAGTCTTGCTTTGTCGCCCAGACTGGAGTGCGGTGGCACGATCTCAACCTCTGCCTCCCGGGTTCAAGAGATTCTTGTGCCTCAGCCTCCCTAGTAGCTGGGACTACAGGCCTTGTGCCACCATGCCCAACTAATTTTTGTATTTTTAGTAGTGGTGGGGTTTCACCGTGTTGGCCAGGCTGGTCTGAACTCCTGACCTCAATTGATCCACCCACCTCAGCCTCCCAAAGTCCTGGGATTACACATGTGATCCACCTCACCTGTTGTGTGTTTTATTCCATTTGTGTTTTTCTGAGTACAAGCTTTGTGATTGGTTGATTGGTTATTGTGTATAAAAGTTACGATCACTTCAACTCGAGGATACTGAGTAGAAAAAAAAAACAACCATAAAATAATAAGCCAGGCAAGGTGGCTCATGCCTGTGATCCCAGCACTTCTGGGGGCTGAAGGAGGAGGATTGCTTCAGTCTAGGAGTTTGAGACCAGCTTCTGCAACATAGTGAGGCCCTGTCTCTACAAAAAGTCTAAAAAATTATTTGGGCATAGTGGCACACGCCTATAGTCCCAGCTACTTGGGAAGCTGAGGTGGGAGGATTGCTTGAGCCTGGAATCTGGAGCCTGCAGTGAACTATGATTGTGCCACTGCACTCCAGCTTAGGCAACAAAATGAAATTTTGTCTAAAAATACGTGTGTGTATGTGTGTGTGTAAGGTTGCAGCTGGGCACTATGCTTTATGCCTGTAATCCCAGCACTTTGGGAGGCCCAGATGGGCAGATTGCTACAGCCCAGTAGTTCAAGATCAGCCCTGGCAACATATTGAGACTCTGTCTCTACCAAAAAAAAAAATTAGCCAAGCATGGTGATGCATGCCTATAGTCCCAGCTACTTAGGAGCCTGAGGTGGGAGGATCACTCGAACTTGGAAGGTCAAGATTGCCACAGTGAGCCATGAACCGTGGTTATGCCACTCCAGCCTGGGTAACAGAGCAAGCCTCTGCCTCAAAAAAAAAGAAAATGACACATCCTGTTGAGTTAACATTAATTTTGTGCATGTAATTATTTTTAAATGTTTTATACTATTAAAGTAAATTGATTAAAGGGACAGTGCGGTGGTGTCATTAGAGTTCACTGCAGCTTCAAACTCCTATGCTCAAGTGGTCCTCTCACCTAAGCCTCTCAAGTAGCTTGGGCTAAAGACATGTTCCACCATGTCTGGCTAATTTTTTTTTTTTTTTTTTTATAAAGAGGTGGGGTTTTGCTGTGTTCCCCCAGCTGATTTTAAACTCCTGGCCTCAAGCGATCCTTCTACCTCGGACTCCAAAGGTGCTGGGATTACAGGCACGAGCCACCATTCCCTGCTGGTATTACTCCTCTATTGGACATTTGTTTACTTACTTACTTTTAGAGACAAGGTCTCTGTCACCATGGCTGGAGTGCAGTGCATAGTTCACTAGAACCTTAAACTCCTGGGCTCAAGCAGTCTTCCCATCTCAGCCTCCCAAGTGGTTAGGACTACAGGCATTCACTACCACACCTGGCTAATTTATGAGACATTTAGACTCTTCACTTTTTTGGAGGGAGGAAATAAGTGAATCTATAGTTTTGTGGGTTTTTTCCCCCTTCTATTTAGGATGTTTCCTTAGGGTAGACAGCCAGAAATGAGAACTTCTGGGTCAAAGAACATTGAAAAAAATGTTTACGCATGTTAATATGTTTTATTTTCCAAAAATATGCTATCGTTTTACATTTTCACAAGTATTGTGTGAGCTGTACAAATGTTCTTTTCACCACATTTGTAAAGTCACACAAAAGGCTGGGCGTGGTGGCTCACGCTTATAATCCCAGCACTTTGGGAGGCCAAGGCAGGTTGATCACGAGGTCAGGAGTTCAAGACCAACCTGACCAACATGGTGAAACCCGTCACTACTAAAAGTACAAAAATTAGTTGGGTGTGGTGGTGAGCATCTGTAATCCCAGCTACTTGGGGGACTTAGGAGAATCACTTGAACCTGGGAGGCAGAGCTTGCGGTGAGCCGAGATCACGCCACTGCATTCCAGCCTGGGCGACAGAGTGAGACTCCGTTTCAAAAAAAAAAAAAAAAAAAAAAACCCCAAAAGATAATTGTTAATTGTAGCTAGTTTGTTTCCTATTTCAATATCCACCCCCCCTTTTTTTTTCCTGTGTTTTCATGCTCCATATATTCAGGTAAATGACCTCCGAAAAGAATTAGAAAGTCGAGCTCTTAGTTCCAAAGGATTAAAATCCCAGTTGATAGCCCGACTGACAAAACAGCTTAAAGTAGAGGAACAAAAAGAAGAACAGAAGGAGTTAGAGAAATCTGAAAAAGAAGAGGATGAGGAGGATGATAGGAAATCTGAAGATGATAAAGAGGTATGTACTCAATCTATTATTATACTCTATGGTATTAATATTCATGTATAGGGTGTTCTTGGAATACGTGAGTTAAGATTATGTGTGTGTATGCTTTTATTTATTTATTTTGGCTTTTTTTTTTTTGAGACTGAGTCTTGTTCTGTTTCCCAGGGCTAGAATGCCGTGGAGTGATCTCTGCTCACTGCAACTTCCACATCCCAAGTTCAAGCTATTCTGCCTCAACCTCCCCAGTAGCTGAGATTACAGGTGCCTGACCCTGTGCCCGGCTAATTTTTTGTATTTTTGGTAGAGACAGGGTTTCACCATGTTGGCCAGGTTAGTCTCAAACTCCTGACCTTGTGATTCGCCTGCCTCTGCCTCCCAAAGTACTGGGATTACACGCGTGAACCCCTGTGCCCAGCTGTTTATTTTCCGAGACGGGGTTTCGCTCTTGTTGCCCAGAAGGAAGTGCAATGGCACGATCTTGACTCACCACAACCTCCACTTCCTGGGTTCAAGCAATTCTCCTGCCTCAGCCTCCCGAGTAGCTGGGATTACAGGCATGCGCCGCCACGCCTGGCTAATTTTGCATTTTTAGTAGAGATGGTGTTTTTCCGTGTTGGTCAGGCTGTTCTCAAACTCTTGACCTCAGGTGATCCGCCTCTCTCAGCCTCTCAGAGTGCTGAGGTTACAGGCATGAGCCACCATGCCCGGCCGTGTGTATGTTTTTATTAAGGTGCAATTTACTTATAATAAAATTCAACTTTTTTTGTGAATAGTTCTGTGAGTTTTTACAAGTGCATATAGTTATATAACCACCACCAACACCACAATGAAGATACAAAACATTTCTAGGTAAATGGCTCAGAAATTGAGTTCTAGTGAAGTGCTTATTCCAGAATCTGTCTGCTTCTAAAACAGTATGTTTGATTGAATCAAACCTCGAGACTCAGACTATTTATTCAAGCTATTCTATGCTTCCATTTTTTGTCCAGTAGAATAACTCCTGGATGCATAAGCCTGTTGTTTTCTGAATTTGAAATATAGGGATCTCAGAAGTGTGTTTTAGCACCAGTAATTGGATAAGCCATATAATCAGTTTCTAAATCTTATACATTATAAAGTACACATCATTATTTATGAAGAATTCCTTCCAGAAATATTTACTCTAAATCTGATTGTGATTTAGTGGTCCTCTCACCTAAGCCTGGGTGACAGAGCAAGACCCTCTGAGAAAACAGATAAATCTAGAATGTGAAATTTTCTTTTTTAATTTTTAATTTTATTATTTTTTTTTAGAATGTGAAAAATTCTCAGCTCTCCTAAACTTTTCCAAAAAATGGTTCATATAATGAAAGATAAAGAAAGGAATGGCTAAAGGGATCTTTTAGATTAAAAGAGGCTAATGAGACATAACAACCAAATAACTAAGTGAAATCTGACTAGATCCTGGATAGGTGAAAATAAAAGTCATAGAGAGTATTTTTGGGACAGTTGGAGAAATTTGATTATGGATATGGATGTGACATTAGATAATATTAAAGCAGTGTTAAATTTCTTGAATGTTATAATGGTTTTGTAATTTTGTAGGATAATTACCTTGTTCTTAGGTGATGCATGGACTCGTGATTTCTTTTTTTTATGTATTTATTTTTATTTTTTAATTTTATTTATTTATGGCTGGGCGCGGTGGGTCATGCCTGTAATCCCAGCACTTTGGGAGGCCGAGACGGGCGGATCACAAGGTCAAGAGTTCGAGACCATCCTGGCTAACACGGTGAAACCCCGTCTCTACTAAAAATACAAAAATTAGCCGGGCGTGGTGGTGGGCGCCTGTAGTCCCAGCTACACGGGAGGCTGAGGCAGGAGAATGGCATGAACCTGGGAGGCAGAGCTTGCAGTGAGTGGCAATCGCACCACTGCACTCCAGCCTGGGTGACAGAGTGAGACTCCGTCTCAAAAAAAAAAAAAAATTTTTTTTATTTATATATTTACTTATTTATGGTTTTTTTTTTTTTTTTTTTTTTTTTTTTTTTTGGGGCGGAGTCTCGCTCTGTCGCCCGGGCTCGAGTGCAGAGGCCGGATCTCAGCTCACTGCAAGCTCCGCCTCCCGGGTTTACGCCATTCTCCTGCCTCAGCCTCCTGAGTAGCTGGGACTACAGGCGCCCGCCACCTCGCCCGGCTAGTTTTTGTATTTTTTAGTAGAGACGGGGTTTCACCGTGTTAGCCAGGATGGTCTCGATCTCCTGACCTCGTGATCCGCCCGTCTCGGCCTCCCAAAGTGCTGGGATTACAGGCTTGAGCCACCGCGCCCGGCGTTTTTTTTTTTTTTTTTTTTTTTTTTGAGACGGAGTCTCGCTCTGTTGCCAGGTTGGAGTGCAGTGGCACAATCTCGGCTCACTGCAACCTCTGCCTCCTGGGTTCAAGCTGTTTCTCTGCCTCAGCCTCCCGAGTAGCTGGGACTGTAGGCACCCACCACCACGCCCAGCTAATTTTTGTATTTTTAGTAGAGACGGGGTTTTGTCATGTTGGCCAGGATGGTCTCGATCTCTTGACCTCGTGATCTACCCATATCAGCCTCCCACAGTGCTGCTATTACAGGCTGATATTGCACTGCTCCCGGCCTTATTTTTATTTTTTGAGACAGAGTCTCTCTCTTTTGCCCAGGCTGCAGTGGAATGGCATGATCTCGGCTCATTGCAATTTCTGCCTCCTGGGTTCAAGCGATTCTTGTACCTCAGCCTCCCGAGTAGCTGGGATTACAGGCGCCTGCCAGCATGCCTGGCTAAGTTTTCTATTTTTAGTAGAGATTGGGTTTCGCCATGTTAGCCAGGCTGGTCTGAAATTCCTGGTCTCAGATGATCCACCCACCTTGGCCTGCCAAAGTGCTGGGATTACAGTTGTGAGTCACCATGCTCGGCCCTCAGTGAGTTATTTTCATGATGAAATTGTCCCAGACGTTGGACGGTGGGAGTTCTTTCAAGCTATGTGCCCTTTTGACATATCTTTATCACTTTTTGAGGACTACTTACTAGCATTTTAAAGCATTTCAATTTTATTTTGTGCTATCCTTATCCTAGTTCAGGAATCAGTCATTTCCCCAGGAAGCCCTGGTTCCTTTTTAGTGAAGAATGGTATTTAGAAGCCAAGATATGCTCATTGCAATTAGGTTGCTGCTCACAACCCCCTTCAGTGAACAGAGATATGAAAGATACATAGATAAATAGATAACACTTACCAGTATTTAAATCTATGTTTATTTCTATATCTTACGCATATTGAAAGCTGTGAATTTACACGGGTGCCTCCAATTCTTCCAATGACATGACTCTCTGCCCTGTGCTATCTCTGCATGGATTACTCTCCTTGCTCCATCTGGGTTTCAATATTTAGTAATGAAGCAGCTCATCATCAATGGGCAGTTGTGGCTCCACCACCCTGCCAGCCTCCATCTCCTGTGTAGACATCTACATTCCTTGAAAAGAGTACTTGAGGCTGGGTGTGGTGGCTCAAGCCTGTAATCCCAGCACTTCGGGAGGCCGAGACGGTGGATCACGAGGTCAGGAGATTGAGACCATCCTGGCGAACACTGTGAAACCCCGTCTCTACTAAAAAAATACAAAAAACTAGCCAGGCGAGGTGGCAGGCACCTGTAGTCCCAGCTACTCGGGAGGCTGAGGCAGGAGAATGGCGTAAACCCGGAAGGCGGAGCTTGCAGTGAGCTGAGATCCAGCCACTGCACTCCAGCCTGGGTGACAGAGCGAGACTCCGTCTCCAAAAAAAAAAAAAAAAAGAGTGCTTTAGAACTGATAGATGGAGACGACTTCTTGAGACCCCATCTCTACAAAAAAAAAAAAAAAAAAAAAAAAATTAGCCAAGCATGGTCACATGTGGCTGTAGTCTCAGCTACTGGGGAGGCTGACATGGGAGGATTGCTTGAACCCAGGAGGTCAGTGCTGTTTGTAAGCTGTGATCACACCACTACTCTCTGGCCAGGGTGACAGAGTGAGACCCTGTCTCAAAAAAAAACAAAAAAACAAAAAAAAAACTTTGCGTATAATGAAATGCACAAACCCTTACCAAGTCGTAGATCTTTTCCATCTTCCATCCAGTCCTTTTTTGGATTGGCTTTTAGCAGGCCTGGTTCTCCCTTCCCACCGCCACTTCTATTAGAGAAGCCGAAGAATTGCTACAGATAGGGTCAGATACATGATCTGTCTACCAATCAGATACTCACTTTCTGAATTTTGAATGTTAAGAACGTGATGCAGAATGTCTGTGTCTCTTGTAGCATTTTCTTTTAGCACACTTTAAATATAGTAAGTTAAAATTTTCATCTGCCGTGTGGTGGTGTCTTTCTGCCCCACTTTCATCATCTACAGGGATATAATTCTGCTACTTCTCACTCTTTTTTAAAAAATACTAAATTTGTATGGGATTTGACCTCAATACTTGAATCATTTTTATGTGAATTTAGATTGTCTGAATTTTATAAACGTAGTTTCTTTCAGATAGCTTTTCTAAATTCATAGAGCTCTGCTCTTTTGTTGTTTTGTTTTGTCAGAAACATATGTTGGCTTGCTTTCTGAAGTTTGCTGTTTCTTTTGCCCTTTATCACTTTTTATCTGGGCGTTTTCCTATGTCTTTGTTGTTCCCCTCCTACTCCCAGCAGTTTCTCCTCAGTATAGGGCCCTGGTAAATGAGCTTTGCAAGTTTGTAAGGCTAGAGTGGCCTAGGCCTCTTCAGATCTTAAAATAAATTCTCTATTCACTCTCTTGTTAGGGGTAAAATTTTGCCTAGTTTCAGCTGCTGCGCTTTCCAGTAAATACCTACTGGCTGTTTTTTGGTTTTCTTGTTCTCCCATTGCTTCTTATGCTTTCTTTGGACACATTCACCAGTAACACGTAGGTCTTTTGGCCTTTTCCCACCCATTTGTATATTGGTTTGTGGGGATACCTTGTCACTTAGTTTTGTTATGAATGCTATCGGTTTTTGATTTTGATATCTATATTGCTTTGTCTTTTTAGTGTGAGGTTTCAGGAAGATCTAAAACCTATACTACCACTACTATTTTCCCAGAATTTTCTAATTTATATAATCTCAATATAGATAACTTTCCCCCTCTTTACAAGGCAGTTTCTTATGCTGGGAAATCCAAAAGAGAGTTAGGAGCCATCAAAGCTTACTACGCTTAGTGAATTTGAACTTTCCTCCCTTCTCAATCCTTATGGTTGGTGTAAGCACCATGAAGAGTCATGGGAATTTTGTTCCTTTAGTATGTATTCAATGTATATTCATCTTGGACGTGTATATACATCATACTTGCAGATTTAACCTTGACTTGAAATTTGAAATATTTAGGAAGAAGAAAGGAAACGTCAAGAGGAAATGGAACGCCAGCGTCGAGAAAGAAGATATATTTTGCCTGATGAACCAGCTATCATTGTACATCCAAATTGGGCTGCAAAAAGTGGCAAGTTTGATTGTAGCATCATGTCTTTGAGTGTCCTGTTGGACTACAGATTAGAGGATAATAAAGAACATTCATTTGAGGTAATGTTTTCAGTTTGAAATAAGATCCATATAAGGTCCACATATTATGACTAGTTAATATATCTCTGAAATATTTTTTCTTTGTTTTTTTTTTTTTTTTTTTTTTTTTGAGGCGGAGTCTCGCTCTGTCGCCCGGACTGGAGTGCAGTGGCCCGATCTCAGCTCACTGCAAGCTCCGCCTCCCGGGTTTGCGCCATTCTCCCGCCTCAGCCTCCCGAGTAGCTGGGACTACAGGCGCCCGCCACCTCGCCCGGCTAGTTTTTGTATTTTTAGTAGAGACGGGGTTTCACTGTGTTAGCCAGGATGGTCTCGATCTCCTGACCTCGTGATCCGCCCGTCTCGGCCTCCCAAAGTGCTGGGATTACAGGCTTGAGCCACCGCGCCCGGCCATTAGAACTTTTGTTTTTTACATTTTTTGTTTTTTGTTTTTTTTTTGAGACAGAGTTTCACTGTGTTACCCATGCTGGAGTGCATTGGCGTGATGGTGGCTCACTGCAACCTCTGTCTCCTGGGTTCAAGCAATTCTCCTGTCTCAGCCTCCCCAGTAGCTGGGATTACAGGCACCTGCCACCACACCCAGCTAATTTTTGCATTTTTAGTAGAGATGGGGTTTCACCATGTTGGCCAGACTTGTCTGGAACTCCCGATCTCAGGTGATCCATCTGCCTCAGCCTCCCAAAGTGCTGGGATTACAGGCATGAGCCACTGCGCCCAGCCCCAAATGCCTCTTTTTCATTGCTTGTTTTTTTGAGTTTTTGTTGTTTTTTTCTTGTAATCTACTTCTTGGGGAAAAAAATAGATGATTTGTCCTCTAAAGTTTCCTTACAGACTCACTTTTGCTGATTGCATTTCCCTGCTATGGTTTGTGCGTTCCTCTATTCCCTGTATTTCATTTAAATTGATTGTTGGGTCTAAATTTTTAATTAAGTTCAGTTCTGTTTTTTCCCTAAGACGCTTTCATAAGTAGTGTGGTATGTTCTTTCTTCAGGATATCCATAATGTCTAGTTGACTCTTTTGGGGATGAGGTAATGCTTTATTATCTTCTCTAGAATTAAAATAGCATTTAATACCATTTAAAGAGATTAAAAATTTAACTGGTGTTTGAGTTGTAAGAGAAAATAATTGTTGTTGAACTTTTCATTATTAATCTTTTTTGTATCATTATTTTATTACTTATTTTATATATTTATTTTTGAGACAGAGTCTCACTTTGTTGCCCAGGAAGGAATGCAATGGCACAATCTCAGCTCACTGCAACCTCTGCCTCCCAGGCTCAAGCAATTCCCCTGCCTCCCTCCAGGGTAGCTGGGATTACAAGCATCTGCCACAACGCCTGGCTAATTTTTTGTATTTTTAGTAGAGACAGGGTTTTACCATGTTGGCCAGGCTGGTCTCAAACTCCCAACCTCAAGTGATCCACCTGCCTCAGCCTCACAAATTGCTGGGATTACAGGTGTGAGCCCACCATGCCCGGCCCATTTATTTATTGAGACAGTCTCCCTCTGTCACCCAGGCTGGAGTGCAGTGGCTCAATGTTGGCTTACTGCAACCTCCGCCTCCCGGGTTTGAGCAGTTCCCCTCCCTCAGCCTCCTGAGTAGCCGGAATTACAGTTGCACGCCACCAACCCCGGCTAATTTTTGTATTTTTAGTAGAGACAGGGTTTTCCCATGTTGACCAGTCTGATCTTGAACTCCGGACCTCAGGTGATCCACTTGTCTTGGCCTCCCAAAGTGCTGGGATTACAGGCATGAGCCATTTCACCTAGCCTGTATCATTATTTTAGAGCAGCTTTACAACATGTAGTTTAGTTTGCTTTACAACATGTTAGTTTTCAAAACAATTGAAAACTTTTATCTGTAAGTGTGTAATTGCTTCACTCCTTAAAAATAGAATTTCCAACATAATTAATTTCGTAGTGCCCTGTACAAAATCGTATCTAGAATTATTGTGTTTCATTATTTTATCTTATCAACATATCTTATGTTCTTTTGTTTTCTAAATTATATTGGAAAAATCAGTCATGCTTCTTTGAACCAGAAGGTCATTGTTCACCAGCTAGTAAGATGAAAATCAAGGAAGACTAGAGACCTTTGAGGATTACTGAGGCAATTATAAAACATAAAGTCCATGCTTACTAGTTTTCATATAAAACATGTTATAAATATTAAAGTATGTCCAAGTTGTTGGGATTTTTTTTCCAATGTTAATTATTCCAATAAGCAGATGTCCTTAAAATTAGATGCTATATGACGTTATCTTTTTTTTAAGCAGTTGCCCGGCTGGGTGCAGTGGCTCATGCCTGTAATCGCAGCACTTTGGGAGGCTGAGGCAGGTGGATCACCTGAGGTGTCAGGAGTTTGAGACCAGCCTGGCCAACATGGTGAAACCCCATCTGTACTAAAAATACAGAAAATTAGTCAGGCTAGGTGATAGGCTCCTGTAATCCCAGCTACTCAGGATGCTGAGGCAGGAGAATCTCTTGAACCCAGCAAGCAGAGGTTGTAGTGAGGCAAGATTGCGCCACTGCACTGCAGCCTGTGCAACAGAGCGAGACTCTGTCTCAAAAAATAAAAAGAGTAAACAGTTGCCATAAATTGAAGTAATTCCTAATGGTGCCATCCTTGTAATAATCACTTAATAAATAAATACATAGACTAGGCACAGTCACTACAGCACTTTGAGGGACTGAGGTGGGAGAATTGCATGAGCCCAGGAGTCCGAGGCCAGCCTGGGCAACATAGTGAAACTCCATCTCAATATGAAATAAAAAAGATTGGGCAACTAATGAAAAATAGGCTAAAATAAATTATAGTTATAATAAATTTGTGTTATCCTTTGTAATCAGAAAATGATCTGATTAAACTATTTTAGCAAATATATCAGATTTGCAAAGATGACACATTTAAGGGCTCTGGTCAACCATTTCAAGTTTTAGCCCTTTTTTTGAGACGGAGTCTCACCCTGTCGCCCAGGCTGTAGTGCGATGACATGATCTTGGCTCACTGCAACCTCCGCCTCCCAGATTCAAGCTATTCTCCTGCCTCAGCCTCCTGAGTAACGCTGGGATTACAGGCGTGTGCCTCCACGCCCAGCTAATTTTTGTATTTTTAGTAGAGAGAGGTTTCACCATGTTGACCAGGCTGGTCTCGAATTCCTGACCTCGTAATCCACCTGCCTCAGCCTCCTAAAGTGCTGAGATTACAGGCGCGATCCACCGCGTGGCCCGTTTTAGCCCTTTTTAAGAGTCTACTGAAAGCAATGGACTTTAGCCTTAGAAATCAGTACATAAGCTGGGCGTGGTGGCTCACACCTGTAATCCCAGCACTTTGGGAGGCCAAGACGGGCGGATCACGAGGTCAGGAGATCGAGACCATCCTGGGTAACACGGTGAAACCCCATCTCTACTACAAATACAAAAAATTAGCTGGGTGTGGTGGCGGGCGCCTGTAGTCCCAGCTACTCAGGAGGCTGAGGCAGGAGAATGGCATGAACCCGGAGGCAGAGCTTGCAGTGAGCCGAGATTGCGCCACCGCACTCCAGCCTGGGCGACAGAGCGAGACTCCCGTCTCAAAAAAAAAAAAAAGAAAAGAAAAAGAAATCGGTCCATAAGGCCAGGTGCAGTGGCTCACACCTGTAATCCCAGCACTTCGGCAGTCCAAGGCATGCAGATCACCTGAGGTCAGGAGTTCAAGACAAGCCTGACCAACATGGAGAAACCCCATCTCTACTGAAAATACAAAATTAGCTGGGTGTGGTGGCACATACGTGTAATCCCAGCTACTCAGGAGGCTGAGGCAGGAGAATCGCTTGAACCTGGGAAGCGAAGGTTGTAGTAAGCCGAGATTGTGCCATTGCACTCCAGCCTGGGCAACAAGAGCAAAACTCCGTTTCAAAGAAAAAATAAATAGGTACATAAAAAATTTATAATATGGGCTGGGCACAGTGGCTCACGCCTTTAATCCTAGCACTTTGGGAGGCTGAGGCAGGCAGATCACGAGGCCAGGAGATCAAGACCATCCTGCCTAACACGGTGAAACCCCGTCTCTACTAAAAATACAAAAAATTAGCTGGGTGTGGTGGTGGGCACCTGTGGTCCCAGCTACTGGGGAGGCTGAGGCAGGAGGCGGAGCTTGCAGTGAGCCGAAACTGCGCCACTGCACTCCAGCCTCGGCAACAGAGCAAGACTCTGTCTCAAAAAAAAAAAAAACCAAAAAATTTATAATATGTAGCAATAGCCTGTTATCTGTGGATGCCTGCGTAGTAGTAATAGATGTCCCCTATTCAGAGTTTAAAATTGTTTCCCTAATCCAGAATTTTCTTCTCCTAGATACCAATGTGACTTTTTTCCTCATTGCCTTCTGTTCACTTTTTAAATGTCACTTTATCAGAGAGGCCTTGTCTTACTATTCTCTCTTGTTATTCTGTAGGTGTTTATGCTGCTTGTTTTTCGTATAATTTGATGTTGATTTGGTTATTGCTTGTCTTAAAAACCAGGCAGCCCCAGAACCAGAATAGGTTAACAGAGACTTCATGATTTAGTTATTTATTACTTCTCTCCACTGGCTGGATGATAGGAGAGGTTTTTATCAGCTTTCTTCAGTGCTGTGTCCCTAATGCCTAAAACAGGCCCTGGTACATACCAGGCATTTGATGTAAAATCTATTGAGTAAATTAATAAGGTACAAGGTACACTTATGAAGATTAATGGTTGGCTTTGCGGGGTGGCTCACAACCTGTAATCACAGCACTTCGGGAGGCCGAGGCGGGTGGATCACCTGAGATCAGGAGTTCAAGACCAGCCTGGCCTGGCCAACATGGCGAAACTCTATCTCAACTGTAAATACAAAAATTAGCTGGGCTTGGTGGCACAAGCCTGTAATCTCAGCCACTCAGGAGAGTGAGGCAGGTGGATGGCTTGAACTTGGGAACCAAAGGTTGCTGTGAACCCACATCACACCATTGCACTCCAGTTTGGGTGACAGAGCAAGATTGTCAGGAAAAAAAAAAAAAAAGATGAATGGTTGTGTTAAAATGTTTGGTAAGTGGCCGGGTGCGGTGGCTCACTCCTGTAATCCCAGCACTTTGGGAGACTGAGGCAGGCAGATCACGAGGTCAGGAGATTGAGACCATCCTGGCTAACACGGTGAAACCCCGTCTCTACTAAAAATACAAAAAAATTAGCCAGGCGTGGTGGTGGGCACCTGTAGTCCCAGCTACTTGGGAGTCTGAGGCAGAAGAATGGCATGAACCCAGGAGGTGGAGCTTGCTGTGAGCCGAGATCGCGCCACTGCACTCCAACCTGGGTGACAGAGCGAGACTCCGTCTGAAAAAAAAAAAAAGGTTGATAGGTTTACATAATCATTATATGTGGCAAGTTTTTATTTGCTAAATTACTGTGCTAGCTTTATTATTTCTGTTGAAATTTGGCTAGGTTCATGTTGCTATCTTTTTATAGGTTTCATTGTTTGCGGAACTTTTCAATGAAATGCTTCAAAGAGATTTTGGTGTCCGTATATACAAATCATTACTGTCTCTTCCTGAGAAAGAAGACAAAAAAGAAAAGGATAAAAAAAGCAAAAAAGATGAGAGAAAAGATAAAAAGGAAGAAAGAGATGATGAAACTGATGAGCCAAAACCCAAACGGAGAAAATCAGGCGATGATAAAGATAAAAAAGAAGATAGAGATGAAAGGAAGGTCTGTAATAACAACCTGCTCTAGAACTTTCAGTTACTCTTCTAAGTTATAAAGGTTGATGTTGATTTCCATCAGAATATTAGATGTAAAAGTCAAACTGAAAGATTTTACTATATTAGAAAGTCACGTCTTTGAGACCATCATGGCTAACACGGTGAAACCTTGTCTCCACTAAAGATACAAAAAATTAGCCAGACGTGATGGCACATGCCTATAGTCCTAGCTATTGGGAAGGCAGAGGAAGGAGTATCACTTGAACCCAGGAGGTGGAGGTTGCAGTGAGCCAAGATCACACCACTGCACTCCAGCCTGGGTGACATAGCAAGACTCCATCTCAAAAAAAAAAGAGAAGAAATTCAGATCTTCAGATTAAGCCAATATGAGCATCTACAGCTAGTTTTCTAATACCTTATTCGTAAAATTTTTTTTTTTCCTTTTTTTGAGATGGAGTCTTGCTCCGTTGACCAGGCTTGCTGAAGTGTAGTGGTGTAATCTTTGCTCATTGCAACCTTTCCCTCCCAGGTTCAAGCAATTCTCCTTCCTCAGCCTCTCAAGTAGCTGAGACTACAGGTGCACGCCACCTTGCCTAGCTAATTTTTTTTTTTTTTAAGTAGAGGCAGGTTTTCACCATGTTGGCCAGGCTGGTCTTGAACTCCTGACCTCAAGTGATCTGCCCACCTCAGCCTCCCAAAGTGCTGGGATTACAGATGTGAGCCACCGCACCCAGCCTAATTATTCTTTTATAGTATGGACATAGTGGCTCGCTCCTGTAATCCCAGCACATTGGGAGTCTGAGGTGGAGAGATTGCTTGACTCTGGTAGTTTAAGACCATCCTGGACAACATGGTGAAACCCCCTCTCTACAAAAATTACAAAAATTAGCTGGACATGGTCATGTACCTGTGGTCCTAGCTACTTGGGAGGGTGAGGCAGGAGGATTGCCTGAACCCAGGAGTTGGAGGCTGCAGTAAGCCCAGATTGTGCCGTTGCACTCCAGCCTGAGCAACAGAGTGAGACTGTGTCTCAAAAAAAAACAAAACAAAAAAATAGTAATTTACAATGTAAAACTTTTAAATGACTTCAGTGGATTTACTGTTTTTTAGTTTTAGTAATTTAATGTTTGGTGAGATTTCTTGCTTAATTTAAAACTATTTTAAGCCAGGCATGGTGGCTCACACCTATAATCCCAGCCCTTTGGGAAGCTGAGGCAGGTGAATCACTTGAACCTGGGAGGCGGAGGTTGCAGTGAAGGGAAATCATGCCACTGCACTCCAGTCTGGGTGACAGAGCCAGACTCCATCTCAAAAAAAAAAAAAAAAAAATATATATATATATATATATATGTGTGTGTGTGTGTGTGTGTGTGTGTGTAATAATATATAATAATTGTTATGATTGTATAATAATAATATAACTGCTGGCTACGGTGGCTGACGCCTATAATCCTACCCCTTCAGAAGGCCCAGGCCAGTGGATCACTTGAGCCCAGGGGTTGGAGACTAGCCTGGGCAATATGGCAAAACCCCATCTTCTAAAAATAAGTAAATAAATAATAAAGGCATTTAAATTACAGAAAGAAGATAAAAGAAAAGATGATTCTAAAGATGACGATGAAACTGAAGAAGATAACAATCAAGATGAATATGACCCTATGGAAGCAGAAGAAGCTGAGGATGAAGAAGATGGTATGATTGAAATTTATTTATTATTTCTTAGAGTTAAGAATGCATTTTTTGTTTGGTGACATTGTATCACTGAAATCTATACTTTTAACATTTTTTTCTTTAGAATAGAAAGAGTAATACACTCTTCAGTGAGAACATTTTTCTAATTTTTAGGTGAGAAGATTGTTTTAAGACATATTTATTACTAATTATCCTATGTCTCATATATAATTAATACTCAGAACAAATTTCCCTAAACTTGGTGCTTAAGCTGTGCCATAAAAGCTGTAATAGGACAGGCACAGTGGCTCACACCTGTAATCCTAGCACTTTGGGAGACCAAGGCAGGTGGATCATTTGAGGTCAGGAGTTGAAGTCCAGCCTTGCCAACATAGTGAAACCCCATTTCTACTAAAAATACAAAAATTAGCCAGGTGGTGGTGGCGCATGCCTGTAATCCCAGGTACTCCAGAGGCCAAGGCAGGAGAATCACTTGAGCAGGGGAGGCGGAGGTTGTGGTGAGCCAAGATTGTGCCCTTGCACTCCAGTCTGGGCAATAGAGTGAGGCCCTGTCTCACAAAAAAAAAAAAAAAAAAAAAAAAAAAAAAAAGTATAATAGTCCCTGATGTTTCATATAATAATTGCTTATTTTTTTTTGTTGAGACAGGGTTCTCGCTGTATTACCCGGGCTAGGGTACTGTGGCATGCTCACAGCTCACTGCAGCCTCAACCTACCAGGCTCACTATAATCCTCTCACCTCAGTCCCTGGAGTAACTGGGACAACAGGTGCTTGCCACCATTCCCAGCTAATTTTTATTTTTATTTATTTATTTATTTATTTTCAGATGGAGTCTTGCTCTGTTGCCCAGGCTGGAGTGCAGTGGCACTATCTCAGCTCACTGCAACCTCCGCCTCCCGGGTTCAAGTGATTCACCTGCCTCAACCTCCTGCGTAGCTGGGATTACAGGCATGCACCACCACACCCGGCTGATTTTGTATTTTTAGTAGAGATGGGGTTTCTCCATGTTGTCAGACTGGTCTCAAACTCCCCACCTTGGCCTCCCAAAGTGCTGGGATGACAGGTGCGAGCCTCTGTGCCCAGCCTAATTTTTAAGTTTTTTATAGGCACAGGTCTCACTTTGTTGCCCAGGCTGGTCTTTAACTACTGAGTTCAAGGAATCTGCCCACATCACCTTCCCAAAATGCAGGGATTATAGGCGTGAGCTACATGCCTGTCCTGAATATATTCTTTTTTTTTTTTTTTTTGAGATGGAGTCTCGCTCTGTCGCCCAGGCTGGAGTGCAGTGGCAGGATCTCCGCTCACTGCAAGCTCCTCCGCCTCCCGGATTCATGCCACTGAATACATTCTTTAGAAAACTAATTCGGGGCTGGGCGTGCTAGCTCATGCGTATAATCTCAGCACTTTGGGAGGTCAAGGCGGGTGAATCTCCTGAGGTCGGGATCGAGACCAGCCTGGCCAACATGGCGAAACCCCATCTCTACTAAAAATACAAAAAAATTAGCTGGGCATGCACCTGTTATCCCAACTACTGGGGAGGCTGAGGCAGGAGAATGGCTTGAACTCGGGAGGCGGAGGTTGCAGCGAGCCCAGATCGTGCCATTGCACTCCTGTCAGGGCGACTGAGTGGGACTCCGTCTCAAAAAAAAAGAAAAAAGGAAAAAAAAAAAAAAAACTAATTTGGGCATTTTGTTTAACAAAGACTATGGTAATGCAAAAGAGTACATATAGAGTTTAAAAACTACTAATAATAAACACCCATATACCTTTTGCCTAAGTTTTATAAGACAGACTTTGGTACCATGCGGTGACATTTAAAATACTGTACAGTAGATGCTCTGACCATAGACATCAGTGATCAAATACCTATAAAGTGCCTCTGAATACCTTATCTGTTCTTTTCCAGGTAGATTTGTGGCTTTTTTAAAAAAGTGTATTTTTCTGATATAGAAAATTATAAGAGTTCTTTTTGTTTTTTTTATAGTTTGTGTCTCTGGCAATTATTTTTACTTATAGTATTTTTTGTTTGCCTCTACATTTTCTTCTTTCTACCATATCAGTTTTTAATATTGTTTGATGAAAAAGTTGAAAGGATAGTGCAGTGAACACCTGTGTATCCATCAACTTTGATTCAATAATTGTTAATATTTGTCTTGTTTTGTTTTTGTAACCCAATTTGGCATATGAATTCTTCAGTTTGCCTAAGAAAAAACATGCTCTGAAATAACCACAATTCCATAATCACTCCTAGGAAAATAAGATCGTAATAGCATCTATTAATACTATGTAATATCTCCTCTTATTTGCCTTAATATAATAACTCAGTAGCAATGACATAATATTCATATAGCAGTATTTATCTTCATTACTTGCTTTGCTTTATGAAGACTTAAGCCCCTTTTACAGCCCCATTTTCTCTCCCCTGTACGCCCAGTATTATTTTATTGCTGCTTTAGTTGAATCATTAAACAGTATTCTCATTATTTTGTTAGTGTTCCAGCTGTCAGCCTTTTTTTTTTTTTTTTTTTTTTTTTTGAAACAGTCTGGCTCTGTCACCAGGCTGGAGTGCAGTGGCGTGATCTCAGCTCACTGCAACCTCTGCCTCCCAGTTTCAAGCAATTCTCCTGCCTCAGCCTTCCGAGTAGCTGGGACTACAGACGTGTGCCACCACACCAAGCTACTTTTTCTATTTTTTTTTTTTTGTTTTGTTTTGCTTTTTGTTTTTTGAGATGGGGTCTCACTCTGTTGCCCAGGCTGGAGTGCAGTGGCGTGATCTCGGCTCACGGCAACTTCCGTCTCCCAGGTTCAAGCAATTCTCTTGCCTCAGCCTTCCAAGTAGCTGGGATTACAGGCATGTGGCACCACACCCTGCTAATTTTTGTATTTATAGTAGAGATGAGGTTTTACCATGTTGGCCAGGCTGTTCTTGAACTCCTGACCAGGTGATCTGCCCACCTTGGCCTCCCAAAGTGCTAGGGTTACAGACGTGGGCCACTGTGCCTAGCCTAATTTTTGTGTTTTTTGGTAGAGATGGGGTTTCACCATGTTGGCCAGGATGGTCTCAATCTCCTGACCTTGTGATTGACCCGCCTCAGCCCCACAAAGAGCTGGGTTTATAGGCGTGGGAGCCACTGATCCTGGCCCAGCCTTAGTTTATTTTTTCCTTTCACTCCTTTAGTGTTGGTTTCATTCATTCTTCTAGCTTTAAATACTGTCTATATACTGTTAATTCTCAAATTTCTAATTTTTTTTTTTTTTTTTTTTTTAAGAGATACAGGGTTGGGCCCGGCACAGTGGCTCACAGCTGTAATCCCAGCACTTTGGGAGGCCCATGTGGGTGGATCACCTGAGGTCAGGAGTTCGAGACCAGCCTGACCAACATAGTGAAACCCCCTAAAAATACAAAAAATTTTCTGGGCATGGTGGCGGACGCCTGTAATCCCAGCTACTCGGGAGGCTGAGGCAGGAGAATCACTTGAACCCAGGAGGCAAAGGTTGCAGCGAGCCGAGATCACACCATTGCACTCCAGCCTGGGCAGCAAGAGCAAAACTCCGTCTGTAAAAAAGAAAAAGACAGGGTCTGTCACCCAGGCTGGAATATAGTGGTAGGGTTCATAGCTCACTGCAGCCTCAAACTTCAAGGCTCAAGCAATCCTCCTTCTCAGCCTCCTGAGTGGCTGGGACTACAGGTGCATGCCATTGCACCTAGCTGTTTAATTTTTTGTAGAGATGGGGTCTCAGTATGTTGCTCAGGCTGGTCTTGACCTCCTTGGCTTCAAGCAGTCCTCTGGCTTGGCCTCCCAAAGTGCTGGGATTACAAGGATGTGCCAAGCCTCAAATTTCTATCTCATATCAGACTTCTCTCCCAGTCTCCCATACTGATCTGTCTACTTGACACCTCCACTTAGTTATCTGGCATTTCAAAATCAATATGTCTGAAACTAAACTCCTGCTAACCCCCTCACCAGAAGGAAAACATACACAAATCCTACAACCTTAGCCTTTGCCAACCATCTCATTTAATGACAATTCCATCTTTCCAGTTGTTCAGACTAAAACGCAGGAGTCATCCTTGACTCCTTTCTTTCTGTGATAACCTACTTCCAATCTATCAGGAAGTCATATTTGCTCTGTTTTCATAACTTATCCAAAATCAGTCTACTTCTTACCAATTCCACTAATTTGACTATAATCCAAGCCGCATTATCTCTTGCCTAGATTATATTAATAGACCCCTAACTTGTTTCCATGTTTCCTTCCCTCTACAATAAAGTTTCTCAATACAGTTGCCAGAATGATCTTTGCAAAATTTAGAATTTATTTTGTTCTTTTGTTCAAATTCTTCGGGGTTTTTGTTCTTTTTTTTTTTTTTTTGGAGACGGATTCTCGCTCTGTCGCTCAGGCTGGAGTGCAGTGGTGCGATCTCAGCTCACTGCAAGCTCCGCCTCCTGGGTTCACGCCATTCTCCCGCCTTAGCCTCCCGAGTAGTTGGAACTACAGGTGCCCGCCACCAGGCCTGGCTAATAATTGTTTGTATTTTTAGTAGAGACAGGGTTTCACCGTGTTAGCCAGGATCATCTCGATCTCCTGACCTCGGGTTCCACCCGCCTCAGCCTCCTAAGGTACTGGGATTACAGGCGTGAGCCACCGCCTCCTGCCCTTTTGTTCAAATTCTTCCAGTGTATTCCCATCATTTTTACCTCATAGAAAAAGCCACTGTTCCAGCTGTGCATGGTGGCTCACACCTGTAATGTCAGCACTTTGTGGGAGGCTGAGACAGGTGGGTAATTTGAGGCCAGGAGTCCCAGACTAGGCTGGCCAACCTGGTGAAACCCTGTCTTTACTAAAAATACAAAAAATTAGCTGGGCGTGGTGGCGCACGCCTGTAATCCCAGCTGCTCTAGAGGCTGAGGCATGAGAATCACTTGAACACAGAAGGTGGAGGTTGCAGTGAGCTGAGGTTGTGCCCCTGCACTCCAGCCTGGGTGACAGAGCAAGACTCTTGTCTCAAAAAAAAAAAAAGCCACTGTTCAGATCACTTGAGCTCAGGAGTTCAAGACCAGCCTGAGCAACATGACGACACCCTATCTCTACAGAAAATAAAAAATTTATCTGGGCTTGGTGGTGCATGCCTGTAATCCCAGCTACTCAGGAGTCTGAGCTTGTAGGATCACTTGAGCCTGGGAGGCGGACGTTGCAGTGAGCAATGATCACACTACTGCACTCCAGCCTGGACAGTAAAGCGAGACCCTGTCCGAAAAAGAAAAGAAGGCCAGGTGCGGTGGCTCATGCCTGTAATCCCGGTACTTTGGGAGGCCAAGGCAGGCAGATAACAAACAACATCAGGAGTTCGAGACCAGTCTGACCAACGTGGTGAAACCCCGTCTCTACTAAAAATACAAAATTAGCTGGGTATGGTGGCACATGCCTGTTATCCCAGATACTCAGGAGCCTGAGGCAGGAGAATCGCTTGAACCCGGGAGTCGGAGGTTGCAGTGAGCCAAGATTGTGCCACTGTATTCCAGCCTGGGTGACACAGCGAGACTCCATCTCAAAAGAAAAGAAAAAGCTAGTGCTCACAATGACTTACAAGACTACCACGTCATGTCTCCAGTTACATCTCTTAAGCCCTCTTCTTGAGAAGAGTGGACCCATCACATATGCTCCTATGTTAAGAGGTTTACATTGGCAGTTCTTTCTGCTAGCAGGGTTTTTCCTGGAGATCCACCTTCCTTAATTTCTCATATATGAAGTCTGTTCAAGTATCACTTTGTCAGTGAAGCCTGCTCTGCACCCTACTTTATTTAAAATTGCGATCCTCTGCCCTCCCTTACTGCACATTTCTGGTCTCTTATCCTCCCTATTTTTTTTTCCATAGAATTTATGACCTATTTTATTACATACTCTTCATTTTGCTCGTTGCCTGTCTCCCCCTTACCTCTACACTTGAATAAAAGCTCTTATGTAAGAAAAAGAGATTTTTCTCTGTATTCTTTGTTAATATGTATTCCAAGTTCCTGGAACAGTCTAAATAATTTTATAGGCTGTAAATATATGTCGATAGGATTATAGTTCTTTTTTGTTTGTTTCCCTGGAGTTTCTAATTGCTGCTTGCTTCTGTTTTACCACTTTTCTTATATTTTATATCTCATGATTCTGTTAAGTTTCCTGGAGACTACTCCTGTTTGTTTGTTTTTTGAGATGGAGTCTCACTCTGTCACCACGCTGGAGTGTGCTGGTGCAATCTCAGCTCACTCCTCCGCCTCCTGGGTTCAAGCAGTTCTCCGCCTCCTGCCTCCTGGGTTCGAGCAGTTCTCCTGCCTCAGCCTCCCGAGTAGCTGGGATCACAGGCCCACATCTGGCTAATTTTTTTGTATTTTTAGTAGAAATGGGGTTTCACCATATTGGCCAGGCTGGTCTTGAAATTCTGACTTTGTGATCCGCCTGCCTCGGCCTCTCAGAGTGCTGGGATTATAGGCATGAGCCACTGCGCCTGTCGGAGACCACACTTTTTCCAATACAAAAGCAGAATTACAACGTGAAAATACAGTACCAGTAAATGTATTAAATGGTGTTGAATTTTATTAGTAGTTAGGAGAGCAGATAGCAATAAGATACTTTTTTTTTTTTTTTTTGAGACAGAGTTTTGCTCTCGTCGCCCAGCCTGGAGTGTTGTTGCGTGATCTTGGCTCACTACAACCTCCATCTCCCAGGTTCAAGCGATTCTTGTGCCCTCAGCTTCCTGATTAGCTTAGATTACAGACATGCACCACAGGGCCCAGTTAATTTTTGTATTTTTAGTAGAGATGGGGTTTCACCATGTTGGCCAGGCTGGTCTCAAACTCCCAACCTCAGGTGATCCACCCACCTTGGCCTCCCAAAGTGTTGGGATTACAGGCGTGAGCCACTGCATCCGGCCTATCTTTTTCTTATCAAGTTAATGAAAATTAAAGTTTTAAATGAAAGGTAACACAGTTTCACAAGGATAAAAGGAGTTACAGTTTCACCACTCTTCTTTGGGGCTGTACATTGTTATACCTTTTCTGAACAGAAATTTGGAAATGTGAATTAGCCATATTCTTTAAAATATCAACATGAGTGATCATTCCATATTTTATTATAAAACAAAAATATGGAATCAATCTGAATAGGAATAGACAATTATTTAAATTGCACTTTGGTAATATTGTCATGCAGTTAAAATTCTCTACACCCATTGAGGAAAACTTGGGAGAAGTGTCTTGACATGGAAAAAGATTTTTAAAGGGTTTTTGTAGATAGCATGTTCCTATAAATAAATTTAATGTTAATAAGTGTGTATATATGGGGAAAAAATAGGACACGATCAGTAATTTCATTTGGTGTGGTGGGATTGATTTATTTTCTGTGATGAACAAATACTGCTTGAATGTTTCAAAAGTTATTTCAAAAATACAAGTTTCTGATGAGACAGTTTTGAAAGTGACAGCTCTCAAGATAATTGAGTATTTACTTAAATAATGTGGATTATATTGTGAGTATTTTTCAATCATCAAAAATAAGTAAATGACTAGGTTCCAAGGAGAAGTTCCCTCTCATTCTTTCTTTTTTGAGACAAAGTCTTACTCTGTTGCCCAGGCTGGGCAGTAGCACACTGTTGGCTCACTGCTGCGTTGAACTCCTGGCTTGTGCAATTCTCCCACCTTAGTTCCCTGAGTAGGTAGGACTACAGGTGTGCACCACCACACCTGGCTAATTTTTAAATTTTTTGTAGAGATGTGGTTTCACTGTGTTACCCAGGCTGATCTCAAACTCCTGGCCTTAAGCCATCCTCCTGCTTCCCTCCCAAAGTGATGGGATTACATGTATGACCCACCATACCCAGCCATTAGAACATTTGCTTAATTTTTTATTTAATAACACCTTTATTGAAATGTAATTCACATGCCATACAATTAGACACTTTAAAGTATAGGCATGCTTTGGTTTTTTTTACACTGCACTTTATTTTGCTGCACAGATAGTGCCTTACGCCAAGCAAGACTATCAGCACCACTTTTCCAACAGCATGTGCCACTTTGACTTTCTGTTACATTTTGGTAATTCTTACAGTATTTCCAACTTTTTCATTATTACTGTGTCTGTTTTGGTGATCTGTGATCAGTGATCTTTGATAATACTATTATACATGTTTTGGTGCACCTCGAATTGTGCCCATAGAAGATGATGAGCTTAATTATAAATATTGTTTGTGTTTTAATCACTCTACCAACCTGCCCTTCGCGTATCTCTGTCCCTCTTATTGGGCCTCCCTATTCCCTGAGAGAAAATATTGAAATTAGGGCAATTGTGCCAGGCATGGTGGCTCACGCCTGTAATCTCAGCACTTTGGGAGGCTGAGGCGGGTGGATCATTTGAGGTCAGGAGTTTGAAACCAGCCTGGCCAACATGGCGAAACCCTGTCTTTAGTAAAAATACACAAAAGAGCCAGGTGTGGTGGTGCACGCTTGTAATACCAGCTACTTGGGAGGCTGAGGGCATGAGAATTGTTTGAACTAGAGAGGCGGAGGTTGCAATGACCTGAGATCATGCCACTGCACTCCAGCCTGGGTGACAGAGTGAGACTCTGTCTCAAAAAAGAAAAGAAAAGAAATTAGACCAATTACGGGTGCAGTGGCTCACACCTGTAATCCCAGCACTTTGTGAGGCCGAGGTGGGCAGATCACCTGAGATCAGGAGTTCGAGACCATCATGGCCAAACATGGTAAAACCCCGTCTCTACTAAAAATATAAAAATTAGCTGGGCATAGTGGTGGGCACCTGTAATCCCAGCTACTCAGGAGGCTGAGGCAGGAGAATTGCTTGAACCCAGGAGGCAGGTTGCAGTGAGCTGAGATCATGCCACTGCACTCCAGCCTTGGCGACAGAGCAAGACTCCGTCTCCAAACAAAAAAGAAGAAATTAGGCCAATTAATAATTAGGCTGGGCTCAGTGGCTCATGCCTGTAATACCACCACTTTGGGAGGATACAGAGAGAGGATCACTTGAGGCTAGGAGTTAAAGACCAGCATCTGCAACATAGTGATACCCCATCTCTATTAAAAAAATAAAATAAAATCAGCTGGGTGTGGTTACATGCATCTGTGGTCCCAGATACTTTTAGAGGCTGAGGTAGGAGGATCTGTTGAGCCCAAGAGGTTGAGGTTGCAGTGAGTCGTGATTGTGCCACTGTACTCCAGCCTGGGCAACAGGGCAACACTCTGTCTCAAAAATAATAATCGTAATAACAAAGAAAAAAAATCAAAATGGCCTTCGAGTGTTCAAGTGAAACCAAAAAATCGTTAAGGTGAGTGAAGAAGGCATGTTGAAAGTTGAGATAGGCCAAAAGCTAGTTTTCTTGCATCAGTTAACCATGTTGAGAATGCAAAGGAAAAGTTATTGAAGGAAATTAAAAGTGCTACTCAGTGAACATACAAATGGTGAGAAAATGAGATAGCTTTATTGCTATAAGGAGAGAGTTTTAGGGGTCAGAATAGAAGGTCACACCAGCCACAACATTCCCTTAAGGCAAAGCCGAATTCTGAACAAGGCCCTAACTCTTCAATTCTGTGAAAGATGAAGAAGCTGTAGAAAAAAGTTTGAGGCTACCAGTGGTGGATTCATGAGGTTTAAGGAAAGCAACCATCTCCATAAGGTAAAAGTACAATGTAGTTGCTGAGGTGGGAGGTTTGCTTGAGCCCAGGCATTTAAGGCTGCAGTGAGCTATGATTATGCCACTGCACTCAAGCCTGGTTAACAGAGCAAGACCCTGCCTCTTGGGGGTGGGTGAAAAAAAAAGGCACATTGAAACAGCAAGTGCTTATGGAGAAGCTAATATAATTGATGAAAATGGCTTTACTAAATAAGTTTTCAATGGAGACAAAACAGCCTTCTTCCATTGGCTGAAGATGCCATCTTAAGACTTTCTTTTTTTTTTTTTTTTTTTTTTTTTTTGAGACGGAGTCTCGCTCTGTCACCCAGGCTGGAGTGCAGTGGCCAGATCTCAGCTCACTGCAAGCTCCGCCTCCCGGGTTCACGCCATTCTCCTGCCTCAGCCTCCCGAGTAGCTGGGACTACAGGCGCCGCCACCTCGCCCGGCTAGTTTTTTGTATTTTTAGTAGAGACGGGGTTTCACCGTGTTAGCCAGGATGATCTCGATCTCCTGACCTCGTGATCCGCCCGTCTCGGCCTCCCAAAGTGCTGGGATTACAGGCTTGAGCCACCGTGCCCGGCCATCTTAAGACTTTCACAGCTAGAGAAGAGCTGTCAGTACCCAGCTTCAAAGGACGAGTTGGCTCTCTTGTTAGGGCTAATGCAGCTTGTGACTTTAAGCTGAAGCGGGTACTCATTTACCATTCCAAAAATCATAAACCCCTTAAAAATTACGCTGAACCTACCATACCTGTGCCCTAGAAACTGAACAACAATGTCAGAATGACAACTCTTTACAGCAATGCTTTACTGAATTTTTTTTACTCCTTTATCATGTAACCAACGTTTTTACTAAATATTTTAAGCCCACTGTTGAGATCTGCTAAGAAAAAAAGATTCTTTTCAAAATATTACTTCTCACTGACACCACACCTAGTCACCCAGAGCTCTGATGGAGATGTACAAGGAGATTAATGTTTCATGGCTGCATCATCTATTCTGCAGCCCTTGGATCAAAGAGGTAATTTCACTTTACTCTTTTTTTTTTTTTTTTTTTTTTTGAGACAGGGTCTCACTCTGTCATGCAGGCTGGAATGCAGTGGCATGATCATGGCTCAGTCCAGCCTTGGACCTCCTGGCCTCAAGTTATCTCCCACTTCATCCTCCCAAGTAGCTGGGATTACAGGCATGAGCCACCATGCCCAGCTGATTTCTGTTTTGTTTTGTTTTTTTTTTTGAGACGGAGTCTTGCTCTGTCGCCCAGGCTGGAGTGCAGTTGCGCGATCTCCGCTCACTGCAAGCACTGCCTCCCGGGTTCACGCCATTCTCCTGCCTCAGCCTCCCGAGTAGTTTTTTGTATTTTTAGTAGAGACAGGGTTTCACTATGTTAGCCATGATGGTCTCAATCTCCTGACCTCATGATCCGCCCGCCTTGGCCTCCCAAAATGCTGAGATTACAGGCGTGAGCCACCATGCCCAGCCTGATTTCTGTATTTTTAATACAGGCAAGGTTTCACCATGTTGGCAGGCTGGTCTCGAACTCCTGACCTAAAGTGATCCCCGTCCACCGTGGCCTCCCAAAGTCCTGGGATTACAGGTGTGAGTCACTGTGCCCGCCCTCAACTTTCAAGTCTTACTTTTTATGAAATACATTTCCTTTTTAAATTTAGTTTTTTTGCTTTTTAGAGACAGGGTCTTACTATGTTGCCCAGGCTGGTGCTGAACTCCTGGGATCAAGCAATCCTCCTGCCTTAGCCCCACAAAGTGTTAGGATTACAGGTGTGAGCCACCACACCCAGCCAAAAAATACATTTCCTAAGGCTCTTGCTACCATAGTATATATTATTGCCTCTGATGGGTTTGGGGAGAGTAAGTTGAAAACCTTCTGGAAAGGATTGACCATTCTAGGTGCCATTAGAAACATTCGTGATTCATGGGAGAAGGTAAAAAATATCAACATTAACAGTAGTTTGGGCCGGGAGCAGTGGCTCACACCTATAATCCCAGCGCTTTGGGAGGCCAACGTGGGTGGATCACCTGAGGTCAGGAATTTGAGACTAGCCTAACCAACATAGTGAAACCCCCTCTCTACTAAAAATTAAAAAATTTAGCCAGGTGTGCTGGCAGACATCTGTAATCCCAGCTACTCGGGAGACTGAGGCAGGAGAATCGCTTGAACCTGGGAGGCGGAGGTTGCAGTGAGCCGAGATCATGCCATTGCATTCCAGCCTGGACGACAGGAGTGAAACCCCGTCTCAAAACATAACAAAACAGTAGGTTGTATGAAATTGATTTCAATTATTGGCCTGAGGCAGTGGCTCACACCTGTAATCCCAGCACTTTAGGAGGCCAAGGCAGGTGGATTACTTGAGACCAGGAGTTTGAGACCAGCCTGGCCAACATGGTGAAACCCCAACTCTACTAAAAATTCTCATGGATGATTTTGAAGGGTTCAATAATTCAGTAGAGGGAATAATTGCAGGTGTGATAGAAAGAGCAAGAGAACTCAAATTAGAAATGCAGCCTGAAGATGGGATGGAACTGCTGCAATATCAGGATAAACTAAACAGATGACTGCTTCTTGTGGATGAGCAAAGACAATGTTTTTTTGAGATGCAAGTCTACTTGTGTGAAGATGCTATTAACATTGTTGAAATAACAAAGGATTTATAATATTACATAAACTTAAGCAGTGGCGGTATTGGAGGGGATTGATTCTATTTATATGTTTGTTTATGAGATGGAGTCTTGCTCTGTTGCTCAGGCTGGAGTGCAGTGGCGCAATCTCGGCTCACTGCAACCTCTGCCTCCTGGGTTTACACAATTCTCCAGCCTCAGCCTCCTGAGTAGCTGGGACTACAGGCACACGCCACCACACCCCACTGATTTTTGTGTTTTTAGAGACGGAGTTTCACCATGTTGGCCAGGCTGGTCTCAAACTCCTGACCTTAAGTGATCCACGTGCCTCGGGCTCCCAAAGTGCTGGGGTTACAGGCATGACCCACTGTGCCCGGTGATTGACTTTAATTTTAATAGAGGTCATTCTATGTTTCAAATGCATTACAAAATCAAACAGCATTACATAGGGTCTCACTTTTCACCCAAGCTGAGTGCAGAGGTTATTCATTAGTAGTCACTCCCCATCTTCCCTGAACCTCTTCAGTCCTAGGCAACCATTAGTCTGGCTTTTTGTTTCTGTAGATATTCTGGACATTTCATATAAATGGAATCACATAATAAGTGATTTTTTTGTGACTGGCTTCTTTTACTTAGCCTGTTATCAAGGTTCATGTATGTTTTAGCATAAGGTTTTCTCTTTATTTTTATTTTTGTTGTTGTTGTTTAAAAGACAAGGTCTTGATCTGTCACCTAGGCTGGAGTGCAGTGGTACAGTCATAGCTCACTACACCCTCGAACACTTGGCCCTCCTGAGTAGCTGGGATAACAGTCATGTGCCGCTGTGCCCAACTTGAAAATATGTGTATTAATGACTTTTTTGCCACTGTTATATTTATTTTACAGATAGGGATGAGGAAGAAATGACCAAACGAGATGACAAAAGAGATACCAACAGATACTGCAAGCACTACACCCTCGAACACTTGGCCCTTCTGAGTAGCTGGGATAACAGTCATGTGCCACTGTGCCGAACTTGAAAATATGTGTATTAATGACTTTTTTGCCACTGTTATATTTATTTTACAGATAGGGATGAGGAAGAAATGACCAAACGAGATGACAAAAGAGATATCAACAGATACTGCAAGGAGAGGCCCTCTAAAGATAAGGTATTTATTGAATACTGTATTCTTTTTAATATGGTGATATTTTACATCATCTAAACATAACACAGTTGTGAAGTTTATTAGTCCTTATCCATCTATATTACCACTAAGTAAAATTCTGTCAGTTGTTTTTTTGTGGCTATGTCAGGTAACTAGTATGTCTGATTCCTTTCTCTCATATTCATATACCAGATTAACTCATTTTAGCTAGGATGAGGCAAATGTCTTATTAGATTATTGCTATTTTATGCACAGTCTCCGTTTCTCACTTTTCGGGGGTAAAAAATGTGGCTACTATGTTTTCTACTTCTCCATTTTCTTAGGAAAAAGAAAAGACTCAAATGATCACAGTTAACAGAGATCTGTTAATGGCTTTTGTTTATTTTGATCAAAGTCATTGTGGTTACCTTCTTGAAAAGGATTTGGAAGAAATACTTTATACTCTTGGACTACATCTTTCTCGGGCTCAGGTAATCTATCTTGTGAATATTTAAAAGGAAAACATTTTTTAAAAGTTACCTTTTCCAATGAAAAGTTAATAGAACCTCCGTTGATTTTTTGATATATTAAAGCAACATAAGGGCCAAGCGTGTTGGCTCACGCCTATAATCCCAGCGTGATTGGAAGGCTGAGGCAGGCAGATCACTTCAGGCCAGGAGTTTAAGACCAGCTTGGCCAACATGGTGAAGCTCCGTCTCTACTAAAAATACAAAAATTAGCTGAGTGTGGTGGCACACACCTGTAATCCCAGCTACTGGGGAAGCTGAGACAGGTTAATCTCTTGAACCCAGGAGGCGGAGGTTGCAATGAGCCAAGATTGCGCCACTGCACGCCAGCCTGGATGACAGAGTGAGACTCTGTCTCAAAAAAATAAATAAATATAAAGCAGTATAACACAAACCAGTTGTAAAACACTTCCCTTCTCCCTCTCCCTCTTTTTCTACTCCTTAGGACTATAATATATAAAATTCTAGATCTTTTTGTAAGCAGCTCAGTTCCATTTTTATAAACAAAATATGAAATTATTCTGTACGTTTTGACTGGCTTTTTTTTTCATTCCACAGTATTCTATAAATACATTCTACCATGAAAATAGAAACCTGCCTCATTCTTTTTATAGCTGCACAGTACCCATTATATAGATGTACCATAATTGACCTACCTAGTCTCCGTTGCTGGTGGTTTTCATTTATTGGATTTACCAACTATGCTATAATAAATCATCCCTGTGCATACATTTTTATCAATGTTATACTTTTTAACAATGAAGTTTTATTTTTTCAAAAGTAACTTGGATCTTACTCAATTCCATGGATTTCCATCATAAGTGAAAATTACAGCTGGGCATAGTGGCTCACACCTGTAATCCCAGCAGTTTTGGAGGCCGAGGCGGGTGGATCACCTGAGGTCAGGAGTTCAAGACCAGCCTGGCTAACATGGTGAAACCCCCGTCTCTCCAAAAATACAAAAATTAGCCGGGAATGATGGCGGGTGCCTGTAATTGCAGCTACTCTGGAGGCTGAGGTAGGAGAATCACTTGAACCCGGGAGGCAGAGGTTATAGTGAGTCAGGATCACACCACTGCACTCCAGTTTGGGCGACAAGAGCAAGACTGTTTCTCAAAAGAAAATGAAAATTAACACATAGTTTTTCTAAGAGAATCGAGAAATGTATTTTCATCTCTTTATTTTGTTTACTTGCATGCATAACAGGTAAAGAAGCTTCTTAATAAAGTAGTGCTCCGTGAATCTTGCTTTTACCGGAAATTAACAGACACCTCAAAAGATGAAGAGAACCATGAAGAGTCTGAGTCATTGCAGGAAGATATGCTAGGTCTGTGCATGTTAAGATTTTGCTTTTTAATAAATATACTAGTAATTAAAGAAGAAAAATAACATGAAAATATGTGATTATGAAATAATATTTTATATTACAGGAAACAGACTATTACTTCCAACACCAACAGTAAAGCAGGAATCAAAGGATGTGGAAGAAAATGTTGGCCTTATTGTGTACAATGGTGCAATGGTAGATGTAGGAAGCCTCTTGCAAAAATTGGAAAAGAGCGAAAAAGTAAGAGCTGAGGTAGAACAGAAGCTGCAGTTACTAGAAGAAAAAACAGGTAAGGGTCAGCATTGGATATGTTCATACTTTTAGTACCCTGCTGGGACATGTATATGTTTCTGTATGTACATACACATGTATGTACCTGTGTACACATCTGCATATGCATACCACATATTTTCATCGAACTACAAAAGGAACTTTTTTTTTTTTTTTGAGACGGAGTCTCGCTCTGTCGCCCGGACTGGAGTGCAGTGGCCGGATCTCAGCTCACTGCAAGCTCCGCCTCCCGGGTTCACGCCATTCTCCTGCCTCAGCCTCCCGAGTAGCTGGGACCACAGGCGCCCGCCACCTCGCCCGGCTAATTTTTTTTATTTTTTAGTAGAGACAGGGTTTCACCGTGTTAGCCAGGATGTTCTCGATCTCCTGACCTCGTGATCCGCCGGTCTCGGCCTCCCAAAGTGCTGGGATTACAGGCTTGAGCCACCTCGCCCGGCAGAAGGAATTTTTTAAAATTTTTTAAGGCTGGGCGCGTGCCAGGCATGTGCCACTGCGCCTGGCATCCACTTAGTTTTTACCAGTCTGTGTTCTCTAATCTATACAATCATCTAAAAATAGAACATAGGTTTTGAAATAATACAAGTTAAAAATGTAAATGAAACAGGCCAGGCACTGTGGCTCCCGCCTGTAATCCCAGCACTTTGGGAAGCCGAGGTGGGCGGATTGTCTGAGGTCAGGAGTTTGAGACCAGCCTGACCAACATGGTGAAACCCCATCTCTAAAAATACAAAAATTAGCTGGGTGTGGTGGCACGCGCCTGTAATCCCAGCCAAGATCGTGCCACTTCGCTCAAGCCGGTGCAACAGTGAGACTTGGTCTCAAAAGTAAATAAATAATGAATATTGCAGTGTGCTTTATGGCTAGTGAAATTGACATACATTGCCATTTTATGGAATTAAGTCAGCTTTTTATTTTCACAGCTTAAATATTCTAACCCCAAAGTTAAATTTGAAATTTTAGGAAGTAAAATGTTAATTTTTGGATTTTTTTAAACAGATGAAGATGAAAAAACCATATTAAATTTGGAGAATTCCAACAAAAGTCTCTCTGGTGAACTCAGAGAAGTTAAAAAGGACCTTAGTCAGTTACAAGAAAACTTAAAGATTTCAGAAAACACGAATTTACAATTTGAAAACCAACTGAATAAGACAATCAGAAACTTATCTACGGTAATGGATGAAATCCACACTGTTCTCAAGAAGGTGAGAAATTTTGTATTTTTAACATTTTCATTGTTTTTAAAATGATGCTTTTAATGTATTTTAATGTTATTAAGCTCTTAGTGATTATTCTAAAAGCAAATAATGATATCATTCTTTCCTTCCTGAGATGAGTAAAAAGTGATTCCCAGGCCAGGCACAGTGGCTCACGCCTATAATCCCAACACTTTGGGAGGCCAAGGCGGGCAGATCACCTGAAGTCAGGAGTTCAAGTCCAGCCTCGCCAACATGGTGAAACCCCCATGTGTACTAAAAATACAAAAAAAATTGGCCAGACATGGTGGCAGGCACCTGTAATCCTAGCTACCTGGAAGGCTGAGGCAGGAGAATCACTTGAACCTGGGAAGCAGAGGTTGCAGTGAGTCTAGTTTGCACCATTGCACTCTAGCCTGGGCAACAGAACGAGACCCCATCTTTTTTTTTTTTTTTTTAAAAAAAAGGTGATTCCCAAAAGATGTTGTTTTTCTAAAACTTAGTTGGAATGTCAACATGATTTAAGAGTACAGACTTCTTAAAGCAAATTTCATTTATATTTCTTTTTAATCCAGAGTATAAGTTTGAACTAAACCATTCACTTCACTTCTCTGTGGTTTTTTTCTTGTTGTTGTTGTTTGGTTTTTTGTTTTGTTTTGTTTTTTTGAGACAGAGTCTTGCACTTTTGCCCAGGCTGGATTGCTAGCGGTGCTATCTTGGCTCACTGCAGCCTCTGCCTCCCAGGCTCACATGATCCTCCCACCTCAGCCTCCTGATTAGCTGGGACTACAGGTGTGCTCCAGCACACCCAGCTAATTTTTATATTTTTTGTAGAGATGGGGTTTCACCATCTTGCCCAGGCTGGTTTCCAACTCCTGGGCGAAGCAGCCCTCCTATCTTGGCCTCTCAGAGTGCTGAGATTACAGGCATGTGCCACTACACCTGCCCCATTCACTGCATTTTTAGACCCCATTTATTCTTGGGCAGAATTGAGGTAAATGCTTCGTCACCGTTAATTTTAAGATATTAAAATTAATTTATTGTTCTTTATCACTAGAAAAAAGTATACCAAACTGAATACCATTTATGCTCTAATATCAAAGTAACATTTAAGAGAATCTAGTAAAATATACTTTTTCCTTCTGTGTTGTCTTATAGGATAATGTAAAGAATGAAGACAAAGATCAAAAATCCAAGGAGAATGGTGCAAGTGTATGATAAAATCCATGTAGTGATGAGAAATGGTGTTAAATAATGTAATATATAAAAATCATGATATAAGAATGTTTGAAGGTGATGCATGTTTGATTTTATTAGTATACATGTCTTTTAGTTCAAATGATGTATAAAGTTTTATGAATGTGAGTTTCTGCTTTTGAAAATTGCTTGTAATTCCCAGCCTTCAAATTATTAAACACTCCTCGAGTGAAATAATTTTGCATTGCAAAGTGTTTTAGGATGAACTTTGTTATAGTTTTAACTCCAATAAAGTTCATCAGTTTAATTGACTGTAGTATTTAATTACCAAATTTCTTTTATGAAAATGCCTAGCCGGGCGCAGTGGCTCACGCCTGTAATCCCAGCACTTTGGGAGGCCGAGGAGGGTGGATCACAAGGTCAGGAGATGGAGACCATCCTGGCTAAGACGGTGAAACCCTGTCTCTGCTAAAAATACAAAAAATTAGCCGGGCGCGTTGGCAGGCGCCTGTAGTCCCAGCTACTCGGGAGGCTGAGACAGGAGAATGGCGTGAACCTGGGAGGCGGAGCTTGCAGTGAGCCGAGATCACGCCACTGCACTCCAGCCTGGGTGATGAGCAAGACTCCATCTCAAAAAAAAAAAAAGAAAATGCCTAGAAATGTTTAATTTTATTTATAGAATTATTAGGTTTTAAAATTTTTAGTTCATATGTTAAAATTTCAGTCAAAATCATAAAATAGCATGATGCTTAATTTTTGCAAGTTTTTTGAAACAAATTTTTTTTAACTCATCACCAAAAAATCCCCTCTTGATCAGTAAGCATTCATTAAAAATTCAGTTTAGGCCGGGCACGGTGGTCTATGGTGGTATTACACAACTGTAATCCCAACATTTTGGGAGGCCGAGGCAGGTGGATCACCTGAGGTTAGGAGTTTGAGACCAGCCTGGCCAACATGGTGAAGCCTCGTCTCTACTAAAAATATAAAAATGAGCTGGGCATGGTGGTGGGTGCCTGTAATCCCAGCTACTTGGGAGGCTGAGGCAGGAGAATCACTTGAACCAAGGAGGAGGAGGTTGCAGTCACCCGAGGTCGTGCAGCTGCACTCCAGCCTGGGCGACAAGAATGAAACTCCATCTCAGGCCGGGCGCGGTGGCTCAAGCCTGTAATCCCAGCACTTTGGGAGGCCGAGACGGGCGGATCACGAGGTCAGGAGATCGAGACCATCCTGGCTAACGCGGTGAAACCCCGTCTCTACTAAAAATACAAAAAAAAAGCTAGCCGGGCGAGGTGGCGGCGCCTGTGGTCCCAGCTCCTCGGGAGGCTGAGGCAGGAGAATGGCCTAAACCCGGGAGGCGAAGCTTGCAGTGAGCTGAGATCTGGCCACTGCACCCCAGCCTGGGCGACAGAGCCAGACTCCGCCAAAAAAAAAAAAAAAAAAAAAAAAAAAAGAAACTCCATCTCAAAAAAAAAAAATTCAGTTTATCCAAAAGACAGTGTATCAGAAAGAAAGAAGCAATAGAGAACTAGTATTGTTCTTGTATGCATTAGACTTTACATAATATTAGTTGTCCTGATGTCAGTGTTACTGCTTTCAATTAATTTTTCTACTTTCCCAGAATAGCATCTATATTGCTTTTAATTTTGAGGGTTTTAAAAAAAAATGCAGTGTATGTCAAATGTACAGTTCAGTACCAAGCCCGTAGATGTCAGTATGATGCCTTAAGTTAAGTCTTTAATTAAAGATTTTTTTTAATTAACCTGTGTACTTCCTTCAGAATTTTAGTGGATACATGAGGTGACTTCACTGTAGAATAAAAACAGTAGGAAATATGGGTGGTTCTCAACAGAGGGTGAATTTATCCCTTAGAGGACATTGGGCAGTGTCTAATGAGGGTTTTTTGGTGTCACAATTGGGTGGGTGCTACTGGCATCTAGTTGGTAGAGGCCAAAGATATCACTAAAAATCCTTTGTTGCAGAGGACAGCTCTCCACAACAAGAAATTATCCAGCCAAAAATGTCAATAGTGTCCAGTTTTAGAAACCCTGCTCTAAAGGAATGTAAGGTTAAATGACATTTTGTCTTCCAAGTTTTACTAGTGAAAACTTAATGGAATCCGTAAGAGATTATTAGGATTTTTGTATTTAAATAACTTTTACTGGAATGTTTCACTGTCATATAAAATATATGGTATATTAGAGTTTTGTTTTGTTTTGTTTTGTTTTGAGATGGAGTCTTGCTCTGTCGCCCAGGCTGGAATGCAGTGGCTTGATCTCGGCTCACTGCAACCTCTGCCTCCCGAGTTCAAGCAGTTCCCCTGCCTTAGCCTCCCAAGTAGTTGGGATTACAGACGTCTGCCACCATGTCCAGCTAATTTTGTATTTTTAGTAGGGATGAGGTTTTACCACATTGGCCAGGCTGGTCTCGAACTCCTGACCTCAGGTGTTCCACCCACCTTGGTCTCCCAAAGTGCTGGGATTACAGGCGTAAACCACTGCACCTGGCCTATAGTTTATTTTATTTTATTTTATTTTATTTTGTCTTGTTAGAATAATGGCTAGGTGTTCTAAATAGATGAATATAAAAATGTAAAGTGCCATTTATATGTGACTTAGGCTAAATGGAATTCACATGGCTATTACTAAAAAATGGATTACAATACCTCAAATTCTTTTAGACCAATTTTTGTCTTAAGTTACTGTTTGTGGTCATATGGCTTGTTGACCTCCAAAACTAGATTAGAGATTGATCTATAATTATTATATAATTATGATATAAATGTTTCCTTCATCTTTAAGGTGAGATGAAACAATTGTTGAAAATGGTTTTTTTCCTTCTTTCTTTTTTTTTTGAGGTAGGGTCTCGCTCTGTTCCCCAGGCTGGAGTGCAGTGGTGCCATCTAGGCTCTCTGCAACGTTTACCTCCCAAGTTCAAACAATTCTGGTGCCTCAGCCTCCTGAGTAGCTGGGATTACAGGCATGCACCACCACACCAAGCTAAGTTTTTTGTGCTTTTAGTAGAGATGGGGTTTTGCCATGTTGGTCAGGCTGGTCTTAAACTCCTAGCCTCAAGTGGGCCACCCACCATGGCCTCCCAAAATGTTGGGATTACAGGCGTGAGCCACCATGCCTGGCCCGCAAAGTGTTTTTTTTGTTTGTTTGTTTTTTGTTTTTCAAGGGACAATCTTGAAGATAAACTTTTAACTAAAAGAGTGATGATAGTAAAAGACAGTAATGATAGAGTTCCTTGAAAAGAGTATATTGTTAATAAGAAACATATAAAGTACATTTATGAGGCTTTTTTTCCTCCAGATGAATTTAAATCAGAATAAAATTGGGATGACAGAGAAAAAGACTGAACCTTTCAATCATATTGTTACTTAGGGGTAAATTTCTTATAAAATAATATCTTTGGAAGTAGAAATTGAGATGACTACGGAAAAAAGCAAATTGCACACAGAAAAATTGATTTTGGCTAGGGCACAGTGGCTCACGCTTGTAATCCCAGCATTTTGGGAGGCCAAGACGAGTGGATCACCTGAGGTCAGGAGTTCAGGACCAGCCTGGCCAACATGGTGAAACTCCATCTCTACTAAAAATACAAAAAAAAAATTAGCCAGGCGTGGTGGCGGACACCTGTAATCCTAGCCACTTGGGTGGCTTGAGGCAGGAGAATCGCTTGAACCCTAGAGGCGGAGGTTGCAGTAAGCCAAGATCACACCATAGCACTCCAGCCTGGGCAACAAGAGGGAAACCCCATTTCAAAAAAAAAAAAAAAATTGATTTTAGAGAAAAATGAGGGAAGAAGAACGTGTTATTGCCTTTCCTAATTTGGGTATTTATTCAGAAGTAAAAACTAGTTTCTTTTTATATTATTTCACCTGATGTTGACCAAGCCAAAAAGTTTCATCACATCATAAACTAGGTCTGTGATGATACCTAATTTTCCTACCCTTTTTATGTTCTGGATGCCTATTTTTATATTTCTAATTTGTGGTTTAGTCATTGTAGTAGGCCAATGCAGGAAATATAAGAATATAATATTTCTTACAGAATTAAGCCTGAATCCGCCCAGGCATGATGGCTCACGCCTATACTCCCAGCACTTTGGTTTGGGAGGCCAAAGCGGGTGAATCACCTGAGGTCAGGAGTTTGAGACCAGCCTGGCCAACATGGCAAAACCCTGTCTCTACTAAAAGTGCAAAAAGTAGTTGGGTGTGGTGGTGGGCATCTGTAATCCCAGCTACTTGGGAGGCTGAGGCAGGAGAATCACTTGAACCCAGGAGTTGCAGGTTGCAGTGAGCCAAGATTGTGCCACTGCACTACAGCCTAGGTGACAGCGCGAGACTCCATCTCAAAAAATAATAATAATAATTAAGCCAGAATCCTAGAAAATTACTCTTTTCTAAAAAGTGACACTAAAAACTTAAAAAAAAGCTACAGTGATAGACTTTACATATTTACACTCTTGACTCCTCAAAATTTTCTGTAATATTCAACACACTTCAATATGTACACGATTCCTAACCACTGCCTCTTGCGTAACTACTTGGAATTAGAAATAACTTTCATTGACTTAGGAAGCAGTCTTTATTAAATAGGGACTATAGAATTCTGCTACCCATTTTTTTTTTTTTTTTTTTTAATTGAGACAGGGTCTCTATCAAGCTGGAGTGCAGTGGTGCAATTTCAGCTCACTGCAACATTTGTCTCCCAGGCTCAGGTGATCCTCCCACCTCAGCCTCCCAAGTAGCCAACAGGCGTGGCCCACCACACCCAGCTAATTTTTTATAGTTTTTGTTTAGACGAGCGAGGTTTCACCATGTTGCCCAGGCTAATCTCAAACTCCTGAGCTCAAGCCGTCTGCCTGCCTCAGCCTCCCAAAGTGCTGGGATTACAGATGAGAGCCACTGTGCCTGGCCAACTTCTGCACTTTGATCTTAACAATTCTAAAACCTTAATCATAAGGTCTTGTAGTTTGGATGAAAATAGGCTTACTGATGAAGAAAAGAAGCATCTTAATCCTATTACAAAACGCAAAAGTCATACCCTGAAGTGGCAAAGGAATATAGTCCAACTAGAAGAGAGAACTCGTGCTTCCATTCCTTTCAGTGAATCCGATGATGAACCACCATCACAAGGGACATAGAACTCCTTGGAACAAATAATCCCAGCCTGTTTTTGTTGTTAATAAAATGTAATTTCAAAATATAGTACCAGGCTATATAAAGCTGTATTTTGAAGAAGCAAAGATCAGGCCTTAATCCTCTGAAAATATTCACTAATGCAGAGCCATTAAATAAAAATGTTGAAGATAATCCAAAGAATGTTACGAGATGTGTATCTTTAAGGATATTTGAAAAAAAAAAAAAAAGAATATTTGGGGCCAGGCGTGGTGGCTCACAACTGTAATTCCAGCACTTTGGGAGGCCAAGGCGTGCAGATCACTTGAGGTTGGGAGTTCCAGACCAGCCTGACCAATGTGGAGAAACCCTGCCTCTACTAATACAAAATTAGCTAGGTGTGGTGGCACATGCTCGTAATCCCAGCTACTCGAGAGGCTGAGGCAGGAGAATCGCTTGAACCCAGGAGGCAGAGGTTGCAGTGAGCCGAGATCGCGCTATTGGACTCCAGCCTGGACAACAAGAGTGAAACCCTGTCTTAATAATAATAATAATAAACCTTAATGTCTATCTGCAAGATCAGTGAAAACACATGATCTTGGACATGGGTCTAAAGACCATGGACACTCCCAGAAGACTCAGCTCTCAGGCACCTTCAGTTGAGAGAAAAATCTCAAGTGCCTTGTGGGCTGCAGAATCTTAGCTGAAATCAAAGGAACGAGCAGCAGGGATTACTGCCACAATGACAGTGTGATTGTGTTGTACCTTAATAAATGGTTGCTTCTTTCTGGTAAGAAAATCCTCAAGCCTGTAATCCCAGCACTTTGGGAGGCCGAGGTGGGCGGATCACAAGGTCAGGAGATCGAGACCATCCTGGCTAACACGGTGAAACTAAAAAGTACAAAAAACTTGCCCAGCCGTAGAGTGTGTTAAACATGAATGAATTTGCTTTAGAATATGGATGAAATTTATTGTGTGTATTAGGGAATCTATTCATGCATATCCATGGCTACCAGGGATTAAAAGCATTTGGTAAAATCAGATAATGCTATTTGTATATAGCAAGTAGTCAAGATTTCCTTTTCTGGCCGGGTGCGGTAGCTAACATCTGTAATCCTAGCACTTTGGGAGGCCAAGGCAGGTGGATCATTTCAGGTCAGGAGTTCAAGACCAGTCTGGCCAGCATGGTGAAACCCCATCTCTACTAAAAATAAAAAAAGAATTAGCTGAGGCTGGGCGCGGTGGCTCAAGCCTGTAATCCCAGCACTTTGGGAGGCCGAGACGGGCGGATCACAAGGTCAGGAGATGGAGACCATCCTGGCTAACACGGTGAAACCCCGTCTCTACTAAAAAATACAAAAAACTAGCCCGGCGAGGTGGCGGCCGCCTGTAGTCCCAGCTACTGGGAAGGCTGAGGCAGGAGAATGGCGTAAACCCGGGAGGCGGAGCTTGCAGTGAGCTGAGATCCGGTCACTGCAGTCCAGCCTGGGCGACAGAGCGAGACTCCGTCTCAAAAAAAAAAAAAAAAAAAATTAGCTGAGTGTGGTGGTGCATTCCTATAGTCTCAGCTACCTGGAAGTCTGACACAGGAGAATGGCTTGATCCCGGGAGGCAGAGTTTGCAGTGAGCCAAGATTGAGCCATTGCACTCCAGCCTGGGCTACAGAGCAAGAAAACTTTTTTTTTTTTTTAAGGTACCTAAATAGGTATTGTTGGCAATTCCAGAGGAAAATAATTCTATATTCATTCAGTGGTTGGCTGGGATTAGGCCACATGAGTTTCTCTGATCCAGGTGATTAATGACCCTTGAGAGCTTTAGCTATAGATCTAAATACTGGCTAGAATTCTTAAAAAATATTACAGTGGTTACTGTATGTTTTGTTAGGGATTTGCGTGATACTGAGGGACTTTCAGAGCACTGTGACATTAACATACATAGAGTAGAACGGACACTCCTTCCCTACTTCTTTTGATGAAGCCTCTTGCTAGCCCAGCATGCCCTTTATTTTATTATTATTATTTTTTTTTTTGAGACGGAGTCTCGCTCTGTCGCCCAGGCTGGAGTGCAGTGGCCGGATCTCAGCTCACTGCAAGCTCCGCCTCCCGGGTTTACGCCATTCTCCTGCCTCAGCCTCCCGAGTAGCTGGGACTACAGGCGCCCGCCACCTCGCCCGGCTAGTTTTTTGTATTTTTAGTAGAGACGGGGTTTCACCGTGTTAGCCAGGATGGTCTCTATCTCCTGACCTCGTGATCCACCCGTCTCGGCCTCCCAAAGTGCTAGGATTACAGGCTTGAGCCACCGCACCCGGCCTGCCCTTTATTTTTAATCTGTCATTTGCAGTCCGCTAGTTAACACTGACGTGGCTTTGAATTTTTTTGTGGGTCTGAGATAATAAGGTTGTTTTCATTGTCAGAAATTATGTAAGTTTGCTCCTTCATAATCCTATAAATTCATAATCCTATAATCCTATAGATTCATAATCCTATAGATTATGAATCAAAGTGGGCATCATCACATACCAGAAGCATGTAGGGATTTTAGGCAAAGGATTGAAATGTACACAGTAGGCTAGGTGCGGTGGCTCACACCTGTAATCCCAGCACTTTGGGAGGCCAAGGCGGGCGGATCATGAGGTCAAGAGTTCGAGACCAGCCTGGCCAATATGGTGAAACCCCGTCTCTACTAATAATACAAAAATTAGCCGGGTATGTTGGTGCACGCCTGTAGTCCCAGCTACTCAGGAGGCTGAGGCAGGAGAATCACTTGAACCTGGGAGGTGGAGGTTCCAGTGAGCCGAGATTGTGCCACTGCACTCCAGCCTGGGCAACAGAGAAAGACTCCATCTCAAGAAAAAACAACAACAAAAAAAATGTACACAGTAATTAGAGGCACCATAAAAGGCTTTTCTGAAGGACTTGTAAGGTGCAGCACATTTCCTTGTTTGACTGCAATGCAGCTGCTGTGCTATGGGTTATGGAAGGAAATTTTGCCCACTTTAATTCTTCACACTAATTTTTTTTTTTTTTTTTTTTTTTTTTTTGAGGTGGAGTTTTGCTATTGGCACCCAGGCTGGAGTGCAGTGGTGCAATCTCGGCTCACTGCAACCTCTGCCTCCCGGGTTCAAGCAATTCTCCTGCCTCAGCCTCCTGAGTAGCTGGGATTACATGCGCGCACCACCACGCCCAGCTAATTTTTGGTATTTTTAGTAGAGACAGGGTTTCATCATGTTGGCCAGGCTGCTCTCGAACTCCTGACCTCAGGTGATCCACTCGCCTCTGCCTTCCAAAGTGCAGGAATTACAGGTGTGAGCCATTGCGCCTGACCTCTTCCCACTAATTTTATATTCGGATTATTTTGGAGTTAAAAATATTGTGCTAGAACACAAATTATTGGCCGGGCGCGGTGGCTCAAGCCTGTAATCCCAGCACTTTGGGAGGCCGAGACGGTTGGATCACGAGGTCAGGAGATCGAGACCATCCTGACTAACACGGTGAAACCCCGTCTCTTCTTAAAAAAATACAAAAACTAGGCCGGGCGCGGTGGCTCAAGCCTGTAATCCCAGCACTTTGGGAGGCCGAGACGGGCGGATCACAAGGTCAGGAGATCGAGACCATCCTGGCGAACACAGTGAAACCCCGTCTCTACTAAAAATACAAAAATCTAGCCGGGCGAGGTGGCGGGCGCCTGTAGTCCCAGCTACTTGGGAGGCTGAGGCAGGAGAATGGCGGGAACCCAGGAGGCGGAGCTTGCAGTGAGCTGAGATCCGGCCACTGCACTCCAGCCTGGGAGACAGAGCAAGACTCCGCCTCAAAAAAAAAAACAAAAACAAAAACAAAAAACTAGCCGGGTGAGGTGGCGGGCACCTGTAGTCCCAGCTACTCCGGAGGCTGAGGCAGGAGAATGGTGTAAACCCGGGAGGCGGAGCTTCCTGTGAGCTGAGATCCGGCCACTGCACTCCAGCCTGGGGGACACAGTGAGACTCCGCCTCAAAAAAAAAAAAAAAAAAAAAAGAACACAAATTATTTTTGTTAAATGAGGCTTAGTGAAATGGTGAGAATTTTTCAGGATTCAATGTTAATATATTTTACTGCCCTATTTAGTATTTTTGTTTTTTATAAAAGAAAACTCCAAATTTGTGATTTACTCATTTTTATTATTATTATAATTTTTTTTTGTTGTTTTTGTTTTTTTTTGTTGTTTGTTTTTTTTTGTTTTGGAGACAGTATCTGGCTATGTTACCCAGGCTGGAGTGCAGTGGCACCATCTCAGTTCACTGCAACTGCCACCTCCCAGGCTCAAGTGATCCTCCCACCTCAGCCTCCTGAGTAGCTGGGATTACAGGCACATGCCACCATGCCTATCTAATTGTTTTTGTATTTTAGTAGAGACAGGGCTTCACCATGTTGCCCAGGCTGTTCTCAAACTCTCTGAGCTCAGGTGATTCACCCACCTCGACCTCCCCAACTGCTGGAATTACAGGCATGAGCCACCGCACCTGGCCCATGCCTGACTAATTTTTCTGTTTTTGGTAGAGATGGGGTTTCCCCATATCGCCCAGGCTAGTCTGGAACTCCTGAGCTCAAGCAGTCTGCCTGCCTCAGCCTCCCAAAGTGCAGAGATTACAGGTGTGAGCCATTGCACCCAGCCCCTATTTTATCTTTTATTAATAGGATGGGTGGGCCAGGCACAGTGGCTGAGGTGCTACTCTGGATGCTGAGGCGGGATGATCACTGGATCCCAGGAGGTGGAGGCTGCAGTGAGCTGTCAGGGTCTCTCTCTGTTGCCTGAGCTAGAGTGCAGTGGCTCATGGCAGGCTTGACCTGGATCTAGTGATCCTGTCACCTCTGCCACCCAACATGTAGCCAATAACTTACTGTCTAAACTGGGAACCTTTTGAGAGAAAGGAAAGGTGTCAAGAATAACTATGTCATAACACCAGATATAACCAGGAGGCAAACTGGAACATAGAGTTACTGCCTATTTATCTTGTGGATAATACTGACCTGTGTTTGGTGTTCACTAGTTAAAAAACAAGCCTCAGGCTTACACATGAATGACGATTAAAGTTTAGAGTCCCAGAGTACTTTTGACATAAATTATACACTTGGTTTTTCTTGTGTTTATAGAGGGCATATTATGTCATCTAGTAAGATGGGGTGCTACTTAAGTACTGAGTCAGCTGCTTATTAATGGTGGAGTCTGAATGTGATCATTATGCCTAATCTAATGCAGGTTCTCAAACGAGTATGTATCTGAATCACCAGGTCTGGGTTAGGGCCTAAGAATTTGCATTCCCGGCCGGGCGCGGTGGCACAAGCCTGTAATCCCAGCACTTTGGGAGGCCGAGACGGGCGGATCACAAGGTCAGGAGATCGAGACCATCCTGGCTAACCCAGTGAAACCCCGTCTCTACTTAAAAATACAAAAAACTAGCCGTGCGAGGTGGCGGGCGCCTGTAGTCCCAGCTACTCGGGAGGCTGAGGCAGGAGAAAGGCGTAAACCCGGGAGGAGGAGCTTGCAGTGAGCTGAGATACGGCCACTGCACTCCAGCCTGGGCAACAGAGCAAGACTCCGTCTCAAAAAAAAAAAGAATTTGCATTCCTAACGAATTCCCACATGCTGCTGCTATTGCTGGTCTAAGCGAACACACTTGGAGAACCTCCTAACTAAGGTGTTCTAATTAGGGAAAACTTAGAGCAGTTTTCCGTAGTTAATATGTGATTTTTTAAATAGAGAAGAGTAAGTTGCCCTGGAGACACTAACTGAACCATTATGGCTTTTTCTTCAGGGATAGATAAACCGACATTGGGCTGGGCATGGTGGCTTACACCTGTAATCCCAGCACTTTGTGGGGCCAAGGAGCAGAATGCTTGAGTCCAGGAGTTCAAGCCCAGCCGGCAGCATGGTGAAACCCTGTCTTTACAAAAAATGCAAAAATCATCCAGGCATGGTGGCAAGTGCCTGTAGTCCCAGCTACTCAGAAAGCTGAGCTGGCAAGATCACTTGAGCCTGGGCAGCTGAGGCTGTGGTGAGCCATGATCGTGCCACCATACTCCAGCCTGGGCAACAAAGACCCTGTCTCAAAAAAAAAAAAAAAACTACATTGGATAATTGACACTGAAATACTTATTAAATGAATGAATACAAGTCTATACCTGCAGGATAGTCACTTAAATTTTTTTTCCTTTTTTTTTCTTTTTCTTTTTTTTGAGATGGAGTTTCGCTCCTATTGCCCAAGCTGGAGTGCAATGGCACAATCTTGGCTCACTGCAACCTCTGCCTCCTGGGTTCAAGCAATTCTCCTGCCTCAGCCTCCCGCGTAGCTGGGATTACAGGCGCCTGTCACCATCCCCAGCTAATTTTTGTATTTTTAGTAGAGACAGGGTTTCACCATGTTAGTTAGCCAGGCTGGCCTCAAACTCCAGACCTCAAGTGATCCTCCCTCCTTGGCCTCTCAAAGTGCTGGGATTACAGGCAAGATCTGGTCATTTAAAAAAAAATAGATTTTAGGCCCCGTGCAGTGGCTCAAACCTGTAATCCCAGCACTCTTGGTAGAGACGGGATTTCACCCTGTTGCCCAGGCTGGTCTTGGACTCCTGAGCGCTGACTGACCTGCCTGCACCTCCCAAAGTGCTAGAATTACAGGCATGAGCCACCGCGCCCAGCCAAATTTGTCATTTAATTTTACCTTCTTTAGGAATATGCAGGATGGGAAATACTTCTTTTTTGGGAGGGGGATGGGAAATATTTATTAAAGTTGGTATGATCTTTTGAAACTGCGTGTCAGCTGAATGTCGTGGCACAACCAGAAATTTCCATATCCTTTAGTTTCTTAGGTAAAAATTATGTCAAAGCTACTTCTAGTCTCTCATTTTCAGAAATACCTCTACTATGTACCAAAGAAGGGAGCTCTGGCCGGGCGCGGTGGCTCACGCTTGTAATCCCAGCACTTTGGGAGCCCGAGACAAGCGGATCACGAGGTCACGAGATCGAGAGCAAACTGGCTAACACGCAGTGAAGCCCCGTCTCTACCAAAAATACGAAAAAATTAGCCAGGCGTGGTGGCGGGCGCCTCTAGTTCCAGCTACTTGAGAGGCTGAGGCAGGAGAATGGCGTGAACCCGGGAGGCGGAGCTTGCAGTGAGCCGAGATCACGCCACTGCACTCCAGCCTGGGCAACAGAGCGAGACTCCATCTCAAAAAAAAAAGGGGGGGAGCCCTATTTTCCCACAAGTCCTTCTGGGATGGTAAGTACCAGAATGATGTATAGCCTTCCCTTGAGGCATATTGGAGTTACAAGGGATAGGAATGAAGGAATTGTAGAGTATGTTGGTAAATAGTGGGACTGATGATAAAGGGAATTATCTTAACTGTGCTGCCCCCCTCCCCAGGGGTGACTAATAGTCCAGAGACCTGCATACAGTCTAATTTTACTATCCAAAGGTCTAATCTGGTAGGTGCTGAGGAGATGGTAGTCCATCCAATATCAGTATTACTACAATCACACAGATTATCATCTTAGTTCCAGGGAAGTTTATCTGCTTGAATTATACCTCAGCCAGTGGCAGAGCCATGAAGACACAGTCCACCCCCGCTAAAGTAGAGAGGATTTTGCACTGTCGAGGCTCTAACCACAGAGGAGGCAGGATTCAAGCCTGGGACCCCAGATTCAGCAGACAACTTGGCAAGAGCCAGGAACTAGCCAGGCGCTGTGGTTCACACCTGTAATCCCAGCACTGTGGGAGGCCGAGGTGGGTAGATCACGAGGTCCGGAGTTTAAGATCAGCCTGGCCAAATGAGTGAAACCCTGTCTCTACTAAAAATACAAAAATTAGCCTGGCATGGTGGCGGGCACCTGTAATCCCAGCTACTCGGGAGAGGCAGAGAATTGGTTGAACCTAGGAGTCAGAGGTTGCAGTGAGCCGAGATCTCACCACTGCACTCTAGCCCGACGACAGAGTGAGACTCCATCTCACACACACACAAAAAAGCCAAGAACCAAAGTAGAGGCTCATCCATACAGATTTTGAGTGACGACTAGAGCCTGGTGATGGGGGCATTTCGGATCACACTATATTTAGTACAATGAAACTAATTTTAAATCCATTGGTGTGATAAACATTGTTAGGCACAGTTTTGGATTAGCTCAGAAAGAGATTTTATTAATAAAAAAACTAATATATTCAATTAATATTTGCTAGTGTGAGCCAACTTAATTTCAACTTGAGTGAAATCAAATTCAGAGTAAATCTGGATTTGGAATAAAATAAGAATCTTACTATTCTAGAGCTAAACCTTCCACTCCACAGTTAATTTATTGTTTTCAGACTTGGTCATGTTTAGCTCTTGGTTGGCTAGGGCCTCCACTAGTCTGCAGATAAAGATCAAGTCAGGAAACTGAGGCCCAGAGGTAAAACTTATGATCCATGAGCATCTTGCTTTCCTGGGCATTCGACATTGATCCAGCAGTACTCTTGCTTATAAGTGAACTCAAGACAAGTAAACAAAACTAATACTTTTAAAGAGTTCGTGGCCAGGCTCAATGGCTAACGCTTGTAATCCCAGCACTTTGGGAGGCTGATGTGGGAGGATCACTTGAGGTTAGGTGTTTGAGACCAATCTGGTCAACATGGTGAAACCTCATCCCTACTAAAAATACAAAAATAAGCCAGGGCATGCTGATGTGCGCCTGTAGTCCCAGTTATTCGGGAGGCTGAGGCAGGAGAATCCCTTGAACCAGGGAGGTGAAAGTTTCAGTGAGCTGAGATTGTGCCACTGCGACTTCAGCCTGGTTGACAGAGCGAGACCATGTCTCCAAAAAATAAGGCCAGGCATGGTGGCTCACGCCTGCAATCCCAGCACTTTGGGAGGCCAAAGTGGATGTACCACGAGGTCAGGAGCTCGAGACCAGCCTGGCCAATATGGTGAAACCTTGTTTCTACTAAAAATACAAAAATTAGCTGGACATGGTGGCACACACCTATAGTCCCAGTTATTTGGGAGGCTGAGGAAGAAGAATCGCTTGAACCCAGGAGGTAGAGGTTGCAGTGAGCCAAGATCGTGCCACTGCACTCTAACCTGGGCAATAGACTGGGTGACAGACTGGACAGACTGAGACTTAGTCTCAAAAAAAGAAAAGGCTGGGCACGGTGGCTCATGCCTGTAATCCCAGCACTTTGGGAGGCTAACGTGGGCAGATTACGAGGTCAGGAGATCTAAACTATCCTGGCTAACACAGTGAAACCCTGTCTCTACTAAAAAAAATTTTAAAAATTAGCTGGGCGTGGTAGCGCATGCCTGTAATCCTAGCTACTTAGGAGGCTGAGGCAGGGGAATCACTTGAACCTGGAAGGTGGAGGTTGCAGTGAACCAAGATCACACCACTGCACCCTAGCCTGGCAACAGAGCAAGATCCCGTGTAAAAAAAAAAAAAAAAAAAAAAAAAAAAATTGTGTGTTTTCTATAGGAGATCCTAAACTGTTGTGAATTGTGTGTTAAGAGAAAAAAAAATTGTTCATGCAAAGTGCCTGAATATATCAGGAAAGCTTCCTTCCAAGGCTAACTAAAGTCTTATTGTGGGGTAACTAGTTTCTGGCCTAAATCTCCTGGGATTTTTTTTTTCACTCATACTTCTATCTAAGTGGCTGTTTTAAAACAGTTATTCTTTACTTAGGTATTTAAGCTTTAAAAATGTTTCCAAGCCTAGGTTTAGATATCCTAATTACCTTTTAAATATTTAGCTCTTGGCATTGTTTTACAGTGTCTTGAGAGCAAATGGCTTTCCAATTCAGCAGTTTTAGAACCCACGTGCCCTAGACTCAACATCAAAGAATGCCATATTTTTCTCATCACTTTAATTTTTCTCCTTTATTGCACAACTGTGCAAAAAATAAACTTGTATAATAAAATATAACAAAACTAAATAAGAGGAATTTGCATGCTCTGGTTCACGATCATTTCTAAATTTTCAGATTGAAGAAAAACTAAAAACAAAATTATACTTGAGATTAGTTTGCTGCAACAGATTATCTTTTGCAAGGGTCATATAAGAAAGAGTTTGGGAAATTGATATAGCAGTTAGTAATCTAAGCTTCATGGAAAAATTGGTCCTCTCATGTTATTTTCCCCATTCTAAAGAGGAGAAAATGCAACTAAAGTAAAAAAGTTCACCTTCGTGGCCCCCAGATAAATAGTAAAGGGCTTAATATTTCTCATCATCTGGCTTCAGTAAAACCTCAGATCCACTTCGTAATTGAACCTGCCCTCCCAGTCTTTTTATTAAAGTGTGTTTCCAAATGCAGCTCATTGGTTATCTCTAGCCTTTTTGTTTGCCTTCAGGCAGAGAAAGAGCAGAATCTATTGTTAACACGGAGAGAATTAATATTTCATGGCCATTCATTTTCTTTCTTAAATAGATAGATATATTGTAAGCCAGTCCTGACCACACAAAGACCACTGGCTGTTTCTGGCTATAACATAAATATTTAATTAAAGGAAAAACTACTTTGAGCCATTCTTTTATAAGGCATAAACTATACTAGCTTTGTGCTACACTTTTGCAATTTCCCAAATCCATCTGTTACTTATCCCCGAGTTTTTGCCAGCTTGGAAAACCTAGGAGGCGTATTCACCTGGGTTTTAGAAATGTTTCCAGGAGGCCAGGCATGGTGGTGCGCCTGTAATCCCAGCACTTTGGGAGGCCAAGGCGGGTGGATCATGTGGTCAGGAGTTCAAGACCAGCCTGACCAACATGGTGAAACACCATCTCTACTAAAAATACAAAAATTAGCTGGGCGTGGTGGCAAGTGCATGTAGTCCCAGCTACTCAGGAGGCTGAGGCAGAAGAATCGCTTGAACTTGGGAGGTGGAGGTTGCAGTGAGCCAAGATCGTGCCATTGCACTCCAACCTGGGCAGCAGAGTGAGACTCCATCTCAAAAAAAAAAAAAAAAAAAAAAAAAAAAAAAAATTTCCAGCGATGAATGTGCAATCTTTGAGCTGCTATTTCTAGAAGAGAACCATCCAACCAACTGTCACTATAAGAATCTGGATTTGAGGCCGGGCACGGTGGCTCATGCCTGTAATCCCAGCACTTTGGGAGGCCGAGGTGGGCGGATCATGAGGTCAGGAGATCGAGACCATCCTGGCTAACACGGTGAAACCCCATCTCTACTAAAAACACAAAAAATTAGCCAGGAGTGGCGGCGGGCGCCTATAGTCCCAGCTATTCAGGAGGCTGAGGCAGGAGAATGGCGTGAACCGGAAGGTGGAGCTTGCAGTGAGCCGAGATCGCGCCACTGCACTCCAGCCTAGGCAACAGAGCAAGACTCTGTCTCACAAAAAAAAAGAAAAAAAAAAAAAAAAGAATCTGGATTTGCAGTTAGGCATGGTGGCATGCACCTGTAGTCCCAGCTACTTGGGAGGCTGAGGCAGGAGGATCACTTGAGTCTAGGAGTTCAAGGCTATAGCACACCATGACTGCACATGCAAATAGCCACTGCACTCCAGCCTGGACAACATAATATGACCTAGTCTCTTAAAAAAAAATCAGAATTTGGAATAAAATGAGAAGTCTGATATTCCAAAGCTAGGCCTTCAGCTCCACAGGTAATTTGTTTCTGTTATAAGGTTTGGTCATGTTTAGTAGTTGGGACCTCCAATAGTCTGCAGATAAAGATCACCTTGGGAAACCGAGGCCCAGAGGTAAAATCTATGATTCACAAACTTCTTGCTTTCCCAGGCTTTCAGTGTTGCTTCAGCAGTACTTTATTTTAAATTTATTAAGGGTTTATTGTAAATAAATTATTACTTAAAGATTTTTCTTTAGGTTAGGGTGTGGTGGCTCACGCCTGTAATCCCAGCACTTTGGGAGGCCGAGGCCAGGGGATCATGAGGTCAGGAGATCAAGACCATTCTGGCTCACACAATGAGATCTCATCTTTATTAAATATACAAAAAAAATGGCCGGGCGCAGTGGCTCAAGCCTGTAATCCCAGCACTTTGGGATGCCGAGACGGGCGGATCACGAGGTCAGGAGATCGAGACCATCCTGGCTAACACGGTGAAACCCCGTCTCTACTAAAAAATACAAAAAAAAAAACTAGCCGGGCGAGGTGGCGGGCGCCTGTAGTCCCAGCTACTCGGGAGGCTGAGGCAGGAGAATGGCGTAAACCCGGGAGGCGGAGCTTGCAGTGAGCAGAGATCCAGCCACTGCACTCCAGCCCGGGTGACAGAGCAAGACTCCATCTCAAAAAAAAAAAAACAAAAAACAAAAAAAATTAGCCAGCCATTGACCAGGCGTGGTGGCTCACGCCTATAATCCCAGCTCTTTGGGAGGCTGAGGCGGGTGGATCACGAGGTCAGGAGATCAAGACCATCCTGGCTAACACGGTGAAACCCCGTCTCTACTAAAAAATAGAAAAAATTAGCCAGGCGTGGTGGCGGGTGCCTGTGGTCCCAGCTACTCAGGAGGCTAAGGCAGGATAATAGCGTGAACCTAGGAGGCAGAGCTTGCAGTGAGCCAAGATCGCACCACTGCACTCTAGCCTGGGCAACAGAGCAAGACGCCATCTCAAAAAAAAAAAAAAAAAAAATTAGCTGGGCATGGTGGCACATGCCTGTAGTCCCAGCTTCTCAGGAGGCTGAGGCAGGAGAATCACTTGAACCCGGGAGGTGGAGGTTGCAGTGAGCCAAGATCATACCATTGCACTCCAGCCTGGGTGACAGAGCGAGACTCCGTGTCAAAAAAAAAAAAAAAAAGATTTTTCTTTAATAAATAGCAAACCAGCTCTTGTTTCCTGGGAGCCAATGTTTATGTGCTTGGCTAGCAAAGGTTTTAAAGTCTTTACTTCATTAGATTCAGTTGCCCAAGATCATGAAGTCACATATATACTTCTGTTTTGATGATAGAGATGGCAGTTACTTTGTTAATATACCTATATTCAAAATGACAACTGGCCGGGCGCGGTGGCTCAAGCCTGTAATCCCAGCACTTTGGGAGGCCGAGACGGGTGGATCACGAGGTCAGGAGATCGAGACCCTCCTGGCTAACACGGTGAAACCCCGTCTCTACTAAAAAATACAAAAAAGTAGCCGGGCGAGATGGCGGCGCCTGTAGTCCCAGCTACTCGGAGGCTGAGGCGGGAGAATGGCGGGAACCCGGGAGGCGGAGCTTGCAGTGAGCTGAGATCCGGCCACAGCACTCCAGCCTGGGCGACACAGCGAGACTCCGTCTCAAAAAAAAAAAAAAAAAAGTAAACAAAATGACAACTGGAAAAAGTAAGAAGTTGAAGTGTCACAGCATAAGAATAAGAGGGGCTAGGTGTGGTGGCTCACGCCTGTAATCCCAGCACTTTGAGAGGCTGAGGCAGGGGGATTGCTGGAGCCCAGGCGTTCGAGACTAGCCTGGGCAACATGGCAAAAACCCATCTCTATAAAATAAAATAAGAATAAGAGGCTTCCCATGTGGGGTCTAGTGTGGTGGCTTATGCCTGTAATCCAAGCACTTTGGGAGGCTAAGGCAGGTGGATCACTTCAGGTCAGGAGATCGAGATCAGCCTGGCCAACATGGTGAAACCCCATCTCTACTAAAAATACAAGAAAAAAAAAGAAAAATAGCCAGGAGTAGTGGCACATGTCTGTAATCCCAGCTACTCAGGAAGCTGAGGCAGGAGAATCGCTTGAACCTGGGAGGCAGAGGTTGCAGTGAGCCAACATCGCACTACTGGACTATGGCCTGGGCAACAGAGTGATACTGTGTGAAAAAAAAAAAAAAAGGCCGGTCACGGCGGCTCATGCCTGTAATCCCAGCACTTTGGGAAGCTGAGGTGGGCGAATCACAAGTTCAGGATCTACACTGCTGTTTCACAACCAATTTAGGTTTTTGTTTGTTTGTTTGTTTGTTTTTCATTTTTTTGAGATGGAATCTGGCTGTGTCACCCAGGCTGGAGTTCAGTGGCATGATCTTGGCTCACTACACCCTCTACTTCCTGGGTTCAAGCGATTCTTGTGCCTGAGCCTCCTGAGTAGCTATGACTACAGGTGGGCACCATCATGCCCAGCTAATGTTTTGTATTTTTAGTGGAGACGGGGTTTCACCATGTTGGCCAGGCTGGTCTTGAACTCCTGACCTCAAGTGATCTGCCCACCTCGCCCTCCCAAATACTGGGATTACAGGCGTGAGCCACTGTGCCCGGCCACCAGTTAAGTTAGGTAAAACATTTGAGGGTGAAGAGTGGATGAATGAAAGCTAAGAGGGCAGACATCTTCATTCTGGGCCTGGCAAGGGAATGTGCTAGACATTTGGGTTGGGAAATGGTATATCAATGTAAAAAATGTGAAATAGGGGCCAGAGGATCTCTTGAGGCCAGGAATGTGAGAGCAGCGTGGGCACCATAGTGAGACCCTGTCTCTACAATAATTTAAAAATTAGGTGGGCATGGTGGTGTGTGCCAGTAGTCTCAGATACTTGGAAGGCTGGGGTGGGAGGAACATTTGAACCTGGAGGTCAAGGCTGGAGTGAGCTGTGATCGTGCCATTGCACTCCAGCCTGGGAGACAGAGCGAGACCCTGTATCAAAAAGAGAAAAAATGTGAAATAAAATTCTTTTTGCTCACTATTCGCATCCAAACCCACTAAAAATACAAAAACAACAAAACAGAGGGAAAACTCCCACCCCGATCAAAAGGGTAGCCACAGCTACTACAAAGTGAAGGTGCAGGCTGAGTTGACACTTCACTCTCATACCTTGAAGCAAGATGCATCTTTTCCACAAGTGCCAGAGTCTTAAAACGAACATTCTTGGATTCTTGATTAGAGCAGTCTGATAAAACAAGGTCAGGCCATAGGAGAAGCAAAGAATATTCTTACAGAGACTCAGTTTCTGTCCGGGAGGTGGAGCTGGGGATAAACCAAGCCATCCCCGCCATTTGTATGATCTCTGACCTACCTTCTTCATTAAGGTGGAGCTTTAGAGGTGGAATGGGGTGGAGATAGTATTATAGCAATAGGTAGAAACCCCGTGACCTCTAAAGGGTTTGTCTCAATTTTCTTGAATCCTGAAAGGTAAAGAAAGATGTATCCATAGAGTGAAAGAAACAACAGATTTTATCCAGGCGCAGCGGCTCACGCCTGTAATCCCAGCACTTTGGGAGGCCAAGGCGTGTGGATCACGAGGTCAGAAATTCAAGACCAGACTGGCCAAGATGGTGAAATCCGGTTTCTAGTAAAAATACAAAAATTAGCTGGGCATGGTGGCGGGTGCCTGTAATCCCAGCTACTCCGGAGGCTGAGGCACGAGAATTGCTTGAACCGGGGAGGTGGAGGTTGCAGTGAGCCAAGATCATGCCGCTGCACTCCAGCCTGGGTGACAGAGCAAGATTCTGAGGAAGAAAAAAATAAGAGCACACTAGATAAATTCTAAAGATGAAATGTACTTCCCTCTAGGTTTTTTGTAATCCTTTGACTCAGTCTAGGTAGTTGTTTTTTTTGTTTGTTTGTTTTTGTTCCTTTGAGGAGGAATTAGTTGAGGATAGAGTTCCTTTTTTTAAAATTATTTCTGAGATGGGGGTCTCACTATGTTACCAAGACTGATCTCAAATTCCTGGGTACAAGGCATCCTTCCACCTCAGCCTCCAGAGTAGTTGGGACTACAGCCATGAGACACCACACCTGGCTATAGCTATGGACATTTCTGTGACAGGGTGTGGTTGCCGGTCAGTCCCCAAGAATAGCCAATCTCTGCCCACCTGGAGGCCCAGGCACCTCAGTAAGTCCTCTCAGGCCAGCTCCTCAGCTCCTCAGCTCCTCAGTGCTTCCCAAGTGCTTGGTGCTCAGCAATGTGAGGACAGTTTTGTTGTCATTTGCTTGTAATTTTTAAATTTGAAATAAAATTCACATAGCATTAAAGTCACTATTGTTGGCTGACGTGGTGTCTTATGCCTGTAATCCCAGCACTTTGGGAGGCCTAGGTGGGCAGATTGCCCGAGCCCAGGAGTTCGAGACCAGCAACACCGTGAAACCGTCTCTCTAAGAAAAATACAAAAAACTAACTGGGCGGAGTGGCGTGCACCTGTAATCCCAGGTACTCAGTAGGCTGAGGTGGGAGAATCACTTGAGCCCAGGAGGCAGAGGTTGCAGTGAGCTGAGATCTTGCCACTAGACTCCAGTATGGATAACAGAGCAAGACCCTGTCTCTAAATAAATAAATAACTAGAATCATGCAATGTGTGATCTTTTCTGTCTGGTTGTTTTCACTTGCTGTGAGCTTTTCTCTCTCTTTTTTTCATAAAACAATGGTTCAGAAGAAAGTATGATGTTTTCGAGATTCATCCATATTATAGCATGTACTTCATTTATTTATTATTATTGTTTTTTGAGACCAAGTCTCGCTCTTGTTGCCCAGGCTGGAGTGCAATGGAACAATCTCGGCTCACTGCAACCTCCACCTCCCAGGTTCAAGCAATTCTCCTGCCTCAGCCTCCTGAGTAGCTGGGATTACAGCCATGCACCACCACGCCCAGCTGATTTTCTATTTTTAGTAGACATGGGGTTTCTCCATGTTGAGGATGGTCTCAAACTCCTGACCTCAGGTGATCCACCCATCTCGGCCTCCCAAAGTGCTGGGATTACAGGTGTGAGCCACTGCACCCGGCTCTTCATTTTTTATTTTTAGTTTTTAGTTTTTAGTTTTATTTTTGAGACTGAGTCTCGCTCTTGTTGCCCAGGCTGGAGTGCAATGGCACAATCTCAGGTCACTGCAACCTCCGCCTCCCAGGTTCAAGCCATTCTCCTGCCTCAGCCTCCCAAGTAGCTGGTATTACAGGCATGCGCCACCACGCCCAGCTAATTTTGTATTTTTAGTAGAGACGGGGTTTCTCCATGTTGGTCAGGCTGGTCTCAAATTCCCGACCTCAGGTGATCCGCCCGCCTTGGCCTCCCAAAGTGCTGGGATTACAGGCATGAGCCACCACGCCCGGCTCTTCATTTATTTTTTATGACTGAGTAATTGTATGGATAAACCTCATTTATCCATTCTTCAATTGAGGGACATGTGCACTGTTTCCACTTGTGGACTATTATGAATAATGCTGCTATGAGCATTCATGTACATATTTTTATATGGACATATGTTTTCATTTCTCTTGGATGTATAGCTAGGAATGGAATTGCTGGGTCATCCATTGAGTTTTTTTATTTCTTCTTCTTTTTTTTAATTCTCATCTTTTAATTTGGTTCTTTTTAGTATCTTCCATTGCTCAGGGATTTTTGTTTGTTTGTTTTTGTTTTTGTTGTTTGTTTGTTTTTTTAGACAGAGTTTCATTCTATTGCCCAGGCTGGAGTGCAGTGGGGTGATCTCTGTTCAACCTCCACCTCCCAGGTTCAAGTAATTCTCCTGCCTCAGCCTCCCAAGTAGCTGGGACTACAGGTGCGTGCCACCACCATGCCTAGCTAGTTTTTTTTTTTTTTTTTTCATTTTTGGTAGAGACAAGGGTTTCACCAAGTTGGCCAGGCTGGTCTCGACCTCCTGGCCTCAAGTGATCCACCCATCTTGGCCTCCCAAAGTGCTGGGATTAACAGGCACCAGCCACCGTGCCCGACTAAGGTTTTTTATTTCTTTACTGAGACTTTTTTTAAGTGAAAGCAAGTTTATTAGAGAAGCAAAGAAATAAAAGAATGGGGCCGGGCGCGGTGGCTCAAGCCTGTAATCCCAGCACTTTGGGAGGCCGAGACGGGCAGATCACGAGGTCAGGAGATCGAGACCATCCTGGCTAACACGGTGAAACCCTGTCTCTACTAAAAATACAAAAAAAATCTAGCAGGGCGAGGTGGCGGGCGCCTGTAGTCCCAGCTACTCGGGTGGCTGAGGCAGGAGAACGGCGTGAACCCGGGAGGCGGAGCTTGCAGTGAGCTGAGATCTGGCCACCGCACTCCAGCCTGGGTGACAGAGCAAGACTCCGTCTAAAAAAAAAAAAAAAAAAGAAATAAAAGAATGGCTACTCCATAGATAGAGAAGCCCCAAGGGCTGCTGGTTGGCTATTTTTATGGTTATTTCTCTATCATATACTAAACAAGGGGTGAATTGTTCATGAGTTTTCCAGGAAAGGGGCAAGAATTTCCAGGAAGTGAGGTTTCCTCCCCCTTTCAGACCACATAGGTACACTGCCATGGCATTTGTAAGCTGTCATGGTGCTAGTGGGAGTTGTCTTTTAGCATGCTAATATATTATAATTAGCATATAATGAGCAGGAGGACGATCAGAGGTGGCTTTCCTTGCCATCTTGGATTTTTTTTTTTTTTTCTGGGGTTTAGTCCCACTCTGTCACCCAGGCTGGAGTGCAGTGGTGCGATTCTCATGCCTCAGCCTCCCGAGTAGCTGGGATTACAGGCACCTGGCACAACACCCTGCTAATTTTGTATTTTTAGCAGAAACAGGGTTTCACCATGTTGGCCATGCTAGTCTCAAACTCCTGACCTCAAGTGATCCACCTGCCTTGGCCTCCCAAAGTGCTGGGATTACAGGCATGAGCCACTGTGCCCCGCCTGAAATCTTGGTTTTGGTGGGTTCTAGCTGGCTTCTTTATAGCATGCTGTTTTATCAGCAGGGTCTTCGTGACCTGTATCTTGTGAACCCAGTCCTGTGGACCTCCTATCTTATCCTGTGACTCAGAATGCCGAACCTCCTGGGACTGAGGCCACGCAGGTCTCAGACTCATTTTACCCAGCCCTATTGAAGATGGAGTCACTCTGGTTTGAATGCCTCTGACATATTTCCTCTCTCCCTTGTACAAGTAGTAGACCCTTTTTTTTTTTCCCCAAGACAGGGTCTCACTCTGTCGCCCGGGCTGGAGGGCAGTGGCACCATCATGGCTCATTGAAGCTTCAACCTCCCGGGCTCAAGTGATTCTCCCACCTCAGCCTCCTGATTAGCTTGGACTTGCACCACACTCCTGGCTAATTTACTTTGATTTTTAGTAGAGACAAGGTCTTACTATGTTGCCCAGGCTAGTCTCAAACTCCTGAGCTCAAGTGGATCTGACCATGTTGACTTTCCAAAGTGGTGGAATTACAAGTGTGAGCCACCATGTGCAGCCTATAAGGGGACACTTAATCCTAAGGGTTGCAAAGGAATGAAGATCCATTTTTTGTAACTTATTTAGGCTAAACAGCGGTGATGATATTTCTGCCTAACAACAGAGTTGCTTGTATTCAAGATAGAGAGGAGCTCAGTCAGAAAGCCTTGGTATAGTGAGGGCCATTCAGAACTCTGAGACCCAACAAAAGGTGCTATCCATCCCTCTTGTTTTTTCTGAACAGCAGTAAGTGGTCAGCGAATGGTTCAAAGGAATAAGCAGGGTCAGTGCAAAGTCAGCCAATTGGTGCTGCGAGGACGATTTTCCTTTGGGTCAAGGGTCTCTCCAGTATCGTCATGTTGTGGTTGGCCAGGAAAATGTTACCAGAAAGAGGTCCAGATCCAGACCCCACGAGACAGATCTTGGATCTCACGCAAGAAATAATTTGGGCTGAGCCCACAAAGCGAAAGCAAGTTTATTAGAGAAGTAAAGAAACAAAAGAATGGCTTCTCCATAGACAGAGCAGCCTAATTTTTGTCTGTTTAAGTGTGTTTTTATTTTTTTATTTTATTTATTTATTTTTTGAGACGGAGTCTTGCACTGACACCCAGGTTGGAGTGCAATGGCGTGATCTTGGCTCACTGCAACCTCTGCCTCCCGGGTTCAAGTCGATTCTCCTGCCTCAGCCTCCCGAGTAGCTGGAATTACAGGTGCCCGCTGCCACAACCAGCTAATTTTTGGTATTTTTAGTGGAGACGGGGTTTCATGATGTTGGCCAGGCTGGTCTCGATCTCCTGACCTCATGATTCGCCCGCCTCAGCCTCCCAAAGTGCTGGGATTTCAGGCGTGAGCCACCGCGCCCAGCCTCAAGTGTGTTTTTGTTGTTGTAGTTTAGAGACAGGGTCTCTCTGTGTTGCCCAGGCTGGTCTTGAACTCCAGGATTCAAGTGATCCCACTGCCTCAGCCTTCCCAGTAGCTGGGACTACAGGCAACTTGCCTGGCACAGTCATGTTCTTAATTGCTCACTGAAGTATTTTTATGATGGCTGCTATAAGTGTTACTCGAATGGGGTCCTGATCCAGACCCCAAGACAGGGTTCTTGGATATCATGCAGGAAATAATTCGAGGCCAATCCATTGAGTGCAGTGAAAGCAAATTTATTAGGAAAGTAAAGGAAAAAACAATGGCTACTCTACAGGCAGAGCAGCAACATGTCTGCTGGACTAAGGGTACTTACAGCTATTTCTCAATTATGTGCTAAACAAGGGGTGGGTTACTCATGAGTTTTCTGGGAAAGAGGTGGGCAGTTCCCAGAACTGAGGGTTCCTCTCCCTTTTATTTATTTATTTAAATAAAAATTTTTTTTCTTCCCCCTTTTAGGCCATATAGGGTAGCTTCCTGACGTTGCCATGGCATCTGTAAACTGTCACGGTGCTGGTGGGAGTGTCTTTCAGCTTACTAATGCATTATAATTAGCACACAATGAGGAGTGAACACACCAGAGGTCACTCTCATGGCCATCTTGGTTTTGGTAGGTTTTGGCTGGCTTCTTTACCCCAACCTGTTTTATCAGCAAGGTCTTCGTGACCTGTATCTTGCGCTAATCTCCTATCTCATCCTGTGACTTAGAATGCCTAGCCTCCTGGGAAGGCTGCCCAGATCTCAGCCTTATTTTACTCAGCCCCTATTCAAGATGGAGTTCCTCTGGTTCACACACCTCTGACATAAGTCCTTGTCAGATCATTCTAACATCTGTGTCATGTCTGTGTTTGTGCCTCGCCTCCCCTCCCCTCCCCTCCCCTCCCCTCCCCTCCCCTCCCTTCCCCTCTCCTCTCCTTTCCTCTCTCAGACAGAGTCACACTCTATTGCCCAGGTTGGAGGCAGTGGCACCACCTCAGCTCACTGCAATCTCTACCTCCCACGTTCAAGTGATTCTCATGTCTCAGCCTCCCAAGTATCTGGGATTATAGGTGCACTCTACCATGCTAATTTTTGTATTTTTTGGTAGTGGTGAGGATTCACCATGTTGGCCAGGCTGGTCTCGAATTCCTGGCCTCAAGTTTTCCACTCGCCTCAGCCTCCCAAAGTGCTGGGATTATAGGCATGAGCCACTTCGCCCAGCCAGAGTCTGTTCTTGTTCACTTTGAGATCTTCCTGGTTCTTGGTATGACGAGTGGTCTGTAATTGAAACCTGGACATTGTGATATTGTAAAACTCTGGGTTTTATTTAAATCTGGTATTTTAGCTAATACCACTCAAACCTCTGACACCACTCTAGTGGGAGAAAATGGTTGCCACCTTTTTACTGCCAGATCAGGGTAGAAGTCCAGCTTTTCCACTCATGCGCCGTTGACAGTGAAAGGAGAGACAAGTGGGAGGTTGTTGGCGCCTCCGGGTGGGGAGAGAAGTCCAGGCTCTCCACTAGGCCTCTGCTGGTACCACCTTGGCTGGGAAGCAGAAGGGCTCCTTGCTACTGCTTTCCACGTGGCCTCCACTGACACCGCAGAGGGTGGCCTTGTTATTTCAGAGCTGTGGTCAAAGTCCTCACTCCACTAGGCCGCCTCTGACACTACCTCAGTGGGGACAGGAAGGGGTTCTCCCCATGGGGATCTTGAATTTCTATCCCTAGGTGGTACCAGTAGAAGTCGAACTCCCCATGTGGTCTCCTCTGACACTGCCCGGGATGGGGTGCTCCCCACTGTGCCTTCTCCATCACCACTGCATAAGTTGGATGGGGCATGAGGACAGTTGGGGATACATCTTTACAACCTGGCAAGGGTGGAAGTCTAGGCCTTCCAATTGGCCTTTGCTGGTGAGATGGTGGCGGAGTCAGTTTTTTTCTACGAGGTTTAGCTAGAGTAGAGTGGGTATCATGTAAAAGTTTTCGTTCTTGAGGCCGGGTGCCATGGCTCACGCCTGTAATCCTAGCACTTTGGGAGGCCAAGGTGGGAGGATCATGAGGTCAGAAGGTCGAGACCATCCTGGCTAACACGGTGAAACCCGGTCTCTACTAAAAATACAAAAAATTAGCTGGGCGTGGTGGCACGCACCTGTAGTCCCAGCTACTCGGGAGGCTTAAGCAGGAGAATCGCTTGAACCCAGGAGGCAGAGGTTGGAGTGAGCTGAGATCGCACCACTGCACTCCAGCCTGGGCGAAAGAGTGAGAATCTGTCTCAAAAAAAAAAAAAAAAAAAAAAAAAAATTGGCAATAGGGCTGGGTGCGTGGCTCATGCCTGTAATCCCAGTACTTTGAGAGGCCAAGGTAGGTGGATCATCTGAGGTCAGGAGTTCGAGACCAGCCTGGTCAACATGGTAAAACCCCGTCTCTACTAAAAACACAAAAAATTAGCCAGGCATGGTTGTGGGCACCTGTATTCACAGATAATAGGGAGGCTGAGGCAGGAGAATCCTTTGAACCCAGGAGGCAGAGGTTGCAGTGAGCCGAGATCATGCCATTGCACTCCAGCCTGGGCAACAAGAGGTAAACTCAGTCTCAAAAAAAAAAAAAAAAAATTTGGTAATAGGTGCAATGTGAGAAGGGAGAAAGCAACAGTTTGTTTTTGAATTAATTTCAGGGTGAGAGGAAAGAGATCCAAGGCATCCTTTCTCTCCTCCCATAAGAAAGCAGAGAAGGCTGGGCGTGGTGGCTCAAGCCTGTAATCCCAGCACTTTGGGAGGCCAAGACGGGCGGATCACGAGGTCAGGAGATCGAGACCATCCTGGCTAACACGGTGAAACCCTGTCTCTACTAAAAATACAAAAAACTAGCCGGGCGAGGTGGCGGGCGCCTGTAGTCCCAGCTACTCGGGAGGCTGAGGCAGGAGAATGGCGTGAACCCGGGAGGCGGAGCTTGCAGTGAGCTGAGATCCAGCCACTGCACTCCAGCCTGGGCGAGAGAGCGAGACTCTGTCTCAAAAAAAAAAAAAAAAAAAAAAAAAAAAAAAAAAAAAAAGAAAGCAGAGAAAAGAGAAAGCTGGGGCTAGAGGGCAGGGGCTTCACTGGAAACAGAGTTCCGTTGAGATCTGGGCACCTGGAGTGCAGCCAGCTCATTTTTGATGGGATTTGCATGTAAATAGTGGGATATGAGGCCCAGCTTTACACCCTCTGTTATAATAGAACTAAAAATAAGTGGTTTCTCCTTTATAATCCTGAAACTAAGTTTGGCATCTTGCCCTAGGCTTTCATACTTTCTTCTTTTTTTTTTTTGGTAGCCGGAAGGGTTAGTCTCATTTTCCACTTCAAATTATAAGAATTTTGCTAACTTGCTCCTGTGCCAGGGTGCTTGGTTGCAAGCCTTCTTGACAGACTGGGGCTCTAGCATTCTTTCAAGGAAGTAATATTTTTAGGCTTTGAGACCTGCCCTTTGACCCCAAGTCTAATGGGGTGATAGAATGGTGGGGTCTCCCCATCTTGGTTAGATAGCTTACTGGCTTTGATGGCCCCAAGTGCAGGAGAGTCAGCTGCCTTAACTTCTTTCAAACCAAAAATTATTGAGGCCTTTCTTTATTGTAGAATTTTTGGAAAGTATAGAAAAGCTCAAAGAAAGAAAGAAAATTGCTGTAATCGCCGGGCGCGGTGGCTCAAGCCTGTAATCCTAGCACTTTGGGAGGCCGAGGCGGGCGGATCACGAGGTTAGGAGATCGAGACCATCCTGGCTAACATGGTGAAACCCTCGTCTCTACTAAAAACTACAAAAAACTAGCCGGGCGAGGTGGCGGCGCCTGTAGTCCCAGCTACCTGGGAGGCTGAGGCAGGAGAATGGCATGAACCCGGGAGACGGAGCTTGCAGTGAGCTGAGATCCCGCCACTGCACTCCAGCCTGGGTGACAGAGCGAGACTCCGTCTCAAAAAAAATAAAGAAAGAAAGAAAATTGCTGTAATCTCGCCACCCAGAAATAATTTCTGTTAACATAATGATCACTATTCCAATCTTCAATCAATCCTCCTCAAACATTATGGAATGTTTTAAATGCTTCATAGGTATTTGTTATTTTAAGAAAGAGGGGAGGGCCGGGCGCGGTGGCTCAAGCCTGTAATCCCAGCACTTTGGGAGGCCGAGACGGGCGGATCGCAAGGTCAGGAGATCAAGACCATCCTGGCTAATACGGTGAAACCCTGTCTCTACTAAAATATACAAAAAACTAGCCGGGCGACGAGGCGGGCGCCTGTAGTCCCAGCTACTCGGGAGGCTGAGGCAGGAGAATGGCGTAAACCCGGGAGGCGGAGCTTGCAGTGAGCTGAGATCCGGCCACTGCACTCCAGCCTGGGTGACAGAGCGAGACTCCGTCTCAAAAAAAAAAAAAAAGAAAAAAAAGAAAAAAGAAAGAGGGGAGAGGCAGGCCGCGTACGGTGGCTCACACCTGTAATCCCTGCACTTTGGGAGGCCGAGGTGGGCGGATCACGAGGTCAGGAGATAGAGACCATCCTGGTTAACACGGTGAAACTTCGTCTCTACTAGAAATACAAAAAATTGGCCGGGCGCAGTGGCTCACGCCTGTAATCCCAGCACTTTGGGAGGCGGAGGCGGGTGGATCACGAGGTCAGGAGATCGGGACCATTCTGGCTAACACAGTGAAACCTTGTCTCTACTAAAAATACAAAAAAAAAAAATTCGCTGGGCGTGGTGGTAGGCACCTGTAGTCCCAGCTACTCAGGAGGCTGAGGCAGGAGAATGGCATGAACCCAGGAGGCGGAGGTTGCAGTGAGCCGAGATCGCGCCACTGCACTCCAGCCTGGGTGACAGAGTGAGATTCCGTCTCAAAAAAAAAAAAAAAAAAAAAAAAAAAAATTAGCCAGGCATGGTGGCAGGGGCCTTTAGTCTCAGCTACTCGGGAGGGTGAGGCAGGAGAATGGCGTGAATCCAGGAGATGGAGGTTGCAGTGAGCCAAGATTGCACCATTGCACTCCAGCCTGGGCGATACAGCGAGACTCCATCTCAAAAAAAAAAGAAAGAAAGAAAGTGGGGAAAGGTAGAGTACTGGGAAGTGTGAACTGGCTTCTCATCTCAGAATCAAGGGATTTTCCTGTAATCCCAGCACTTTGTGAGGCCGAGGTGGGCAGATGACTTGAACTCAGGAGTTCGTGACCAGCCTGGGCAACAAAGTGAGACCCTCCTGTCTCTACAAGAAATACAAAAATTAGCCGGGCATGGTGGCGCACACCTGTGGTCCCAGCTACTAAGGAGGCTGCAGTGGGAGGATGGCTTGAGCCTGGGACGCAGGGGTTGCAGTGAGCCGAGATTATACCACTGCACTCTAGCCTGGGCAACAGAGTGAGACCCTGTCTCCAAAAAAAAAGAAAGAAAAGAAAAGAAAAAAAAAGATTTCTACCGACCCCGCTTCTACAAAAAAAAAAAAAAACAAAAAGAACCCACAAACAAAAATCAGCCAGTCATGCTGGTGGCGTTCCTGTAGTCCCAGCTACTTGGGAGGCTGAGGTGAGAGGATCACTTTAGCCTGGGAGGTCGAGACTGTAGTGAGCCAAGATTGCACCACTGCACTCCAGCCTGGGTGACCGAACTAGACCTTACCCCTGCTCCTCCCAGAAAAGGATTTCTAGTAATCAACTTTTCACCATTCCAACTAAGAATCTTTTATTCTCCAATAAATATATATATATATATTTGGCCTCTTGCCACACTGACCACTGCAAAGACAAAGCAAATGAATTTTTTTTCTTTTCTTTTCTTTTTTTTTTTTTTGAGACAGAGTCTTGCTCTGTCACCCAGGCTGGAGTGCAGTGGCATGACCTCAGCTCACTATATCCTCTACCTCTCGGGTTCAAGTGATTCTCCTGCCTCAGCCTACCAAGTAGCTGGGATTACAGGTGCCCACCACCATGCCCGTCTAATTTTTTTTTGTCTTTTTAGTAGAGAGGAGGTTTCTCTATGTTGGCCAGGCTGGTCTCAAACTCCTGACTTCAGGTGATCCACCCACCTCAGCTTCCCAAGGTGCTGGGATTACAGTTGTGGGCCACTGCGCCCGGCCAAATGGAAGAAATGTTTTAAAAAGGTATTTAATGTCCTTCACTAACAGTCTCCTTTGATCAAAACTTTAGTCGAACTCCTCTGAGTCCCTTCTGACTAGCCTCACACTGGACTTCCCTCTCTGTCCTTGTGGAATCCAGTCTGAGCAAGAATCTTGTCAATTTAGTGAAAATCGCCTACCCTAGATATCTGACCACCCTCACTATCTTATTACCCTGTCCTGCTTTCAGCAAGAATTTTGTTGAGTTGTTCTAACAAGGATCTCACTTACAGGCTGGGAGCGGTGGCTCACACCTGTAGTCCCAGGACTTTGGGAGGGCAAGGCAGGCAGATCACTTGAGGTCATGAGTTCGAGACCAGCCTGGCCAACATGGATAACTACCTTCTCTATCAAAAAACACAAAAATTAGCCAAGTGTGATGGTGTGTGCCTGTAATCCCAACCACTCAGGAGGCTGAGGCAGGAGAATCACTTGAGCCCAGGAGGCGGAGGTTGCAGTGAGCCCAGATAGCCCCACTGCACTCCAGCCTGGGTGACAGAGTGAGACCCCCTCTCAAAAAGAAAGAAAGGAAAAAGAATCTCGCTTACCCTTGATGTTTCCTCTTAGTAACTTTCCTTGTTGGACAAGAGGGGAGTCAAGTCCTCTCCCTCCCCCACTGCAAGACCCCATTGCAGTAGTCCCTATACCTATTACCATGGTATCCCTAAATAAAGCCTTCCTGTTACCATCTTTAGCAAGTGTCACAAATTGCTTTTTCTTTAACATCCCCTGCCCCTCAACTGCTTTTCTCTTTTTTTTTTTTTTTTTGAAACGGAGTCTTGATCTGTCACTAGGCTGGAGTGCAGTGGTGCCATCTTGGCTCACTGCAAACTCTGCCTCCTGGGTTCAAGTGATTCTCCTGCCTCAGCCTCCCTAGTAGCTGGGTCTACAGGCACGTGGCACCACGCCCAGCTAATTTTTGTATTTTTTAGTAGAGACAGGGTTTCACCATTGTTGGCCAGGATGGCCTCGATCTCTTGACCTCGTGATCCGCCCACCTTGGCCTCCCAAAGTGCTGGGATTACAGGCATGAGCTACTGTGCCCAGCCTTTTCTCTTTTTCTTTAACATCCCCTGCCCCTCACCTCCTTTGAGTCAACACAGTTGTTTAGCAAAGCCTCACATTTCCTTTTGAGAACTAGAAAGAAGCATCTCCAGGTTTGTTTGTTTGCTTCCTGGGTAAGGAGAAAAAAGGTGCTGTAGAAGAGGAAACAGTCCTAATAAAGATAATCCAGATAGGAAATGCTTTCTAAATCAGCCTTAAGTGTCAAGGCTTGTCTGAGTTGAGGGAAGGGAACTTCAGCCTATGAATTTTGGTATTAAAAAAATCTGAGGTTGCGAATCCAAACATCATCCTGAGTACATATGTGCTATAAACAGACTCCAGAGAAACTGCTGACATCCAAATGTCTGGGTATGTGAGGAGACCTGTTCCTTGAGGCTCTATCCTGGCCACTGACTATTGGATAACCGAGTGATTCACCCTCTAAACCAAAAATGCTCCTGTGTATGGTAACACCAGGCTAGTGAGAAAGCAGCAAAAGCAGTATTATTTTGTATCAAGTACTAATTAAATTTGATTTGATTCAGGTTGAACAAATCCTTGTGCCCGACACTGGGCTGGGTGCCAGGGCCCTCAAGGAATCTCAGGTTGCCTAATGAGACAGGTAACTAAATACTACAGCTCTTATCAGACAGGTAACTAAATACTACAGCTCTTATCAGACAGGTAACTAAATACTATAGCTCTTATCAGACAAGCTAACAGGGCTAAAAGTTAAAAGGGTTAACATCTTGGAGAGCAGATGAAATCTTTCTGTATGTGTCACAGATTTTATGAGCTGGGTTTTGTAGAATAATACGTGGTGGAAAGGGGCAAAGGCCTTCTAGGCAGAAGAAATAATGTGAGCAAAGATGGTGGGAGCCTGTGCTCTTGGAAGGTGTGTACTATGTGGCATGAGGTCCTCGGTGTGGACTAGGAGGAGAGCATTGATGGAAGTGGAAATGAAGCTAAAAGGGCAGGCTAGGGTCCAGAGTGTGAAAAACACTGATTGCCTTACTTAGGAGAGGTACAAGGCAGACATGAACATCAACAGGTCCGATTTATCTTCTGTAGAGGTTATAATAAAGTAGGTATGAATTTGTTTCCCTTCAGGTTGAGTTTTCTTTTTCTTTACTTTCTTTTTTTTTTTTTTTTGAGACAGGGTCTCACTCTGAGCCCCAGGCTGGAGTGCAGCGGTGAGATCACAGCTCACTGCAGCCTCGACCTCCTAGGTTCAAGAGATCCTCCCACCTCAGCCTCCGAGTAGCTGGGACTACAGACACACACCACCATGCCTGGCTAATTTTTAAAAATAGTTTTGTAGAGATGGGGGTCTACTATGTTCCCCAGGCTGGTCTTGAACCTCTGGGCTCAAGTGATCCTCCTGCCTCAGCTTCGGAAAGTGTTGGGATTGCAGGCATGAGTCACTGCACCTGGCCTCAAGTTGAATTTTCTTTTTTTTTCTTTTTTCTTTTTTTTTTTTTTGAGACAGAGTCTTGCTCTGTCGCCCGGCTGCAGTGCAGTGGCATAATCTCGGCTCACTGCAAGCTCCGCCTCCCGGGTTCATACCATTCTCCTGCCTCAGCCTCCCGAGTAGCTGGGACTACAGGCGCCCGCCACCACGCCTGGCTAATTTTTAGTATCTTTAGTAGAGACGGGGTTTCACCGTGTTAGCTAGGATGGTCTCGATCTCCTAACCTCGTGATCTGCCTGCCTCGGCCTCCCAAAGTGCTGGGATTACATGCGTGAGCCACCGCGCCGGGCCGTCAAGTTTTCTAAACCAAATAAAATCTGACTCCCAGCCCCAGAAAATGGGGAAAGGTGCCCTGATGCTCATGATGGTCACCTTAGTACCTGAGGCCATGGGGTACGGATGTGGAGGGCTACTCCTCCACCTCCACCAACCACCAAGCCCCAAAGCTCTATGTTGGCTCAGAAAGGCCCTGCAATGGTCCTTACTGTGTTGCCTCAGAGACATCTTGGAATGTAGTCTCCATAAGCACAGGCAAGTTTCCCTCCATATGGGGTGCTCTTGGGGTCACTCCCTCAGTTCATTGTAAGGCACTGGCCACCTCCCATTCCCTCCTCTTTAGGATAAGCCATCGTAATCTTCCTCAATTATTCTTTTTTTTTTTTTTTTTTGAGAGGAGTTTCGCTCTTGTTGCCCAGGCTGGAGTGCAATGGCGCTATCTTGGCTCACCACAACCTCCACCTCCCAGGTTCAAGTGATTCTGCTGCCTCAGCCTCTCAAGTAGCTGGGATTACAGGCATAAGCTACCACGCCTGCTAATGTTGTATTTTTAGTAGAGACTAAAACAGAATTCTAAAATATTTAGTAGAGACTAAATAGAAATTTTAGATTTCTCCATGTTGGTCAGGCTGGTCTCAAACTCCCGACCTCAGGTGATCTGCCCGACTTGGCCTCCCAAAGTGTTGGGATTACAGGTGTGAGCCACTGCTCCAGGCCCAATGGTTCTTTTTTTAGACAGCGTCTCACTGTGCCACCCAGGCTGGAGTGCACTGGCATGATCTTGGCTCACTGCAGCCTCAACTCCCGGGTTCAAGCAATTTTCCCACATCGGCCTTCCAAATAGCTGAGACTACAGGTGTGAGCCACTACACCCAGCTAATTTTTTGTGTATCTTTTGTAGAGATGGGGTTTTGCTATGTTGCCCAGCCTGATCTTGAACTCCTGTGCTCAAGCACTCCTCCTGCCTGGGCCTCCCAAAGTGCTGGGATTATAGGCATGAACCACTGTGCCCAGCCCTTCAATGGTTCTGAAGCCAAAAACCCCTCTTTTTTTTTTTTTTTTTTTTTTTGAGACGGAGTCTTGCTCTGTCGCCCAGGCGGGAGTGCAGTGGCCGGATCTCAGCTCACTGCAAGCTCCGCTTCCCGGGTTTATGCCATTCTCCTGCTTCAGCCTCCCGAGCAGCTGGGACTACAGGCGCTCGCCACCTCGCCCGGCTAGTTTTTTGTATTTTTTAGTAGAGACGGGGTTTCACCATGTTAGCCAGGATGGTCTCGGCCTCCCAAAGGAGGCTCAAGCCTCCCAAGATTACAGGCTTGAGCCACCACGCCCGGCCTCTTTTTTTTTTTTTTTTAGACACAGTCTTGCTCTGTCGACCAGGCTGGAATGCAATGGTGCAATCTCCGCTCATTGCAACGTTTGCCTCCTGGAGTCAAAAATTCTACTGCCTCAGCCTCCCAAGTAGCTGGGATTACAGGCACGCACCACTACACCTAAGTTTTTGTATTTTTAGTAGAGACGGGGTTTCACCATGTTGGCCAGGTTGGTCTCGAACTCCTGACCTCATGATCCACCCACCTAGGCCCTCCAAAGTGTTGGGATTACAGGCGTCAGCCACCGGGCCTGACCCTTTTTTTTTTGGTTTGTTTTTTGTTTTTGAGACAGGGTCTCACTCCCATCGCCCAGCCTGGAGTGCAGTAGTGCAATCTCAGCTCACTATAGCCTCAACCTCCTGAGCTCAGGTTTCTCCCAACTCAGGCTCCAGAGTAGTTGGGACTACAGGTGTGTGCCACCATGCTTGGCCAATTTTTGTATTTTTAGTAGAGATGGGATTTTGCCATGTTGGCCAGGCTGGTCTCGAACTCCTGGGATCAAGCAATCACTGCCTGGCCCTCTCAGTGCCACTGCACCCGGCCTCGCTCTTTTTTTTTTTTTTTTTTTTTTTTTTAACAAAACAAAACAAAACCTTTTAAATCAGGTTCAAGGGTACCTGTGCAGGTTTATTATACAGGTAAATTGCATGTCACAGGGTTTGGTGTGCAGGTAATAAGCATAGTAGCTGATGGGTAGTTTTTCAATCCTCTCACTCCTCTTGCCCTCCAACCTCAAGTAAGCTTCTGTGTCTACTGTTCTTTTCCTTGTATCCATGTGTACTCAATGTTTAGTGCCGACTTATTTTTATTTATGTATTTAGTTATTTAGTTATTAGTTATTTAGTTATTTATTTATTTATTTATTTATTTATTTTGAGACAGAGTCTCGCTCTATCGCCCAGGCTGGAGTGAGTGGTGCGATCTTGGCTCACTGCAATCTATGCCTCCTGGGTTCAAGGGATTCTCCTGTCTCAGCCTCCTGTGTAGCTGAAATTACAGGAGTGTGCCACCATGCCCGGCTATTTGTGGGTATGTGTGTTTTTAGTAGATATGGGGTTTCACCATGTTGAACGGGCTGGTCTCGAACTCCTGACCTCAAGGGATCCACCCACCTCAGTCTCCCAAAGTGCTGGCATTACAGGCGTGAGCCACCAAGCCCAGCCTAGCTCCCACTTATAAGTCAGAACATGTAGTATTTGGTTTTCTGTTCCTGTGTTAGTCTGCATACGATAATAGCCTCCAGCTCCATCCATGTTGCTACAAATGATATGATCGTGTTCCTTCTGATGGCTGTGTAATATTCCATGTTGTATATGTACCACATTTTCTTTATCCAGTCTATTGTTCATGGTCATTTAGGTTGACTCCATGTCTTTCCTATTGTCCCAAAACTCTTTATAGATCCTGTGTCCTGTCCCATGAAAGCCCACTGCACTTTCGGAGTCAATAGCAAATTGGATGAGCTAAATAAATCTTCACAAATAATGTGATAATGGGAGAGGCAATGTATGTACCCCTTTTTTTTGAGATGGAGTCTTGCCTGATCCCCGCCTGAAGTGCAGTGGCACGATCTTGGCTCACTGCAACCTCTGCCACCCGGGTTCAAGCAATTCTCTGCCTCAGCCTCCTGAGGAGCTGGGATTACAGGTGCCTGCCACCACGCCCAGCTAATTTTTTGTATTTTTTAGTAGAGACAGGGTTTCACCATCTTGGCCAGGCTGGTCTTGAACTCCTGACCTCATGATCCACCCACCTCAGCCTCCCAAAGTGGTGGGATTACAGGCATGAGCCACTGTGCCCGGTTGTATGTACCCTTAAAAGTGGACTTTGGAGACATCTCCTTTCCTTGGCTGGAGCTGTCTGGGGAGGGATTTCAGGCCTGACGAGATGGGCAAGAGAGAGATCATGTGGAAATAGGAGGGAAGTAAATTTTTATAAATTACTCTGGAGGGAATAAATTGGACAGTCAAACTCAACATGGACAGTCATTCTCAAAATGATCAAAGCTAATCTCTTAATGTCCTGATACATGCTTTTAAATAACTTTTTAAAAATTTAAACTTAAATTTTTTATTTTATAAGTAGAGATGGAGTCTTGCTGTATTATCCAGGCTGGTCTTGAACTCCTGAGCTCAAATGCTCCTCCTGTCTCAGCCTCCCAAAATGCTAGGATTATAGGCATGAGCCATTGCACCAGGCCTTACTTTTATTTCTTTTGAGAGGGAGTTTTCCCATATTGCCCAGGCTGGAGTGCAGGGGCTATTCACAGATGCGGTCATATCACCTCATTTTGGAACTCCAGGGTTCAAGTCATCCTCCCGCCTCAGCCTCCTGAGTAGCTGGGACTACCACAGCATCTAGCTTTCAAACTTTTCTTTTCTTTCTTTCTTTTTTTTTTTTTTTGAGACAGGGTGGAGTGCAGTGGTGCAATTTTGGCTCACTGCAACCTCTGTCTCCCAGGTTCAAGTGACTCTCCTGCCTCAGCCTCCCAAGTAGCTGGGACTAGAGGTGCCTGCCACCACACCAGGCTAATTTTTGTATCTTTAGTAGAGATGCAGTTTCACCGTATCGGCCAGGTTGGTCTTGAACTCCTGGCCTCAGGTGATCCGTCTGCCTCGGCCTCCCAAAGTGCTGGGATTACAGGCATAAGCCACAGTGCCTGGCCTCAAACTTTTTAGTGACTACATAGTAGAATCTCTACTTGGATTTTATATAGTGTTTAGAAGACTCGGCTGGGAGCAGAGGCTCATGCCTGTAATCCTGGCACTTTGGGAGGCAGAGGCGGGCAGATTACTTGAGGTCAGGAGTTCAAGACCAGCCTGGGCAACATGGTGAAATCCAGTCTCTACTAAAAATACAAAAATTAGCTGGGCACAGTGGTGGGTTCCTGCAACCCCAGCTACTTGGGAGGCTGAGGTAGGAGAATCGCTTAAATGCGGGAGATGGAGGTTGCAGTAAGCCAAGATCGCGCCACTGCACTCCAGCCTGGGCAACAAAGTGAGACTGTCTCAAAATAAAACAACAAAGAATGAATACTCTCTATTTCTCAGGCATACAGAGACCATTGCAAATATAAGATAAAAAATAATTCCATCATGAAATCTTTTAGTTTCAATATTACTTGACCACTCATGTACCTCTTTAAGTGAAGAATGATACTAATTCTTTTTCAATGCTTCTTTGTCTGATCTGCAGAGACCACAAAGATGGAAAGGTCTTAAGAATTTCTGTTTTTCGGCCAGGCGTGGTGGCTCACACCTGTAATCCCAGCACTTTCGGAGGCCGAGGCAGGTGGGTCACCTGAGGTCGGGAGTTCGAGATCAGCCTGACCAACATGGTGAAACACCGTCTCTACTAAAAATACCAAAATTAGCTGGGTGTAGTGGCAGGCGCCTGTAATCCCAGCTACTCGAGAGGCTGAGGCAGGAGAATCGCTTGAACCTGGGAGGCAGAGGTTGCAGTGAGCCGAGATTGCACCACTGCACTCCAGTCTGGGCAACAGAGTGAGACTCCATCTCAAAAAAAAAAAAAAAAAAAAAGAATTTCTGTTTCTGTAGTTATGCATGTAACACAAAACCATTCAGGTTAGAGGCCCACAGCTTCCCATTTAACTTTTAAGACATGCTCCATTTTGTAGGAGCTTGGGGATATTCAGGAAATAACTGACCCTTTAGGGAAAAATGGCTAATTATTTGGCTGTAGCTTAAAATTTTTCTCCTTAAAATCTCTCCTCCTTCTTTTGTTAACTGGACTGTTAATTGAACTAGCTTAAGTAAAATGATAAGGGGAATTTCAGCTGGGCATAGTGGCTCATGCCTGTAATCCCAGAACTTTGGGAGGCTGAGGCAGGCGGATTGCTTGAGCTCAGCAGTTTGAGACCAGCGTGGGCAACACTACAAAACCCCATCTCTATAAAAAATGCAAAAAAATTAGCTAGGTGTTGTCGTGTGCACCTGTAGTCCCAGCTACTTAGGAGGCTGAGGTGGGAGGATTGCTTGAGCCCAGGACGTTGAAGTTAAAGCGGGCAGAGATGGTGCCACTGCACTCCAGCCTGGGTGACAAAGTGAGACTTTGTCTCAAAAAAAAAAAAAAGGATTTTCATACATCTGAACAAAAGGTTCCAATGCTTAAGACAGTTCTATCTAATAATTTCAGGTCATGAAACCTCATAGCTAGATTCTACCTTGCAGCATCCTTGCAGCTATAGCCCCTGCTAACAAGGCTTTATTGTTTCTGTGTATTTCCAATTCAAATTCTTGGGAGAAAGAATAACACTCAGAACTTCTCACACCAGGCCACAGTCCAATAAATCAGGGTATGGCCTTGTCCTCATCAGGTGTGTGGGCAAGAAGACACTGGGATCACCTCCTCACCCTCTAGTAGTTTTGTCTTCACGGGCAAGTTGCCTAACTCACTAAGCTTTCGTTTCTCTTGGGGAAGTCGTGGCTTAATAATATTATCCCTTTCGGAGGACTAATTTTTGGATAAAATTAGCTCACATAAGTAAAATTCCTTAGTACAGTTCTAGGCACAAAGTGAACTGAGAGTAAATGGAAATTACCACCAACCTTATTATGGTGGGAAAGACGCTGTACTAGATGCTGCAGATATTGAGCCCAAGGTCACAATTCTCCAGCATGGGGACACAGGAAGGCCACCCTTGATCCAGCAAGATGAGAGCCATGATAGAACCCAGAAGAGAAGCTTTATCCCTCTTGAGAGTATACAGGCATAGGAGTTCACTGCATTTGTCCTGTGGGCTGTATCCATTCATCCACCTCAGAATCAGAATTCAGATGTCAGCTGGTGGTCTCAGGTTCACATGATTATTTGCATTGAAAGTGAAGTCAGACTTATTTGTCACAGGGAAGCCTTACTTGGCAGTTGTCTGAGTACATGTCTTACTACCTGTGTGACTGGGAAACACTTCTTAATCCAAGTAGCTGCAATTCCCTCATCTGTAAAAACAAAACAAAACAACCAGGGATAATAATATTAATAGTAAACACAGAGTTGGCAGGCATGGTGGCTCATGCCTGTAATCCCAACACTTTAGGAGGCCAAGGTGGGTGGATTGCTTGAACTCAGGAGTTCGAGACCAGCCTGGGCAATATGGTGAAACCTCCTCTCTACCAAAAATACAAATATTAGCCGGCTGAGTTGGCATGCACCTGTGGTCCCAGGTACTTCGGAGGCTGAGGTGGGAGGACACTTGAACCCGGAGGATCAAGCTGCAGTGAGCCTCGCCACTGCACTCCAGTATAGGTGGCACAGCATGGGTGACACAGTCTCACACACAAAAAAGTAGACACAGTCGCAAAATTAATGCCCCCAGCATATAGTGTTCAATAAACGTTGGCTATTGTTATTATCTATCATTTATTTTGTGCTCACTGGGGGCAGGGTATAAATTATCTCCATTTTTATAGCTGTTATTAAGGACTGATGAGCTGAGGGAGTGGGAAGTCTGGAATGACTCCTAGATTTTGCCAAGCACCTCTGCTCCCTCACAGTACTGTGTTCTGGTACCAAGCACAATGCCCTTCCTCTTTTTTTTTTTTTTTCGAGAGAAAAAGAGTCTTGCTCTGTTGCCCAGGCTGGAGTACAGTGGCACGATCTCAGCTCACTGCAACCTCCACCTCCCGGGTTTAAGCAATTCTCCTGCCTCAGCCTCCTGAGTAGCTGGGATTACAGGAGCCCGCCACCACACCAGGCTAATTTTTGTATGTTTAGTAGAGACGGAGTTTCACCTTGTAGGTCAGGCTGGTCTCGATCTCCTGACCTCGTGATCTGCCCACCTCGGCCTCCCAAAGTGCTGGGATTACAGGCGTGAGCCACAGCGCCTGGCCCCTTTCTCTTCTTTTACCATGTTGTATTTTCAAATGGGTTTTTTTTTTTTTTTTCTCAAGGAGCCCTCCTGCTGGGCCTCAGTCTGGGTCTTCAGTCCGAATTGGCCCTCACTGCTTTGAGGCACCGGTCACATTCTGCCGCCACACATCACAAGCGCTCCCTTTGAACTTCAGAACTGAAGTTCTCCCTAGAACTTCGGAAAGTCATGGATGAGGCCGGGCGTGGTGGCTCACGCCCGTAATCCCAGCACTTTGGGAGGCCGAGACGGGCGGATCACGAGGTCAGAAGATCGAGATCATCTTGGCTAACACGGTGAAACCCCATCTCTATTAACAATACAAAAAATTAGCCGGGCGTGGTGGCGGGCGCCTGTAGTCCCAGCTACTCGGGAGGCTGAGGCGGGAGAATGGCGTGAACCCGGGAGGCAGAGCTTGCAGTGAGCCGAGATCGTGCCACTGCACTCCAGTCTGGGCGACAGAGTGAGACTCCGCCTCAAAAAAAAAAAAAAAAAAGTCATGGATGAAAGGGTCCTCAGTTTATTATCCTGTGAAATAGTAGCTGGGACATTTCTGAGGCCCAGAGAAGGGAAATAACTTGAATGAACAGGTTAGGAGCAGGCCAGGCGTTGTGGCGGGTGCCTGTAGTCCCAACTCGGGAGGATGAGGCAAGAGGATCGCTTGAGCCCAGAACTCAGTGAATAGCCACCGCACTCCAGCCAGGTCAACACAGCGAGACCCGCCTCAAAAAACAAAAATAGAAACAAACAACTAGCTTAGGCGCAGAACTGAGACTCAAACCTACGTTTCCTGCTCACCCCCCACATCTCCCAGGGCCCCGCTGATTCCTCGTGGCCGCTAACTTGGAACGGCCCCAAAGCCAGGTCGAAGGCGAGTCTACCGGCCCTGGGGACTCCTGGCCCTGCAGTTCGCACGGAGGATGGACGCAGTCAGGCTCTCCGGGAGCTGCGGGAAGCCCCAGCACTTGGAAAAGCCTCAGAGCGAGAACCTGGGGGAAGGGGAGCTCCGGACCTAGAGGCGGCTGGAAGTCGAGAGCGTCGCCAGGGGGCCGTTTTGCGCTTGGGTGTGGAGAACGAAGCCGAACGCTGGGCTCTGGAATCCCCTCCAGAGCTCTCGGCCGGCCAAAGCGCGGCCGCCCCACCCCCGGCCCGCCAGGGGCAGTCGGCCCCGCCCCCTGGAGCTGCGTTCCCCAGGCAGCCAGCGCCACGCGCAGTCGGCCGATCCTCCCACCGAGCGAACTGCGTCTCAGCCGTCCCGCTCGCCGAGGCCCTGGGTTGTGGGCTCCCGGCCGTCCGCGAAAGCATGGCCCGGCCAGTGCAGCTGGCGCCGGGCTCGCTGGCGCTGGTGCTGTGCCGGCTGGAGGCGCAGAAGGCGGCGGGGGCTACGGAGGAGCCCGGCGGGCGCGCGGTATTCCGCGCCTTCCGTCGCGCCAACGCGCGCTGCTTCTGGAACGCGCGGCTGGCGCGCGCCGCCTCGCGGCTGGGCTTCCAGGGCTGGCTGCGGCGCGGGGTGCTGCTGGTGCGCGCGCCCCCCGCCTGCCTGCAGGTGCTGCGCGATGCCTGGCGGCGCCGGGCGCTACGGCCGCCGCGCGGCTTCCGCATCAGGGCGGTGGGTGAGTGCGGGACCCGGAGGGGAGGGGCGTTCCGCGCCAGCTGTGGGCTCCGAGCTCGGCTCTACAGGGGCGAGCGAGGCCCGGTCTTCTACCACAGAGGCTAGGTGCCACTCTGAGAGCCCGGGGGCTGCGTTTGGGCGGCGGGTCTGGGGGGCCAAAATGCCCCGGAGACGTTCCTTCCCGCTTGGACACTGCAGCTATAGTCCCCAAGGTGTGCCTGGCCGCTGCTAGGACTGGCTCCGGGCTGCATCCGTTCCTCGACTCTTAAAGCCCGTGGAGTGCACAGAAGGAACTTTCTGCTTCGAAAAGTGATGCTCTGGGCCGGGCGCGGTGGCTCAAGCCTGTAATCCCAGCACTTTGGGAGGCCGAGACGGGTGGATCGCGAGGTCAGGAGATCGAGACCATCCTGGCTAACACGGCGAAACCCCGTCTCTGCTAAAAAATACAAAAAAACTAGCCGGGCGAGTTGGCGGGTGCCTGTAGTCCCAGCTACTTGGGAGGCTGAGGCAGGAGAATGGCGTAAACCCGGGAGGCGGAGCTTGCAGTGAGCTGAGATCCGGCCACTGCACTCCAGCCTGGGCGACAGAGCGAGACTCCGTCTCAAAAAAAAAAAAAAAAAAAGAAAAGTGATGCTCTGGATAGAGAGGCTTTGGGCTAGCGGCCACTGTTTAGGCTCCACCGGGGCGGTTAGGAAGGGTACCCCAGGGGAATGGCCAGAGTTTACCAAATCTGGCTGCTTTATTATTAATTTAACTACAGATCCGCAGCGGACGGCATTCTGCTTTTCACGTCCTGCGGTGTGGTGGTCTTGGGTCGGGACCTAGCAGCTTTGGGGTCGTTAACTTCTTGGGGAAAACAAATAAGTAGCATCTCATCCCTTTAGCTGAATAGACAGGATTCTACCTTCATAGTCTTTTCACACTTAGCTGTTTATTAGACAACAACAGCTTTTTGCCTTTATAAAATAGCTTCTCATTCGAGAAACTAAACCACTGCACCCGTGAGCGGTCTCTGACTCTGGGCACTAAGCCCAGGCAGGTGTGTCAGCTCCCTGTAGCAGCCTGGTTCTTGTCTGCATTTATGTGAGGCTGCAAAGGCCATTTGATGGTGTGTTGACAAGTCACCAGTTGTTAGTCCATAAATCATCCTCTTCCATCCGAGGAGAAGGAGCCGCAAATAAAAAGCATTTGTTTGGCCAGGCGCGGTGGCACTGTGTAATCCCAGCACTTTGAGAGGCCGAGGCGAGTGGATCACCTGCGTTCAGGAGTTAGAGACCAGCCTGGCTAACATTCTGAAACCCCTCAGGAGTTCAAGACCAGTCTGGCTAACATGATGAAACCCCGCTTCTACTAAAAATACAAAAATTAGCTGGGGCGTGGTGGCAGGCGCCTGTAATCCCAGCTACTTGGGAGGCTGAGGCAGGAGAATCGCTTGAATCCAGGAGGTGGAGGTTGCAGCGAGCCGAGATAGTGCCATTGCACTCCAGCCTGGGTGACAAGAGCGAAACCCCATCTCAAAAAGTAAAAAAGAAGAAGAGGAAGAAGAGGAAGAGGAAGAAGAAGAAGAAGAGGAAGAAGAGGAAGAGGAAGAAGAAGAAGAAGGAAGAGGAGGAAGAAAGAAGAAAGAAGAAACACAGCAGTAAGAAGCAAGCACCTGACTGACGGATAACTGTGTATCATCCGTTCAGAAATGGTATTACCACATCCCAGCAGCCAGTGCTTTAAACCTTCACTTCTCACTCCGTGCTGTCTGTTCCCTGTCCTCCCCACCCCCGTTTTTCTTAAGAGCTCACTGCAAAACCACATATACACATTTCCTCTCCTTTTACTTGCAGGAGTGGAGTGAAGAAAATAGGTTTCTGGGCCGGGCGCGGTGGCTCAAGCCTGTAATCCCAGCACTTTGGGAGGCCGAGACGGGCGGATCACAAGGTCAGGAGATCGAGACCATCCTGGCTAACACGGTGAAACCCCGTCTCTACTAAAAAATACAAAAAGCTAGCCGGGCGAGGTGGCGGGCGCCTGTGGTCCCAGCTACTCGGGAGGCTGAGGCAGGAGAATGGTGTAAACCCGGGAGGCGGAGCTTGCAGTGAGCTGAGATCCGGCCACTGCACTCCAGCCCGGGTGACAGAGCAAGACTCCGTCTCAAAAAAAAAAAAAAAAAAAAAAAAAAAAAGAAAATAAGTTTCTGGCTCTGAGAACAGTGAACCAAGTAGCCAAGCCAAAATACTCAAGAGCGAAGAGGTCTTTCAGACAGGCTCGATGAAAAACTCTTTTCAGTTCTGCGTCCTCAGTTTTTCTGGTTTGAATTAGTGGTTACATTCTCAGGTCCCCCTTTTCAAAGGGTGAGCATAGAGCATATTGCAGAGAGGGAGTGGGATGCAGGGTGGGGGGTCTAGACCTGGGGGTGAAATAAGAGAGGGCTTGTGCTAAGTCATGGGCCGCTGCTAATGCACCAGTGAGCAGTGTTAAATGCTGGTGTCTATGTTGGTACTGTTTGCTGCCATCTGAAATATGCAGCACACGTCACCTATTGCTCCCATTCTCTTCTGCCCAGTAGGTAATGCTGCCTCATAGCACAACTTAGGATGCAGTGGACACTGTATTCTATGGGGTGTGCAACACAGTGGACTTACCCCGGGTCATCACCCTTGACTTGGGTCTCCTGGCAGGAATGATTTTGAGGTTTTTAAATTTAATTTTAATTATTTTTTTTTTTTTTGACAGAGTCTCTCTGTTGCTCAGACTGGAGTGCAGTGGTACAATCTTGGCTCACTGCATGCAACCTCCACCTCCTGGGTTCAAGTGCTTCTCCTGCCTCAGCCTCTGGAGTAGCTGGGACTTTAGGCGCCTGCCACCATACCTGGCTAATTTTTGTATTTTTAGTAGAGATAGGATTTCACCATGTTGGCCAGGCTGGTCTCAAACTGCTGACCTCAAGTGATCTGCCCACCTCAGCCTCCCAAAGTGCTGGGATTACAGACGTGAGCCACCGTGTCTGGCGATTTTTGTTCTTTATAATATTTTTATTCCTTTGTTTAAGCCCTAACCATGGCAAGGACAGATTTTGAAGTTGTTAACAAGTCCTGATAAAAATTTGAACATTTAGCTGGGATTTGGACAAAGCCACCCATTAGGACATTTTGAGGAGCAAAATGGAGAAAGATCTTATTTGATGCTGAGTGATGGATACACCTGGGGGACAAAGGGGATGCTTTTGCTTTGAATAGTGTTGCTAGTTGCCAATTTCTGGTCTAACTTGGGGTCCCTAGGTTCATATTGAAGGAGAAGAGGCAGCTCTTGGGCTACCTTAGAGTCCTGGAGGGTGGCGAAGGCAGGAGAAGCTGCTTTCCCCAAAAGGAAATGAAAGTTTGGGTTGGCTTGCTCTCTTGCCTCTTGCAGCGCTGGCTTCCAGGAGGGTGGGGAAAGAGCTACTGTGGACTATTGCAGGTTGTTGCTCCATTCTCACTGTTATTTTGTGGGAAAGAGCAAAATGCTAGAAAAGGACACAAAGAGTCAATCTGATCTCTTTGCCATAGATGTTTGTTTATTTATTTATTTATTTATTTATTTTTGAGACGGTGTTTCACCCTTGTTGCCCTGGCTGGAGTGCAATGGCGCGATCTAGGTTCACCGCAACCTTCACTTCCTGGGTTCATGCGATTCTCCTGCCTCAGCATTCTGGTAGCTGGGATTACAGGTGCCCGCCACCACGCCCGGCTAATTTTTGTGTTTTTAGTAGAGATGGGGTTTCACTATGTTGGCCATGCTGGTCTTGAACTCCTGACTCAGGTGATCCGCCCACAGCAGCCTCCCAAAGTGCTGGCATTACAGGCATGAGCCACCGAGCCTGGCTAGATGTTTTTTTAAAGGCTAGTTTACTGCTGCGTAAAAGCATTAGGGTATAGGACGTATTGCTGGCTAGCTCAGGCAGAAAATGCAGGGAGAGAGGGATGGCGTTCAGCTTTATAAGTCCAGCTGTACTGCCTTGGGTCCTTCTGAACTTATGGACCTGGGACTTACAAGGTACGAGGAGGGCGCACCCTAGCCAAGCAGACTGGAGTGACTGGAGCCCCAGGTGCAGTCCTGAACTTAAGTCATGCAGAGGTTTATGCTTTCTCCAGGTTTTGTGCCTTTTCTCTCCATCTTCATTCTCTCTGCCTTACCTTTCCTCTGGTAAGAAAAATAGTTCCCAGACAGAAATTATTTCTATAAAAAGAGAGACATTGGATCTTTAGCTTGATTAATAAGGGGCTAACTCTGCTTTTGTACTCCAGTCCTCAAATGTTGTATTTTTCTTTTCTTTTTTTAAGTGGAGACGAGGCCTTGCTCTGATTCCCAGGCTGGTCTCTAACTGCTGGGTCTGAGGGATCCTCCCCCCTCGGCCTTCCTTTCAAAGTGCTGGGATTACCAGTGTGAGCCACCTGGCTCAAATGTTTTGTTTTCTGTTTTTCATTAGCCAGTGGCATTAACAAATGAAAGAGTGAGTTCTGGAAGCTGGAGGGAGACTGCTGCCTAACCAGCTGAGCCACTGGGGAAGGAGGTACTACAGGGAGGTGGAACACCTGTATTTGTTTGGAAGAATCTGTTGCTACTCTGAGAATGCACCTAGTGGGACAGGAAAGATTAGCGGTTGGTGGCCACTTGGCCAAACAAGTTTGTTCCCTTCTCCTGAAATTTATAGCTGGGGTGTCTCCACCCTGTCACCCCCAGCAGGGCCTTTCATCTTTTCTCACTGAATAAAAATGCCCCAGGCCATGCCTGGTGGCTCTTGCCTGTAATCCCAGCACTTTGGGTGGCTGAGGCAGGGGGGTCACTTGAGGTCAGGAGTTTGAGACCAGCCTGGCCAACGTGGTGAAACCCCGTCTCTATTAAAAATAGAAAAATTAGCCCGGCATGGTGGCACGTGCCTGTAATCCCAGCTACTTGGGAGGCTAAGGCAGGAGAACCCAGGAGGCAGAGGCTGCAGTGAGTGGAGATTGTGCCACTGCATTCCAGCCTGGGCAACAGAATGAGACTGTCTTTAAAAAAAAAAGCACCAAGTGCTGGTGGCTCTTTTTAAAGCTTCATGAATTCATTCATGAGCCAGGTACTGTTCTAAGTGTTTCTGTGTGTTTTGTTTTGTTTTGAGACAGAGTCTTGCTCTCTCACTCAGGCTGGAGTGTAGTGGTACAATCATGGGTCACTGCAGCTTCAACCTCCTGGGTGCAAATGATCGTCCTACCTCAGCCTCTTGCGTAGCTGGGAACACATATGCGCGCCACCACGGCTAGCTAATTAAAAAAAAATTTTTTTTCCGTAGAGGCAGGTCTTGCTCACTATGTTGTCCAGGTTAGTCTCAGACTCCTGGGCTCAAGCAATCCTCTTGCCTCTGCCTCTCAAAGTGCTGGGATTACAGGCATGAGCCACCTCGCCCAGCCGCTTCTGTGTTTTTTGTTTTTTGTTTTGTTTTTTGTTTTTTTTTAGACAGCGTCTCAGTCTGTCACCCAGGCTGGAGTGCAGTGGTGCGATCTCAGCTCACTGCACCCTCCGCCTCCGAATCCTGAATTCAAGGGATTCTCCTGCATCAGCCTCCCGAGTAGCCGGGACTACAGGCATGTGCCACCACACCCAGCTAAGTTTTTTCGTAATTTTAGTAGAGATGGGCTTTCTCCATGTCGGTCAGGCTGGTCTGAAATTCCCGACCTCAGGTGATTCATCCGCCTTGGCCTCCCAAGGTGCTGGGATGACCGGCCCACTTCTGTGTTTTAATGTATCTTTCATTCAGACTTGCCTCTGCTCGAGGGAAATAGAGTCAGGCTCTTTTTCCACATCCAGTTCAAGAGGGGATAGCTGAGTGGGAGGCCATGTTCTGGAAGCTGGTTCACACAATCTTCTTTATCCCACAGTGACTCCTCTGGGTACTGCAGGTTCTGCCTTTAGTTAGGCAGGAGTTCTTTGTTCTTTGGGAGGTGCTGAAGATCAGGCACATCAGGTTGGCCAAAGGGAAGTGATGGGAGGATCTTCCACCTCTCCTCACGCTCCTCCTACCTGATCCCCCAAACCCCTCTGAGCATAGCCTTCCAATCACAGAGAGATATTGAGTCAAAATTACAGGTACTCTAGGAGTGTAGAGTGTAGTATCTGCACTAATGCTAGATGTTGACTGGTTTCAGACTGTATCCTGGGATCTGGATTGGGAGAGGAAGAACAGTGCTAGGGTACTCAGTGCCTGATGCTGCAAGAATTGGGCAAGTCTCTGGACCACTGTTCTTATTTGTTCTGTGACTTAGGGAATGGTGTGGGGGAGTGTATATAAATGGTGAGGAAAGGGAGTGGTCTGATTCCTATTCTGTCTTATTTTTGAAGTCCTACCTTGAATGACAGTAGGGCATCTTGTAGCACTTCATACCTAATGGAATTTTGTTTATTTTTATTTTTATTTTTTGAGACGGAGTCTCACTCTGTCGCCCAGGCTGGAGTGCAGTGGCCGGATCTCAGCTCACTGCAAGCTCCCCCTCCGGGGTTTGCACCATTCTCCTGCCTCAGCCTCCCGAGTAAGCTGGGACTACAGGCGCCTGCCACCTCGCCCGGCTAGTTTTTTTGTATTTTTTAGTAGAGACGGGGTTTCACCGTGTTAGCCAGGATGGTCTTGATCTCCTGACCTTGTGATCCGCCCATCTCGGCCTCCCAAAGTGCTGGGATTACAGGCTTGAGCCACCGCGCCCAGCAAACCTAATGGAATTTTGTAGGTGAAGTTTATATTTAGGGAAATGCACACATCTTAAGCTTACTATTTGATAAAAATTTCAAATGCATACATGTGTGTAACCCACATTTCTAGCAGGATTAGAACATTATCATTACCCCAGAAAGTTCCTTTCCCAGTCAGCTGTGCCTCAATCCTCAGAAATAACCACTATTCTGAATTTTTTTTCCTTTTTTCTTTTTTCTTTTTTCTTTTTTTTTTGAGACAGAGTCTCGCTCTGTCACCCAGGCTGGAGTGCAGTGGTGCACTCTCAGCTCACTACAACCTCTGCGTCCAGGGCTCAAGTGATTCTCATGCCTTAGCCTCCCGAGTATCTGTGATTATAGGCGTCTGCCACCACACCCGGCTAATTTTGTATTTTTAGTAGAGATGGAATTTCTCCATGTTGGCCAGGCTGGTCTCAAACTCACAACCTCAGGTGATCCATCTGCCTTGGCCTCCCAAAGTGCTGGGCTTGTAGGCGTGAGCCACCATACCCGGCCAGGCTTTATTATTATTATTTATTTATTTATTTATTTTGAGACGGAGTCTTGCTCTGTTGTTCAGGCTGGAGTGCAGTGGCACGATCTCGGCTCACTGTAGCCTCCACCTCCTGGGTTTAATCAATTCTCCTGCCTCAGCCTTCTGAGTAGCTTGGATTACAGGCACCCACCACCATGACTGGGTAATTTTTGTGTTTTTAGTAGAGACAGGGTTTCCCCATGTTGTCCAGGCTGGTCTCGAACTCCTGACCTCAAGTGATCTGCCCGCCTCGGCCTCCCAAAGTGCTGTGATTACAGGCATGAGCGACCGTGCCCGGCTGGCTTTATTATTTTTTTTTTAGATACAGGGTTTTATTCTGTCATCCAGGCTAGAGTGCAGTGGTGCGATCATAGCTCACTGCAGCCTTGAACTCCTGGGCTAAAGTGATCTTCCCGTGTCAGTCTTCTGAGCAGCTGGGACTACAGGCACCCACCACCACATTTGGCTAATTTATTTTTATTTTTTGTAGAGATGGAGTCTCCCTGTGTTGCCCAGGCTGGTCTTGAACTCTTGGGCTCTCACTTCTCTGGGCCTCTAGTTCTCTAGGTGTGAATGGCTTCCTGCCTCTGCTTCCTAAAGTGCTGGGATTACAGGCATGAGTCACCGTGCCTGGCCTGTTTTTTAACACATAAGTCACCCACCTTCTCATTGTATCATGCATTGGGCCTTTTTAATATCCTTCCACTTATGCGCATTCCTACTGAAAAGCACCAGTGCAAAATTATTTTCAGTTACAGGCAGTAAAACTGAGACTTGAGGAGTCACTGGAAACTGTAGCTTAAAGTTTACAGATGACCCAGAACCACTGTGGTTAGTGAAGAAAAAAATTTTTTTTTTTTTTTTTTTTTTTGAGACGGAGTCTCGCTCTGTCGCCCGGGCTGGAGTGCAGTGGCCAGATCTCAGCTCACTGCAAGCTCTGCCTCCCGGGTTTATGCCATTCTCCTGCCTCAGCCTCCGGAGTAGCTGGGACTACAGGTGCCCGCCACCTCGCCCGGCTAGTTTTTTGTATTTTTTAGTAGAGACGGGGTTTCACTGTGTTAGCCAGGATGTTCTCGATCTCCTGACCTCGTGATCTGCCCGTCTCGGCCTCCCAAAGTGCTGGGATTACAGGCTTGAGCCACCGCGCCTGGCCAGTGAAGAAAATTTGAGTTCAATTTTTTTTTTCTTTGCATGGAGTCTTGTTCTGTCGCCCAGGCTAGAGTGCAGTGGTGCGATCTTGGCTCACTGAAACCTCCACCTCCTGGGTTCAAGCGATTCTCCTGCCTCGGCCTCCTGAGTAGCTGGGATTACAGGTGCATGCCACCACGCCAGGTGGTGTGCTTTTTTGTATTTTTAGTAGAGACGGGGTTTCACTGCATTAGCCAGGATGGTCTCAATCTCCTGACCTTGTGATCCGCCCACCTCAGCCTCCCAAAGTGCTGGGATTACAGGCATGAGCCACCGTGCCCCGCGCTTAAGTTCAATTTTTTGCACTACCATTTATGAGCTGTATGTCCTTGAGCTAGTTACTTAACCCCTCGGCTCCATTGTCTACATGGGTACAAATGAGGACACAATAGCCCCTTTGCAGGTTGTTTTGAAGATAAGTACCTGAGAGCCTTCAGCCTGTGCCTGGTTCAGAGTCAGCATCAGGAAAACAACAAACACAAGGCAGTTTCCAGCATGGAGGGAGAAGAGAATGGGTCTGTGGATTCTTGTTCACTAGACAAACCTGTCTCTGTTAAGGCCTGTGCTAATCATTGCTTGCCTGGCATATACTTATGTTCAAGACCTCTGTCTGTCCTTCTGTCCTATCCTTCTGTCCTGTCCTTCCTGCTTAGTGCTGGTCACGTCCATAGCCATGTGTTGTCTTGTGCCTTAGCCCAGGTCCCAAAGGGTACCCTGCTGCTGGAGTAGGAGTCTGTACTGGGATTCTGATGCCTGAGTTTGCAACCAACCCTGCTGCTAAGTTGCTGGGAGCCCCCCAGCCTATCCTCTCACGTCTGTGGGCCTCTAGTTCTTTAGATGTGAACGGCTTCCTGCTCACTTTTACTCTGTTGACTGGCTAAGCCTTCCCACCTAGCTTGGCCCTGGCCTCACCTGGGTCAGCCTCCAGTCATCTGTCAAGAGGCCCCAGGAAGAACAGACAGAAGCTCACACCGAAGGTGCTTAAGATATTTTCCATAAACGGGGAAATACACCTTCCTCTTAGTACTGCCCAGACATCTTGGTTCTCTAATGTCATTTCCCCTTCACCAAGCATCTGAAGCTACACAGTTGTTGAAGCACCCACACCATGCTGGGCTTCCCTTGCGCTCGCAGTCATTTGTTAGGTATGCATTGAGTATTTACCCTGTGCCCAGCCTGACCAGTTGGTCCATACAGAGGGGCAAAAGGCTCATGCCCTGACCTCAGGAGCTCATAGTCTAGGGACCAGATGGATGAATAAGTGATACACAGTTATAGGGAGCAATAAAAGGATAGCTGATCAAGAATCCCATGCATATGTGTATGTGTATCCAAGGAAGACTTCCTGGAGGAAGTGATGCCTAAACTAAGATACGCAGAATAAGTAGATGTTAGCGTAGTGAGAAGCACATTTTAAGTGGAGAGTGGGGGGCATGTGTCCCAGTTGTATAACCCACATGGGGAACCACAAGCTTCTGGGTGCAGCTGGAGCGTGGAATGGGAGGTGGGCATTGGCACAAAGGGCCTGCAGAGGGGCTGACGTGGAATGGGCCCTGAGTACTCTACTCATGCGTCTGAGCCTGAGGCCACTGAAGAGTATTATGCAATAAAGTGCATGTATGTGATTATATTTATAATCCTGTTTACATGATATATATGGTAGATACTTCCCAGCCTGAAGTATGCATTATCTTTCATCAGTGGTTGTCTGGAATGGTGGCGCCTTGGAAGGGTGGTGTATGCCCCCATGGGCCTACCAGAGTGCCAATGGTGCTTGTTCAGTGGCAGATCTGACATCTGAGAAAGACCTCAAGAGCCATGCAGGACACCTAGGATCTAACCCCTAGATCCTATGAGAAGCAGCTGAGTGACCCACTTCTCATCCAGTCCTCTTGGGGCCTTGGTTGCCTCATGTGTTGGCAAGTATTCTGCCTGCCATTTTTACTGCACAGATTTGGCATCGGACTCCAATAAGATACCATCTATGCAAACACTTTGAAAAGTGCACAGTACAAACACCAGCGTGTCTTTACATCTATTTGTGCCTTCTTTAATTTCTTTCATTAGTGTTTATAGTTTTCAGTATGCTTGTCTTTCACCTCCTTAGTTAAGTTTATTCGTAAGTATTTTATTCCCTTTGGTGATGTTGTCAATGGGATTGTTTTCATTTTGTTTCTTTTTTTTTTTTTTCTTTTTTCCTTTTTTGAGATAGGGTCTGGCTCTGTCGCCCAGACTGGAGTGTCGTGGTGTGATCATGGCTCCCTGCAGCCTCGACCTCCTAGGCTTAAGTGATCCTCCCATCTCAGCCTCTCCAGTAGCTGAGACTACAGGCAGATGCTACCGCACCTGGCTAATTTTTGTATTTTTAGTAGAGATGGTGTTTCACCATGTTGCCTAGGCTAGTGTTGAACTCCTGGGCTCAAGCGATCCTCCCACCTTGGCCTCCCAAAGTGATGCAGTTACAGGCGTCAGCTAGGACTATTTTCTTAATTTCCTTTTTGGATAGTTTATTGTTAATGTATAGAAATGCAACTGATTTTATGTTCAGTGTGTGTTCTGTAACTTTACAGAACTGATTAGTTCTAAGAATTTTTGTGTGTGGCGTCTTTAGGGTTTCCTATGTAAGATCATGTCATCTGCAAACAGAGATGATTTTACTTCTTTTCTGATCTGGATGTCCTTTATTTGTTTTTCTTGCCTAATTCCTCTGGGTAGGACTTCCAGTAATATGTTGAAAAGAAGTGGCAAGAGCCGGGTGCAGAGGCTCACGCCTGTAATCCCAGTACTTTGGGAGGCCAGGGCAGGTGGATCACGAGGTCAGGAGATCGAGACCATCCTGGCTAACATGGTGAAACCCCGTCTCTATTAAAAATACAAACAATTAGCCAGGCATGGTGGTGGGCACCTGTAGTCCCAGCTACTTGGGAGGCTGAGGCAGGAGAATGATGTGAACCTGGGAGGTGGAGGTTGCAGTGAGCCGAGATCATGCCGCGGCACTCCAGCCTGGGCAACAGAGCAAGACTCCATCTCAAAAAACAAACAAAAAAAAGTGGCAAGAATGGGCATCTGTGTCTTCTTCCCAGTCTTAAAGGAAAAGCGTTCAGTTTTTCACTGTTGAGTATGATGTTAGCTGTGGGCTTTTCACATATGACCTTTATTGTGTTGAAGTAATTTCATCCCATGTCCATGGATTGGGAGACTTACTATTTTTTAAATGTTCATAATACCCAAAGTGAGCTACAGAGTCAATGCAATCCCTATCAAAATCCCAACAGCTTTTTTACACAAATAGGAAAAACAATTCTAAAATTCATATGGACTCTCAAAAGATCCCCAAATAGCCAGAACAATTATTATTATTTGAGACAGGGTCTTGTTCTGTCAGCTAGGCTGGAGTACAACAGTGCAATGACAGCTCACTGCAGCCTCGATCTCCTGGGCTCAAGCGATCCTCCCACCTCAGCTTCACGAGTAGCTGGGACCAGAGGTACGTGCCACCACACCCGGCTCATTTTTAATTTTTTTGTAGAGACAGGGTCTCGCTCTTTGCCAAAGCTGGTCTTGAACTCCTGGGCTCAAGCAATCCTCCCACTTTGACCTCTGCCAAAAATGGCTTTGAGAAAGAAAAACACAGCTGGGAGTCTCTCTGGCTTGGGGGCTGCCTGAAAAAAAGAACAATAAAAAATAAAGCCTGAAGCATCACACTTCCTGATTTCAAAATACATTACAGGCCGGGCGTGGTGGCTCATGCCTATAATCCTAGCACTTTGGGAGGCCAGGGCGGGTGGATTACCTGAGGTCAGGAGTTTGAGACCAGCCTGGTCAACATGGCGAAACCCCATCTCTACTAAAAATACAAAAATTAGCCAGGCGTGGTAGTGGGAGCCTGTAATCCCAGCTACTTTGGAGGCTGAGGCAGGAGACTCACTTGAACCCAGGAAGCAGAGGTTACAGTGAGCCGAGATTGTGCCACTACACAGAGTGAGACTCCATCTCAAAACAAAACAAAACAAAACAAACCATACACAAACAAAACAAAAACCAAAATGTGTTACAAAGATAAAGTAATTAAAACATGCGGTACCGGCCGGGCGCGGTGGCTCAAGCCTGTAATCCCAGCACTTTGGGAGGCCGAGACGGGCGAATCACGAGGTCAGGAGATCGAGACCATCCTGGCTAACACGGTGAAACCCCGTCTCTACTAAAAAATATAAAAAATTAGCCGGGCGAGGTGGCGGGCGCCTGTAGTCCCAGCTACTCGGGAGGCTGAGGCAGGAGAATGGCGTAAACCCGGGAGGCGGAGCTTGCAGTGAGCTGAGATCTGGCCACTGCGCTCCAGCCTGGGCGACAGAGCAAGACTCCGTCTCAAAAAAAAAAAAAAAAAAAAAAAACATGCGGTACCAGCATAAACACAGATATATACAGCAATGGAACAGAATAGAGAGCCCAGAAATAAACCCACACATATATAGTCAACTGATCTTCCCTGAGGGTGCCGAGAACACACAATGGGGACGAGAGGGTCTCTTCAACAAATGGTCCTGGGTAAACAATCTCCACATGCAAAAGAATGAAATTGTACCCTTTTCTTACACCATCCACAACAACCAACTGAAAATGAGTTAAATGTAAGACCGGACACGAAGACTCTTAGAAGAGAACATGGGGAAAAGCTTAATGACATAGATCTTGACAATGATTTTTTGGGTATGACACCAAAAGCACAGGCAACAAAAGCAAAAATAGAGAAGTGGGACTAAGTACAAGCACCAACCATTTATTTTATTTTACTTTATTTTTAAATTTTTATCTATTTATTTATTTCGAGACTGGGTTATGAGCCTGGCTAATTTTTGTGGGGGTTTTTTTTTGGTAGAGATGAGGTTTCACCACGTTGCCCAGACTGGGCTCAAGTGCTGGGATTACAGGCGTGAGCCACTGCCCCCAGCCCAAGCACCAAATATTAACAGTGGTTATTTTGTTTTATTTATTTATTTATGTTTCTTTTTTGAGACAGAGTCTCATTCTGTCACACAGGGTGGAGTGCACTAGTGTGATCTTGGCTCACTGCAACCTCTGCCTTCCTGCTTCAAGCGGTTCTCATGCTTCAGCCTCCCAAGTAGTTGGGATTACAGGCATGAGCCACCACGCGTGGCTAATTTTTTGCATTTCCAGTAGAGACAGGGTTTCACCATGTTGCCGAGGCTTGTCTTGAACTCCTGAGTTCTGGTGATCTGCTGCCTCGGCCTCCCAGAGTGCTGGGATTATAGGCATGAGCCGTCGTGCCCGTCCAACAGTGGTGGTTTGTTTTTTTTTTTTTTTGAGAAGGAGTCTCGCTCTGTCACCCAGGCTGGAGTGCAGTGGCCAGATCTCAGCTCACTGCAAACTCCGCCTCCCGGGTTTACGCCATTCTCCTGCCTCAGCCTCCCGAGTAGCTGGGACTACAGGCGCCCGCCACCTCGCCCGGCTAGTTTTTTGTATTTTTTTAGTAGAGACGGGGTTTCACCGTGTTAGCCAGGATGGTCTCGATCTCCTGACCTCGTGATCCGCCCGCCTCGGCCTCCCAAAGTGCTGGGATTACAGGCTTGAGCCACCGCACCCAGCCAACAGTGGTTGTTTTATCTCTGGTGTGGAATATGGCTGTGGGGTGTGTGTGTATGTGCACACATACACTTGTAAATGTTTTTTTTTTTTTTTTTTTTTTTTTGAGACAAAGTCTCGCTCTGTTGCCCAGGCTGGAATGCAGTGGTGGGATCCTGGCTCACTGCAACCTCTGCCACCAGAGTTCAAGCAATTCTTCTGCCTCAGCCTTCTGAGTAGCTGGGACTACAGGTGCCTGCCACCAAGCCTGGCTCATTTTTGTATTTTTAGTAGAGATGGGGTTTCACCATGTTGGTCAGGATGGTCTTGAACTCCTGACCTCATGATCTGCCTGCCTTGGTCTCTCAAAGTGCTGGGCTTACAGGCATGAGCCACCGTGTCCGACCTGTTTTTGATTTTTACATATGTATTACTTTTAGTACCTTTTATTTTAATTTGCGTTTCACTTGATGGGTTGCTTCTGTAACACATTCACATAGTATGAAAGTGTATACAGGAAAAAGTCCCTCATTTCCCTATCCCAGCCACTGAATTCCTTTCTCTGGAAATGGCTGCAGTGACCAGTTTTCTAATCCTTCCATAGCTAGTTTATAAATCTACAAATAATATGGATGGACATGTCTGCCTCCATTTTTACATAAATGTTAGCATATTACATGTATTATTTTTTCTTGGAAACAAGTTTTCTTAAGTCATTAAAAAATCAACATATAAGTGCAAGGAAGTTAATAGCGTTGTTCTAGGGTGCAGAAACACTAGTTCTGTAGGATGTAAGTAGGGATTATATGAAAGAGAGTTTCCTAGTTGAGTGTGTTTGGAAACCATGTTTGAACAGGTTTCATGAGTGCAAAGGCTTTGGGTATGCTGATGGTCTCCATCCAAGAGGCAGGAGAATAATCTGAATGCTCCAGTCTCATTCTACCAGCAAAGCCCATTTTTGCCTAGTTCCTTGTGGGTAGATGTTGGAGGCGTTCTTGGGAAGCTCTGGGTCCCTTCAGAGTATCTGTGGAAGGAGCTGATCATCTTGTCCCATGAGCCCACGGCCCACCTTGCAGAGAGCCATGTCTCAGAGCCCCGTTGTGGAGTGAACAGAGATCACAGTAAAAACTGCCTACATCCTGGCCGGGCACGGTGGCTCAAGCCTGTAATCCCAGCACTTTGGGAGGCCGAGATGGGCGGATCACGAGGTCAGGAGATCGAGGCCGTCCTGGCTAACACGGTGAAACCCCATCTCTACTAAAAAAAATACAAAAAACTAGCCGGGTGTGGTGGCGGGCGCCTGTAGTCCCACCTACTCGGGAGGCTGAGGCAGGAGAATGGCGTGAACCCGGGAGGCGGAGCTTGCAGTGAGCCGAGATCCGGCCACTGCACTCCAGCCTGGGTGACAGAGCAAGACTCTGTCTCAAAAAAAAAAAAAAAAACTACCCACATCCCGCACCCAGGGAGGTGTGTGTGTTGGAGGATCATGGAAAGAACACTAGACATGAAGTCTGGGCCATCTGAAGAGTATTAATCATGTGACCTGAGGCAGAACAGTCCTCCCCTTATAAATGGCAGCCACCATGCTTGCCTTGCTCCAAAGTTGTGGCATTGGGATGCAGAAATGCCTTGTTTGAAGATGTTATTCCCCCGACCTTCGACCCCACAGTGGAGGTTTCAGGAAGGGGCAGAGTTTGGACATCCCATAGGTTCATAGGTTTCATAGATTAGAGGGCTTTCAGAGGCCACCCTGGAGGTTTAGCTACATTCTATGCCACATTCTATGCTAGTAGAAAGTCACGTTAAGCTTTTACAATGTAGAGAAATTTCTAGAACAGCTAGCTTTTAGTAGATGAAGAGACAGAAAATGTCTTGTCAAGATCATTTGCAATATTAAGCTTGTTCCATGATGATTGACTTTTTCCTTTTAATTTATCTTTTGAGGTAAAGGTATGCAAAGTGATCATTTTTCTTGTTGATGCGAGGTGCCTCTCCATGGCTCTGTACTATTTCTTTTTTTTTTTTTTTTTTTTTGAGACGGAGTCTCGCTTTGTCACCCAGGCTAGAGTGCAGTGGCCAGATCTCAGCTCACTGCAAGCTCCGCCTCCTGGGTTTACGCCATTCTCCTGCCTCAGCCTCCCGAGTAGCTGGGACTACAGGCGCCCGCCACCTCACCCGGCTAGTTTTTTTTTTTTGTATTTTTAGTAGAGACGGAGTTTCACCGGGTTAGCCAGGATGGTCTCGATCTCCTGACCTCGTGATCCGCCCGTCTTGGCCTCTGAAAGTGCTGGGATTACAGGCTTGAGCCACCGCGCCCGGCCGGCTATGTACCATTTCTTTTACTTTTTTCTTTTTTTTTTCTTTTTTTTTTTTTTTTTTTGCGATGGAGTCTTGCTCTGTCACCCAGGCTGGAGTCCAGTGGCACGATCTCTGCTCACTGCAGCCTCTGCCTCCCAGGTTCAAGCAGTTCTCTGCCTCAGCCTCCCAAGTAGCTGGGATTACAGGCGCGCATCACCACGCCTGGCTAATTTTTTGTATTTTTAATAGAGATGGGGTTTCACCATCTTGGCCAGGCTGGTCTTAAACTCCTGACCTCGTGATCCACCTGCCTTGGCCTCCCAAAGTGCTGGGATTACAGATGTGAGCCACTGTGCCCGGCCGGCTCTATGCCATTTCTTTAGCAGTTCATTAAGTATTAGGAGGTCCCTTGTGAAATTCTTTCTAAACCAAACGAGCCTTTGACTCCCCGAGTCTAAAGCCATCAGCTGTGACTGTATTCATTTGATGGAAGGGAGGTGTAGGGTCTGGCATCGCATGGCTGACTGGTATTACATAATGGTAATTACTTATAAATTATATTTTTATATTTTAATTTTTTGAAAGAGTCTCAGTCTGTCACCCATGCTGGAGTGCAGTGGTGCAATCACAGCTCACTGCAACCTCAAACTCCTGGACTCAAGCCATCCTCCCACCTCAGCCTCCTGAATAGCTGGGACTGTAGGCATGGGCCACCATACCAGCTATTTTTTTTTTTTGTAGTGATGGGGTCTCACTGTGTTCCCCAGGCTGGTCCCGAACTCCTGGTCTCAAGCAATCTTCCCGTCTTGGCCTCCCAAAGTGCCGGGATTATAGCCATGAGCCACTGTACCTGGCTGAGATTTTGGTGATTATGAATAGAACAATAATAACATTCATTAACAGGTCTGTGGACATGTTTTCATTTCTCTTGGGTGAATAACCAGGTGTGAATTGGAGGGCTGCTTTTCAAAATGATAGTACCACTTTGCAATTGTGCCATCAGTGTATGAGATTTCCAGTTCAGCATTTGATATCAGTATGTTATTATTATTATTATATTATTTTTTTTTTTTGAGATGGAATTTCGCTCTTGTTGCCCAGGCTGGAGTGCAATGGAGTGACCTCTGCTCATTGCAACCTCTGCCTCCTGGGTTCAAGTGATTTTCCTATCTCAGCCTCCAAAGTAGTTGGGATTACAGGTGCCTATCATCTCGCCTGGCTAATTTTTTGTATTTTTAGTAGAGACAGAGTTTCACCATGTTGGTCAAGCTGGTCTTGAACTCCTGACCTCAGATTGTCCAACCGGCTCAGCCTCCCAAAGTGCTGGGATTACAGATGTGAGCCACTGTGCCTGGCCTATTTTATTATTTTTGGCTGGACTAATAGTTGGATAGTGGTAGTTCACTGTGACTTTAATTTGTATTTCCCTAATGACTAGTGAGTTGAGCATCTTTTCATGTGTGCTTATTTGCTATGTCTGGATCTTCTTTTTTTTTTTTTTTGAGATAGAGTGTCACCCTTGTCGCCCAGGCTGGAGTACAATGGTGTGATCTTAGCTCACTGCAACCTCTGCCTCCTGGGTTCAAGTGATCCTCCTGCCTCAGCCTCCTGAGTAGTTGGGATTACAGGTGCCTGCCACTACGCCCAGCAAATTTTTGTATTTTTAGGAGAAAGAGGGTTTCACCATGTGTGCCAAGTTGGTCTTGAACTCCTGACCTCAGGTGATCCACTGGCCTTGGCCTCCCAAAGCGCTGGGATTATAGGCATGAGCCACCATGCCTGGCCTGTATCTTTTTTAATAAGTGTCTGTCAAAATGTTTTGCCCATGAAAAAAGTTTTTTTTCCTTATTAAATTGTAGGAATTCTTTATATATTTTAGATACAAGTCCTTTGTCAGATATGTGTTTTGCAAATCTTTTTGCTAAGACTATGGCTTGTCTTTTTATTTTTTTAATATTTATTTATTTATTTATTCATTTATTTATTTTTGAGACAGGGTCTCACTCTGTCACCCAAGCTGGAGTGCAGTAGTGCGATCTCGATCTTAATCGATTCTCCTGCCTCAGCCTCCCAAGTAGCTGAGACTACAGGTACACACCACCATACCCGGCTAATTTTTGTATTTTTCGTAGAGACAGGGTTTTGACATGCTGACCAGGCTGGTCTTGAACTCCTGACCTCAATTGATCCACCCTCCTCGGCCTCCCAGAGTGCTGGGATTATAGGTGTGAGCCACAGTGCCTGGCCAGCTTGTCTTTTTAATTTCTCACCAGTGTCTTTTGAAGAATAAATGTTTTAATTTTTTTTTCTTCAAAATGGAGTCTCCCTCTATCACTCAAGCTGAAGTGCAGTGGTGCGATCACGGCTCACTGCAGTCTCAACCTCCCAAGGCTCAGGTGATCTTCCTGCCTCAGCACTCCCAAATAGCTGGGACTGCAGGTGTGCACCACAACACCTGGCTTTTTTTTTTTTTTTTTTTTTTGAGATGGAATCTTGCTCTGTTGCCCAGGCTGGAGTGCAGTGGTGCGATCTTGGCTCACTGCAACCTCTGTCTCCTGGGTTCACTCCATTCTCCTGCCTCAGCCTCCTGAGTAACTGGGACTACAGGCGCCTGCCACCATGCCTGGCTACTTTTTTTGTATTTTTAGTAGAGACAGAGTTTCACTGTGTTAGCCCGGATGGTCTCAATCTCCTGACCTCGTGATCTGCCTGTCCCGGCCTCCCAAAGTGCTGGGATTACAGGCTTGAGCCACTGCACCCGGCAATGCCTAGCTAATTTTTGTATTTTTATTTTTATCTTTTTTGAGACGGAGTTTCGCTCTTATTGCCCAGGCTAGAGTGCAATGGGGAGATCTTGGCTCAATGCAGTCTCCACCTCCCGGGTTCAAGCGATTCTCCTGTCTCAGCCTCCCGAGTATCTGGGATTACAGGCACATGCCACCATGCCCGGCTAATTTTTGTATTTTTAGTAGAGACGGGGCTTCACCATCTTGGCCAGGCTGGTCTTTTTTTTATTTATTTATTTTTTGAGACGGAGTCTCGCTCTGTCGCCCAGGCTGGAGTGCAGTGGCCGGATCTCAGCTCACTGCAAGCTCCGCCTCCCGGGTTCACGCCATTCTCCTGCCTCAGCCTCCCGAGTAGCTGGGACTACAGGCGCCCGCCAGGTCGCCCGGCTAGTTTTTTGTATTTTTAGTAGAGACGGGGTTTCACCATGTTAGCCAGGATGGTCTTGATCTCCTGACCTCGTGATCCGCCCGTCTCGGCCTCCCAAAGTGCTGGGATTACAGGCTTGAGCCACCGCTCCCGGCCGGCCAGGCTGGTCTTGAACTCTTAACTTCAGGTGATCCACCTGCCTGGCCTTCCAAAGTGCTGGAATTATAGGTGTGACCCACCGCACCCGGCCCTGATTTTTTTTCTTTTTTTTTTTTTTTTTGAGACGGAGTCTCGCTCTGTCGCCCGGCCTGGAGTGCAGTGGCCGGATCTCAGCTCACTGCAAGCTCCGCCTCCCGGGTTTACGCCATTCTCCTGCCTCAGCCTCCCAAGTAGCTGGGACTACAGGCGCCAGCCACCTCGCCCGGCTAGCTTTTTGTATTTTTTAGTAGAGACGGGGTTTCACCGTGTTAGCCAGGATGGTCTCGAACTCCTGACCTCGTGATTCGCCCGTCTCGGCCTCCCAAAGTGCTGGGATTACAGGCTTGAGCCACCGCGCCCGGCGATTTTTGTATTTTTAGTAGAGATGGGATTTCGCCACATTGCCCAGGCTGGTCTCAAACTCCTGGCCTCAAGTGATCCTTCCACCTCCGCCTCCCAGAGTGCTGAGATTACAGGCGTGAGCCACTGCGCCCCCCTCTACTTTGAGATTTAACATTTAAATCTATGATGCATTTCATGTTAAGTTTTGTATGTGGTACAAGTTATGAGATTGAGGTTTTTATTATTATTATTTGAGACACAGTCTCACTCTGTCACCAAGGCTGGAGTGCAGTGGTGTGGTCTCAGCTCACTGCAACCTCTGCCGCCTGGGTTCAAGTGATTCTCCTGCCTCAGCCTCCTGAACAGCTGGCAGTACAGGCATGCGCCACCACACCTGGCTAATTTTTTTTTGTATTTCTAGTAGGGATGGGATTTCACCCTGTTGGCCAGGCTGGTCTTGAACTCCTGACCTCAGTTGATCACCTGCCCCAGCCCCGCAAAATGCTGTGATTACAGGCATGAGCTACCACACCTGGCCAGAGGTTGATTATTATTTTTTGCCTATGGATGTCCAATTCTTCAGGAACTCCCTTGTTGAAAAGACTGTCCTTTCTCCATTGGATAACCCTGGCTTTTTGTCAGATAGCAATTGACCACATGTGTGTGTCTATTTCTAGACTGTTCTTTTTTCTTGATCGATACACCTATGCTTTTTCCAATACTACAGTGTTTTCATTACTGTAGCTGTATGGAAATCAGATAGTCTGAATCCTTCAAGTTTGATTCTTTTTATTTGGTTATTATTGGTCCTTTGCTTTTTCCATGTAAACTTTAGAATCAACTTGTCTATTTCTAAAAAAATTCTGCTTAAATTTTTATTAGGATTGTGTTAGTGCTTGCTTTGTCAGCACATATACTAAAATTCAAACGATACAGAGAAGGTTAGTGTGGCCCCTGTGCAAGGATGACATACAAATTCATGAAGGGTTCCAATTAAAAAGAAAAGGTAATTATGTTAAATCTATAGATTAATTTAGGGAGAATTCACATCTTAATAATCAATATTGGGTCTCCTGAGCTATGGAGGCAGTATATGTCTATAGTAAATCTTTGCTTCTAATTCTGTTACAAATGTACATTTTGACCTTTGAGTTCCTGAGTCTTTGAACACCTTCTGTGAAACAAAAGGCCTTCCAGATACCAAGGAATAAGCAATGCAGGTGCTTGAAAAAGCCAGAAAATGGAAACCTTAGTAGACTCATTTAAATTCTCCAGAGGCACAGTGGCACTGAGGATCAAAAAGGAGCAAATCCCTTGAGGAGAATTAGAACATCTGTATCAACTGAGGGGAAAAAATATTTTGAACAGCAACAAAAGATGACCCCAGTATAAGTTTAAACAGCATAAGCAGACACATGTTATTATGGTGGCTTGGGTTGTGGGAGAGTTTGTTTTGTTGGGTGGAGGGATTTGCGGATTGGAAGGTAGAAGGTTTTTTTTTTTTTTTCTCTCGAGATCACTGTGTTGCCTAGGCTGGAGTGCAGTGGTGCGATCTCACCTTGCTGCAACCTCTGCCTCCCAGGTTCAAGCGATTCTCCTACCTCAGCCTCCCAAGTAGCTGGGATCACAGGCGTGCACCACCATGCCCAGCTAATTTTTGTATTTTTAGTAGAGACGGGATTTCACTATGTTGGCTGGGCTCGTCTCGAATTCCTGACCTTAAGTGACCCACCTGCCTCGGCCTCCCAAAGTGCTGGGATTACAGGCATGAGCCACTGCACCCAGCCAGAAGGTAGAAGTTTTTTTTTGTTTGTTTTTTTGAGACGGAGTTTCGCTCTTATTGCCCAGGCTGGAGTGCAATAGCATAATCTCGACTCACCACAATCCCCACCTCCTGGGTTTCAGCAGTTCTCCTGCCTCAGCCTCCCGAGTAGCTGGGATTACAGGTACGTGCCACCACGCCTGGGTAATTTTGTATTTTTAGTAGAGACGGGGTTTCTCCATGTTGGTCAGGCTGGTCTTAAACTCCTGACCTCAGGTGATCCACCCACCTTGGCCTCTCAAAGTGCTGGGATTACAGGCATGAGCCACCGTGCCTGGCCAATAGAAGTATTTTTAAATCTTCTCTTCTCCTGCCTCCATCTTGCCTGGAATAGATCAAGTCCTCTCCTTTAGTTGTTGATCAAGAACCATGCTGGGCCAGCTCTGACCTGGGTGCCAGGTGGGACATAGTGAGGGGCACTAGGTCCCGTTGTCCTGAGAACACACCTGGAAAACACATCTGTCATTTTCCTTCCCATGTCTCCTTCAGGGCAGAGGCAAGGAGCCTGGCCCTTAGTCCCTGCTAATGGATCATAACTGGAAGATGCTAATTCCACCCAGACCTCAGCCAGGTCAGCCACAACCCAGCTGTACTGCTGCCTGCCACCTAAGCCCAGTGGCCTGCAAGACCTTTCACCTTTCCACCCAGCTTTTGCATGGGCTTTCCATGCCACTGCTTGGAACTGCAATGCCACTGGTCAGGTTAGATATTTAAGAAGGGGGAGGAGGGCCTTCAGATATGAGATGGCAGGCAATTTGCTTAACCTTCCATGCCTCTGCTTCCCTATCTGTGAAACAGAGATGATAATACTACCGATTTCATAGTGTGGTTGCAAGGATTAAATGAAACAATGCATATAAAGCACTTAGGAGAGGGCCCAGCACACAGTGAGCTATCGGTGAACGTGAGCAGTTTGTTTTGTTTTTTGAGACGGTCTCACTCTGTCACCCAGGCTGGAGTATAGTGGCGTGATCATAGCTCACTGTAACCTCAAGTTCCTAGGTGCAAGTGATTCTTCTGACTCAGCCATCCAAGTAGCTAGGACTACATGCTCGTGCTACCGTGCCTGGCTAATTTTCTTCTTCTTTTTTTTTTTTGCCTGGATAGTTTTGAAAAAATTTTCTTGTAGAGTTGAGTTCTTGCTATGTTTCCCAGGCTGGTCTCAAACTCCTGGGCCCAAGCAATCCTGTTGCCTCGGGCTCCCGAACTGCTGGAATTACAGGCATGAGCCACTGCATCTGACGTTAGCAGTTAATTATTACAGCGGAACTCATAGGGTGCCAAGCCAGGCATGGGACCCATGTCTGGCATCTCAGGCTGGTCCTGGAGGCCTTATTCTGTCACCCTGGAGCATATCCTTCAGCCATCTTGATTTCATGTGCTGAAAAATCACCATGGTATTAGACACAGGAACAACTTTCTTCTGAATTAGGACTACAGTTCTTGTAGCCCAGGCTTTGCTTTTTCAGGTTCAACCAGGCATTATTGGCCCTGTGTGTCCATGAGACCTGGATTCCAGTCCTGACTTCTCCCTTAACTGGCCAGCTCCTTCCTGTCTCTGGACTTCAGCTACAGCCTGTGGCGTGGATGTGTTCCATGCTGTGATGTACTGTTCTCAACCCATTGAATCACTGAATGATTCTCTTAGGCCAGTAATTCCTGAGCTCTTCCTATTATTTAATTTGTAAATTACCATTTCCTAATAATATGGAATGGCCTATATTATTTTTAATTTGTACTGAATGAAAATTATGCTTTGAAAAATGGACAATTGTGATTTCTGCCCATCTGAGAGAGGGAGTCTCAGTCTCTGGGAGCTGTGAAAGGAGCCCACAACCAGAAGAGGCTCATCTCTGGGTCATGCTGGAGAGAACCCAGGGAGCTCAGGGCACCTCCTGCCCGGCCTTGTGCACGTTGCCTCTCCCATCTGATTGGGCCCAGTGCTGGTGGTACACAAAAAGCTAGTGAGGGCGGAAGCTTACGGGATGAGGTATATTACTCACATTCCTCTCCTGATTGTTCTTTCATCCCTGTTCTAGATTTTGATTTCTGTTGGAATACAGGTTGAAAAATTACCTGCAAGGAGGAGTTTTTGTGTTTGTTTGTTTATTTATTTTTGATCACAGCATTTGTCTGAATTCTCTTCTCCTAAACTTTGCATTCATCTGACTCTTCACAACCCTAAGAAAGACACAGCGTGCCCTTTAAATGGTAATTGTGGGTCATGTGAAATGGCCAGTACCTGGAAAGCAATAGCATTTGGGGATGGGGCTTTTCCAAAAGCCCACAGCTGTGTTCTTTGTTTTTGTTATTGTTTTGAGATGGAGTCTCACTCTGTCACCCAGGCTGGAGTCCAGTGGTGCGAGCTCGGCTCACTACAATCTCCGCCTCCCGGGTTCAAGCGATTATCTTGCCTTAGCCTCCTGAGAAGCTGGGACTACAGGCCACCACGCCCGGCTCATTTTTTTGTATTTTTGGTAGAGATGGGGTTTCACCATGTTAGCCAGGATGGTCTCAATCTCCTGACCTCATGATCTGACCGCCTCAGCCTCCCAAAGTGCTGGGATTACAGGTGTGAGCTTTTTGTTTTAAAACCGAAGCTTTTTTCTCTAGCCCTGCAGTTGGCTATAGTTAAATTTGCTGATTGAAAGCCTTGGTAGGCCGGGTGCGGTGGCTCAAGCCTGTAGTCCCAGCACTTTGGGAGGCCGAGGTGGGCGGATCATGAGGTCAGGAGATCGAGACCGTCCTGGCTAACACGGTGAAACCCTGGCTCTACTAAAAAATACAAAAAAACTAGCCGGGCGAGGTGGCGGGCGCCTGTAGTCCCAGCTACTCGGGAGGCTGAGGCAGGAGAATGGTGTAAACTTGGGAGGCAGAGCTTGCAGTGAGCCGAGATCCGGCCACTGCACTCCAGCCTGGGCGACAGAGCGAGACTCCGTCTCAAAAAAAAAAGAAAGCCTTGGTAATAAAAAGAGCTCCCCTCCCTCCCACCTTAAACACTTTCCAACTTAAAGTGCTATAGAGCTTAGTGGTTACTTGATGTGCCTGCAGCACAAAGTGCATAAAACAGCTGAAGACATCCTTTTCAGAAGGAAGCCTGGTTATCAAACCAGAGCACTTTGCAAAGACAGCGCCTTCTATTTCCATTCACACAGTTTCATCCCACACAATGGATTAGGGCAATATTTCCCAAAGTGTGGCATCTATATGATTGTGGTGGTCACTGTGGTGGTGCACAAGTTGATTTAGATATACATTTAAACATTTGGCCAGGCACAGTGGCTCATGCCTGTAATCCCAGCACTGGGAGGCCAAGGCAGGTGGATTGCATGAACTCAGGAGTTCAAGACCAGCCTGGGCAATGTGGTGAAATCCTGTCTCTACAAAAAATACAAAAATTAGCTGGGCATGGTGGTGGTGAGCTGTAGTCTCAGCTACTTGGGAGGCTAAGGTGGGAGGATTGCTTGAGCCCGTGAGGTCAAGGCTGCAGTGAGCCGAGATCGAACCACTGTGCTCCAGCCTGGGTGACAATGTGAGACCCTGTCTCAAGAAAAAAACAAAAATAACAAAACCAACAAAAAGCAAACACACACAAAAAAACAAGAGTGAAGCCAGGTCCGATGGCTCATGCTTGTAATTCCAACTCTTTGCGAAGCTGAGGTGGGAGGATCACTTGAGCCCAGGAGTTTGAAACCAGCCTGGGGAACATAGGGAGAGCCTGTCTCCACAAACAATAAATTAGCCAGGTGTGGAATGTACAACTTTGGTCCCAGCGACTCAGGAGGCTGAGGTGGGAGGATTTCTTGAGCCTGGGAGGTCAAAGTTCCAGTGAGCTATGATTGTGTCACTGCACTCCAACCTGGGCTACAAAGTGAGACTATCTTAAAAAGAAAAAAAAGGAAAAAGAGTGGAGAAAGGGAGACTCTAGGAAGTTGAGTGTGCCAAGAGTAAACTTAATTGTGTTTTAATTCACTTTCTTTTTTTTTTTTTTTTTTTGAGACAGAGCCTCGCTCTGTCGCCCAGGCTGGAGTGCAGTGGTGTGATCTTGGCTCACTGCAAGCTCCGCCTCCCAGGTTCACACCATTCTACTGCCTCGGCCTCCGGAGTAGCTGGGACTACAGGTGCCCGCCACTGCGCCTGGCTAATTGTTTTTTGGGTTTTTTTTGTACTTTTTAGTAGAGATGGTGTTTCACCCTGTTAGCTAGGATGGTCTCGATCTCCTGACTTCATGATCTGCCCACCTCGGCCTCCCAAAGTGCTAGGATTACAGGCATGAGCCACCACACCCGGCCTCACGTTCTAATATAATTATTGTCCGATTGTGCTAGTAAAAAAATCATTAAACTTACATTTAAGGTGATGGATACCCTAATTACCCTGATGTGGTCTTTATGCACTATATGAATGTATAAATGTACCAGATTACCACATGTGCCCACCCAAAATATGTACATCTATTTGCTGGGCGCAGTGGCTCACGCCTGTAATGCCAGCACTTTGGGAGGCTCAGGTAGGTGGATCATTTGAGGTCAGGAGTTCAAGACCAGCCTAGCCAACATGGTGAAACCCTGTCTCTATTAAAAATACAAAAGTTAGCTGGGCATAGTGGTGTGCGCCTGTAATCCCAGTTACTCGGGAGGCTCAGGCAGAAGAATTGCTTGAACCCCAGAGGTGGAGGTTGTAGTGAACTGAGATTGCACCACTATACTCCAGCCTAGGCAACAGAACGAGACTCTGTCTTAAAAACAAACAGCCGGCTGGGCGCGGTGGCTCAAGCCTGTAATCCCAGCACTTTGGGAGGCCGAGACGGGCGGATCACGAGGTCAGGAGATCGAGACCCTCCTGGCTAACACGGTGAAACCCCGTCTCTACTAAAAAAATACAAAAAACTAGCCGGGCGAGGTGGCGGGTGCCTGTAGCCCCAGCTACTCGGGAGGCTGAGGCAGGAGAATGGCTTAAACCCAGGAGGCGGAGCTTGCAGTGAGCTGAGATCCGGCCACTGCACTCCAGCCTGGGCGACAGAGCGAGACTCCGTCTCAAAAAAAAAAAAAAAAAACAGCCAGTGGTGGTGGCTCACGCCTGTAATCACAACACTTTGGGAGGCCCAGGCGAGTGGACCACCTGAGTTCAGGAGTTCGAGACCAGCCTGGCCAATATGGTGAAACCCCATTTCTACTAAAAATACAAAAATTAGCCAGGCGTGGTGGCAAGTACCTGTAATCCCAGCTACTTGGGAGGCTGAGGCAGCAGAATCGCTTGAACCTGGGAGGTGGAGGTTGCAGTGAGCCGAGACTGTGCCACTGCACTCCAGCCTGGGTGACAGAGTGAGACTCCCTCTCAAAAATAAATAAATATGTCATCTCACTGTCCTCTGAACTCCATTGTTTCTGATGAGAAGTTAGCTGTTAATCTTATTGTGATTCCCCTGTATGTGTGTTAGTTTTTCTCTTACTGCTTCAAGATTTTTTTTTTTTTTTTGAGACAGAGTCTCGCTCTGTCGCCCAGGCTGGAGTGCAGTGGCCGGATCTCAGCTCACTGCAAGCTCCGCCTCCCGGGTTTCCGCCATTCTCCTGCCTCAGCCTCCCGAGTAGCTGGGACTACAGGCGCCCGCCACCTCGCCCGGCTAGTTTTTTTTTGTATTTTTTAGTAGAGATGGGGTTTCACCAGTGTTAGCCAGGATGGTCTCGATCTCCTGACCTCGTGATCCGCCCGTCTCGGCCTCCCAAAGTGCTGGGATTACAGGCTTGAGCCACCGCGCCCGGCCCAAGATTTTTGTGTCTGTTTTTTTTTCTTCTCCAAGACAGGGTCTCAATCTATCATCCAGGCTGTAGTGCAGTCTCACAATCATAGCTCACTGCAGCCTCAGCTCCTGGGCTCAAGAGATATTCCTGCCACAGCCTCCTGAGTAACTGGGACTACAGGCACATGCCACCATGCCTGGCTAATTTTTTTTTTTTTTTTTTGAGACAGTCTCGCTCTGTCGTCCAGAATCAGAATCAGAATTGATATGTGAGATGGTGGTGTCAGGTTCACATGCTTATTTTATTTGCATTGAAAGTGAAGTCAGACTTATTTGTCTGCCTTACTTGGCAGTTTTCTGAGTATATTTCTTACTACCTGTGTAACTGGGAAACACTTCTTTTTTTTTTTGAGACAGAGTTCCGCTCTTGTTGTCCAGGCTAGAGTTCAGTGGTGCAATCTCCACTCCCCACAACCTCCACCTCCTGGGTTCAAGTGATTCTCCTGCCTCAGCCTCCTGAGTAGCTGGGATTACAGGCATGCGCCACCATGCCCAGCTAATTTTTTGTATTTTTAGTAGAAGTGGGGTTTCACCATGTTAGCCAGGCTCTTCTCAAACTCCTGACCTCAGGTGATCCGCCCACCTGAGCCTCCCAAAGTGCTGGGATTACCTGCATGAGCCACCGTGCCTGGCCGGTCATTTTGTTTTAATGTGATCAGCAGGTGCTAGGACCCAGTCCGTTGGGTTCACCTTAAGCAGCACTTATTCAGCTATTGCCTGCAGAACTCGCAAGGGCAGAATGAGATCAACCCCACTATGTGGTCTTTGCTCACCCTCCGAGGCTTCTGGTTTTAGTCAGTTGAACAAATCTCATTTACCATAAAGGTTTACCTTAGAAAACCTGGTGACTTTCTCAAGTTTCTGAATTAACCTGGCTTCAAGACATATAGTTGGACATATTAATTTGGTCAGACTTGGTCATGGCCTGCAAGGAAGAAATCTGTAGCAAATTCTATCTTCTGTATAATTGGCCAGTGATGTGAAGCTGACCTGAATGGTAAGGCTTTTCAGGCTGAGTCAGGGTCATAAGTCATTTCATTCAGTTAAAGTATAGAACAAATTTCATACCACCTTTCTTACCTTTCTTTCTTTTTTTTTTGTTTTTTTTGAGATGGAGTTTCACTTTTGTTGCCAGGCTGGAATGCAATGGTGCTATCTCAGCTCACTGCAACCTCCACCTCCCAGGTTCAAGCGATTCTCCTGCCTCAGCCTCCTGAGTATCTGGGGTTAAGGCTTGTGCCACCATGCCTGGCTAATTTTGTATTTTTAGTAGAGCCGGGATTTCTCCATGTTGGTCAGGGTGGTCTCGAACTCCTGACCTCAGGTGATCTCCTGCCTCAGCCTCCCAAAGTGCTGGGATCACAGGTGTGAGCCACTGCGCCCAGCCTTTTTCTTTTCTTTCTTTTTTTAATTTGAGACAGAGTTTCACTCTTGTTGCCCAGGCTGGAGTGCTGTGGCACAATCTCAGCTCACTGCAACCTTCACCTCCCAGGTTCAAGTGATTCCCCTGTCTCATCCTACCTAGTAGCTGAGATTACAGGCATGTGCCACCATGCCCGGCTAATTTCATATTTTTAATGGAGAAGGAGTTTCACCATGTTGGTCAGGCTAGTCTCGAACTCCTAACCTAAGGTGATCCACCCACCTTAGCCTCCTGACGTGCTGGGATTACAGGTATGAGCCACTGTGCCTAGCCCGTTTTTTGTTTTTGGAGACGTCTCTTTCTTTCACCCAGGCTGGAGTCCGGTGGTGCGATCACAGCTCACTGCATGTAGCCTTGACCTCTTTGGGCTCAGGTGATCCTCCCACATCAGTCTCCCGAGTAGCTGGGACTACAGGTGCATGCCACCACACCTGGCTAATTTTTGTTATTTTTAGTAGATATAGGGTTTCACCATGTTGTCCAGGCTGATCTTGAACTCCTGAACTCAAGGGATCTGCCCACCTTGGCCTCTTAAAGTGCTGGGGTTACAGGTGTGAGCCACTCCACCTGGCCCATGCCACCTTTCCAATGGCATAACTCACTATAGGTATGCTGCCCACAGAGTGCATGTCTGAGGGCTACTTGATCTACCTGGGGTGTTTCCTCAAAGACTTGAACCGTCTCTAGGTATAAGCCAGTGTTTTTTTTTTTTTTTTTTTTTTTGAGACAGAGTCTCGCTCTGTTGCCCAGGCTGGAGTGCAGTGGCCGGATCTCAGCTCACTGCAAGCTCCGCCTCCCGGGTTTACGCCATTCTCCTGCCTCAGCCTCCCGAGTAGCTGGGACTACAGGCGCCCGCCACCTCGCCAGGCTAGTTTTTTGTAGTTTTTAGTAGAGACGGGGTTTCACCGTGTTAGCCAGGATGGTCTCGATCTCCTGACCTCGTGATCCGCCTGTCTCGGCCTCCCAAAGTGCTGGGATTACAGGCTTGAGCCACTGCGCCCGGCCAAGCCAGTGTTTTTTACAAGAGATAAATTAATGCCTACCTTTCATATGCATGACCTCAGAGGGCACACATGGCACCCCTGCTAACAAAGAGTTTACAATTGTTAAAGCTACCAAGTAAGACGTTACCTTCTAGGCATGCACAGTAGATAAGGCTCCTAATGCCTAGGGAGGAGGATTGCTTGAGACCAGGAGTAGGAGACCAGCCTGGGCAACATAGCCAGACCATCTCTACAAAAAATGTTAAAATTAGCTAAGCATGGTGGTGCATGCCTGTGGTCCCAGGTACTCAAGGTGCAGCTACTTGGGATGCTGAGGTGAGAGGATTCCTTGAACGTAGGAGTTTGAGGTTACAGTGAGCTGTGATCACACCACTGCACTCCAGCCTGGGTGACAGAAAGAGACTCTGTGTCTTAAAAAAAAAAAAAAAAAACCTTTTTTTTTTGAGATAAGAGTCTTGCTCTGTCACCCAGGCTGGAGTGCAGTGGCACAATGTTGTGTCACTGCAACCTCCGTCTTCTGGGTTCAAGCAATTCTCCTGCCTCAGCCTCCCGAGTAGCTGGGACTAACAGGCATGCACCACCACACCCAGCTAATTTTTGTATTTTTAGTAGAGACAAGGTTTCGCCATGTTGGTCAGACTGGTCTTGAACTCCTGACCTTAGGTGATCCTCCTGCCTCGGCCTCCCAAAGTGCTGAGATTATAGGCATGAGCCATGGTGCCCGGCCAAAAAAATTTTTTAACTCTTAAAAGACTTGTTTTTTTGAGACTGGGTCTCGCTGTGTCACCCAGGCTGGAGTGCAGTGGCAAGATCTCAGTTCACTGCAGCCTCAACTTCCCCAGCTTAAGCGATCCTCCCGCCTAAGCCTCATGTAGTTGGGACCTCAGGCGTACACCACCAAGCCAGGCTAATTTTTTAATTTTCTGTAGCGATGGGATCTCATTATATTACCCAGGCTGGTCTGGAGCTCCTAGGCTCAAGTGATCCTCCCACCTCAGCCTCCCAAAATGGCAGGATTATAGGCATAAGTCAATGCACCTGGCTAAAAGAAGGAAAAAACAAATCAAAAAAAGACTCTTAATATGTCCTCTCATCTCTCATCAGCTGATAAACTTGGGAGCCCCTCCCAATTCAGCCCAAATAATTCAGGTCAGTTCTTGTTTTCAGAGGGACTGCCTGGAGGCAGTTTTAAGCAGTCCTGACCAATTCATCTGTCCTGTGACATCTGGAGGTGTGCAAGATGTTATGTTTGGACCATGTGTGAGCTGGGACCATACCCTACTGTCTGTGACCAGAGCTGTCAGAAATGGTATACTCAGTAGTCAGTTTGAATTCAGAATGCTCACTGCTACCAGAGGAGCAGTCAGGAAGAGGGCACAGGGTAGCAGGTTGGGAGAGCAGGGCAGAATGCTCTCCTCATGTTTTAGGACTTCCTCCTTAGTTCAGCCAAAGATGGGGGTCACGTGCTGGGATTACAGGTGTGAGCCACTGCACCTGGAACCAAAGTTTTTTTTTTTTTTTTTTTTTTTTTTTTTTTGAGATGGAGTTCACTCTTGTTGCCCAGGCTGGAGTGCAATGGCACAATCTCAGCTCACCGCAACCTCTGCCTCCCAGGTTCAAGCAATTCTCCTGCCTCAGCCTCCCTGGTAGCTGGAATTATAGGCATGTGCCACCACACCCAGCTAATTTTGTGTTTTTAGTAGAGACGGGGTTTCTCCGTGTTGGTCCAGCTGGTCTCAAACTCCCAGCCTCAGGTGAGCCACCCGCCTTGGCCTCTCAAAGTGCTGGGATTACAGGCGTGAGCCACCGCGCCTGGCCCCGAAGCTGTTTTTAAACTCTTATTTTCTTCCACTCAAGTTTCGCACAAACCCTAACAGTTAAATTCAGCATTTACAGGGATAAAATTGCAGCTGCAGGGAGAAGCTATTTCCTCCCTGCTGGAGGAAATGCAAAAAGGGAGGCAGAATGCAGGCGACAGCATGGTGTATGAGAGCTCTCCTTCTCCTTCTCCCCATTTGGACCCTGGGAGAGAAGTCTCCAGGGCTGTTTCTGCTGCTCAGAGGTTTTTCTCTACATTCCTTAGCATCTGTCTCCCACGTGGGCACGAGTGTGCTAGTACCTGACACCACTATCAACATTCAAATCTCTCCCCTACACTCCTGTTTCCCCATGTAGGGGACTAGTGCAGTGCCTCCTGAGACAGGAAGATCAGCTGGGGTAGGAAGGGAATTTAGGATTAGAGGGGAACAGAAAAGTGTCTCCAAGACAGTAAGCCAGACACCCTTCTCCTTGCTGCAGCGTGGCCCTGCAGCCCTCATAGACCGGTTCTGGCTGTGGGAGCTCAAGAACCCTCTCCGTCTCACTGCAAGAAGACAGCGACAGAAACTTCTCTCATCCCATCTAAAGCCCATCTCTAAGAATTTCCAGGTCCCTTCCCCTCCCACCTGGGGAGGACAGCAAAATCCAAAGGTGCCATTCTGGCAGCATTTTCCAAGCCTACCTCCTGATCCCTGGCTAACATGTTTTGCAGTCATTTCAGTAGGTCTGTGCTGGTTCCCATGGATATTGCTCCAATCCTCCTAACCAGCTACAGGCCTCTTGTCTGTCTCTTCCGTTAAACTAGATGACAAATAGGACCCTATCATCTTTGCTGCTGTAACTGTTGGGCTTTTAATAGTCATCTTTATTAATTTTATTTTGAATGCACACATGATGTCTTCTGCATCAGAGACATTTGTTATTTACAGAGTAAGATAAAATAATATTAAGTAAATAATTTTAACTGCATAGGCGCTCCCTGCCCCAGGGCTTACCCCAGGGTGGTATGATGAAAGCCAGATGGAAAAATCTCCAGCCCTAGTGGTCAGATACTCCACAGGTGACGGACAAAGAAAAATGGAATTTCGTTGTTTACATGAAGGAAAAAGAGGCAACTGCTTCTCTCCTCTCCTAAAAGGAGGGAGGAAGCATCTTTGCTGCCTGGAGACAGAATCGAAGGATCCTGGGTTCTCCCTTTAACCTTCTGGAATATACATCTTTCCAGGAGCCAGGTCAGCTCTGGTGGCTCCAGTTTTTATGACCTAGGCATGTCTCCAAGGTCCTGGGCCTCATTTTCCCTTGAAATGTAAATACACGCTCAGAGTTAGGTAAATCTTTCTGGAGTCTCTCACTATACAGTTGTAAAATAACTTAGCTAAGGATCCCAAGTTTGCAGTGACACTTATCCTAAACCTAACTCTTAAAAGACAAAGATTCTGCTTCTCTTGCTACTGACTGCTCCTTTGGGTCACATTAGAAGCAGGATGGGTGCAGAGTGGTGACGCGGCAGTCCATGCTGCTCCAGGCTCACGAGCATTGGCTTTGCCTGCTAAAGTGGAGCTGAGGCACCATGAACTGGGCTGCCAGGCTGGAGCCTGAGGTGGTGGTGGGAAGGGGAGGAGGCAGCCTGGGCATGAGGGTTGGTGAAGAGAACTTCAGGTGAGAAAGTCTGGTAGGAGCAGGAAAACTGGCTGTGGGGCACTTGGGAGAGGGAATGTTTCATAAGTGGAGAACATCAGTCTTAGGTGCCTAAAAAGGAGGAAGAAGGGGCTAGAAAAGCAATGAGGTAGGAAGCAAGTGTATTTAAAAGAGATGTTGGAGCTCCTTTTCTAGACTGAAACCCAAGAGAGTCCGAGTTCTTGTCTAGAATGGGGTTAGGTTGTTGTGTCAGTGTGCAAGGCCCCTAGAAAAACCAGATAACCTGTGCAGATGGACCTCGTTTGTTCTGCCTGGTCACAATCTGAGAAAACCTCCAGGATGCCATGGGTCAATGGTGCAGTAATGGATGGCTTAGTGTGAAGAAGGTGGCCAGCTCCTAGAAGCAGAAGTCGGGTGACCCTCCCATGTAGAGATCAGAGCTGCTGACCTACATCCTCAGTTGAGATTTCTTAAGGGTTGCAAACTTTACATTTGGTTTCTAAGGCAATAGCCTTGTGAACATCTGCTGCAGTCCTGCTGAGGAGCGGTCCCCTCCACCCAGATGTAACCTGAAACCTTCCTTCTGTGCTGAAGAAAAGGGAATTCCCAGTCTTAAAGTTGAACAGTTTGTTTCTTTAAAATTTCTAACAGCCTAGAAATGCTTCTTAGTAAAACTACATTTAAGTGAATTGTATCCCTGAAGCGGCTTTTATCTTCTAAAAGTTAGTATTTCAGAGGCCACAGAGTCTGTAATCAACTTGAAAGCAGCTGGATCAAGGCCGGGCGTGGTGGCTCACGCCTGTAATCCCAGCACTTTGGGAGGCCGAGGTGGGCAGATCACAAGGTCAGGAGATCAAGACCATTCTGGCTAACAAGGTGAAACCCTATCTCTACTAAAAATACAAAAAATTAGCCGAGCATGGTGGCAGGAGCCTGTAGACCCACCTACTTGGAAGGCTGAGGCAGGAGAATGGCGTGAACCGGGGAGGCGGGGGTTGCAGTGAGCCGAGATGGCGCCACTGCACTCCAGCCTGGGGGACAGAGCGTGAGACTCCGTCTCAAAACAAAACAAAACAGCTGGAGCATAGCAGACGGTCTGGGAGACCTGAAAGAGACCATTGATGCAGAAACTCAGTGATGCTTTCCTGATTGGGACACGAGCGGTTCAGAGATTGGGAAAGAGGGTGGGCGATGGGGCAGAGTGGTTAAGTGGGGACAGGGAAGCACCTGAAGGTGTAGATAGGCCTTCCTGGATTCTGGCGCAGGTCCTGTTTATTATTCTGGGCCACCTGGGCCCCTCCTCTATCAGTAGAAGAGAAGCAGGCAAGGCTGCAGTTTCTGTGATGCTTTTGGTAACGTATATGTGTATGTGTATAGACTGGGCTAAATGGTAGCACTACACATGTTTTATCTCATGATGCAAAGTGGAGTCCTATCCCAGCTCCTGTTACTACAAAGCCTGGGAGTAGGAGGCCTCTGCTGGGTTTCGTCACCTCCACGCCGACCCTGTCCAGAGACCTGGGGCCTGGGTGGATCCAGATTCTTTGGGGACTCACAGCAACTTTCTTCAGCAAATGGCAGGGATTGTGTACTTCTGAAATATACATGACATTAGTCATTATTTGCCCCTCTAAGTCCTGAGCTAATCTTATATTGATGTTAACAGTAATATTGGCTTATTGTCTCCATTTCATAAGACTTCCTTTCAGAAGCTGTTGAAAGGCATCCCATTCTCAGAGCCATAACTGCAGATACCCATTTTGAGAGCAACCTATTCTTTGAACAGCTGTGACAGTTCTTATCTTTCCCCTTTGTGATTTGTACATGCTGTAAGGAAATCCTTCCTCATCCAGGAAGAGTGCCTATCACTATTTTTTCGGTACAAATTAAAAACTAGCAATTCTAGTTGAAGCTTCTGCATTTCATCTCAAAGCTTCTACATCCCAGACTTGACGTGATGCAGGTAAAGCAGCAGCAGTCCTGACACCTTTTCTGTAACTATCGATCATGTGGCCAGCTCATGGGAGTTATTGTGTTGAAAATAAGTATTTAGTGTGTTGTCAAATCTAGAAGGTCTAATCAAGCCCTTAGCTAGACAAATGTTTTGCTCACAGCAGAAAAAACGAGGAGGCAATAAATGTTTAATGTCCTTGGCTAGGTATTTTGGTTAGAGAGGTGTTTTGTTGCAGATTGTAGAAAGTCTTCTAAAAATGACTTGAACAAATGAGGGATAGATTTGTCTCACACAACAAGAAGCTTGGAAGTAGGTAGCCTGGGTGAGCTTGGCTCAGCAAGGCTGTCTGAGACTTGGGCCCTTGATTTCTGCTTCATCTTCCTAGTAGATGATCTTTCGACATCATGCTTGTCACCTCATGGTCACAAAATGATTGCATCCTCTGCAAGATCCAGGCAGGAAGAAAGAATCGTAGATGGAGGGCCTTTAAAAAAGTTTCATTGGGGGCCACGTGCAGTGGCTCATGCCTGTAATCCCAGCACTTCGGGAGGTTGAGATGGGCATATCACGAAGTCCAGGGTTCGAGACCAGCCTGGCAAACATGGTGAAACCCCCTCATTACCAAAAATACAAAAATTAGCCAGCATGGTGGCAGGCATCTATAACCCCAGCTACTCGGGAGGCTGAGGCAGGAGAATCGCTTGAACCCGGGAGGCAGAGGTTGCAGTGACTCAAGATCATGCCACCACACCCCAGCCTGGGCGACAGAGCAAGACTCTGTCTTGGGGAAAAAAAAGTCTTATTGGGCCAGGTGCAGTGGTTCACCCCTGTAATCTCAGCACTTTGGGAGGCTGAGGCAGGTGGATCACCTGAGGTCAGGAGTTTGAGACCAGCCTGAGCAACATGGTGAAACCCCATCTCTATGAAAAATTCAAAAAATTAGCTGGGCGTGGTGACAGGAGCCTGTAATCCCAGCTACTCTAAAGGCTTAGGCAGGAGAATTGCTTGAACGTGGGAGGTAGAGGTTGCAGTGAGCCAAGATGATGCCACTGCACTCCAGCGTGGGTAACAGAGTGAGACTCTGTCTCAAAAAAAAAAAAAAAAAAAATTGTCTCATTGGCCACATCTTTGTCATATGTCTGTTAAGTTATGAGGCTGGGAAATTGAACTTGATGCTTTCCTGCCTCCACATTAGAGGAAAGCAAGGAAAAATTTGATTGGGCATGTGTGTTAAATGGGCCAACCAGTGTTATCTGCCACAAGGGGTCACAATAAAATATCACTGAATAGGATGGGCCACTGAGGTATGCCTCTCAGAAATGAAGTAGGGCCAGTAATAGGCTTTGGCAGTGTGTGTTGCTTCTTCCTAGGTCATGGGGAGAAGGTCCTGGGGACTGATGCCTGGTCAAATAGGCTATGGGAGTTGGGAAAAGAAAAGTCAGGATTGGCTGGGCACGGTGGCTCATGCCTGTAATCCCAGCTCTTCAGGAGGCCAAGGTGGGTGGATCACATGAGGTCAGGAGTTCGAGACCAGCCTGACCAACATGGAGAAACCCTGTCTCTACTAAAAATACAAAATCAGCATGGGCATGGTGGCGCATGCCTGTAATCCTGCCGAGACCAGCTCGGTCGTGGAAACCCCAACCCAGCAGTGCTAGAGGAATAAAGACACAGACACAGAAAGAGAGTGCAAAGTGGGATCAGGGGGCTAACAGCCTTCAGAGCCGAGAGCCTCAAACAGAGTTTGACCCACATAGTTACTGACAGTAAGCCCGAGATAAACATTGTTTCTGCAGTTTATAGATTAAAAGTATTCTTCACGAGAATAAAGGGACAGGCTCTGGCTAGTTATCTGCAGCAGGAACATGTCCTCAAGGTGTAGATCACTCCTGCCATTGTTTGTGGTTTAGGAATGCCTTGAGTGGTTTTCCACCCTGGGTGGGCCCGGTGTTCCTTGCCCTCATTCCAGTAAACCAGCAACCTCCAGTGTGAGCGTCATAGCCATCATGAGCATGTCACAGTGCTGCAGAGATCTTGTTTATGGCCAGTCTTGGGGACTGTTCCTAGCATGTCCCCCTTTTTGTTTTTGCAGGGCAATAAAAACAAAGGCAGCTTTATAATGGTGAGCTACTTTTCCCAGGAGTTGGGATTTGCATCTGCAGACTACACAAAGACAAATAACACAGATTAATAGCACAACCATCATAGAAATCATAGAGCCTCCAAGTGTTTTTATCCATTTCGAAAGATTTATGGCTGCCAATCTATCTGCAGCTCCTTCAAGCACTCCAGTTCCTGGCATTAAGGTCAGGTGTGCCTGGGATGCTTTAAATATTTGTTCTCTTAATTTTGCAACATCTAAAGACGAATTTGTAGAGTGTCTAGATGCTTTTTTATTCTTTTCTATTCATGCTCTGATTCATTATAAGGGTAAGGAGTGATACAAAAGTCAGAAGTATTCCAGTCGCATGTTAGCTGCATTATATATTCCAAACTAACTACTTGATCTCCTAGCCACATTACAGTTTGTCAGAGATCATTGATTTGATTAACTATCTTTTGGTCTATTTTAGTTTGAGAGTTGCACAACAGAGTAGAATTCTTTTGCCATTTATTTATGAAATCTGCTGTCTGCACTGATGAATGTAGCACAACTCCAGCTGCTGCACCAGTAGCAGTGACAGTGATCAGTCCCATAATAATTAAGATTAAAGTAGCAATGAAACACCGAGAGCATCTCAGAATTTTCTGAAGAATTTCAGTAATAATATGTACAGAGGGAGAGGTTTCCCAAGGATGGGAAAGCCTCACTGGTAACCATACTCCTTGAGCTCTCACTACTATGATAGAATGATTAGTATTAGAGTTCACACAAGAGAACAATCTACATTCCTGGCAAGTTACATGATAATTAGGGATGTCAAACTTTAGATCGCCCATTACCAACAGAAAAGGAGGGCGAACACAACTTCGTATCCAAATTGTATTGTTTTCAACAGGTTCTGAAATGTAATTAGGGTTATATTGTGATGGCGTAGTATGTTGTCCTTCCTAAATCTTGATCTTATTAAGAGCCATTAATAATTTCCACAAATCCTTATGTTTAGCTCCTACAGCAGGCCATATCATTTGAGGTTGAGGTACCACTATACTGCTATGTTTCCAGATAATAGGAACTCTTGCCATACTTCTTATCATTTCTACTATCTGATCATTTTGTTCAGAGCAGCTGAACATAGTGTGGCTGTGCCACGCAGACTGAGAGGTGCAATTTATGCTAAACATCCCCTTAGGGAACCAATCAATAATGATTCAATAGGAATCGTTGTGCAGCACCTCTGCCTGTTCTGCAATGGAATCTTTCCAAACAAATATGTTCATTTTTTTCTGACCACGTCCAATCCTATTTACAAATAGGTTTTTGAGGGTGATATGCCTCAATTACAGGAGCAGATTCATTATGGTAAATACGGAGACCAGAAAGCATGTGTAACTGTGCCATAGAGTGATACGTCCAGGCATTATTGCCAGCGAAGATTGATAGCAAGGGGATAGGCAACTAGTGGCCTTTCCCAAACAGATAGGCTGATGTTCAAATCATAAAGAAATATTCATAACAGTTCCTTCCTCATGTGGGTGAGATGGGCCTCTATCATCTGTAGGACCAGGCAACCAAGAGCTATCATTAGTGTATACCTCCACTGGGGGATCCAGCCAAGTTACAAGCTGTGGAAGTGGTGGAAAAGGTAAATATGCCCAATAAGTGGAATTGTTCTCTGTGTCAGCCCTTGCTGAAGGAATACTCACGGCAATGGTGATCACCGCTATCATAGCTATCATTAAATTACTCATTCTGCCTTCCTCAGGTTCTTCGGGATCCTCCCAAAACCTCTTCCTGGGTATCTGGCTCATAGTAGGGTTTTAGATGTCTCGATAGCACCCAGATTGGCTGTTGATTCGGTCATGGAGAAACACAAGCATAACCTGCCCCATGTTATTATTTTACCTGTTTCCCAACCTTTTGTTATGGGGTCTTTCCACCAAACCTGTTGTTCCACTTCTGCCTTTGCAGCTGGCTTCTGTAAATGTTCTTCAGCTGCCGATAACAATCGACCTTTAGGCAGGCTCAAAATATTTAAAGCTAGCCTGGCGAGGCGGCTCACGCCTGTAATCCCATCACTTTGGGAGGCTGAGGCGGGTGGATCATGAGGTCAGGAGATCGAGACCATCCTGGCTAACATGGTGAAACCCTGCCTCTACTAAAAATACAAAAAAATTAGCCGGGCGTGGTGGCGGGCGCCTCAGGAGATTGAGGCAGGAGAATGGCATGAACCCAGGAGGCAGAGCTTGCAGTGAGCCGAGATTGCGCCACTGCACTCCAGCCTGGGTAACAGAGCCAGACTCCATCTCTATTAAAAAAAAAAAAAAATTTAAAGTTAATAATTCTAGATCTAGTTGGCATGTGTGGAGTCCTGTAGTCACTGTCTCCTCCTTTCTGTTTTTGCAACTGCTCTTTCAGGGAGAGATTCATTCTTTCCACTATGACTTGTCCTTAAGAATTGTATGGGATACCAGTAATGTGTTTAATATTCCATATAGAGAAAAATGTAGCTAGAGCTTGGCTAGTATAGCCTGGGGCATTATCTGTTTTAATAGAAGCTGGAATGCCCATCACCACAAAACACTGCAAAAGGTGACGTTTAACACAGGCAGAAGACTCTCCTGATTGGCGTGTAGCCCAAAGTGAGAATGTGTCCACACATATATGTATATAAGCTAGTCTACAAATGAGGGAACATGTGTGACATACATTTGCCAAAGAGAATTAGGTTCCAATTCTCAAGGATTAACTCCTCCTGTAAAAGATGAGGAATGCGGCCAGGCGCGGTGGCTCATGCCTGTAATCCCAGCACTTTGGGTGGCCAAGGCAGGTGGATCATGAGGTCAGGAGATCGAAACCATCCTGGCTAACACAGTGAAACACCATCTCTACTGAAAAAAGGTTAGCCAGATGTGGTGGTGAGCGCCTGTAGTCCCAGCTACTCGGGAGGCTGAGGCAGGAGAATGGCGTGAACCCGGGAGGCGGAGCTTGCAGTGAGCCGAGATGACGCCACTGCACTCCAGCCTGGGCAACAGAGCGAGACTCCGTCTCAAAAAAAAAAAAAAGGCCGGGCGTGGTGGCTCAAGCCTGTAATCCCAGCACTTTGGGAGGCCGAGACGGGCGGATCATGAGGTCAGGAGATCAAGACCATCCTGGCTAACACGGTGAAACCCCGTCTCTACTAAAAAATACAAAAAACTAGCCGGGCGAGGTGGCGGGCGCCTGTAGTCCCAGCTACTCTGGAGGTTGAGGCAGGAGAATGGCGTAAACCCGGGAGGCGGAGCTTGCAGTGAGCTGAGATCCGGCCACTGCACTCCAGCCTGGGTGACAGAGCAAGACTCCGTCTCAAAAAAAAAAAAAAGATGAGGAATGCACCATTTGGCAAGTTGGGCATCACTGGATAATAGCTTTAGCTTCTTTCCAGGTAATGCTATATCTTCGTTTGACACCAGAGGCATTAACTTGAGTTAAATTGTGAAAGTGTCTAGCATTAGATATTGCAGTAGCAACTAGGCCATCAGCCATTTGATTCCCTGCAGTCAAAAGTTCTGGAAGTGGTGTATGAGCTCTAATGTGAGTGATGTAAAAAGAGTGCATTTTACTCCTAACTGCTGTTTGCAGTTGGGTAAATAAAGTCACCAGTTGCTCATCTGTGTGGAATCGTAGCTGAGCATTTTCAACTAACTGTATAGAATGAACCACATATGAAAAATCAGAAATCACTTTAATAGGCATATTAAAAGCAGTCAATACCTCAATTACAGCGATAAGCTCTGCTTTTTGAGCTGAAGTAATAGGCATATTAAAAGCAGTCAATACCTCAATTACAGCTACAAGTTCTACTTTTTGAGCTGAAGTATAGGGCGTCTGAAAAACTTTACCGTTTCATCCAGAATAAGAGGCTTTACTATTACTAGACCTATCTGTGAAGACATTCTCAGCACCTTTAATTGGTTTGAATTTAGTTATTTTAGGGAGAATCCAATTAGTTAATTTCAAAAATTGAAGCAGTTTTGTGTTACAAACATGGTTATCTAGAATACCCACAAAGTCAGCTAAATGGGTTTGCCAAGTAAGACTATTTATAAAAGCGTGCTGTATTTCTGCCTTCATGAGAGGGACAATAGTTTTTCCAGGATCATATCCATGTAATTTAACAATCTGAGTTCTTCCATTTCCTATCATAGTAGTGATTTGATCCAAATAAGAAGTCGAAGTCCGTGAATCAGTACGTGGAAGGAAAACCCACTCTACAAGATCTTGCTCTTGGACAATAACCCCAGTAGGTGAATGATGAGTTGGAAAAATTAGCAAATCTAGAGTCTTCTCTGGATCTCCTCTATTTATTTGGGCCTTATGGACTTGCAGCTCTGCCTCAGCTTCTTTTGTTAATTGCTGAGGACTTGTGAGACTGGGATCTCCTCTAAGGATAGAAAACAGATTACTCATGGCATAAGTAGGAATGCCTAAAGCAGGCCGTATCCAATTAATGTCCCCTAGTAATTTTTGAAAGTCATTCAGTGTTTTTAATTGATCCTTATATATGGTTACTTTTTGTGGCACTATTGTAGTGTCATTTACTAAGGTCCTTAAGTAGGAGTAAGGAGGAGGAGTATGAATTTTGCCAGGAGCTATAATTAAACCAGCACAAGAAACCAAATTTTGCAAGTGATCATAACATTGGAGTAATATTTCCCGAGTGGGGGCAGCACAAAGAATATCATCCATATAATGAATAATGTAACACTGTGAAAATCTTTTATGAGTAGGTTCAATTGCTTGCCCTACACACATCTGGCAAATTGTTGGACTGTTTAACATGCCTTGTGGCAACACTTTCCAATGAAAATGCTTAGTAGGCTGCAGGTTGTTTACCACAGGAATTGTAAATGCAAACAGTCTTAAATCTATGACTATTAAAGGCCAGTTTTTGGCCGGGCGCAGTGGCTCACGCCTGTATTCCCAGCACTTTGGGAGGCCGAGGTGGGCAGATCACGAGGTCAGGAGATCGAGACCATCCTGGCTAACACGTTGAAACCCCATCTCTACTAAAAACACAAAAAATTAGCTGGTCGTGGCGGCGGGCGCCTGTAGTCCCAGCTACTTGGGAGGCTGAGGCAGGAGAATGTCATGAACCTGGCAGGTGGAGCTTGTAGTGAGCCGAGATTGTGCCACTGCACTCCAGCCTGGGTGACAGAGTGAGACTCCGTCTCAAAACAAAAAAAAACAAACAAAAAAAGGCCAATTTTTTGAAATTATAGCAGGAGAAGGCAGTCCTGGCTATTAAGCCTCATAGGTTGTATAACTGAGTTAATGGTCCTTAAGTCAGTTAACGTTCTCCATTTATCTGATTTTTTCTTAATTACGAAAACTGGGGAATTCCAAGGGGAGAGCGTTGTCCCTTTTGAAGCTGTTCTTTGATTAATTCATTTAAAGCCTCCAGTTTCTCTTTACTCAGCGGCCACTATTCTGTCCATATTGGCTTGTCTGTCAGCCATTTTAATGGGATAGGTTCTGGAGGCTTAACAATGGCTGCCATCAAAAATGGTATCCTAAGCCTTGGTGAAAACTTTTTCTTTCTGCTTGAAGCGGTTCCTTCAAACCTTGTAAATTTTTTCCTAGTCCCATAGCAGGGACATACCCCATTTCATACATCATATATTGACTTTGAGGGCTGTATAATTGCTCAGGAATTAAAACTTGTCTTCCCCATTGTTGTAATAAATGTCTCCCCCATAAATTTATAGGTTCAGAAGTTATAATTGGTTGAATAGTCCCAGGTTGTCCATTGGGCCCTTTCACAATGCAAAATATAACTACTTTGATATACTTCAGGGGCTTTACCAACTCCAACTATGTTAAATTGAGTGGGTTGAATTAGCCATGCGGACGGCCAGTGCTGTAGAGAAATGATGAAATATCCGCTCCTGTATCTACCAAACCTTTACATTTCTTTCCCTGAATAGTTATTTCACAGGTAGGATGTTTATCAGTAATTTGATTTACCCAGTGGGCAGCTTTCCTTTGTTTATTTGTACTGCAAAATCCCCTTGTTCTTTTAGTTTCACTTTTTCCTAGCCCCACATACAGTAAAATCAGAAGCTGTGCTATATGCTCTCCCGGTTCTGCCTTCCAAGGAACGAAGGTAGATATAATGATCTGAATTTCCCCATTACAATCCAAGTCAATTACTCCTGTATGAACCTGCACTCCTTTTAAATTTAAACTAGATCTTCCCAGAAGTAGTCCTATCGTTCCTGCTGGCAGGAGTCCGCAGACTCCAGTTGGTACTTTCTGTGGCGGCTCTCCAGGCAGGAGACTCACAGCCCTGGTGCTACACTGTCTACTGCCGCATACCGGCTATGGCGGGGGACAAGCATTGTAAAGGGGTGAGGGAGTGGCCTGAGCCAGGAATGCCCTGGTTTGGAACCGGTCCCAGGACAGCCCCTCATGGTGTTTCCCCAAATCAGGTTTCCCTCTTTATCAAATTTAGAGTGACACTTTTCCTTTTTTTTTTTTTTTGGTGGAGTCTTGCTCTGTCACCCAGACTGGAGTGCAGTGGTGGGATCTTGGCTCACTGCAAGCTCCGCGTCCTGGGTTCCCGCCATTCTCCTGCCTCAGCCTCCCGAGTAGCTGGGACTACAGGCGCCCTCCACCACACCCGGCTAATTTTTTTGTATTTTTAGTACAGATGGGTTTCACCATGTTAGCCAGGATGGCCTTGATCTCCTGACCTCATGATCCGCCCACCTCGGCCTCCTAAAGTGCTGGGCTTACAGGCGTGAGTCACGGCGCCCGGCCCAATGCTTGCTTTTTTCACACTTCAGGCATAGACCTGGTTCATACTGATTGATAGCCTGTTTAAACTCTTTGAGTAATTTAAAAGGAAAAGGCTCAAATGTAGCCATAACATTCCCCTGTTGATCTGGGGGATGTATCCTAACAGGGAACTAACTGCCAAGCCTCTAAATCATCCTGTCTTCTAGCTTGCTGAATTCCTGTCTGAATAGAACTGAGGATGGTTGCTTGGGGCGCTGCTAGAACAGTCACTGGGGCAACTACTTTTTGCCCAGTGTCCTCCGGAAAAGAAAGATCTGGAGGGTCAGGCCATTCTCTATCTTCAAGGTATTGAGGGGTTGCCAAGGGGCAGGGACAAGCTTCCCCTTCTTGGGTCTCTTTAGGTGGTTGACAGATCTGTTCTTTTGTCTCTTTGGCAACGTTATCACACTCCCCCCCTTCTTCGTCTCCTTCCTCCTCATTGTCAGTGTGAAAAGGTTCCAAGGTGGAACGAATCAGAGCCCACAGTGACCGGACAGTTATAGGAATATCCTCAGCACTATCCTTATATGCCTTTTTGAGTGCACCGCCTACCTTCCCCCAGATCTCTACATCCATGGTTCCTCAGTTAGGAAACCGGGGCAGTATTTCTCTACCGCACTAAAAAACTGCATAAAGTGGCTAGTGCTAACCTTCACTCCTTTTCTGAGGAGCTGCTGAAGCAGACTCAAAGAAGCCTCATGCCTGCTCGACCCTTGTCTAATTGTTACCCTGATGCTACCAAGCTCCCCTTTTTATTCACCACGGGGATTGCTTAAGAGTACTCGGGTGTCCTCCAGTGTAGTTCCATGTTCTCCAACCATCCCTTCCGTGACCCTTCAACTGGGGTTCGAGTCCCGCATTTGGGTGCTGCTTGCCCAGACCAGCTCGGTGGCGGAGACCCCAACCCAGCGGTGCTAGAGGAATAAAGACACAGACACAGAAATGGAGTGCAAAGTGGGATGGGGGGCGGGGCTAACAGCCTTCAGAGCCAAGAGCCTCGAACAGAGTTTGACCCACCTAGTTATTGACAGTAAGCCCGAGATAAACATCATTTCTGCAGTTTATAGATTAACTAAAAGTATTCTTCAGGAGAACAAAGGGACAGGCTCTGGCTAGTTATCTGCAGCAGGAACATGTCCTTAATTGCTCATGCCATTGTTTGTGGTTTAGGAATGCCTTGAGCGGTTTTCTGCCCTGGGTGGGCCAGGTGTTCCTTGCCCTCATTCTGGTAAACCAGCAACCTCCAATGTGAGCATTATAGCTATCATGAGCATGTCACAGTGCTGCAGAGATCTTGTTTATGGCCAGTCTTGGAGCCTGTTCTAGCATAATCCCAGCTACTCAGGAGGCTGAGGCAGGAGAATCCCCTGAACCCAGGAGGCAGTTTGCACTCCAGCCTGGGCAACAGGAGCGAAACTCCATCTCAAAAAAAGAAAAGTCAGAATTGGCTAAGAAATCCATCCATGTGCCTAACTGGTGCCCTACAGGAGAAACTTGAAGTACTGGTAATGACATGGAACAGGGTCTGATCAAGTTAATATCATTAATTTGGGAAGAAAAAAGTGCTGATATCAGTAGAAGAACTGACACGTGTCAAATCTATTCCAGGTATTTTCAGGTTGCTTTCCCACAGTAACCTTGTAGCCAGATACTGTTATTCATCTTGAAGAGTTGAGGTCACTAATTAATACTCAAAGAGGGTACACTGACAGTAAGTGAAGGTAGAGAATGTGAGCCCAGGTCTACCTGACCAATTCCACTGTTCTTTATTTATCCCGTGCTGCCTTAGTGGCTCAAGGCCCCACAAGGAACAGTCTGGCTCTTCTTCCTCATGATGGTCCTGGCCCAGGCAGCCACAGACTTCTGGGAATAGCATTCAGGCTTGGGACCCAGGAATACTGAGTCCTCGTCCTACCAATTACAGTCTCATGTTAGGTTAAGATTGCCTTAACCAACAGCTGCTCTTCCTTGACAGTCAAAGCCCATTGAGTGCAAGGACTGTATCCTGTTTGCTCTTGTAACTTTTGTAACTGGTATATAGTAGATAATAAATATATGCTGGATAAGGAATGATTGAGGGACTGTGCTGTTATAATATCAATGTACTCTCAGTGCCTGATGCTAAACAATGGTAGCCACTCATTAAATGTTTATTAAACAGTACATATGAAGAAGAATATATTTCCAGCTGATGGGATCGGAAAACTATTCGTGATAGAGTCACTCACCATTTGAGTTAGTCTTAAATGACAGGGAGGATTTCGAAACACCGAGGTATGGGGAAGAGTGCTGTAGGTGGAGGAGACAGGGACAAAGGGATGGGATGTGGGGAGGTACCAACTATTCAGGGAGAGGCCAATCTGAATGGAGGGAAGTAACAACTGAAGGTACGGTACTTAGCTGAAGAGTAGTACAGTACTTAGGAAAAAGGAGTTTGTTATCAAATATGATCAGGGAACACTGGGTTAAATAAACTAGGTAGTTGTTTGTTATAGAAGTTTTCAGAGCCTTTCACAGTACCACTGTGGCTCCAAGCAACATTTCTCAAACATTTGGCATGGGGACCCTTTTTCTTGTAGAGAGCATTTCATGGAATGCATGTTCCACAGAACCCTTTTTGCGAACGGCTGATCTAGTTCAGTCCCCTGTGTATGGGCAAGGGAACTGAGACCCAGAGAAGAGAGGCGACTTACTCAGGGCCACATAGCAGAATCCAGATTAGAACCCCAATACCCTGATCAGATTGCTTGGCCCTCAGTATAGGACTTGTTTGTAATGTGAGGACCATGAAAATAGAAAGGACAGCTTTAAAAAAAAATCTAGGGAAACTTTAATTTTTTATTCAAACAATCACCTTTGTACTGGACTTTTAAATTTTCATTTATTTTTTTCTTTCTCTCCTAACTTCCTAAACTTGTTAAATGCTGGACTTTTTACCCCTGTTTTGTACAGTGGTATTTTCTGTTAATCCCCATGACTAGACCTGTTAATCACTGTCACTGCCTTTGTGGCCTCCAGAATCTTGGGAAGAGGCACCATAATCTATTCCAGGTTTCGTGGAGGTCAAAAAAACGGTGTTCTCCTGCATGACCGTTTTTAGGGACATATAGGTACTACAGCAGTTTACAACCTGTGCCTGTCTTGCTATTTGTATAGCTATACCTTGCCCCCAACCCTTGTAACTGGTGTGGTAGGTAGAATGGTTCACCAAAGATGCCCACATCCTAATACCTGGAACCTGTGAATATGTTACCTTACGTGGTGAAAGAGACTTTTCAGGTGTAATTAGGTTATGGACATTAAATTAGGGAGATTATTCTAGATTATCTGGGTGGACCCTGTCTAATCACAGGTACTCTTTTTTTTTTTGAGACAGAGTTTCGCTCTGTCGCCCAGGCTAGAGTGCAGCAGTCCGATCTCGGATCACTGCAAGCTCCGCCTCCCGGGTTTACGCCGTTCTCCTGCCTTAGCCTCCCAAGTAGCTGGGACTACAGGCGCCTGCCACCACGCCTGGCTAGTTTTTTGTATTTTTTAGTAGAGACAGGGTTTCACTGTGTTAGCCAGGATGGTCTTGATCTCCCGACCTCATGATCCGCCCGTCTCGGCCTCCCAAAGTGCTGGGATTACAAGCTTGAGCCACCGCGCCCGGCCCACACGGGTACTCTTAAAAGCACTTTTTTTTTTTTTTTTTTTTTTTTTTTGAGACGGAGTCTCGCTCTGTCACCCAGGCTGGAGTGCAGTGGCCAGAACTCAGCTCACTGCAAGCTCCGCCTCCCGGGTTCACGCCATTCTCCTGCCTCAGCCTCCGGAGTAGCTGGGACTACAGGCGCCGCCACCTCGCCCAGCTAGTTTTTTTTGTATTTTTAGTAGAGACGGGGTTTCACCGTGTTAGCCAGGATGGTCTCGATCTCCTGACCTTGTGATCCGCCCGTCTCGGCCTCCCAAAGTGCTGGGATTACAGGCTTGAGCCACCGCGCCCGGCCAAAAGCACTTTTAAGATAAATTTTCTCTGGCAAGAAACAGAAGCAGCGCAATGGAAGTGCACATCAGAGAAAGTGTGGGCAGGTTTAATTCTGTGTTTGAAGATGAAGGGGGCAACATGATAGGAAATAGAGATGACTGAGAGGCTCCCATCTGACAGTCATGGAGGAAATAGTGACTGCCGTCCTCAGTCCTATAACCATAAGGAACTGAATTCTGCCAAAAACCTAAATGAGAGTGAAAACATTCTATCCCCAGTCCCCTGATAAAGCCTAGGCTGGCCAGCGCTTTGGTTTTGGCTCTGACACCCAGAACTGCTGACCTTAGACTGTGACATAATAAATTTGTGTTGTTTTAAGCCACTAAGTTTGCTATAATTGATTTTGACAGCCATTGAAAACTAACACGACTGAATAAAGTCATGAACATATCCAGGGTGGAAGCCTTGAAGGGAAAGAGGGTAGGAAAGGGTACCTCAGAGTCTAAGGGTTTTGGGCCAAATGTGGATTTGTTTTAGTATTGTTCAAAAGCCAGCTGGTTTGAGTCATTCAGCTGATTTGAGTCGGTCATTCCTGACTGAGGCTCCTTGTATCTCTATCCGCAGTGAGGGTGGTGGCCATGGGGGAAGGGAGCTAGAAGCTCAAAGGGCACCCCTGGGTGGGGCCACCTGTCTTCTTGGTGTATCAGTGTGCTATCTGACAATCTGACAACCAAATTATGGGGTTTGTTCCAGGTTTTCTGAGACTCAACTGATAGTCAATATTAGTGAATATATCACTTGAAAAGGAGGCCACTAACTAAATTCTGACAGGTTGAAGTGTGATAAGTAAAGACGACATAGTTACTAAGGACTCCTGCTGTTGAACAGCTCATCCTCCCAAGGGAAGCCTTTAGCTTTCCAGCAGAGGTTATTTCCCAGAAGGGAGCCATTTGTCTAGGAGTCAAAAATAAACATCACCATGCTTGAGAAAGAATTCCAGCTTCCATGGCAGATAACCCGATTATCTGCAGCCAGCTTCTGTCTTGGTACTCTTTTGTTTCTAAATGTGGAGGAAAGTGTTTGCATTCTTTTACTTTACTAAAATAAAAGGGAGACATGGAGAGGGGCTTGGTTTACTGGCCTGGAACCTTTCTTCTTTTTGTTTGCATTTCATTTGATTTTCTGAACCTATTTGAAGTTGTAACACAATAGATCTAATTGTTTAAAGTCATCAGAGATTTGCACAGCATCTTATCTTTAATGAGGGGCATGTTGTTACAAAATGCTTCAATTTTTCAAAGTTCAGGATTAATTTTAATGTTAAAAAACATTTGGTGGAAATTCCATACTGGATAAAAGAGCAGTTTAAAATCACGGAAGCTTCTTGGATTACTTTGAACAAAACATCCTTTTTTTAAATTAAACTTGAGTGTACCTGCAGGCTGTTTTATTTGTGCTCTGTTGTCATCCCTAATGTGCATAGAAGATACCTTTCCCACAGTGTGATTCAATACAGGCACCCAAAAAGATGGTCTCAGATTTCTTGTGGCTGGGTAATTAGTTGAGTTACAGCGGCTCCGTTAAACCACTTGAAGGTCAATAATGCATGAATTTCTGGCAGACTGCCTAGCTCTGAGTCCATAAACACACTTGTATAGGGACTAAATGTTCTTATAGTAGAGAAAAACTCGTCTTCTAAATATAAAATAAATAATACTAGGATTAGTTTTTTTTTTTTTTTGAGATGGAGTTTCGCTTTTGTCACCCAGGCTGGAGTGCAATGGCACAGTCTCGGCTCACTGCAACCTCCACCTCCCAGGTTCAAGTGATTCTCCTGCCTCAGCCTCCAGTGTAGCTGGGATCACAGGCACCCACCACCATGCCTAGCTAATTTTTGTAATTTTTAGTGGAGACGAGGTTTCACCATGTTGGCCAGGCTGGTTTCAAACTCCTGACCTCCCAAAGTGTTGGGATTACAGCCGTGAGCCACCGCGCCCAGTCTTGAATTCATTTTTTTCTAGAATGTAATTCTATGACAAATTCATGTTTTATTATGACACAAAAATGTTAGGATGTGACTGCTTTTTGAATTTTGAAAGAAAATCTTTCCTCTGTCTTGCAGATTAGTAGCACAGTCTCTCATGGGCCTTAAAATCAGATTCAAGCATCCCGATTTAAAATGTCAGAATTTAAATTCCAAGAGCAGACCCTCTTGGAATTGGTTTTGATCTTTTAAAAGCATAAGATTAATGTAAAATAAGAGTAATTGTTAATTTTTTCCCCCTTAACAGTACAGTTTTTATTAAAACTTTAATTTTGTCCCTGCGGTTTTACTGGAGTGCTGATACCAAAATAAACACTTTTTTTTTTCTTTTTTAGAGACAGGGTCTTGCTGTGTCACCCAGGCTTCAGTGCAGTGCTGTCATCATAGATCACTGCGGCCTTGAACTCCTAGGCTCAAGCAATCCTCCAGCCTCGCCTGCCAAAATGTTGGGGTTGCAGGCGTAAGCCACTGTGCCCCGCCCCATTCAGATTTGATAAGGATGCTTTTACTTCTGAGAAGGAGCAAGGACCCTCTTTTTAGGGGCCTGTGCCCAAACAAGAGCATTTTTTGTTTGTTTTGAGGCGGAGTCTCGCTCTGTCGTCCAGGCTGGAGTGCAGTGGCACGATCTCGGCTCACTGCAAGCTCCGCCTCCCGGATTCACGCCATTCTCCTGCCTCAGCCTCCCGAGTGGGTGGGACTACAGGCGCCCGCCACCATGTCCGGCTAATTTTTTTGTATTTTTTAGTAGAGACAGGGTTTCACCGTATTAGCCAGGATGGTCTCGATCTCCTGACCTCGTGATCCGCCCCTCTCAGCCTTCCAAAGTGCTGGGATTACAGGCTTGAGCCACCGCGCCCGGCGGGTTTCACCTTTTAGCTAGGATGCTCTCGATCTCCTGACCTGGTGATCTGCCCCCCTCGGCCTCCCAAAGTGCTGAGATTACAGCCACCGCACCCGCCTTTTTTTTTTTTTTTTTTTTAATCCTGAGTTTAAAAAAAATTCCAGATAGCTAGCTAGACCCCCTTTGTTTTTTCTTAAATCCCCCATGGAAAAGGTACCATCTTATCTTTTTTCTTTTGCTACCTAGTACTAAAAAGTAACTAACTTACTAAAAAGGCAATAGCCTAAAACAATAGCCAAAAAAGTTAGAATCCAGAGGTGTTTGGTTTCACTATAAAAACTAAAGATACAGGCCGGGCGCGGTGGCTCAAGCCTGTAATCCCAGCACTTTGGGAGGCCGAGACGGGCGGATCACGAGGTCAGGAGATCGAGACCATCCTGGCTAACACGGTGAAACCCCGTCTCTACTAAAAAATACAAAAAAAGAAGCCGGGCGAGGTGGCAGGCGCCTGTAGTCCCAGCTACTCCGGAGGCTGAGGCAGGAGAATAGCGTGAACCCGGGAGGCGGAGCTTGCAGTGAGCTGAGATCCGGCCACTGCACTCCAGCCTGGGCGACAGAGCAAGACTCCGTCTCAAAAAAAAAAAAAACAAACAAACAACAACAACAAAAAAAAAAAAAAAACCTAAAGATAACATCTTAACATATGTGTCTGAGTTGTCTTTCAGAAACTTGGACCCCTCCACTGAAGACCCTCACCCAATAGATTCACTGGCACATAAACCTCAGATAAGAAAAAATTAAGTACTAAACTCTGACCTGCGTTCTTTGTTCTAAACTTCTTCCTAATGGACTTGGAGGGAGTCATACCCCTGAGCCAGTTAATATTTTTCTTTACTGACCCCAAATTTTTAAACAAAGCTTCTCTTCCTTAACCAATTAAACTAGAAAATCTTTAAATGTACCTATGATCTGTAAGCCCCTTCAAGATATCCTTCCCTTTTAAGCCAAAACCAATATATAACCTCCATATATTTATAATTTATAATAAATAAATTTATAAATTTATAATTTTGCTTGTAACTTCTATAAAAATTATTTATAAATTTATAATTTTGCCTGTAACTTCTACTCTCCTAAAATTTACCCCTGCCTTTAAAAACCCTTGCTTAGGCCGGGTGCGGTGGCTCACGTCTGTAATCCCAGCACTTTGGGAGGCTGAGGCCGGCGGATCATGAGGTCAGCAGATCGAGACCACCCTGGCTAACACAGTGAAACCCCGTCTCTACTAAAAATACAAAAAAATTAGCCAAGCGTGGTGGTGGGTGCCTGTAGTCCCAGCTACTCGGGAGGCTGAGGCAGGAGAATGGTGTGAACCCGGGAGGTGGAGGGTGCAGTGAGCTGAGATAGTGCCACTGCACTCCAGCCTGGGTGACAGAGCGAGACTCTGTCTCAAAAAATTAATTAATTAACAAAAAATAAAAATAAAAACCTTTGCTTGCAAGACATTGGGAGGTCAAGATTTAAACAATGGCTGCCTGGTCCTCCTTCCTTTGCACCCTACAAATAAATGCCTTCTCTTCTATAACTATAAAAAGCCTTGATGTAGATATCTGGATTTACTGTGCCAGGCGAGTGGACCCCAGTCCAGTTTACACTTCAAGGGTGTTCTCAGTGGACAAGGCAAACACAGAATTGGGCCAGGCAGATTGTAATGATTTTGTAATGATTCTCATTGTGGTGTGAGTATTCACACCTCCTGAATTGGCCAGGAAATGGATTTTTAGTCACTTGGTGACCCAGGGTCACAGGCTTTCTTTGTGTCTGGCTGGGTTTCCACTAAAATGCTTATGATACCAAACCTCACCTTCAACTAATTTTTAATTACCTTCAAGATGTGGAGTGAATGTGATGTTTGAAGCCTGGCATTGTTGCCCTGCATCAGACCTTCTCTCAGGGCGCAGGTCTTGTCAAGGTCCACATTCCTCGACTTGTGATCCTCACACCCCACAACCTGGGGGAAAATCACTTCACTGAGTAGGCCCATGTGCTGACGCCAACTCTCCCTCTCAAAGAGTGCAACGTTTAGGCTTATTTTCATTTTGTTAATACTTCCCAGTGATCATCTGTAACTGGAAGATTTTAGCAGTCCCCAGGGCCCCTGGTTGAAGATTTTTCCAGCACCATAGTTCTTGGGAGGGTTCACTGGCTCCACTACAGCTACGCTGCTGGGTCTGGCTGGAAGGCAATCTTGACATGTTTCTATTTGTCATGGGTGCACCTCTTGATATTCTACATTGGGGTATGAGTATTCCCACTTCCTGAATTGGCCAGGAAGTGGCTCTTTGAGCCCCTTGTTTTTCTGATAGAAAACAACCAGGATAGGGTATTCTAGAGGCCTTCTCCTTGAGGCTTATGGAAGGGGCCTTTGTGTCCTTACATAAAGAAACCACCTGTTTTTCCTCAGAACTTTGATGAGGACTTGGGTTGCATTGGAACAATATTGTTGAGCTATTGTCACCAACTCCAGGAGCAAGTCACACTTTCCCAGGGGCCTGCTCCTATTGGCCAGGGGCTTTCTAGGCCACTGTCATTAGGCACCAGGGAGCAGAGACTGATTGCCTGGGGTTATATATGAATCCACATCCATCCCACAGGAGGCTGATTCTAACATTTTCTGCTACAAGGGCCTGCTCTGGACTTCACTGGATGAAAAGCTTTTGATAGTGAAGAGCTCAGTATTTTCATTTGTGAATTGGGCATCCACATACTACATTTAATTTGCTTTGCACTTTTTTCCCCAAACAAGTGGACTTGTAAAAGAATAACTTTTTAAACTCCTCATACTTTGCTTTCATCATTACTTTGACTTTATTTTTAACCTTTTTTTTTTTTTTTTTTTTTTTTTTTTTTTTTTTTTGTGGAGTTGGGGAGTGGGGGTTGCTTTCTGGTCTTTACCAGAATAAAAAAAAAAAAAAATTCTTTTTTTTTTTGAAATGGAATTTTACTCTTGTTGCCCAGGCTGGAGTGCAGTGGCGCGATCTCGGCTCACCGCAACCTCCGCCTTCCGGGTTCAAGTGATTCTCCTGCCTAAGCCTCCTGAGTAGCTGGGATTACAGGCGTGTGCCACCACGCCCAGCTAATTTTGTATTTTTAGTAGAGATGAGGTTTCTCCATGTTGGTCAGGCTAGTCTCAAACTCCCGACCTCAAGTGATCCACCCGCCTCGGCCTTCCAAAGTGCTGGGATTACAGGCATGAGCCACCATGCGTGGCCAACAAAAAAATTTTATAAAGCAACTAAATCCTTTTGTAGTACAGCAAGGAATCAGTAAATTAACAACAAAACCCCTTTTCAGAAAGTATAGCAGGCACAGATAACCTCACCTTTATGGTTCTACTTTGTTATTTTTTGTGAAACCAGTCTTTCAGCCTAAACACTTTTTTCATTTCTGAGGCACCAAAGAGTACAAGAATGTGTAAACGGAGAATGCTGTTGTCAACTGTTTATGCTCTGGCTCAAAGTCTCTCTTTAGCCTTCTGAGCCCTGCTCAGCTCAAGGGTCAAAGGTCCACAGCTGGCCTAGACTGAAGAGTGTTCTTCAGTTTACTCCCTCATAGTTTGGGACAGACCCAGAGGGCTGGCTTTCTCTTATTGTGGAATCTGGTTACATCTATAAGTGGGATCTTCTGCATAGAAAGTTAATTTTTGGTGAAAAACTAAGAGTTATGCATTCCAAAAAGCAAAGGAGTGCAAAAGTCACTGAAACAGACCATGGCTGAAGCTTGAAAATGATCCCCATGTCTGTCATAAATGTTCCCGTGTCAGGGTGCACTCTGCTTTCCTGCACAAAGTGGACTCGATGATTTGTGCACCTGAAGGACGTATCTTAGCAACGGCTGTGAAGGAAATGTACTCAGAAACTTTCTCTAGGCTTTGTCTAGAGGAGCTCCACAGCAGAGGCGAATAGCAATTAACAGTGTCCTCTAAAGTGAAGTTTACATTTAGTTGTATTAATTTTAAGGGGGAAAAAAAGGCAATTCGTCTTCCTAGTTGTTCGTCTTTTAAAATACCCATCCCCACATCATAGTAGGAATTATGAATAAATTTTTTAAGAGTATCTTTGGATTTGGCAAACAGTGTTAGGGTTCTTTTAAAAGGGTGGGGTTTGAAAAATGTAAGAAAAAAGTTGTTTCATACATTTCTCCTTGGTAATTAAAAGTAGTGCTTTCTGAAAAATCAAGTTTTTGCTCTTATTTTGAAGTAATTATAGATTCACAGGAGGTTGTAAACAAATATACAGGAATCCCTATGCATCTCTGTCCCAGCCCCATGAAAATCTATTTTGACTATTAGTTTTCCTGTGAAAAGAGGAAACAAACCTAAGGATTGAATTAGAAAATGGGCTGCTTCAGTTCTAGCCCAAAGGCATAGTGGAGACGGCACTACTGTTTTTTCCAGTGCACAGAAATGGGCAGCCACATGCAGGCAGGCACAGCAGGGGCACCAGACGACATGCTGATTTTCTCTCTTTCAGTGTTCTCCCCCACCCCATCTCTAAGATCACAGTGACTGGTTTTAAGGAAAGGTGAGGTGAGGTTCAAACAGGTATTATGTGGCTGAGGAAAGCCTTCAGGCTTTGCCTCTATGTCTAGCCCTTGTCTTTCAAGGAAGGGAAACTTTTCCCCCTTCTTTTAAAATTAAGGGCCTCTAATCCTCTAGGTTTTATGACTGGCTTTGGAGAAAGGGGATTCTGGTTTCTCTGACCTGCCTTGGGGAAGAAGGATTCTTATTTCTATGGCTGGCCTTAGAAACAAGATAGGAGGATAAGAAAAGGCCAGAAAAAACCTCTTGCTTCTGAGTTTTCATTATGGAGTATTACTTTCTGAGTTCCAACGTGCAGTGGGGATGGGTAATCAATTCAAGATCACAGGAAAAGATGTTTTTAGGGAGGTAAGGAAGAGAGATGTAAAAGCTTAAAGCCACTTATTTTAACTAAGCGCATACAGTTATATCAAAGAAGCATAAAAGTATTTAAAATTGTACTTTAATTTCACATTTTGTCTAGTTAAGTGGGGAGATGAAAGCGAAGGAAGTAAAACTCAGATGAGGAAGGAAAAAAGAAAGAAAAAGAGGGAGTGAGGATAGATGCTTGTTACCCTCAGTTCAGAAGTTGAGTTTCAAGGAGGATTTTGAGTTTTAGGTAAATTAATTCCCTGCTTGGACAGATTTTCAGGGCATCATCTATCGCCACTCTTTGAAATGCTAGTTAATTGATTAGCCATTCATCCTCGTTTTTCAGAGTGGTATAGGCCTCTGAGAATCACCCAATGAGATAGCCACAGCCACACCTAGAGGAGATCCTTCCCAGGCTGCAGAAGCAGACAGCAATTCTACCTTGTGATATGACCTTCCAAGGCCAGATAGAGAAGCTTAAGTAAACAAGGGAACAATGGAAAATATAACAGCAAATTGCTTATGATTTCCTTGTTGAAGTCCTTTATCTTCATGCAGATACAATAAGAATACAATATCAGCCACTTACCAGCTCTGGGCTTCAACCCTTCACACCTGGCCAGTCCATTACCTTCCTTCCCCACTCAACAACCAGTACAATGTATTGCTTTCTCTACTGTCACTGGGAGAGTTTAACCACAGAGCATAATCAAGTTTTCTTAATTCTTTAGCTTCCTTCTGGCTATACTTGACTCCCCATTCAGCCCCAGGATCATGTTTGTTAAATGGTTAGCTACTTTAACATTGCTGTCATTAACACCCTAACCCTCTACCAATCCAAAGAGTAGTAGTGAGACCTGCAGTGTGAATATCACTGGGAGGTTGTTAGACGTGCAGGATCGGGGCTCTGAATCAGAATCTGCACATTAGCAAGATCTCCTGGTGATCCTCATATGCACATTAAAGTTTTAGAGGCATGGGCTGGCCTCCCCCAGCTGTCACCCTTTTCCATTACAAAATGACACCCCGCTGCCAAAAACTATGCATAAATCACCTGGAGACTCAGGGCTCCTTCACAATCTTCTTACTCATTTGTTATTTCCTAGTACTTTGAGAATAGCTCCTCCTCAAACCCCCTTTCCACCCACCATCCTCTCATTCCCATTTTTCCCTCCTCTCATTTCTGTTTTCTTTCTTTCTTTCTTTTTTTTTGAGACCGAGTCTGGCTCTGTCACCCAGGCTGGAGTGCTGTGGCCGGATCTCAGCTCACTGCAAGCTCAGCCTCCCGGGTTCACGCCATTCTCCTGTCTCAGCCTCCCGGGTAGCTGGGACTACAGGCGCCACCACGTCGCCCGGCTAGTTTTTTGTAGTTTTTAGTAGAGACGGGGTTTCACCGTGTTGGCCAGGATGGTCTCGATCTCCTGACCTCGTGATCTGCCCGTCTCGGCCTCCCAAAGTGCTGGGATTACAGGCTTGAGCCACCGCGCCCGGCTGTTTTCTTTCTAACTTGACAGAAGTCCGATGACTTTGCTGTGCTAATATTTTTTTTCCTTTTCTGCCTCAATATATTTCTGGTCTTCTGCCACCCTCTATTATTTTCTCAAGTCTCAGATAGAGTAGCACCTTCCTCATTTGTAAGCTAGCCTCTCTACCTATGCCCTTGATACACTTTCCTTTTCCCCTTCTTTGGGTTCTTGCTATCTTACTGATCTCCCTTCTCCCAGAATAATGTCCACTATCTCCACTAACCCCTTCCTTTTTGCATCCAAAGGGACACAGATCTTATTTTAAGAAAACCACAGCATACACACATCCAGTCATATTCACTGGATCCTACTCCTTTCTGGTTTATGATCTATTTCTCCTTATTAGCCATCAGATTTCGCATACAAATGGTCTAGAGCAGCGGTTCCAACTGGGATGACTTAGCCATCGAGAGGACATTTGGAAGTGTCTGGAGATATTTTTGGTTGCTGCAACTGTGGGAAATGCTACTGGCATCTAGTGGGTAGAGGCCATAATGCTATTAAATATCCTACAATGCACAGGGCAGCCTCCCACCGCAAAATTATCTGGCTAGGGTGGCAACCTATCCCAGTTTGCCGGTAACTTTCCAGGCTATAGGCTTATAGCACTGAATGTCCTGTGTTCCAGGAAACACCTCAGTCCTGGGCCTACTGGGACCATTGGTCATCCTATATATATCTCACCCCAAATGTCAAAAGTGTCAAAGTTGAGAAATGCTGCTCTACAAGGAACACCCATTAACTTTACATTTTTCTCACCAACTTCCTTTCCTTCAATTGGAACTTTAATTTCTGTCTTCTTTTCTACTGAACTAGTTTTTTTCTTTCTTTTTCTGTTTCTTTTGTTTGTTTGTTTGTTTTTTTTACTGTTTGTTTGTTTTGTTTTCCTAGAGACAGGGTCTCACTCTCACCTAGGCAGGAGTGCAATGGTGTAGTCATAGCTCATTTCAGTCTCTTAACTCCTGGGCTCAAGTAATCCCCTCACCTTAACGCCCTAGCAGCTAGGACAGGTACACCACCATCCTGGCTAATTTAAAAAATTTTTATCTTTGTAGAGATTGGATCTTGCTATGTTGCTCAGACTGATCTCAAATTCCTGGCCTCAAGTGATCTCTCTAAAGTGTTGGGATTACAAGTGTAAGCCACTGTGGCCAGGCTGAAATTGTTTTCTTAAAAGTCACCAGTGGCACCTTCCAATCAAGAAATCCAATGGCTTTTCTCCTTCCTCAACCCTTTGGATTTCCTTCTAAGCATTTGATACTGTTGACCACTATTTATTTTGAAGCCCTTTTTTCTTATACTCTTGGTATATGCCAAGAGGTATGTGCTCTTTTGTGGGTTCCTAATTCCTACTGTGTTTTTGTTTGTTTGTTTGTTTGTTTTGAGATGGAGTCTCACTCTGTCACCTAGGCTGGAGTGCAGTGGTGCCATCTCGGCTCACTGCAACCCCTGCCTCCTGGGTTTAAGTGATTCTCCTGCCTCAGCCTCCTGAGTAGCTGGGATTACAGGCGCCCACCATCACGCCCGGCTAATTTTTATATTTTTAGTAGAGACGGGGTTTCACCATGTTGGCCAGACTGGTCTTGAACTCCTGACCTTGGGTGATCCACCCACCTCAGCCTCCCAAAGTGCTGGGGTTATAGGCCTGGTCCCTACTGTGTCTTAAATGTAGATTGTTTCTTAGGTGTTTCTTGGTGCTTTTCTTTATTCTCCTGTTAAATAATGTATTCCACTGTAGCTTCAGATCTCATCTCTGTTAGTTGATTCCTAAATCTCTTTCCTGAGTCTTAGTCTTTCATTTCCAATTGATTGAGGGGTTTCCATGAATGTCCAGCAGAATCCAGTACTCGACCTGAGTAATGGCAGGATCATCCCAATCAGGAAAATGTGGAATGGTGAAAATACTGGATCATGAGTCAGAAGGCCTATTTCTGTCACTTTACTTGCTTTTAGACTTGGGACCATTACTTGAGTTTTCTATAACTTTATATATTTTATTTATTTATTTTTTTGAGACGGAGTCTCACTCTGTCGCCCAGGCTAGAGTGCAATGGCACGATCTCTGCTCACTGCAAGCTCCGCCTCCTGGGTTCATGCCATTCTTCTGCCTCAGCCTCCCGAGTGGATGAGACTACAGGTGCCTGCCACCACGCCCGGCTAATTTTTTGTATTTTTAGGAGAGACGGGGGTCTCACCGTGTTAGCCAGGATGGTCTCGATCCCCTGACCTCGTGATCCACCCGCCTCGGCCTCCCAAAGTGCTGGAATTACAGGCTTGAGCCACTGCGCCCGGCCGAACTTTATATATTTTAAGCGAAGAAATAATCCTGTGTCTGCCTAAAGATAGCTAATATGAAAAAATATTTTGAAAGATGGTAAACTACTGGTATATAAGTATTACGTGACCTCCTGAATTCTGATAATACTTTGAGTCTTTCTAATGGAATCTTGCCATCTCTTACTTGTAGAGACAGTTAATATACATTTCTTCTTTTTTTTTTTTTTTTTTTTTGAGACGGAGTCTGGCTCTGTCGCCCAGGCTGGAGTGCAGTGGCTGGATCTCAGCTCACTGCACTCTCTGCCTCCCGGGTTTACGCCATTCTCCTGCCTCAGCCTCCCGAGTAGCTGGGACTACAGGCGCCCGCCACCTCGCCCGGCTAGTTTTTTGTATTTTTTAGTAGAGACGGGGTTTCACCGTGTTAGCCAGGATGGTCTCGATCTCCTGACCTCGTGATCCGCCCGTCTCGACCTCCCAAAGTGCTGGGATTACAGGCTTGAGCCACCGCGCCCGGCCAATATACATTTCTTAAAAGTAGAGACCATGAAGTAAATATTTTTTTTGCATAGTTTCTATCATTGTACATGTCACGTTAACAGATTCTGAGTGAAGACTGATGAAAGAATTGCAATTCCATCTATTAGTCTTTATTTTTATTTCACTAATTCCAAATATTTTATACTGTATCAAATTTATCACCCCGCCCTTTTTTTAAATCTCCAATTTAGGTGATGTCTTTCCAGTGCAAATGAATCCAATAACTCAATCTCAGTTTGTACCTTTGGGTGAAGTTCTTTGCTGTGCTATATCTGATATGAATACAGCTCAGATTGGTGTAACACAGGAATCACTTTTGGAGCATTTGATGAAACATTACCCAGGTAGAGTAATAGGTTTTTCTATATTTGTACTTCACTTTATGTATTTGGTTTCTATTTATAATTAGTCTTTTTTTTTTTTTTTTTTTGAGACGGAGTCTTGCTCTGCCGCCCAGGCTGGAGTGCAGTGGCCGGCTCTCAGCTCACTGCAAGCTCCACCTCCCGGGTTGACGCCATTCTCCTGTCTTAGCCTCCCGAGTAGCTGGGACTACAGGCGCCCGCCTCGTCGCCCGGCTGGTTTTTTGTATTTTTTAGTAGAGACGGGGTTTCACCGTATTAGCCAGGATGGTCTCGATCTCCTGACCTCGTGATCCGCCCGTCTCGGCCTCCCAAAGTGCTGGGATTACAGGCTTGAGCCACCGCGCCCGGCCTATAATTAGTCTTAAACACATCTAAGTAAACTGGGTGATATCCTTTTTTTCCTCTCTTCTGTAGAACTTTATATCAAAACCCTGCCATAAGAAGTTCTGCATCAACAAATTTAATAAGGGTATTTCTTTTACTTTTCAGATAAACTTTTCCAAAAATAAATGCTTATGGCAATAAATAAATAAATCACGCTCTGTGGAAAAGAGTGCAAAATGAGAAAGAAAAGTTTATTTCCATCTCCCAATTTTTCATTCTCACTTCCCAGAAATAACTGCTATTATCATTTCTTATATGATAATATATGTATGATAATATAGCAAATTTTTCATAGCATAAATTGGATCTTTTTTTAGACAGAGTCTTGCTCTGTCACCCAGGCTGGAGTGCAGTGGCACGATCTCGGCTCACTGCAACCTCCGCCTCCCTGGGTTCAAGTGATTCTCCTGCCTCAGCCTCCTCAGTAGCTGCAACTACAGGCGCCCGCCACCATGCACGGCTAATTTTTGTATTTTTAATAGAGACGGGGTTTCACCATGTTGGTTAGGCAGTTCTCAACCCCCTGACCTCATGATCCACCTGCCTCAGCCTCCCAAAGTGTTGGGTTTACAGGCATGAGCCACCGTGCCTGGCATAAATTGGATCATTCTATACATTCCCTCAACATGTTTCCCTTATTAACTTAAAAACGTATCTTGGAGATCTTTCCATACTAACATATATTGACATGTCTCATTCTTTATTTATTTATTTTGAGATAAGGCCTCACTCTGTTGCCCAGGTTGGAGTGCAGAGGCACCTTCTTAGATCACTGCAGCCTCAAACTCGTGGGTTGAAGCAATCCACCTGCCTCAGCCTGCCAAGTAGCTGGGACCACAGGTGTGCGCCACTCATTCTTTTATTTATTTTCTTCCTTTTCAAGAATAGCATCCGGGCCAGGTGTGGTGGCTCACACCTGTAATCCCAGCACTTTGGGAGGCCGAGGTGGGAGGATCACAAGGTCAAGAGATTGAGAGCATCCTGGCCAATATGGTGAAACCCTAACTCTACTAAAAACTAAAAAAAAAAAAAAAAAAAAAAAAAAAGAATTAGGCACAGTGGCAGGTGCCTGTAATCCTAGCTACTAAATAAAAGAATGCTTTCATCAGTCACAGTTTAAATTTATAATGGGTTTTTATTTGAGTTAATTCAGATTTTTTTTTTTTTGTCTATTTACTCATTAACCTACCCATATGACTTTGTGTGGGCTAAATTATTTTCCTGTTATTTTAATTTTTATTTTTGAGACAGGGTCTCATTCTGTTGCCCAGGTTGGAGTGCAATGGTGCGATTACGGCTCATTGCAACCTCTGCCTCCAAGAGCTCAAGCAATCTTCCCACCTCAGCCTCCAAGGCATCTGGTACTACAGACACCCACCACCATGCCCTGCTAATTTTTGTATTTCTAGTAGAGACATGATTTCACCATGTTGCCCAGCCTGGTCTTGAACTCCTGAGTTCAAGCGATCTGCCTGCCTCAGCCTCCCAAAGTGCTGGGATTATAGGCGTGAGCCACCATGCCCGGCCTATTCCTATTATTTAAGTTATAAATATTATACTTCTTTGGCTTTTTTTTTTTTTTTTTTGAGACAGGGTCTTGGTTTGTTGCCCATGCTGGAGTACAGTGGCACAATCATAGCTCATTGCAGCCTTGAACTCCTGGGCTCAAATGATCCTTCCATATCTGGCTAATGTTTAACAATTTTTTTGTAGAGATGAAGTCTTCCTATGTTGCCCAGCCTGGTCTTGAACTCCTGGGCTCAAGAGATCCTCCTGCCTCGGCCTCCCAAAGCTCTGGGATTATAGGCATGAGCCATCACACCCATCCCTGGCATTTTAATCACATGTATTAATCGTGTTACAATCACCTCTGGGTTTATCAAGCCAATGTTTAGTCATTTCAGAGTTACTGATTTCACTCATTAAAATTTTTCTTATTCAAAATCTGTCTGTAAAATGTTTGTCTGTTTTAGGCATTGCAATTCCATCTGAAGATATTCTCTATACCACTCTGGGAACGCTGATTAAAGAAAGGAAGATTTATCACACTGGAGAAGGATACTTCATAGTTACTCCTCAGACTTACTTCATTACAAATACAACCACCCAGGAAAATAAGAGAGTGCTGCCATCAGAAGAAAGTCGCCTGATGACAGCTTCCATGACATATCTGGTGAGCATGGAGAGCTGTGCAGAGTCAGCCCAAGAGACTGCCCCCATATCCCACTGTCAGTCTTGCCAGTGTTTCCGGGACATGCACACTCAGAATGTTCAGGAACCACCAGTTGTTACACAAGTGACTAGCAAGAGTCACAGAGGTCTTGGGGAATCTGTACCTTGGGTACAGAATGGGGCAGTTTCAGTGTCTGCGGAGCACCACATTTGTGAGAGCACCAAACCTTTACCATACACAAGAGATAAAGAAAAAGGCAAGAAGTTTGGTTTTAGTGTCTTATGGCGCAGCATATCTAGAAAGGAGAAGCCCAAAACAGAACACAGCAGTTTCTCTGCTCAATTCCCACCTGAAGAATGGCCTGTCCGAGATGAAGATGACTTGGACAATATCCCTCGAGATGTTGAACATGAGATAATCAAACGAATTAACCCCATTTTGACTGTTGACAATTTAATCAAACACACTGTCCTAATGCAAAAATATGAAGAACAAAAAAAATATAATAGCCAGGGCACTTCCACTGACGTGCTGACAATCGGGCATAAATATCCTTCAAAAGAAGGGGTTAAGAAGAGGCAGGGTCTGTCTGCAAAACCTCGAGGGCAGGGCCATTCTCGCAGGGATAGACACAAAGCCAGGCATCTGGGAAGTGAGCTTCAGCCAGGAAGCATTAGACTGGAGAAACACCCCAAGCTTCCTGCTACACAGCCTATCCCCAGAATTAAAAGCCCAAATGAAATGGTAGGTCAGAAACCACTTGGTGAGATTACAACAGTGCTAGGTTCTCATTTGATTTACAAAAAGCGAATCAGTAATCCTTTCCAGGGTTTGTCTCACCGAGGAAGCACAATATCCAAAGGGCGCAAAATTCAGAAGACTAGTGATCTGAAACCCAGCCAGACTGGACCAAAGGAAAAGCCTTTCCAAAGGCCTAGGTCCTTGGATTCCTCAAGAACCTTTGATGGTGAAGCCAAAGAGCCATACGCTGAACAACCTAATGATAAAATGGAAGCAGAATCCATTTACATAAATGACCCTACTGTCAAATCCATCAATGATGACTTCAGAGGTCACCTTTTCAATCACCCTCAACATAGCATGTTACAAAATGACAGTAAATGCTGTCCCTTTTTGGATACCATGTTGAGATATGATATGTATGGTGGAGAAAATGAGGTAGTTCCTGAAGTCTTGAGGAAAAGTCATTCCCACTTTGACAAATTAGGGGAGACCAAAGAGACTCTGCATAGCCTGCCATCACGAGGTGCCTCCTTTTCAGACCGAACACCCTCTGCTTGTAGATTAGTGGATAACACAATACACCAGTTTCAAAATCTTGGCCTTTTGGATTACCCAGTTGGCGTGAACACTTTAAGACAACCTGAAAGACAAGACAGAGACTCAGAAGAAGTATTGAGAAAAGGATTTGTCCAGGATGCAGAGACTATGAGCCTAGAAAATGAACGGCTTTCTAATAATGACCAGGCCTTGTATCAGAATGAAGTGGAAGATGATGATGGTGCCTGTAGTTCATTATATCTAGAGGAGGATGACATTTCTGAGAATGATGACTTATGTCAAATGCTGCCTGGCCACATTCAGTATTCCTTCACAGGTGGAAGCCAGGGAAATCATTTAGGAAAACAAAAAATAATTGAGAGATCTCTGACCAAGTACCACAGCACAATGGAGAGGGTTGAGCCTCAGGTGCTTAAAAGAAACGAATGCTGCAAACCCACTGGGCTGCATGCTACCCCAGGTGAAAGCCAAAAACCTAACCTTTCTGCTGAAAGTTGTGGCCTAAATTCAGGGGCCCGGTTTGGTTTTAACTACGAAGAAGAACCCAGTGTTGCTAAATGTGTACAGGCCTCAGCACCTGCTGATGAAAGAATCTTTGATTACTGTAGTGCAAGAAAAGCCAGTTTCGAAGCTGAAGTCATACAAGACTCTATTGGTGACACAGGAAAGAAGCCAGCTAGCTGGAGTCAGAGTCCTCAGAATCAGGAAATGAGAAAACATTTCCCACAAAAGTTCCAACTTTTCAACACTTCACATATGCCAGTGTTGACTCAGGATATCCAATATGAACACAGTCACTTGGAAGGGACAGAAAATCACAGCATGGCAGGAGATAGTGGAATAGATTCTCCACGGTAAGTCCACACGAAAGTGTCTGGTTTAGGCCGGGTGCGGTGGCTCATGCCTGTAATCCTAACACTTTGGGAGGCCAAGGTGGGCAGATCACGAGGTCAAGAGATCGAGACCAGCCGGGCGCGGTGGCTCAAGCCTGTAATCCCAGCACTTTGGGAGGCCGAGACGGGCGGATCACAAGGTCAGGAGATCGAGACCATCCTGGCTAATATGGTGAAACCCCGTCTCTACTAAAGAATACAAAAAACTAGCCGGGCGACGAGGCGGGCGCCTGTAGTCCCAGCTACTTGGGAGGCGGAGGCAGGAGAATGGCGTGAACCTGGGAGGCGGAGCTTGCAGTGAGCTGAGATCCGGCCACCGCAGCACTCCAGCCTGGGTGACAGAGCCAGACTCCGTCTCAAAAAAAAAAAAAAAAAAAGAGATCGAGACCATCCTGGCCAACATGGTGAAACCCCATCTCTACTAAAAATACAACCAGGTGTGGTGGCGGGCTCCTGTAATCCCAGCTACTCAGGAGGCTGAGGCAGGAGAATCACCTGAACCCAGGAGGTGGAGGTTGTAGTGAGCCGAGATCGTACCACTGCATTCCAGCCTGGCGACGGAGCAAGACTCTGTCTCAAAAAAAAAAAAAAAAAAGTGTCTGATTAGCCACTGTTCTACAGGAATTATGAAAGTCAAGGGCATTTTGAGTTATCTAGTCAGAGACTACTGAATATCACACTTTTATAATGATACAATTCTGCCAGCTTTTATACCTTTACTGAATAAATTGTATACAGTTACAATGAAATCTCTTATATAGTAGGATACAGTTTATTTATAATGTGAACCAAATTTGACTGTCCCCACTACTCATAAATCTTCAATTATTTCTAAAAATAGAAATTTCTATAAGTCAAGCACTTTCTGAACTGAGGGTTGGAAGTTTTCACTTCTATTCCTGGCTCTACACAGGTTGAGAAAAGGATGTGGCTACTATTCTCTAATATTTTCTTTTCTTTTCTTTTTTTTTTTTTTTGAGACGGAGTTTTGTTCTTGTTCTTGTCACCCAGGCTGGAGTGCAATGGCGTGATCTCAGCTCACCATAACCTCCACCTCCTGGATTCAAGCGATTCTCCTGCCTAATTCTCCCGAGTATCTGGGATTACAGGCATGTGTCACCACACCCAGCTAATTCTGTATTTTTAGTATAGATGAGGTTTCTCCATGTTGGTCAGGCTGGTCTTGAACTCCCGACCTCAGGTGATCCACCCACCTTGGCCTCCCAAAGTGCTGGGATTACAGGCGTGAGCCACCGCCAGCCTAATGTTTTCTTTCTTTCCTTCTTTCTTCCTTTCTTCCTTCCTTCCTTCCTTCCTTTTTCTTTCTCCCTTCCTTCCTTCCTTCCTTCCTTCCTTCCTTCCTTCCTTCCTTCCTTCCTTCCTTCCTTCCTTTTCTTTCTTCCTTTCTTTCTTTCTTTCTTTCTTTTCTTCCTTTCTTCCTTTCTTCCTTTCTTTTTTTTTTTTTTGAGACAAAGTTTTGCTCTGTCATCCAGGCTGGAGTGCAGTGGTGCAATCTCTGCTCACTGAAGCCTCCTCCTCCCAGGGTCAAGCAGTTCTCCCACTTTAGCCTCCCAGGCATCTGGGATCACAGCCATGCACCACCATGCCCAACTAATTTTTGTATTTTTTAGTAGAGATGGGGTTTTGCCATGTTGGCCAGGCTGGTCTTGAACTCCTGACCTCAAGTGATCCACCCTCCTCAGCCTCCCAAAGTGTTGCAATTACAGGCCTGAGCCGCCATGCCCAGCCTCCACTAATATTTTCCATGCCAATTTGTTTAAACGTTGTTTGGATTATAAAAGTAGTATAGCCATGATAGAACACTTAAGAAGTACTGAAAAGCATTTTTTTCTTTTAAAATAGCTAACAATCTTACTGGGTAAAAAATATTTTTTAAGACACCTATACTTATTCTAACACACACACACATATTTTTTTTGAGATGGAGTTTTGCTCTTGTTGCCCAGGCTGGAGTGCAATGGTGTGGTTTCAGCTCACTGCAACTTCCTCCTCCCAGGTTCAAGCAATTTTCTTGCCTCAGTCTCCCAAGTAGCTGGGATTACAGGTGCCCGCCACCGTGCGTAATTTTTATATTTTCAGTAGAGACAGGGTTCCACCATGTTGACCAGGCTGGTCTCGAACTCCTGACCTCAGGTGATCTGCCCGCCTTGGCCTCCCAAAGTGCTGGGATTACAGGCATGAGCCACTGTGCCTGGCCTAACATCTAGATATTTTTTAAAAATCATTTTATATTTGGTGTATTTCTCTATAACACTTCAGTCCAAATGTATAGATCTATAGATTTTTGTCTACTGGGCTTGTACTGAGTTAGTATTTTGCATGTTGCTTTTTAAAATTAATAGTCTATCATATCATGAACATTTTCCCTATGTTATTTAATAGTTTCTCAAAGGTCATTCTAAAATTTGGTTCATATCTTTGCCAGTATTTTTTTTTTTTTTTTTTTGCTTTGAGACAGTGATTCACTCTGTCGCCCAGGGTGGAGTGCAGTGGTATAGTCACAGCTCACTGCAGCTTCAACCTCCCTGGGCTCGAGTGATCCTCCTACTTAAGTCTCCTGAATACCTGAAACTACAGGCACATGCCACCATGCCCAGCTAATTTTTTTTTTTTTTTTTTTTTTTTTTTTTTTGAAGAGATGGGGTTTCTCCTTGTTGCTCAGGCTGGTTGGTCTCAAACTCCTGGGCTCAAGTGATCCATCTGCTTCGGCCTCCCAAAGGGCTGGGATTACAGGTGTAAGCCACTGAGCCTGGCTGGCCCTGCACTTTTTTCTATGCATTTGTAAGTTGCTCTGTTGTTGTTTTTTCTTTGAGACAGGGTTGCACTCTGTCACCCAGCTGGACTGCAATGACACAATCATAGCTCACTGCAGCCTAGACCTCCTGGGCTCAAGCCATCCCCCAACCTCAGCCTCTGGAGTAGCTTGGACTATAGGCGCATGCTCCCATGCCCAGCTAATTTTTTGTAGAGATGAGGTTTCACAGTGTTAGCCAGTCTGGTCTCAAACTCCTGGGCTCAAGGGATTCTCCTACTTCAGTCTCCCAAAATGCTGGGATTACAGGCATGACCCACCACACCGGCCATCAGGCTAATTAAAAAAGCTTTTTTGATCGCTTCTCGGCCTTTTGGCTAAGATCAAGTGTAAAAAAGTTTTTTTGTAGAGACAATATATTGCTATGTTGCCCAGGCTGGCCTCAAACTCCTGGATTCAACGATCCTCTTGCCTTGGCCTCCCAGTTTTGGGATTGCAGGCGTGAGCCACTGTACCAGGGCTTAATAAAAGTATTTTTAACAACAAATCATACAGAGCCATGGCTTTCTTTTTTCATGTAACTTATGTACATCCTGTTATTGATAAATGTAGCTTAAGCTTGGTGTTTGTTTGTTTTCTGAGATGTAGTTTGCTCTGTCACCCAGGCTGGAGTGCAGTGGCGCGATCTCAGCTGACTGCAACCTCTGCCTCCTGGGTTCAAACAATTCTCATGCCTCAGTCTCCCAAATCGCTGGGATTACAGACGTGTACCCCCAGGCCCAGCTAATTTTTGTGTTTTTATTAGAGATAGGATTTCACCATGTTGTCCAGGCTGTTCTCGAACTCCTGACCTCAGGTGATCCACTCGTCTCAGCCTCCAGAGTGCTGGGATTACAAGCATGAGCCACTGCACCTGGTCTCAAGCCTTTTTCTTCTTGCCTCAGCCTCTTGAGTAGCTGGGACTACAGGCGTGTGCCACCATGCCCAGCTATTTTGTCTGTGTGGTTTTTTTTTTTTTTAGCAGAGATGAGGTTTCACCATGTTGGCCAGGCTGGTCTCAAACTCCTGGCCTCAAGTGATCCGCTCACCTTGGCCTCCCTGGTCTCAAGTGATCCAGCCACCTTGGCTGGGATTACAGGCACACACCACCAGGCCCAGCTAATTTTTGTGTTTTTATTAGAGACAGGATTTCACCATGTTGTCCAGGCTGGTCTCGAACTCCTGACCTCAGGTGATCCACTCGTCTCAGCCTCCAGAGTGCTGGGATTATAGGCATGAGCCACTGCACCTAGCCTCAAGCCTTTTTTTTCTTGCCTTAGCCTCCTGAGTAGCTGGGACTACAGGCATGAGCCACCACGCCCAGCTATTTTGTGTGTGTGTGTGTGTGTGGTTTTTTTTTGTTTTTTTTGTTTTTTTTGTTTTTTTTTTTTAGCAGAGATGAGGTTTTACCTTGTTGGCCAGGCTGGTCACGAACTCCTGGCCTCAAGTGATCCGCCCACCTTGGCCTCCCTGGCCGCAAGTGATCCACCCACCTTGGCTGGGATTACAGGCGTGAGCCACAAGCTTGTTCTTTTTAATGGCTGTTTAGCATTCTGTTACGTGGCTCTCTCTCCATAGATAGATAGATAGATAGATAGATAGATAGATAGATAGATAGATAGATAGACTATTATTTTCCTTTCTTTTTTCTTTTTTTAGAGACAAGATCTCACACTGGTGCCCAGGATAGAGTACACTGGTTCAATCAGGGCTCTCTATAGCCTTGACCTCCTGGTCTCAAGCAAATCAGCCTCCTGTGTAGCTGGGACCACAGGCATGCACCACCACACCCAGCTGCTGCTGCTGCTGCTTATTTTATACGAATGAGGTCTCACTATGTTGTCCAGGCTGGTCTCAAACTCCTGGGCTCAAGCAATTCTCCTATCTTGGCCTCTTAAAGTGCTAGGGTTATAGGCATGAGCCACTATGCCCAGCCTGTTTTCCTTTCTTTGACATTTAGATCATTCCCAATTTTTTGTTATTAATAAATCAACCTGCAGTGAGTTATTTTTACATAAAAATGTTTGTGGGCATTTCTGAGTTTTTTCTTAGGATATGTTCCTAGAAATCTTTTTTTTTTTTTTTTTTTTTTTTTTTGAGACGGAGTCTCGCTCTGTCACCCAGGCTGGAGTGCTGTGGCCGGATCTCAGCTCACTGCAAGCTCCGCCTCCCGGGTTCACGCCATTCTCCTGCCTCAGCCTCCCCGGTAGCTGGGACTACAGGCGCCGCCACCTCGCCCGGCTAGTTTTTTATAGTTTTTAGTAGAGACGGGGTTTCACCGTGTTAGCCAGGATGTTCTCGATCTCCTGACCTCGTGATCCGCCCGTCTCGGCCTCCCAAAGTGCTGGGATTACAGGCTTGAGCCACCGCGCCCGGCCGAAATCTATATTTTAAAAACATTACTTCTTTATTGGGGGTACAAGACCTTTTCTTTTTTTCTTTTCTTTTTTTTTTTTTGAGACAGAGTCTTGCTCTGTTGCCCAGGCTAGAGTGTAGTGGGTGTGATCTTGGCTCAGTGCAACTTCTGCATCATGGGTCCAAGAGATTCTAATGCCTCAGTCTCACAAGTAGCTGAGATTACAGGTGTGCACTACCATGCCTAGCTAATTTTTGTATTTTTAGTAGAGACAGCGTTTCACCATGTCGGCCAGGCTAGTCTCAAACTCCTGGCCTCAAGTGATCCGCCTGCTTTGGCCTCCTGAAGTGCTGGGATTACAGGCATGAGCCACTGCACCCACCCTACCAAACAGTATTGTGTTAGCTGAAGCAAGACATATGTGTTAGATAATGGACTGATATAGCTTATACCTCCCAGAAAAGAACGTTGTCTATTAAAAATATAATAATTTGCTTTTTTCTTCCATACGATTTCTCATAAAAGTGACAAATTTCACAGGAAGATATTGGCCACTTCAGAGGTATGTAAGTTTTTCAGGGAACTTACTGTTTCTGACTAGAATATACTTGATACTGGATCTGAGAACAGACGTTGTTCAGAAAATATAAACTTCTTGGAAGGCAGCTGTCAAATAATTGAGGTGCTATTGTGAAGCCTTTAAAATGTAAACAGCACTTTGGATTTTGAAAAGTTAACTTATCTGATAAGTGTACCTTCGTATTAGTAAATGTACTACTTCAAAGTATCAAATGAAAGTATAATGCCTTGGTTAGAAATTCAAGTTCCCTTTGAAGCCAATAATTCTGTTATTTTTAATATCTTTAGGACACAGAGTCTGGGATCTAATAATTCAGTCACTTTGAATGGACTAAAAAGAAGACAGAATTTTCTGCAAAACGTTGAAGGCACAAAGAACAGTCAACCACTCACATCCAATTCCTTACTACCGCTAACTCCAGTCATAAATGTTTAATTTTCTTTTGGAAACCTATTTTTTTCTTTGTAAAAAGGTACAGCATTACTACATAATCTTTCAATCATATAAGAATTGAGTATATAATTGTCTAAAGGCAAGCATATCTATGCTATTAACCACATTACATATTTTGTTCTAATTACTGGCTTTTTTTCCTTTTTTGGTATCTTAAGGCTTTTGGAAGCTTATTTTACTATCCATTTATTGGGAGTATATAGATTATTTTCAATTAAAAAGTGGAATTATTGATCCCCTTCCAATTGTAATTAACTTGAAATTTTAGACATTCTCAAATATATAGAATGTTAATTTACTTCCTGTAGTGAGTGTTTTTTTTTTAACCTACACTAATATTGAGTTCTAAGTTAAGTGGATCTCACCAGATTTCAACACAAAATCAGAAAACAGTGTGTGTTGAAGCAGTGTCTGTTGCAAGAAAACAGTGTCTGCTGCAAGGCAGCAGTATTTGTTGCTGCTTCTATGCAACCCTAACTCTTTATTATTACCAAGAAAGAATTTACATAAATGTGTTGGCTACTCTGCAACAAGAATTCCTTTAATCATTGCTGCCCAGGGTCTTCTCTTTGACCAGCTTGGACATGAACAAATTGTTCCCAATGTGACTGACATTGTCAAAAATTCCTGTGGCAAGAGGCATCTGACTGTACTACTATTCCTCTGGTTCCTCCCTACATTTCAGGACTTCTTTTTGAGACGGAGTCTTGCTTTGTTGCCCAGGCTGGAATGCAGTGACACAATCTCGGCTCACTGCAACCTCTGCCTCCCAGGTTCAAGTGATTCTCCTGCCTCAGCCTCCCCAGTAGCTGGGACTAGAGGCGCATGCCACCACGCCCAGCTAATTTTTTGTATTTTTAGTAGAGACAGGTTTCACCATGTTAGCCAGGATAGCCTCGATCTCCTGACCTCGTGATCCACCCGCCTCAGCCTCTTAAAGTGTTGGGATTACAGGCATGAGCCAACGCACCTGGCGCAGGCCTTCCTTATAGATGGCAGTGAGAAGTCAGATTGTGGAGATAGAAGGGAAGCAGAATGGTTACCGAATGGCTTGGGAGTAAAAGGGAAGTTCTGAATGAGAGGTTTAGAGAACGGTGGAAGGAGTCTGGTAGACATTTAGCAATTCATCTGCATTTTGGTCCATTTCCACTCATGGTAAGACCTAGAATTTTCTCTGTTAAGCCTTTTCAGACCAAGTAGTGGAATGGTCAGTTCTTGGGTTTGGGGAACATGAAGCAATCAAGACTGGTTTCAGCATGTCGAGAAGGTGATGGTGCTGATTTATGGTGGAGGGAATGTTTTTTCTTTTTTTTCTTCTCTTTCTTTTTTTTTTTTTTTTTTTTTTTTGAGATAGAATCTTGCACTGTCACCAGGGCTGCAGTGCAATGGCATAATCTCAGTTTAATGCAACCTCCTCCTCCCAGGTTCAAGCAGTTCTCTTGCCTCAGCCTCCTGAGTAGCTGGGATTACAGGTGTACACCACCACACCCAGCTAATTTTTTGTATTTTTAGTAGAGATGGGGTTTCACTATGTTGGCCAGGCTAGTTTCGAACTCCTGACCTCGTGATTCGCCTGCCTCGGCTTCCAAGGTGCTGGAATTACAGGCGTGAATGATTGAATAATTGGAGAGTGTCTCTTTCTGACTCTCACCATAGTGACAACAATGAAGTCCAGAGAGATGCCCAGCACTGGAGAACTTTGTGCAGTCCCTGTGGAAGAGCAAATGACATTCACTGCTCTCTTTTGCAGTGGTCAGACCACTCACTCTTGACTACTAGTTTTCAGTGGACCCCAATTGACTGACATACCATTGCATTCTGACAAGATGGTCACAACGACAGTGTAAACCCTGCTGCAAGTACCAAGAGAGGTGGGTAATCTGGAATAGAAAAGACTTGTAGGGGAAGTAGAGGTGAGAGTATTGTTCTAGGGGGCCTTACAGCATGGAATCAGCACCAGTGAATGGAGGTTAAGAGAAGTATTTTAACAATGAAAAAAAATTTTTTTTGAGACAGGGTCTCTGTCACTTAGGCTGGAGTACAGTGGTGTAATCACAGCACACTGCAGCCTCGACCTCTTGGACTCAAGTGATCCTTCCACTTTATCCCCCGAGTAGCTGGGACTATAGGCGTAAGCCACCAGGCTTGTCTAATTTTATTATTTGTAGAGACAGGATCTCACTATGTTGGCCAGGCTGTTCTTGAACTCCTGTCCTCAAGCAATCCTCCCACCTGGGCCTCCCAAAGTGCTGGAATTACAGGTGTGAGCCACTGTGCCTGGCAGAATTTTCTCTTTTTTTTTGAGACGGAGTCTCGCTGTGTCACCCAGGCTGGAGTGCTGTGGCCGGATCTCAGCTCACTGCAAGCTCCACCTCCCAGGTTCACGCCATTCTCCTGTCTCAGCCTCCCGGGTGGCTGGGACTACAGGCGCCGCCACGTCACCCGGCTAGTGTTTTGTAGTTTTTTTTTTTTTTTTTTTTTAGTAGAGACGGGGTTTCACCGTGTTAGCCAGGATGGTCTCGATCTCCTGACCTCGTGATCCGCCCGTCTCGGCCTCCCAAAGTGCTGGGATTACAGGCTTGAGCCACCGCGCCCGGCCCTGGCAGAATTTTCTATTAGACAAAGCTGTCTGAAGATGAAGTAGGCAGCTTTGGAAAAGAATGAATTTCCCATTGTTTAGGGCATTTGAGCAGAAGCTTGGTGATCCCTTTACTGATATGTTGCAGAGCAATTTCCAGAATTTAGTTTAACTGGCTGGCTGAACTATATGATTTTGAAGAATTCTTCCAACTGTAAGGTTTTTTACTTGTTTTTTTGGGAGATGGGGTTTTGCCATGTTGCACAACTAATGAAGTCCATCTAATTTTGCCACTGGATGCATTATGACACTCTGCCTGTTTTTTTTTTTTTTTGAGACGGAGTCTCGCTCTGTCGCCCAGGCTGGAGTGCAGTGGCGCGATCTCGGCTCGCTGCAAGCTCCGCCTCCCGGGTTTACACCATTCTCCTGTCTCAGCCTCCCGAGTAGCTGGGACTACAGGCGCCCGCCACCTCGCCCGGCTAGTTTATTGTATTTTTTAGTAGAGATGGGGTTTCACCATGTAGACCAGGATGGTCTCGATTTCCTGACCTCGTGATCCACCCGTCTCGGCCTCCCAAAGTGCTGGGATTACAAGCTTGAGCCACCGCGCCCGGGGACACTCTGCCTGTTTTAAATGTATTAAATGAATCAAGCTCGTTATGAAACCAGTAAAATTTTCTCCTACGAAACTTATGATATAACACAGACATTAAAGATGGGAATATGTGCTATTAAATTGTTTGGGAGATTATTCTCTAAAATAGGTGACCTGCATTTTTCTCCCCAGTGATAACTGCTTTTTGTGGCAACTTTATTGATTTATCTTTCCTAATGCAGTCTATTCTGTAACAAGAAAACGGTTTTCTTGAGACAGCTTAATGATCTGAGCTTAGGAGTCAGACACAAGTTCGAATTCCAATTCCAAATCCTTCGTAGCTGTGTGATGGAGCAAGTCACCAGATTGCTCTGAATTGGTTTTCTCGTCTGTAAAAGGGAGATAGTGATGATGTCTCCCTTAAGGGATTGTCGTGAGGCTTGGGGATGATCTATCAAAAGTGCCCAATATAGGCTTAAGCAACCCCACTGCGGGCACGGCTGTGGAATGGCTTCAGGTCTTAAAAAAAAAGTGCCCAATGCAGGATGTACCTAATATTATTATACATACATATGCATGTATTTTAATATATTTTATAGTAACAAAACTTGCTTCATAGGTAAATACATGACCCACTATACAGGTCCCCTATTTTTGTCAGGTTGTCTGGAATTCCTCCATTACAGATTTAGTCCTTTGGGAACGTTGTAGGATGTATCTGCCATCAAAATCCGGGTATGCCACGGGGAGGTATTATGCCTTTAACTAACAGGTTTTCAGTTGATAGCTTATAAGTAGGAATAAAATATGCAAAATATGGGCTTATTGTAGACATTCATACAACATTCATCCCCTCTCATCTGAGATTTCAGACTCCTAGGAATCCCTGGCATAGCTAGGTTTTTTGCAAAGTATTTTCTTTTTTATTTATTTATTTATTTTTTGAGACGGAGTCTCGCTCTGTCACCCAGGCTGGAGTGCTGTGGCCAGATCTCAGCTCACTGCAAGCTCCGCCTCCTGGGTTCACGCCATTCTCCTGCCTCAGCCTCCCGGGTAGCTGGGACTACAGGCGCTGCTACGTCGCCCGGCTAGTTTTTTGTAGTTTTTAGTAGAGACGGGTTTCACCATGTTAGCCAGGATGGTCTCGATCTCCTGACCTCGTGATCCGCCCGTCTCGGCCTCCCAAAGTGCTGGGATTACAGGCTTGAGCCACCACGCCTGGCCTGCAAAGTATTTTCATTATTTCAAAAATCCTAATAGAAATTGTACTCATTTCCTTTGCCTTACTCTAACTCCTTGCTAGCTAAAAGATCGTTTCTCTACAAACAGTTGAAATTACACCAGCTCAGTAATGCCACACTATCCCATGTTGGTGTGGCAGTTAAACTGCATTTGTACCTTATTCATAGATTAGAATAATGACTGTGGATCAATTATCCCTAAATGTAATTTATCAGACAAAATGTTACAAAATTTCAAATCTTCCTTTATTTTTTTTTTTATTTTTTTTTGACACAGAGTCCCTCTGTGTTGCCCAGGCTGGAGTGCAATGGCATGATCTCAGCTCACTGCAACCTCCGGTTCAAGTGATTCTCTTGGCCTCAGCCTCCCGAGTAGCTGGGACTACAGGTGCGTGCCACCATGCCCAGCTAATTTTTGTATTTTTAGTAGAGACGTGGTTTCACTATGTTGGCCAGGGTGGTCTTGAACTCCTGCCCGTCCTCAGATGATCTGCCTGCTTCAGCCTCCCAAAGTGCTGCGAATACAGGTGTGAGCCACCATACTTGGCCCAAATCTTTTTTATTGTTTCCTTTTTTTTTAATTTTTATTTATTTATTTATTTATTTGAGATGAAGTCTCACTCTGTCACCCCTGTCCTCAGGTGATCCGCCCACCTTGGCCTCCCAAAGTGCTGGGATTATAGGGGTTAGCCACCACGCCTGGCCCCAGGTCTTTTTTCGTGTAGCAGTGCTCGTGTGCAGGTGCGCGCGCGCACACACACACCCTAAACCAAAATGTCAAGTCTATGAGGAAGAGCAATGGAAAGAGCCTGTAGAAGGGAAAAAATTGGGAACCATGGTATTTTGAGAACCTATCTACAGCTAGTAAGGCTTTTTGGGTGTTGGGAAAACAAGCTATTGCTTAACGGATGGGGAAGAGAGACACGAATGTCATGAAACAAGAATGGGGGCATCAAAGACAAATTCATGATTACTTTGCTGGTGTGTTACAGGACTTTCTCCCCTTTGAAACCTTAGCAACATTTTTTCCTCTTTAGCACAAGCAGCTTCCAAACATTACTTGGATAATGGTGCCCTCTTCTGGGAATACCGATATGACTCTGAAACCCTCTGTCCTACTAGTTGGTTCAAAACATCCAGAAAGTAATTGACTACAGAAATAATGAGACTAAAGGTTAAGCACTTAAAAAATCATTTAAAAGTCTGAATTTAGGAGCTAGATACATGGATAAATACACATATGATAATGTGCTCAAAGATGTCTCTTTTCTAATGCTTTCAAAACCTCAAGCTAATGTAAGCACCTCTGTACCTCAGTTCCATGGTGCTGTTATATCAGCGGATCCAATTTCCTGTGCTACCAGCATTACTCTCCTCACTTTACTATAAGATTTTAGAACTGACTTGGTTGAGGTCCCATGGCAATGGGAAAAATACCCTCCTGCTTCCCTCCTGTTCTCTTTGCCTTTACTTTCTGTCTGCTTTTCCATACTCAACACTTATTTTGTGACCCCAATGTGTCTTTTTTTTTTTTTTTTTGAGACGGAGTCTTGCTCTGTCGCCCGGGCTGGAGTGCAGTGGCCGGATCTCAGCTCACTGCAAGCTCCGCCTCCCGGGTTTACGCCATTCTCCTGCCTCAGCCTCCCGAGTAGCTGGGACTACAGGCGCCCGCCACCTCGCCCGGCTAGTTTTTTGTATTTTTAGTAGAGACCGGGTTTCACCGTGTTAGCCAGGATGGTCTCGATCTCCTGACCTCGTGATCCGCCCGTCTCGGCTTCCCAAAGTGCTGGGATTACAGGCTTGAGCCACCACGCCTGGCCCCCAATATGTCTTTTTTTTTTTTTTTTTGAGACGGAGTCTCGCTCTGTCGCCCAGGCTGGAGTGCAGTGGCCGGATCTCTGCTCACTGCAAGCTCCGCCTCCCGGGTTCACGCCATTCTCCTGCCTCAGCCTCCCGAGTAGCTGGGACTACAGGCGCCCGCCACCTCGCCCGTCTAGTTTTTTTGTATTTTTTAGTAGAGACGGGGTTTCACCGTGTTCGCCAGGATGGTCTCGATCTCCTGACCTCATGATCCGCCCGTCTCGGCCTCCCAAAGTGCTGGGATTACAGGCTTGAGCCACCGCGCCCGGCCCAATGTGTCTTAAATCAGTTTTTAACTGCCCCTTAAACTATTTCCATGTCACAGCATTTAAAAATGATGGTTCATGACAAAGCTGCTTGGGATAAAGTAAAAGATTCAATTCCTCTTGTCACATAAGATTGACGTGCAGATGCAAAATGGTTATTTGATGACTTTTACATTCAACTCTCTAACTACAGAGTAAAACTAATCTAGCCCTGTAGTTCTAAAACGATTAGAGAGAGGCAAGTTTGGAAATAGTCATCTTTTATATATATATATATATATATATATATATATAGTTTTGGGTTTTTTTTGAGACGGAATTTCTTGTTGCCCAGGCTGGAGTGCAATGGCTTGATCTCGGCTAGCCGCAATCTCCACCTCCAAGGTTCAAGCGAGCCTCCAGAGTAGCTGGGATTACAGGCATGTGCCACCATGCCTGGCTAATTTCCTATTTTTAGTAGAGACGGGGTTTCGCCATGTTGGTCAGGCTAGTCTTGGAACTCCTGACCTCAGGTGATCTGCCTGCCCTCGCCTCCCAAAGTGCTGGGATTACAGGCGTGAGCCACCGGGCCGGCCCTTTTCTTTTTATATCTTAATGGTCAGTTTAAACAAGCTGAGGCAAAGGGCAAGGGAAATCTTTATAGGACCTTGTAACAGTAGTAGCAATTGAAGCACCCAACTCTTAAGTGTTGTAAAAGAAAGTATATTAGTACTCTGGTAAGATGTTTGGAAAATAAAGATGTTCTAATTGATTTGTTTTTCTAAGACTACCAGAGCGAGCACAAAAGAACCAGCGGGTAGGCAAGGGTAGGAGCAAAACTGCAAATTTATTTATTTATTTATATTTATTTATTTTTTTTTTGAGGCAGAGTCTTGCTCTGTCGCCCAGGCTGGAGTGCAGTGGCCAGATCTCAGCTCACTGCAAGCTCCGCCTCCCGGGTTTACGCCATTCTCCGGCCTCAGCCTCCCGAGTAGCTGGGACTGCAGGCGCCCGCCATCTCACCCGGCTAGTTTTTTGTATTTTTTAGTAGAGACGGGGTTTCACCGTGTTAGCCAGGATGGTCTCGATCTCCTGACCTCGTGATCCGCCCATCTCGGCCTCCCAAAGTGCTGGGATTACAGGCGTGAGCCACCGCGCCCGGCCTGCAAATTTATTTTTGGTCACCTAGCTTCAGGGAAGAAGGTGGGTAGGGAGAGGTCCGCCTCCGGCAAAGGAGGCCAAGAGAGTCGCCCTGTGGAGCTCTCGGACGGAGTTCCTAATGCAGTCCCGAAAGGAGTGGGGGGCTGGGAAGTCCGTGCGGGAGGCTCACCAGGAGCAGCTTTTCTAGGAGTGGGAGGGCAATAGGTGGGGCACGGGCATGTCGGGGGGCGTTCTGCAGGTGCGACCAGGTAAATCTTGGTCTCTTCGGATTGACGTCACCTGGCGCATGCCCGGTTGGTCTGCACCTTCCCGGGCGCCGGCTGCATTTTCGCGCGCTCGGGAAAAGTTGGTGATGAAGAACCCGGAAGTGCGCCATCTTGCGTCCGTTCGTCCAAACCTTGAGCAATGATAGAAGGCCCTTCGTTGCACTCTGTCTTTCCAATGTGGCTTTTATGCTTCCTTGGCAATTTGCTCAGTTTATTCTTTTTACACAGATAGCATCATTATTTCCCATGTATGTTGTGGGATACATTAAACCAAGCAAATTTCGGAAGATCATTTATGTGAACACGATTTCAGTTATCCTTAGTTTCATTTTGATGTTTGGAAATTTAATGTACTTATCTTCTTATTATTCTTCATCTTTGTTAATGACGTGGGCAATAATTCTAAAGAGAAATAAAATTAAAAAACTGGGAGTATCTGAACTCAACTTGTGGCTAATTCAAGGTAGTCCCTGGTGGTCTAGTGGTTAGGATTCGGCTATTAAGCGAAAAGTTGGTGATGAAGAACCTGGAAGTGTGCCATCTTGCCTCCATTTGTCCAAACACTAATAAGATTGTATCTTGAATTGTTGTGCATTTTAATTATTCATGCACAGTATGCCTCCCCCAACCCCAAATCTCATCAGACACAATCTCTTGAGATTTACAGAGGGAGCAAATATGAAGAAAACAAAGTTCTCCATTCCTGTATCCCATTCCCACGTTTTCTAGTTGATTGAGGCAAAATGATATCCCCAGAGAACACATGTGTAATGTGGTACATATTGTTTTCAGCTAAGCCACTCCTTGGTCAAATTACTGACACATCAGTTTATACTTGCCCTTTCCACCTGACACAGACAGCAGCCAGAGATTTGGTTCAGTGAATTTAGGGCTTAGAAAGGCAGTTTGCAGTGCTGCAAGTCACAGAAGGTCATTCTGAAACACTTGTATACTTGTTAATCACTTGAATAGGGAGATTTGAACAATCTACTCCTTTCTTTTTTCAGGCCTGCTCCTAGGACCTCTGACATACAAATGAATGCCAGCGTGCTCAGGAGCTCAACTTTTACTTCATCTGTTATTAACCTTCAACCACAGGACAGTAACATCTGTTCCTTTTATCCCAATTTTACATGCGACATTCTTAGCCATATTTACAGTGTTTTTTTTTTTTTTTTTTTTCTTTGAGGCAGAGTTTCACTCTTGTTGCCCAGGGTGGAGTACAGTGGCATCTTCCCGGCTCACAGAAACCTCCGCCTCCCAGATTCAAGCGATTTTCCTGCCTCAGCCTCCTGAGTAGCTGGGATTACAGGCATGCGCCACCACGCCCAGCTAATTTTGTATTTTTAGTAGAGACGGGGTTTCTCCATGTTGGTCAGGCTGGTCTCGAACTCCTGACCCCAGTTAATCCACCCACCTCGGCCTCCCAAAGTGCTAGGATTACAGGCGTGAGCCACGGTGCCCGGCCTACACTGTGTTTTTATGCACATCATTATACCCTGTTGTAGGGCTATAAAGATCCTACTGTGGTAGAATTGGCAATAGGTTGAGGGATTAGGACAAAAGGATGTAGAAAACCGCAGATCTAGAGATGCATAGCTATTCTCATAACCTAGGAAGAGAGGTACGTTTCTCCGTCATCAATAGCTGAACACTCCTTCTGCTTGTAAGTATTGAATCCACAAAGTTACTATATGCAAACATATAGCCCTTGCCTTCAGGCCAAGCCGTAGTTACGCAGAAGGCTTGAAAAAATCACAGATTTAATATTTGTGGTTCCAGCTGTTCGGGACCAATTCCCAGACTCCACGACATGTAACCATTTCTAATTTTGCTAGGACACAGTTTGATGCTTAGGTTTTAAGGCTGGTGTGCCAGACGTTATCAAGTGGTTTGTGAGAGTAGCCCTATGTCTCCACTGGGTAGAGTAGCTGGGTCGCAAGGATCATGAAGAGATGAAGAAATGACTGTGAAAAGCCAACTAGCTAGCCTCGGTGATAGTAAGCAAAAGTATACAAACACACTAAGGAAGTTACCCTTTGTATTGTCAAAGGTTTCAGTTTTGTGTAAGGTTGTGATTCACGCGGAGTTAATCCCCATCACTAAAACCCTTTTTGATTCGCTGCAAATAGATAATCTGTGGAAGACATTTTGGCTTTTCTCGCTAGCAGAAAATGTGAGGCTTCTTCAGGTTTTTCCTGTTCATTGTTTCATGGGAGCATCTTCCCCAAAACATTGCAAAACTCAAAAGTTTTCAGATTGATGTGGCAGAGAAAGCACTGATCTCGGCTTCAGGAGCTAAATTTTCTAGTCCTGACTGTGCCACTAACAGACTGTGGGACTTCAGACAAATACATTCCTTTCTCGGGTTTCCTCTTATGTCAAACGGACAGCGAGAAAAGGATCACGATGAACCAGGGACCAACTTCACGATTAAAACCTAAGACTTCAGGGACGGACATCTGTCCGTTCCCGGCTACACCTCCGGCCCACCTGGCCCACCGCAAACTGCGCGAGGCCCCTCTCCACCGTCGCCAGGCCCGCAGCCTCGCGCTAAGCCGTTGGTCGTTAACATCTTCCCCGCAATAGGCGGGGCGGAGGGCTTCAGCTTCCGGGGACAAATAGCGAGGCGGCGCGTGGCGGTACCCACTGGCGTCAGCGAGGGCCTGCCCACGCACCCGCCCACCGCGCGCCGGACAGTACCCACGTCGAAGGACTTCCCAGCCCTAGCAGTGAACACTGGGAAGTCCCCAAAAGGCTCTGCTGGGCCGAGAAGACCAGTTCAGAGTGGGGGAGGGGAAGAGAAACTAAACTATTTATGCTGATCAGTGCATGCTTCCTTTGTGGAGATTGGCCAGGGTTTTACTCTAGTAACCAATCACTTCATAACAAGGGTGGGACAGTTGAGATCTTTCACACTCATTGGTTGAGAAGTTGCGGCGCAATGGAAGGACTTAAACCGAGAGTATCCGGGATTATTTTTCCCCGCCGTGCGGTGCGTGTCCCGGAAGTGACGCACGGCCAAGGCCGGGCGGCCGCCCTGCCCCCGCTTCCTTTCACGCTGTCGCTGCCCTTAGGGGGTTGTAGCCACTGTGCCCGGAGGGAGGCGGCGGTGGCCAGTAATGCCTGGGAAACTCCTCTGGGGGGACATTATGGAGCTGGAAGCACCCTTGGCGGAGTCCGAGAGCCAGAAGAAGGAGAGGCAAAAGGTGCGCTGAGCATGGGCCGCGCCTCCTTTTGGGCTGCGCCGGCTTGGGCGGGGAGGGGAACTGTCTGTCCCTGATGATGGCCTGTCAGAACCGGGCCGGATCATCTGAGGGCCTCCCTTCGCGTCGCCCTCGGCCCTCTGAGGTCGCTCAGGGACCGTTTCCACTTCCACACTCCCGACCTGGATAAAGATGGCCCTGGGCTTTGGGCCTCCCCACCGCGTGGCCCCCCAGCCCTTCCCGTTGGCGCCTGAATCTCAGAGATGGGCAGACTCAAGCTCCCATCACCGTGGAATCTGTTCTTTCTCTCCTGAAGCAGTGACGCCTGTCATTTCGTTCTCATTGGCCCTGTTAGAAGATGATTAAGAACAAATGATTGCTTTGAATATGTGTTGCTTCTGTCACCCTGTCCCCTGTGCAAGAATCCTGGGGAAAGCGATCTTAGGTTTACAAACCTCAATAACTATAGAGGCTTAAGGAAAAGTATCACAGTGAGCCTTGCCAGGATTTGTCAGTGATGGAGATCGTGTGGGTTGCATTATTAATAGCTTTTACGGTCAGTATTTTCATTCAATCCCCAGGTGTTTTTAAACCTGATTTGTACTATTTGCTGGGCACCAAGGAGGTTAAACTAAATAAGTAAAGAAATGGTCCCTGCTCTCAAGGAGCCTCTAGAGGAGTTGTAGTCTTTCCTCCTCCCACCCCCATGGCCTCCAAAAAAAAAAAAAAAAAAAAAAGATAGGAAAAGGAAAAAACATCCTGAAATGCTCAGAGGATCACAAGGTGCTGAAAAATGCCCAGGTAAAATTATTACTGGAGACATGTGACCTGGAAAAAAATCAGCTGAAGAGGCTAAGGTGGCAGTATTCGGAGGCTGACATTCGACCAAAGAATGAGATTTACTTTGTATAGCCTTAGAAAGCAGAATCTACCTCTCTGACCTTATCACTAAGGTAAACTTGCCATTCCAGCTAACACTTTTCTTTTATTGTGCTAAAATATACATAACATTTATCATTTTAACCATTTTTAGGTATATAGCTCTGTGACATTAAGTATATTTACATCGTTTTGCAGCTGTCACCGCCATCCATCTCCAGAACTTTTCATTGTCCCAGACTGAAACTCTGTGCCCATTAAACACCCACTTCTCATTCCTCTCTCCTTCCACTCCCGGCAACCACCATTCTACTTTCGCTCTGTGAATTTGACTACTGAAGCTACCTAGAGTGTAAGCAGAAAACCAAGCAGGTATTTTTAAAAAGGCTTCTTTTGAAATTCTTATGTTTTACATCCAAATCCTGTCCACCTGTCAAGGCCTAGTTTATGTCTTTCCTAACAACCCTAGTGTACAGTTACCTAGTTTCAGTGGCTATCTTTATCATTTGATTGACATTTATTATGCGTTTCTATGTAAAATTAGTTCGTTTTTCCTATATTATGCCACATATTTCCGAAAAGTTCTTGAGGAAAATGACCAAATCTTTGTCCATCCTTATGTTTCACTATATTGTTGTAAATTGGTGGCTTTCACATTGTAAATTCTCCAGAAATATGTGTTGACGGCCCTTTAACTATGAAAGATAACCAGAGATTTGGAAACAGATTGGAATACCAACTAAAAGAAATGGAGCATTATTAGAATACTGGTCTGGTGGCTAGCGGCAGTGGCTCATGCCTGTAATACTAGCACTTTGGAATGCTGAGATGGGAGGATTGCGTGAGCCTTGGCCTCCTGAAGTGCCGGGATTACAGACATAAACCCCTGGGCCTTACCAGTTTCAATAGTTTCTACAATGACAGTGTATTTTTTGTTTGTTTGTGTTTTGTAGATACGGAGTTTCACTGTGTTGCCCAGGCTAGTCTTGAACTCCTGGGCTTAAGTGATCCTACCACCTTGGCCTCCCGAAGTGCTGGAATTACAGGCATGAGCCACCATGCCTGGCCAACAGTGTTTATTTTTGTAATTTTTTTTTAATCAAAAAAAGGTAACAGCAGCATTGAGGTTTGTTTAAATGGCATGCAATTTGAATTTGAAATTATTTTTTATCTAATTCCATGTTTGAAATTGTTAGTGTGTGTTTCTTTAAACACATGAACAGTAAAACTTACTGGGTAGACACACTGTTTTTGTTCTATGTGCACATTAGTGTACAGAGTTTTCAATAAATGTTAAATGGTATCATGCTAACCTGTATATATGTTAAAGAAATCTTCAAGCTTACAGTAACTTTCTCTTGTATTAGCAACCTAAATAAAAAAAGCTTTCAAAAGCTATAGAATAAATTTTTAACTTATTTTCAGAAAAACTTTTACATTCCTCATTGTGTAATTTCTTTTAGCTTAGTTTATGGGCTTGTGTTAATCTTTATAATTTTGTCTACATCTGTATGATTTAGATTAATAAATAACCTTTTTGGCTGGGCATAGTGGCTTATGCTTGTAATCCCAGCAGTTTGGGAGGCCAAGGCAGGAGGATCTTTCTTTTTTTTTTTGAGACGGAGTTTCTCTGTTGTTGCCCTGACTGGAGTGCAATGGCGTGATCTCAGCTCACCACAACCTCCACCTCCTGGGTTCAAGCGATTCTCCTGCCTCAGCCTCCCGGGTAGCTGGGATTACAGGCATGCACCACCACACCTGGCTAATTTTGTATTGTTAGTAGAGACAGGGTTTCTCCATGTTGGTCAGGCTGGTCTTGAACTCCTGACCTCAGGTGATCCACCTGCCTCAGCCTCCCAAAGTGCTGAGATTACAGGCATGAGCCACTGCGCCTGGCCAAGAGGATCTCTTGAGGCCAGGAGTTTCAGACCAGCCTGGGTAACATGGTGAGACCCTGTTTCTACGAAAAATAAAAAACTAAGTGAGCATGGTGGTGTGCGATTGTGGTCCTAGCTACTTGGAAGGCTGAAGTGGGAAGGATTTGAGCCCGGCGGTTGAGGCCACAGTGACCTGTGAATGGTGCCACTGCACTCCAACCTGGGCAACGGAGTGGGACCCTGTCTCAAAAACAAAAGAAAAAAAAGAGTGTTCCACTAAGTTTCCTTGTAAGTGAATCTGTACAAAATTAAAAACAGTAAATGAAGAAGAGTTGAATATAAATTATATGATTTAGGCCATTGATTTCATTTTTACAGACCTTAACACGTGAACAGAAAGAAGGAGCCTTCTCCAATTTTCCTGTTTCTGAAGAGACGATAAAGCTTCTGAAAGGTATGCGGTTTTGTTGTTGTTGTTGTTGTTGTTGTTTTGAGACAGAGATGGAGGTTGCAGTGAGCTGAGATCGTACCACTGCACTCCAGCCTGGGCAACAGATTGAGACTGTCTCAAAAAAAAAAAAAGAATAAGACTAAAAAAGCAGCTTTGTATATTTTGTAACGGTTGAAAGTTTTGCAGTAAGAACGTAGAATATGTCAGTAAAAAAAATTGATAAGGACATTTTCAAACATATAAAATTGAATAGTAAATTGAATAGAAAGATTGAACAGTATAAAGAACACATTACCTATTACCAGTCTTTAACAATGATCTTTTCTTCACCCCTTTATTTGGAACAATCCCAGTCATCATTTCATCTTCAAGTAATTGTATATATTTCTAAAATGATAACTAAGGACTCTTTAAAACCAGAGTCATTGTCACAGTAGAAGAAAAACAGTAATTTTTTTTTTTTTTTTTTTGAGATGGAGTTTCACTCTTGTTGCCCAGGCTGGAGTGCAGTGGTATAATCTCAGCATGCTGCAACTTCTGCCTCCCTGGTTCAAGCGATTCTTCTGCTTCAGCCTCCCAAGTAGCTGGGATTACAGGCGCCCACCACCACACCTGGCTAATTTTTTGTATTTTTAGTAGAGACGGTTTTTCACCGTATTGGCCATGCTGGTCTCGAACTCATGACCTCATGTGACCTGCCTGCATTGGTCTGTCTGTTGAAGTGCTGGGATTACAGGCGTGAGCCATTGCACCTGGCCTAGTAATTCTTTAATATCATTAAATACCTAGTGTGCATATTGCCATTGCTGTCTTTTTTAAATAGTTTGTTTGAATCTGGATCCAAATACAATTCTTACATTGCTACTGATTGATATGAGTCTTAAACCTTTTATAATCTATAGTTCCTTCTTTTTCTTTGCAATTTTCTGTTATAAAAACTCATTTGTTGGCCAGGCACGGTGGCTCACACCTGTAATCCCAGCACTTTGGGAGGCCGAGGCCGGTAGATCACCTGAGGTCAGGAGTTTCAGACCAGCCTGACCAATGTGGTGAAACCCCGTCTCTACTAAAAATGTAAAAATTAGCAAGGCATGGTAGCACATGTCTGTAGTCCCAGCTACTTGGGAGGCTGAGAAAGGAGAATTGCTTGAACCCGGGAGGCGGAGGTTGCAGTGAGCTGAGATCGTGCCACTGAACTCTAGCCTGGGCGACAGGGTGAGACTCCATCTCAGAAAAAAACAACAGAAAAACTCATTTGTCTTATGAGTTTCCCATAGTCTGTTTTGTCGATTTGCATCCCTGTGGTTTTTATTTTTATTTTTTTACTGTTAACACCACTCAAAGATGTGGTGGATTTTCTTGTTTTTTCATGTTGTGTTTTTGTTTTTGTTTTCTTGTCGCCCAGGCTGGAGTGCAATGGCACAGTCTCGGCTCACTGCAACCTCTGCCTCCAGGGTTCAAGCGATTCTCCTGCCTCAGCCTCCTGAGTAGCTGGGATTACAGGCGCCTGCCACCATGCCCAGCTAATTTTTTTTTTTTTTTTTTAGACGGAGTCTTGCTCTGTCTCCCGGGCTGGAGTGCAGTGGCCGGATCTCAGCTCACTGCAAGCTCCGCCTCCCGGGTTCACGCCATTCTCCTGCCTCAGCCTCCGGAGTAGCTGGGACTACAGGCGCCCGCCACCTCGCCCGGCTAGTTTTTTTTTTGTATTTTTAGTAGAGACAGGGTTTCTCCGTGTTAGCCAATTGGTCTCGATCTCCTGACCTTGTGATCCGCCCGTCTCGGCCTCCCAAAGTGCTGGGATTACAGGCTTGAGCCACCGCGCCCTGCCGCCCAGCTAATTTTTGTATTTTAGTAGAGATGGGGTTTCACCACGTTGGCCAGGCTGGTTTGAACTCCTGACCTCAGGTGATCTATCTGCCTCAGCCTCCCAAAGTGCTGGGATTACAGGCGTGAGCCACCATGCCCCGCCTATATATATAAGTAGAGTGCCATATTTACAATTTTTAAAATTGAGGTAAAATTCACATAACTAAAACTAAACCATTTTAAAGTGTACAATTCAGTGTCATGTAGTACATTTACAATGTACAGCCATCGTTTCTATCTAGTTCCAAACATTTTCATCACCCCAAAAGGAAACCCCACAACCAGTAAGCAGTTACTCCCCATTCCCTCCTTTTTCTTTTTTTTTTTTTTGAGATGGAGTTTAGCTCTGTTGCCCAGGCTGGAGTTCAGTGGCGTGATCTTGGCTCACTGCAACCTCCACCTCCCGGGTATAGCTGGGACTACAGGTGCCCACAACTAAGTTTTTGTATTTTTAGTAGAGATGGGATTTCACCATGTTGCCCAGGCTGGTCTCGAACTCCTGACCTCAGGTGATCCGCTGGCCTTGGCCTCCCAAAGTGCTGGGATTACAGGCGTGAGCCACTGTACCCAACCTCCATTCCCTCCTTTCTTTATCCACTGTCAATCACTAATCTGCTTTTTGTCTCAATGGATATACCTGTTTTGGATATTTCGTGTACAGTCATGTGCTGCATAACGATGTTTTAGTCAGTGATGGACCATATATACAATGGCACATATTCGATGGTTGTCCCATAAGATTATAATGGAGCTGTCCTATACAGGTGTATCAGTTTTTATCTTTTATGCTGTGTTCTTACTGTACCTTTTCTGTGTTTAGATATGTTTAGAGACACACATACTTACCATTGCCTACAGTGTTCAGTACAGTAACATGCTGTTTAGGTTTGTAGCCTAGGAGCGATAGGACATATATAGCCTAGGTGTGTGTAGTAGGCTATACCCTAGGTTTGTGTACGTACGCTCTGATATTTGCATAATGATGAAGCCGCCTAACAATGCATTTCTCAGAACGTATCCCTGCCATTAAGCAATGCGTGACTGTAAATGTAATCATACCATATGTGACTTTTTATGTCATTTCATTCATTTAGCGTAATGTTTTTGAGGTTCATTCATATTGTAATTTTTATTATGTACAATGAAATGCAAAATCTTGTGTACATTTGCCTATTTTTGAAAAATTCATATGTGTGTAACCCAAACCCTTATCAGCATATCAATATTGCCATCATCCCAGAAAGTTCCCTCATGCCCCTTCCCAGTCGGTATCCCCGGTTCAGAGACAACCACTGTTCTGATTTTTCTTCCGCAATTGATTGGTTTTGCCTGTTCTGGAACTTCATATAAATGGAATTATACTGTGTGTGCTCATTTTCTGTTAAGACTTTATTCGGCATTTTTTTAAGGTTCATATTGTTCCATGTGTATCAGTAGTTGGTTTCTTTTAATTGCTGACTGGTATTCTGTTTGAATATACTGCAGTTTGTTTATTCTTTCATCAGTTTATTGATGGCCATTTGTCTATATTGTTTTTAAGTGCTGCTGAGGAGAGTCTTTGTCTTACAGTCTCCCAGGAAGGCTAATTCTTGACTGGATAGAAAAAGTACACAAGAGAAGTATTTTAAAATAATTTTAATGAAGCAAATACTGTGATATTTTCTTTCTTCAAAGCATTTGGCCATCCAGTGTCATTGGTCTCAGAGGCCGGCAGTTATTGGAGATGTCCTTCAAGTCTACAGTGGGTCTGAAGGGAGGGCTATTATTTTCTGTGAGACCAAAAAGAATGTAACTGAAATGGCCATGAATCCACACATAAAACAGGTAAGTCTTTTCTTCATGCTTTCTGTAATTGAAATTATGGGGATGAATCACTGAACGAAAATTATATTGTCCTTTGTGGACCAGATTTCATAGTCATTCTCAAAATTGAGTTGTAAGGCTGGGTGTGGTGGCTCACACCTGTAATCCTGTGACCTGGTAAGTCAGGATAGATTTTATCAGTTTTGTTTGTTTGTCTTGAGACAGGGTCTCCCTGTTATGCCCAGGCTGGAGTACAGTGGGACAATCATGGCTCACTGCATTCTTGACTTCCTGGGCTCAGGTGATTCTCCCACCCCAGCCTCTTGAGTAGCTGGGACTACAGGCACGTGCCACAATGCCCAGCTAATTTTTTGTGTATTTTGTAGAGATGAGATTTCACCATGTAGCCCAGGCTGGTCTTGAACTCCTGGGCTCAAGGAATTCCCCCCTGACCCCACCCCGGCCTTGTAGCCTGCCAAAGTGCTGGGATTATGGATGTGAGCCATCACACCTGACCTCTATCAGATTTTATCATTTTTTTTTTAAGACTTTGAAAATGTGATCTGGAAAATATAAAAGTTGAAACAAAATGAATTTCTATGGGTAAGAGAGGGTAATATTTTAGAGTTGTGTTATAAAACTGCAAATTTTTATTGAATTACTAAATCAGAATACTAAATCCATGTGTCTTTTTCTTTCTCAAAAAGTATCTTTTGGCTGGGTGCGGTGGCTCACGGCTGTAATCCAGCACTTTGGGAGGCCAAGGCAGGTGGATCGCCTGAGGTCAGGAATTCAAGACCAGCCTGGTCAACATGGTGAAACCCCATCTCTACTAAAAATATAAAAATTAGCCGGTGTGGTGGTGGGTGCCTGTAATCCCAGCTGCTCAGGGGTCTGAGGCAGGAGAATCGCTTGAACCCAGGGTTGGAGGTTGTGGTGAGCTGAGATCATGCCACTACACTCCAGCCTGGATGACAGAGTGAGACTCTGTCTCAAAAAAAAAAAAAAAAAAGAAATAACCTTTTATAGAAAATGTCAAACATGTACAAAAGTTGATAGAATCACGTAAGGAACCCCTATGTATTCATCCTCCAGCTTCAATAATTATTTTATCTATATGCTAACCTACCTCCTCTTTCAGAATTATTTTGATGCAAACCCTAGATATCATATTATTATATCCATAAATGTTTGGATATGTATCTCTAAAAGAAAAGGATCAAAAAAAAAAAACCAACAATACTGTTATCACTTCTAAAAAATTAATATTTCAAAATATTAATTTTACATTATCAATTGTCTTAGAAATATTTATTTTCTTTTATTGTTTGTTTTCTTGAATCTGGGTCCAAATAAGATTTTTACATTGTGTGATTATTAAGTTGCTTTTAATATATAGATTTCTCCTTTATGTATTTTTTATAGCTTTTTTTGTTTAAGAAACTACATTGTCATAAATCTAGAGTATTGCTTCCCCATGATGTCATTTAACATGTTCCTCTGTCTTCTATATTTTCTGAATATTCAGATTTGTTTGTTTGCTTGTTTAGGGCAGAACTGCTTCATAGGTGGTGTACTTCTGGCAGGAGATATATGTGTCTAGTTCTTTTTGTGATGCTAACATCCACCAATAATCAGTGCCATCAGTCCTTATGTCAGTGTCTCCAGTCATTTTTGTTGTTTGTGACTTGTTATTGGGTAGATTCCTGAGAAAGGGCTCATGGAAACAGTACTGCCTATTGATAATATCTTTTTTTTTTTTTTTTGAGGCGGAGTCTCGCTCTGTCACCCAGGCTGGAGTGCAGTGGCCGGATCTCAGCTCACTGCAAGCTCTGCCTCCCAGTCCCACGCCATTCTCCTGCCTCAGCCTCCTGAGTAGCTGGGACCACAGGCGCCTGCCACCGCGCCCGGCTAATTTTTTTATATTTTTAGTAGAGACAGGGTTTCACTGTGTTAGCCAGGATGGTCTCGACCTCCTGACCTTGTGATCCGCCCGCCTCAGCCTCCCAAAGTGCTGGGATTACAGGCTTGAGCCACCGCGCTTGGCTGATAATACCTTATATGTGACTTTATACCTGAAAATTATTTTGGCTGTATATAAAATTCTTGGTTCACATTTTCTTTCCTTCATTGTCTTAAGTATGTTACTTTACTGTTTTTGGAACAAAGCATCGCTATAAAAAGTGAGATGCCAGTCTAATCTTTTTTCCTTATATGTGATTTTCTTAAAATCTTTTTTCTAAGTGATTTCCTTTAAAAATCAGTGGTTTTACTAAAATATATTTTTGTGGTGTTCTTTGTCAGTTTTTCTGGGTACTCAGTGTGCGCTTTCAATTTGTAGTTTCATATGTATTTTTTAAAAGTTTCATCAAAATTTTCTTGAATTACAATTTTTAGCGTTTGGTTTTCCAGTTGCTTTGGTTTTCTTCTTTAAGGACTCTTGTTGTGCATATGTTGGCTCTCTTTTTCGAATCTCCTTTGTCACATCAAATCTTTTTCATCTTTTTCCTTATTCAGTTTTCAAAATTTCTCTTTTTTTTAAGAGATAGGATCGTGCTGTGTTGCCCACATGGGAGTGCAGTGGCTATTCACAGATGTAATCATGGCACCTGATAGCTTTGAGCTCCTATAGCTGGGACTGTAGGCATGCACCACTACACATGCCTCAAAATTTCCCATTTTTAAGAAATCTGTTGTGTTTATTCGATCTTTTACTCTTTCTCATATAGTCTTCATTTGTGAAGTTATCTTTTACTTCTACTTCTTTCTTGAGTTATTTTATCTCATTGAAAAACTGAAAAGTTTTTCTTAATTTGATTTTTATTATTCACCATAGCATTAAAATTTTTTCTTTTAGCAGGCATAGTGGCTCACACCTGTAATCTTAGCACTCTAGGAGCTAAGTCAGGAGGATTGCTTGAGCCCAGGAGTTCAAGACAAGCCTGGGCAATGTAGCGAGACCCTGTCTCTACAAAAAATTTAAAAATTAGCCAGAGGTGGTGGTGTGTGCCTGTAGTCCCAGGTACTTAGGAGGCTGAAGTGGGAGAACTTTATGAGTCCAGGAGCTAGAGGTTACAATGAGCTATGATCATGACGCTGTACTCTATCCTGGGTGACAAATAGAGTCACCCAGGACTTTTTTTTTTTTTGAGAGTCTCCATCTATTGCCCAGGCTTGAGTGTAGTGGTACAATCTCGGCTCACTGCAACCTCTGCCTCCTGGGTTCAAGCGATTCTCCTGCCTCAGCCTACATGTGCTGTGTGCCACTACACCCTGCTAGTTTTTGTACTTTTAGTAGAAACAGGGTTTCACCATATTGGTCAGGCTGGTCTCAAACTCCTGACCTCGTGATCCGACCGCCTCGGCCTCCCAAAGTGCTGGGATTACAGGTGTGAGCCACCGCACCCAGCTGAGTATGACCCTTTCTCTAAAAAAAAAAAAAAAAAAAAAAATCTGTGTTTGTGTGTGTATAGATATAATTTTTAAAACTTTTATGTATTATGTATTTAATATATATATTTTATTTATGTATATATTTTTTTCTGAGATGGTGTCTCTGTCACCCAGACTGGAGTGCAGTGGCATGATCTTGGCTCACTGCAGCCTTCACCTCCCAGGTTCAAGTGATCCTTCCACCTCAGCCTCCTGAGTACCTGAGACCACAGGTACGTGCTACCATGCCTGACTAAGTTTTTATTTTTGTTGAGATGGGGTCTCTCTAAGTTGCCCAGGCTGCTCTCAATCCTGAGCTCAAGCGATCCACTTGCCTCTGCCTCCTAAAGTGCTGGGATTACAGGCGAGAGCCACTGTGCCCAGCCAATATATGATATATATGTATATTTTATTTTATTTCTTTTTTTTTTTTTTGAGACGCAGTTTCACTCTCACCCAGGCTGGAGTGCAGTGGCAAGATCTCGGCTCACTGCAACCTCCTCCTCTTACGTTCAAGTGATTCTTATGCCTCAGCCTCCAGAGTAGCTGGGATTACAGGTATGCACCACCATACCCGGCTAATTTTTGTATATTTAGTAGAGATGGGGTTTCACCATGTTGGCCAGGTTGGTCTCGAACTGCTGACCTCAAGTGATCTGTGTGCCTCAGCTTTCCTAAGAACTGGGATTATAGGCATGAGCCACCGTGCCCGGCCATATATGTTTGTTTGAGTTCATTCAAAATGGTATGATTTTATTTGTTTTGTGGATAAGCTTTTCTAGATCACTTTATTGGTGGAGATAGTCTGCTTTTTTATTTTTATTTTTTTTGTGAGACGGAGTCAATCTCTGTGGCCCATGCTAGAGTGCAGTAGTATGATGTCAGCTCACTGCGACCTCTGCCTCCCAGATTCAAGCAATTCTCCTGCCTCAGCCTCCAGAGTAGCTGAGATTACAGGCACCGGCACCACGCCCAGCTAATTTTTGTATTTTTAGTAGAGATGGGGTTTCACCATGTTGGCCAGGCTGTCTAGAACTCTTGACCTCAAATGATCCGCCCGCCTAGGCCTCCCAAAGTGCTGGCATTACAGGCATCAGCCACCGTGTCTGCCAAAATTTTTTTTTTTTTAAGAGACAGGGGTCCCGCCGTGTTGCCAGTGTTGGAGTGCCTTGGCTATTCACAGACACAATAATTGCACATTGCAGCCTCTAACTCCTGGCCTTAAGGGATCCTCTCTCATCAGCCTCCTGAGTAACTGGGATTACAGGCATGTGCCACTGCTCCCAGCTTATTCTGCTGCTGCTTCTTTTTTTCCTTCCTAACTACTTTCTGTGAGAGTTGAGTGTGATCTTTTTCTGTTGCTCATTTTTAGATTAAGTTAAACTTTTTGAACTGTAGATGGGAAGGCATTGGTGAGAATACTTCTGACGTCACAGCTCTAGAGCTGCTGCTTCTGTTATTTTTGTTAGTGCTTACAAATATAGTCTGTAAATTATATCTGAGTAAAGCTGTTTTTTTAAAAAGGTCTACTTTCTGAGCTCTAGCTGTGTCTTTCCTCACTTTTCTCTTTTTTTTCTTTCTTTGATCCTGTTATTCTTGGCATCCTTAGTTTAGATCCTCTGTCCAGCAGTTTCTCCTCAGTATGGGGCTTTGTCCCAGAAAGTGAGCATTGGCTGTTAGTTTAGAAAGTTCATATAGGACCCAGCTTGCTCCAGTCCCCGCAGACCTTAACTCTGACTCCTCATAATCACCCTCAAGTATATAAAAATCCTCCCAGGTTCAGCTGCTGTTGTCAACAATTTGTTTGAGAATATGCCTTCCAGGTAGCTTTTCATTAAGCTTTCAAGATGGCAGACCTGAAACACTAGGTCCCTGAATTGCCTGTTCTTAGGACTAGCAAATTTCCCCCACGTAGATACAAGAATTTATCCTTCCCTGCTCATGTTTTTTTTTTTTTTTTTTTTTTTTTTTTTTTTGAGAAGGAGTTTTGCTCTTGTTGCCCAGACTAGAGTGCAATGGCAGGATCTTGGCTCACCACAACCTCTGCCTCCCGGGTTCAAGTGATTCTCCTGCCTGTCTCCCAAGTAGCTGGGATGACAGGCATGCACCACCACCATGCCCAACTAATTTTTTTTTGTATTTTTAGTAGAGACAGGGTTTCTACATGTTCGTCAGGCTGGTCTCGAACTCTCAACCTCAGGTGATCCACCCTCCCACAGTGCTGGGATTACAGGCATGACCCACCGCGCCCAGCCTCTGCTCCTGTTTTGGAAATGATGAGACCATTTTGTCACTTACTTGTTACATGTGTTGTCTGTGGATTTTTAGTTTTGTTATCGTAGTTGATATGTGTTATGTGGGAGCTAGAGACTCAGAGTTACTGTCTTCCCCAGTGTCATTTTAATTGTATAGCATTAGCTTTGATGTTTAAATGTCCAGTATAGGCCAGGCATGCCTATAATTCTAGCACTTTGGGAGGCTGATGTGGGAGGATCACTTGAGGCAGCATAATGAGACATCGTCTCTATAAAGTTAAAAATTTGCCAGGGTCGGCTGTAATGACTCACGCCTGTAATCCTAGCATTTTGGGAGGCCGAGGCAGGTGAACTTGCCTGAGCTCAGGAGTTCAAGACCACCCTGTGCAACATGGTGTAACCTGGTGTCCACTAAAATACAAAAAATTAGCCAGGTGTGGTGGTTTTTTGAGACGCAGTTTCACTCTATCACCTGTAGTCCAGCTATTTGGGAGGCTGAGACACAAGAATCACTTGAACCTGGGAGGTGGAGGTTGCAGTGAGCCGAGATCGTGCCATTGCACTCCATCCTGGGCAACAAAGCAAGACTCTGTCTCCAAAAAAAAAAAAAAAAATTAGCCAGGTGTGGTGGCATGTTCCTGTATTCCTGTCTACTTGGGAGGCTGAGGCAAGAGGATTGCTCGAGCCCAGGAGTTAGAGGTTGCAGTGAACTATGAACATGACACTGCATTCCAGCCTGGGTGCAAAGTGAGACCCTGCCTCTTTTTTTTTTTTTTTTGAGACAGAGTTTCACTGTCACCCAGGCTGTAGTGCAGTGGCGCCGTCTCTGCTCACTGCAAGCTCCGCCTCCCAGGTTCACGCCATTCTCCTGCCTCAGCTTCCCATGTAGCTGGGACTACAGGCGCCCACCACCACGCCCGGGTAATTTTTTGTATTTTTAATAGAGACAGGGTTTCATCGTGTTAGCCAGGATGGTCTCAATCTCCTGACCTCATGATCCGCCCGCCTCGGCCTCCCAAAGGGCTGGGATTACAGGTGTGAGCCACCGCTCCCAGCGAACCTATCTCTTAAAACAATAAAGGCTAGGGACCGTGGCTCACGCGTGTAATCCCAGCACTTTTGAGAGGCCGAGGTGGGCAGATCACGAGGTCAGGAGATCGAGACAATCCTGGCTAACACGGTGAAACCCCATCTCTACTAAAAAATACAAAAATTAGCCAGGCGTGGTGGTGGGCACCTGTAGTCCCAGCTACCTGGGAGGATGAGGCAGGAGAATGGCGTGAACCCGGGAGGCAGAGGTTGCAGTAAGCCAAGATCATGCCACTGAACTCCCGCCTGGGAGACAGAGCGAGACTCCGTCTCAAAAAAAATAAATAAAATAAAATAAAGTCCTCTATAAAACAGATAGATGCTAAATAGTGAAAGAGTGGTAGAGGGTAATTGATTTACCTTTCTTTTTGTTGCTTTAAAACATTCAGTAGCAGTTGTCTTGCAGAAGCTACTTTGAATCTTGAAGAAAGGCTAGGGGAGAATTCCCCTTTCAGTGGACAATAATCAGGCCACGGGCGGTGGCTCACGACTTTAATCCCAGTACTCTGGGAGGCCGAGGCGGCAGATCACCAGGTCAGGAGATCGAGAGCATCCTGGCTAATACAGTGAAACCCCATCTGTACCAAAAAATACAAAAAATTAGCCAGGCGTAGTGGCGGGCATCTGTAGTCCCAGGTACTCAGGAGGCTGAGGTAAGAGAATGGTGTGAACCTGGGAGGCAGAGCTTGCAGTGATCAAAGATCACTCCACTGCACTCCAGCCTACCTGGGGGACAAAGCAAGACTCTGTCTCAAAAATAATAATAGTAATAATAATAATAAGAGTAATCTGTTTCTGTGATTTGGAGAATGGAATTCTCCATTCTGCTGGGTGACTGCTATTTAGGTAGAAAGTACTAGTAGTATCTCATTACGAGTTATATGGTTTTTTATGGATTAACCAGAGACCCTGAATAGTTTCTTTTTTTTTATTTTTAAATTGTCATTTACTTGTAAAAAGTCAAGTTTTACTTGGCTTCTCCCAGAAACAAATGCCTTCTAAATTCTAAAAAGCTGGTTTTGGTGGTACACCTGTAATCCCAGCTACTCAGGAGGTTGGGGCGGGAGGATCGATTAAGCCCCAGGCAACACAGCAAGAACCCCCTCTCTAAATGAATGAATGAATGAATCATTAAACAGTCTCTCTCTCACGAAGAGAGAAACACACACGAACACACACACACACACACACATTTGGAAAAAAAATATATTCAAAAGTTGGAGACTGGAAACCATCACTGATATCATGAATGTAGTATGTTCCTCTTAGGACAAATTATCAAGTAAAAAAAAACCCTGTGTTCTTTTTTTTTTGAGACAGGATCTTACTCTGTCACCCAGAGTAAGATTGCACTTCATTGCTGAAGTGCAATGGTGTGATTATGGCTCACTGCAGCCTCAATCTCCTAGGCTCAAGTCGTTCTTCCACCTCAGCCTCCCAACCAGCTGGGACTACAGGCATGCGCCACCACACCTGGCTAATTTTTTATTTTTTGTAGAGAAAGGAGCTCCTTGTATTACCGAGGCTGGTCTCGAACTCTTTGCCTCAAGCAGTCCTCCCACCTCAGCCTCCCAAAGTGCTGGGATTACAGGCATGAGAAAAAATCCTGTGTTGCAATTGAAAAATTCACTATGAAAAACGGTCCAGCTTATTTAAAGTATATTTGTTTATAACTTTTTTTCAAAAGTTAGATGTTTCTTCTCTGGAAATATTTTTCTTAACTTGCGTTATATGATAACCACGTAAATTTATTTTCTTTCTTTCTTTTTTTTTTTTTGAGACGGAGTCTTGCTCTGTCGCCCAGGCTGGAGTGCAGTGGCCGGATCTCGGCTCACTGCAAGCTCCACCTTCTGGGTTCATGCCATTCTCCTGCCTCAGCCTCCCGAGTAGCTGGGACTACAGGTGCCCGCCACCTCGCCCAGCTAGTTTTTTTGTATTTTTTAGTAGAGACGGGGTTTCACTGTGTTAGCCAGGATGGTCTCGATCTCCTGACCTCGTGATCCGCCCGTCTCGGCCTCCCAAAGTGCTGGGATTACAGGCTTGAGCCACCGCGCCCGGCCTGTCTTTTTGTATTCTTGTCTGTACTTTAAATATTAGTATTCCTTACAGATCTGATTCTTACTCTACATATTTTTCATGGAGGAAAAACATAGTGATTAATAGCACAGACTTGGGAGTCAGATTGGGGTTTAAATCTCAGTTGTGCTACTTACTAGCATAATTTTGTACCTACGTACATATGCACACATACTTACGTACATATATTGTCCTGCTTTTAAGAAGTGGTATTTCAAGTACCTGCTTTTGGTGAAGAAAAAGTAAATTAAAAAAAAAAGTATTAGCCAGGTGTGGTGGCCCATACCTGTTATCCCAGCACTTTGGGAGGCCAGGGTAGAAAGGTTGCTTGAGCCCAGGAATTTGAGACTAGCGTGGGCATTTCATTTATATAGTAGATATATTTTTAAAGGGAGTCTTATGCATGAATTAAACATTTTAAAATGTATTATGGAAATTGTATTAATTAAGCTTCCTATTCAAAGGGATACTTTTGAGCCGGCTGCCATGGTTCATGCCTGTAATTCTAGCTACTCAGGAGGCTGAGGTGGGAGGATCTCTTAGCCCAGTATTTTGAGGTTGTAATGAGCTATGATTTTGCCATTGCACTGTAGCTTGGGCAACACAGCAAGATCCCATCTCTTAAATATAAATGAATAATAAAAGGATGTTTCCTGTCTTGGGAAGCCAAGACAGGAAAATTTATTGAGGCCAGGCATTCAAAAGCAGCCTGGGAAGCATAGCGAGAATCTGTCTCTACAACAAATAAAAAAATTGCCTAGGTGTGGTGGGACACACCTGTGGTCCAAGCTGCTGAGGAGGCTGAGGTGAGAAGCATTTCTTGAGTCCGGGAGGTCGAGGCTACAGTGAGCAATGATCATGCCACTGCACTCCACCCTGGGCGACAGAGTGAGACCCTGTCTCCAAAATAAATAAATAAAATTTAAAAGGTGGTATTAAAATTTTTTTTTTTTTTTTTTTTTTTTTTTTTTTTTTACCATTTTAAGATGTAGATGAGCGTCCCTGGCGTTGGCGTTGGCATCATCGTCCTGGTGCTGGTCTCTGTCCGCCAGGCGCTCCCGCACTCTTGCTGACCCTGCCGCCCGCAGCCCTGGCGCTCCCTGAGGGCCCTGCCGAGGCCACTTGCGCCCTGTGCCAGCGCGCGCCCTGGGAGTCGGTGGGCGCCGACTGCGGCCACCGCTTCTGTTGGGCGTGCGTGGTGCGCTTCTGGGCCGAGGAGGATGGGCCCTTCGCGTGCCCCGAGTGCGCTGACGACTGCTGGCAGCACGCCGTGGAGCCCGGCCGGCTCCCGCGCAGCCGCCGCCGCCTGGCGCCGGCGCGCAATGGCCGGGCCAGCGAGGCCTAGCTGCAGCTGCTGTGCCGCACTGACGCCGGCCCGCTCTGCGCCGCCTGCCGCCTGGCTGCGGGCCTCGAGCCACCCGAGTGGGAGCAGCGCTGGAGGAAGTTGCTGCGCGGCCAGGAGAACAAGGAGTCTGTGGAAATCATGAGAAAGGACTTGAATGACGCCCGGGACCTGCATGACCAGGCGGAGTCAGCAGCTGCAGTGTGGAAGGGACACGTGATGGACCATAGGAAGAAGGCACTGACCAACTACAAGAAGCTGCGGGCCTTCTTTGTGGAGGAGGAGGAGCACTTCCTGCAGGAGGCTGAGAAGGAGGAGGGGCTCCTCAGGGAGGGGCTTCTCCCTCAGGTCACTGCTCAGACAAAGCTGGAGACAAGCACCGGATCCTGGGCCTCAGCATGCTGCTGCAGTGATGGCGCCAACCCGCGGTAGTCCCAGAGCTGCAGGCAGGAGGATGGATCCTCATCTCCCTGGGAAGTGTCAGCGTGTGGCTGTCAGGGAAGCGTGGAAGGCGCCCGGCCTTGGGTCCATTTATATAGTTGTGTGTTTCAACAATGTCTCTTTATTCTTCACCCTGAGGTGTGAGGGTTTTGGGGGCTGCAAACACCTCCTGGTAGAGGCTGGACCTGAGGATCCTTCTGACCTGTGCCCGACCCTTCCTGAAGTCCTGGCCACAGCCCATCCTCCATGAGTCCCGGCAGCTCTGGGCCATGCCCTTCCTTGGTCACCCATCTGCCCCTCACCTTGTCATCCAGGGACCCAGACCCTGCACCTTCCATGCGGGCCCACAGATCCTTGGCAGGTACCTGAGGTGCACCATTGAGTGTCGAATTTGGGGTTAGCATCCAGAAAGAAGAACGCACATGAGGCTCTGTGAAGGCTGGAACTCAGGGCTTCAGGGAAGAGAAAGGAAGACGATTGCACCTTGATGCCTCCTGAGGAAGCGGCCCTCCTCTTGAGGTGGGCGTGGGCCCCACCCAGCGTTGTCAGTGTGGCTCTGTCCACGTCCCCCTTCCTGGCCCCCACCCTGCTTCTGTGTCTCCCAGGAGCCCTCCCTGTGCTCCACCTGCCTCCGCAGAAGGAACTCTCCGTTTCCCTGGGTGAGGGGACTGGCAGGTGGCAAACCCCATTTAGCCTCTCCGGGTCCTGCCATGGTGTCTCATCTTGCTGTTCTCTCTGGCTCTTTCTCTCTTCCCATTTCCTTTAGTAGTTGAATTTTGCAAAGCTTGTGGCAGTAGCTCAGTTGCCTGCAGCATCCTTGTGTGTAGATAAATTAGTGGACAGAAACTCAGCACTGGGGACAAGATTGCAAAGTCAGGGACATAGATGGAGGCAGACGTTGAGATTTGGGTATAGCTGGGCTTGTGAGCAGTGCCTGATTCCAGATGAAGCCTTTCAGCACTTCCGAGTCCCCGGCCTTTGGTGCGATGTGTGTGAGTTTGACCTACCCAGCGTGTGGGCTGGCTCAATGCTGAATAAAGTGGGTTTGTGTCAAAAAAAAAAAAAAAAAAAAAAAAAAGATTTAGATGGGCCAGGCACAATGGCTTACGTCTGTAATCCCAGCACTTTGGGAGGCCAAGGCAGGAAGATCACTTGAGCTCAGGAGTTTAAAACAAGCCCGGGCAACATAGTGAGACTTCGTCTCTATTTTACTAAAAAAAAAATTATTTAATTTCTTTTCTCGAAGCAAGGAGTCAATTAATATAGGAATATAGAAGTACAGATATGTATAGATAGATCTAATCACTCCTATGGCTCCAGTCATTGAGTATATGCTAATAACACCGAAATCTTTTTCTCACTGGGATCTGCCTCAAGAATACTAGACGTACTGGCTACAGACACACCAACCTTTATGTTCCTAAACCTAAATTAATTAACTTTCTACACTCCTATACCCACTCTGTCTCCAGTGTTCCCTAGAGCAAAATAATACATCTACCCATTGCTTAAACCAGAAATTTATGTGTCACTCTTGAATTTGTTCCTTACCCTTGGCCATCCAGCCAACTACATAGTATTTTTGGATTCTGTCTCCTGTGGTTTAAAGTGTTCCATTTATTTCTTTTTTCTTTTTTTTTTTTTTTTTTTTTTTTTTTTTTTTGAGATGAGTCTTGCTTTTTCGCCAGGCTGGAGTGCAGTGGCGCAATCTCGGCTCATTGCAACCTCCGCCTCCCGGGTTCAAGCGATTCTCCTGCCTAGCCTCCCAAATAGCTGGTATTACAGGCGTGTGCCACCACACCCTGCTCATTTTTGTATTGTTAGTGGAGATGGGATTTCACCGTGTTGGCCAGGGTGGTCTGGAACTCCAGCCTCAAGCAGTCCACCCATCTCGGCCTTCCAAAGTACTGGGATTACAGGTGTGAGCCACTGTGCCCAGTGGTTCCTTCCTTTCTTTCTCCCTCCCTCTCTCTCTCTCTCCCTTCCTCTTTCCCTCCCTCCCTTCCTTCCTGTTTCTCTCTTGTCAGCCAGGCTGGAGTGCAATTGTGTGATCTCGGCTCATTGGAACCTCCACCTCCTGGGTTCAAGCGATTCTCCTGCCTCAGCCTCCTGAGTAGCTGGGACTACAGGCACGCACCACCACACCCAGCTAATTTTTTTTTTTTTTAGTAGAGACGAGGTTTCACTATTTTGGCCAGGATAGTCTCAGTCCCTTGACCTCATGATCTGCCCACCTTGCCCTCCCAAAGTGCTGGGATTACAGGTGTGAGCCACTGCCCCCGGCCTCTTTTTTTTTTTTTTTTTGAAATGGAGTCTTAGCTCTTTACCGAAGCTGGAGGTGTAGTGTCACGATCTCGGCTCACTGCAAGCTCCACCTCCCGGGTTCACACCATTCTCCTGCCTCAGCCTCCCCAGTAGCTGGGACTATAGGCGCCTGTTACTCGGCTAATTTTTTGTGTTTTTTTAGTAGAGACGGGGTTTCACCATGTTAGCCAAGATGGTCTTGATCTCCTGACCTCGTGATCTACCTGCCTCAGCCTCCCAAAGTGCTGGGCTTACAGGTGTAAGCCACTACACCTGGCTTTTTTTTTTTTTTTTTTGGAGATGAAGTCCCACTGTGTCACCCAGGCTGGAGTACAGTGGTGTGATCTCGACTCACTGAAACCTCCGTCCTCTGCCCCCAGGTTCAAGTGATTCTCCTGCCTCAGCCTCCCAAGTAGCTGGGATTACAGGTGTGCACCACCACGCCCAGCTAATTTATGTGTTTTTAGTGGAGACGGATTCACCACGTTGGCCAGGCTGGTTTGGAACTCCTGACCTCAAGTGATCCCCCCACCTGAGCCTCCTAAAGTACTGGGATTACAGGTGTGAGCCACTGTGCCCAGCCTGGTCCATTTCTTCCCTTCCCCTTCCCCTTCCCTTTTTCTTTCTTTCTTTCTTTTGATGGAGTTTCGCTCTTGTCACCCAGGCTGGAGTACAATGATGTGATCCCGGCTCACTGCAACCTCTGCCTCCTGGGTTCAAGTGATTCTCCAGCCTCAGCCTCCTGAGTAGCTGGGATTACAAGTGCCCACCACCATGCCCGGCTAATTTTTGTATTTTTAGTAGAGACAGGGTTTCACCACATTGGCCAGGCTGGTCTCAAACTGCTGACCTCAGGTGATCCACCTGCCTTGTCCTCCAAAGTGCTGGGGTTACAGGCGTGAGCCACCGTGCCCAGCCTCTATTTATTTATTATACCAGTTGCAGAAGCTAAAAATCTGAGAATCATGTATAATATATCTCTTTCCTTTATACATCATTTCTACTACCTTGAGTATGTCCTTGCAATTTCATCAACTAGTAGTTCTTGAATTTGGTTATAGTTTAGTCTCTACTTACCTTTCCAGCATCATCTTATACTTCCCTCTCATTTTTTCATTTTGTGCACACTCCATGCATGCCATGCTTTTTTTGGGGGGCGGGGGGGAGAGACAGGATCTCACTTTGTCCCCCAGCCTGGAGTACAGTGGCACAATGGCTTATTGGAACCTCAACTGCTTAGGACCAAGTGATCCTCCCACCTCAGCCTCCCAAGTAGCTGGGACGACACAGGTGTGCCCCTACACCTGGCTAACTTTTTATTTTTTATAGAGATGGTGTATCCTTACGTAGCCTAGGCTGGTCTTGAACTCTTGGGTTCCAGCAATCCCCGCCTTGGCCTCCCAAAGTGCTGGGATTACAGGCATAAGCCACCATGCTGGTCAGCTCTTGAATTTGTAGTCTACCTTGCCTAGCAACTCCTACTCATCCTTCAGATCTCAGTCCAAAGCATCACTTTTTAGGGAATCCTTTCTTGCCTCAAGCTAAGTCAAGTTGTCCTTTATAAAGCCTCATTGCCTCTTAGACCCGTGCATCATCCATTACATTCATTGTCTAAATTTATTTGCATACCTAATTATTTGATTAATGTCCATCTTTCTGACCAGGATATAGACTATGAGGACAGAAGCAGTCTTATTTTTGTTCACCTTTTTATCCCTAGTGCCCAACATGTTGTAGGTCATTATATATTTGTGGAGTAATAGGTGGTCATTGCCACCATCTTAGTAAGGCCACCGATACCTCTTTATTTCCTTTTTTAGAAACAAGATCTTGCTCTGTCACCCAGGCTGGTGGGTGGGTGACGGAGCATTAGAAAAAAAATTATATATATAGAGAGAGACGGAATCTTGCTCTGTCACCCAGGCTGGAGTGCAGTGGCACAATCTCAGCTCACTGCAACCTCCACCTCCCAGGTTCCAGTGATTTTCTTGCCTCAGCTTCCCGAGTAGCTGGGATTACAGGCACCCGCCACCACACCTGGCTACTTTTTTAGTAGAGATGGGGTCTCACCATGTTGGTCTCGAACTCCTGACCTCAAGTGATTCTCCCACCTCAGGCCCCAAAGCACTGGGATTACAGGCATGAGTCACTGCACCTGACTAATTTGCATTTCTTCCACGCACTGTTAACTGCATACTCAATATCCAGTACCTTTTGTGCTAATGGAACCTTGATTTTGTTAGTCGGCTTAGCCTTAGGTGAGATACTCATGTTTGCAACCTCCCTGGCAGCCTGGGTTGCCATGTGACATAGTTCTAACCAATGAGCTGTAACCAAATGTGTTGGAGCTTCTGGGAAGTCTTTTGCTTTCCTCAATAGGAAAATATAGCTAATGATCCATGTCCTTTTTCCTTTCTTCCTGCTTTGACTGTACATGTGATACCTGGAGTTAGGGCAGCCTTTCTGCCATCATCAGATGACAGGCATGAGAGTATGGTCAAGGTAAATGACCCTATTTTAGCCGCAGTAACTCTCCTACTTGCTGCTGAAAGTACTCCTAAATGATGTACCCAGGGGGCTGAGCATCAGTTTGCTGTATGATAGTCCTTGGTTTGTCTCTCTGGCTCCTCTCTATAGGGGGAGCTCCTTGAGACAAGGAACCACCTGACAATTACTCCCACTTCTGTGTTGCAGAATGGGTACAGAGTGAGTGCTCATGACCTTAGTCTGGTTTCTATTGCTTATGAGAGAATACCTGAAACTGAAACTAAATATACCTAATTTATAAAGAAAAGGAATTTATTTCTTTCAATTAGGAAGTCCAAGGTTGAGAGGCCACATCTGATGAGGACCTTCTTGCTGGTGGGGACTCTGCAGAGTTCTGAGGGCAATACAGGGCATCACATGGTGGGGAGGCTGAGCATGCTCACATGCTAGCTCAGGTCTCTCTCCCTCTTCTTATAAAACTGCCAGTTCTGGCCAGGCTCAGTGGCTCAACCCTGTCATCCCAACACTTTGGGAGGCTGAGGTGGGTGGATCACTTGAGGTCAGGAGTTCAACACCAACCTGGCCGACATGGCGAAACCCTGTCTCTACTAAAAATACAAAAATTAGCTGGACTTGATGCATGCCTGTAATCCCAGCCATTTGAGAGGCTGAGGCACGAGAATTGTGGAGGTTACAGTGAGCCAAGATTGTGCCACCCCACTCTAGCCTGGGTAACAGAACAAGGCTGTCCCAAAAAAAAAAAAAAAAAACAGCTAGTTTTCCAGGATGAATCCATGAATCCATTCATTCATGGGAATAGAGCCTTCATGATCCAATCACCTCTTAAAGGCCCCACCTCTCAGTACCGTCACATTGGGGATTAAGTGTCAACATGAACTTTGGAGGGAACCATATTCAAACCATAGCACTCATTAAGTCTGTTTTGAAGGAATGAGTGATATGATTTTATTCCGTATGCAAACTTTTTCCACTGGAGAGTCCAGGATGAATCTTCACTTTTCTAGGGTAAGTGGCTCTTTGTAGTCATTTCTTGAACCAATATTCTCAAACTTTATGGTCTTTTTACTCTTTTGTTAGGACCAGAAATTCTCACTCTCTAAAGCTGTGCCTCATTCTTTTTCACATTATGACCCAACTGGTACATGATACTATTTGTTGTATAACACAGCATTGTAAATGGACAGAGCCTGCTTGCTGCAGAGGTAACACTTGGGCTGGCCCCCCAAATTTTACCTGCTCATCTCTGGGCCAAGGGCATAATATTTCTGCATCGCTAAAAGCCCAATGGCCACACTGGTCCAGAAGCTCTCCTCTGCAGAGAGTTGAAAGTTCATCTACTTCTCAGTGAAGAATATCATGAATTCCTTACCTGGAGGAGTTCCTGTCCTCCCTGTCGTTCCTGACTCTCTGTAACCTTGGTGGATCCCTGTAACTGTCTGACTCTAGGCTTCCTCTTCTGCACAAGAGTGATGCTGCCTCATGAGCTTGTGGGGACCCTCACATGCTGAACTTTTTACTTAAAAAAAAATCACATGACTATATGAGTATATTCTTAATGCAAAAAACCAAAACACGGAAAAGCAAAAGTCCAAGTTTCTGTTCTCCAAACTTCCTTACCACCCCCCGCCCCAGCCCCTACCTGTCCAATTCCTTCCCTTCCCTTTCTGGGCATCCATATAGACAGTTTCCTTCGCATTTACTTACAGACATAGACTTATGTAACAAATAGTTTTGTTTTTGGTGTTTCCCTCTAACATTTTGTCCAGAAAAACAGAAAAGTTGAAAGAATTACAGAATGAGCATCCTTATAACCATGTAGGTTTTAGAGTAAACACTTTGCTGTACTGCATTATCACACACCTCCTCATTTACCCACACTTCCTTTCCTCCATCCGTCCTTTCACACTTTCACTTTAGCATACAGTGAGTTGCACCAATCTAGAGTCAACATTGTGTAAGGGTTTTTCTGTTTTCTTTTTGTTGTTTGAGATAGGGTCTTGCTCTGTCTCCCAGGCTGGAGTGCAGTGACATGCATGATCTTGGCTCACTGCAACCCCTGCCTTCCGGGCTCAAGTTATCCTCCTGGCCCAGCCTTCTAAGTAGCTAGGACCACAGGCACACACCACCACGCTCGGCTAATTTTTGTATTTTTTTGTATTTTTTTTTTTTTTGCCATGTTGCTCAGGCTGGTCTTGAACTCCTGAATTCAAATCTGTCTGCCCACCCAGGCCTCCCACAATGCTGGGATTACAGGTGTGAGCCACTGGACCCGGCCTATTTCTTTACTTTAAAACGTCAGAAGATAACTTATCTCAAATAAAAAATTACTAAAATTAAGGATTTCTAATTGGCTGTTTCTTTTTGTTTTTAATTCGTGGTAAGAATATTTAACATGGGATCCACCCGCTTCACAAATTAAGTATACAATGCAGTATTATGAACTCTAGGCATGATGTGCAGCAGATCTCTAGAACACATTCATCTTGCATAGCTGAAACTTTCAACCCATTGAAGAGCAACTCCCCACTTCCTCATCCCCTCAGCCCCTGGAAACCACCATTGTACTCTCTGCTTCTGTGAGTTTGACTATTTTAATTGATTAATTTTTTTAGACAGAGTCTCACTTCGTCACCCAGGCTGGAATGCAATGGCGTGATCTCGGCTCACTGCAACCTCTGCCTCCGGGTTCAAGCGATTCTCCTGCCTCAGCCTGCAGAGTAGCTGGGATTACAGGTGCCTGCCGCCATGCCCGGCTAATTTTTACAATATTTTTAGTAGACAAGTGATCTGCCCGCCTCGGCCTCCAAAGTGCTGGGATTACAGGCATGAGCCACTATGCCCAACTGGTTTCTTTTTTTCATTTTTTTCATTTTTTTTTTTTTTTTTGTGAGGGAGTCTCACTTTGTCCCCCAGGCTGGACTGCAGTGGCATTATCTCGGCTCACTGCATACTCCGCCTCCCAGGTTCAAGCGATTCTCCTGCCTCGCCTCCTGAATAGCTGAGATTACGGGCATCTGCCACCACGCCCAGCTAATTTTTGTATTTTTAGTAGAGACTGAGTTTCACTATGTTGGCCAGGCTGATCTCGAACTTCTGACCTTGAGTGATCCGCCCGCCTCTGCCTCGCAAAGTGCTGGAATTAGAGGCATGAGCCATCGTGCCCAGCCGGCGGTTTCTTTCTGGGTAGATGGTGATATCATCTTAAAATTATGACAATTTTTTCTCATCTTCCAATCCTTACATGTTTTCTTTCTTTTTCTTTCCTTGGGGCATTGACCAGTACAATGCAGTTCTGTGTTAAACCATAGGAGATTACTGAGTATTTTTGTATTAATTAATCCTGACCTTAAAGGATTAATTAATTAAGGATCTTTGCAATTTTCTTTAGCAAGTAAAATTTTGATGTAAGGTTGAAAAAGTTGAAAAAGTTTCTTCCAGTCTTAATTAGCTAAGAGGGAAAAAATCATAAGTAGGCTTTGAATCTTATCAAATTTCTGAATAGACTGAGATAATTATATGATTTTTTTTTCTTTTTAATGTGGTAGCTCATGTTAATAGATTTTTCAATGTTGAAAAATTCTTCACAGGACTTTGGGAGTATGAAACAGGAGGATCGCTTGAGCTCAGGAGTTCAATATCAGCCTGGGCAACATAGTGAGACCTCATCCCTGTTGAAAAAAAGAAAAAATATATGTGTATATATACATATACACACACAAATATGTACATATATAGACACAAATATACACATGTATATATACACACATAATATAAAAAAGAAAAATTATTACATTCCTAAGCTAAGTTTTACTTGATTTTATATACAGTTGGCCCCTTGTATCCTGGGGCTTTACATCTGTGGTTTCAACCAACCGTGGATCAAAAATATTTGAAAAACAAAAGCAATAACAAATAAAAAATAATACAAATAAAAAATCAATACAACAACTTTTTTTTTGAAACAGTCTTGCTTTGTTGCCTAGGTTTGCAGTGCAGTGGCACCATCATAGCTCACTGCAGCCATGACCTCCTGAGCTCAAGTGATCCTCCCACTTCAGCCTCCTGAGTAACTGGGACCAGAACGCCTGGGCTCAAGTGATCCTCCTGCCTCAGCCTCCCAAAGTGTTGGGATTACAGGAGTGAGCCACCGTGCTCGGCCCCAGCAACTATTTACACAGCATTTACATTGTATTAAGTAGTAGTGTAAGTAATTTAGAGGTGATTTAAATTATACAGAGGATGTGCATAGGTTATACGCAAATACAGATGTTCCTTGACTTATGATGGGGTTACAACCAAATACATCCATCATATAGATTGACAATATGGTGAGTTGAATTTACAATGGGTTTATCCAGATGTAACCCCATTGTAAGATGAGAAGTGTTCTGAATGTCCATTGCTTTCACACCATTGGCAAGTCATTCCCAATTGAAGCCATCATAAATTGGGGACTGACTGTACAGTGCTATTTTATATAAGGGACTTGAGCATTGTGGATTTTGGGGGGAGGGTCCTGGAACTAATCCCTTGTGGATATGGAGGGACTGCTGTATATATACATCTACAGGGCAAGAAAGTTTATTTTTTAAAATTATACCATGTTGATTGTGATGACTGGCATATAGATTATGATGGTTTTTCTCTGATTTTGTATACTGAAGTGTTTTGATAGGACCAAGAATGTTAGAGAAATAAAGATCTTAAATACAAAATGATAAATTAATATATATACTATTTGATTCTGTTAGCTATATTTTGTTTTATATAAGTGATCATAAGTAAAAAATGGTTTTATAATTTTATTTTTGTTAACCTTATCTAACTTGAGAATTAAAAATTTTAGTTTCTTAAAATGAACTGGATAATTTTTCTACTTTTTAAATTTTCTTTTTCTTTTTCTTTTTTTTTTTTTTTTTTTTTGAGATGGAGTCTCGCTCTGACGCCCAGGCTGGAGTGCAGTGGCCCGATGTCTGCTCACTGCAAGCTCCGCCTCCTAGGTTCACGCCATTCTCCTGCCTCAGCCTCCCTAGTAGCTGGGACTACAGGCGCCCGCCACCACGCCCAGCCAATTCTTTTGTATTTTTAGTAGAGACAGGGCTTCACCGTGTTAGGATGGTCTGGATCTCCTGACCTCAAGATCCGCCTGCCGCGGCCTCCCGAAGTGCTGGGATTATAGGCGTGAGCCACCGCGCCAGGCCTACTTTTTTTATTTTCTTGTACAGCACACTGTCCAGTAGAAATGTAATACAAGAACACATGTGACTTAATGTTTGTAGTAGCCACTTAAAAAAGTAAAAAATATGCGAAATAAATTTTAATAATATATTTCAGTATGTCCAAAGTAGTGTCATTTCAGCATTTATCAACATAACCATAAATGAAATATTTCACCTTCTGTTTTTGCACTAAGTTTTTGAAATCTGATATTTTATATTGATAGCACTTCTTAATTCAGACACGAAATTTTCATAAGAAATACATGGTTTGTATTTCGGTTTCATAAAATTTACAATTCATAAACTAGATTCACATACGCGAATCGTTTCAAACATACTTAAAAGTTTTCCAGGAGGACCTCTCAGCCCAGCGCCTCGCCCCCTGAAGTCAGCCCTGACTGCAGCCTGCGAAGCACCCGCCGGTTGTCCCAGGAGAGGGCGCCTCAGACGAAAGCGCAGAGTCCCCAGGAGGCGCGGGAAGCAGGAGGAGGGCGAGGGGGCCCAGGAAGGCAATGGGGGCGAGGTGGGACGAGGAGGGGCGAGTGAGGACGGGGGGGCCGAGGTAGGCGAGCGCCGGGCTGTCCACAGCCAGAGTGTCTCCCCTCCTGAAAGCCCTGGGCAGGTGAAATGAGGACCAGCGCTGACAAAGGGTAGGATGCAGAAGACTCCTCAGGAGTGACTTTGGAGCTGAGATCACCCTCGGGAAGCTCGGATTCTCATCCGCGTCCACAGACCCGGTGGCCGCAGACTGGGCGTCCGGGGAAAAGGCAGCGGCTGTGAGCATCACAGTGAGAAAACCAGGCTCCTGCGACCCCCAGGCCTTAAGCCCCGACCCCAGGGCATTTGGGAGCAGGTCTGCGTCAGGGACCAGCACACTCTGGAAGGGAGCTCTGCCTTTCTGGGGTCCTCCAGCTGAAGAAAGATGTGATTTGCACGAAACCCACCCTGTAGACCTCAAATCAGCGGGAAGCCCCAGGAACTTGGCGGTGGGGGGGGGACTTTGATGTGGCTCCCGCGCACCCACCGGGCACCGTGTGAATTGCCAGGCGCACGACGAGCTTGAGTGGACGCTGGGTTCGCTGAGCCCCCCAGAGGCTCCTCGCCATGGGTCACCTGTGCCGCCTTGGACTACCCAGAGAAACCCTTCCTCCCGCCAGGTGAGCCGCAGGCCAGGCGCCAGGCCTGAGTGTGCCCGCGGCGGGGATTTCTCTGTGAACAGCCCATCAGACCATAATATCAATGTTATCTTAGCCACATGTTCTGAAGAAACGAATTTCATGCACAAGCGTGAATTTTGCGTGTTTTAAATTGTAAATGGGACTCCAAGGAAGATGAAACTTGAAGCAGCCTGGAAGCAAACTTAATTGCGCCATCCCCCACCATCCTCCAGGGTAAACTGAGGAGCATAGTTAATTGGTTTTGTCGGATGGGCTGTTCTGGATGTAACCACCTAATTCCTGGAACCCACTGAGAGTCAGCTTCCTTTATGGGCATCTGACAAGATGTGCTCAGAGTCAAACACCTTGAGGATCTTTATGGAAACAACTTTTTTTTTTTAATTAAGATGTCATTCAGGGCTCTGAACAGTCAAAGACATTGAATTGAGCTGTTAGGTGGATGAGTTTGATGTAGTTATACAGTGTGCAATTGGTACTTGTAAATAGCGTGAGTAATGATATTGCAAAAATAAAGAAAACCGTCTTTAAAAAAGAAAAGCAGCCGGGCACAATGGCTCACACCTGTAATCCCAGCACTTTGGGAGGCCAAGGTGGGCGGATCACGAGGTCAGGAGTTCGAGACCAGCCTGGCCACCATGGTGAAACCCTGTCTCTGCTAAAAATACAAAAATTAGCTGGGCATGGCGGCCTGCGCCCAGGCAGGCTGTTCTGGGAGAGGAAGCTTGGCTGTCTAATGCAGTGTGGCCATTTGGCTATGACATCACACTGCACAGTTTAATGACTGAAATCAGACCTCTTCTTGTTATGGGAGATGACTGGAGAATTTTTTTTTTTCCCCTGAACGTAAGTAGGTGAGCCATGGAGATCCCAGATTTCATTCAGGGACTCGGAACCAGCAGCAAGGAGCAGGCTGCGTGGAGAAAACAGAGGTGGCTCTGAAGTACCCCACGAGTCCAGCTTGTTCAAAGTAAAAGTGGCAATGGCTTTGGGATCACAAAAACAGCCCTTTAACATCAAAGTCAATTAGTAGAAACCCATAAATATCATGTGGCAAAAAAAGATTTGAAATTTACTTAAATATTCAGTTTATTTTCTCAGATGGGACTCAATTTTTTTTTTTTTTTTTTCTGAAACAGAGTCTCGCTCTGTTGCCCCAGCTGGAGTGCAGTGGAGCCATTTCGGCTCACTGCAACCTCTGCCTCCCAGTTCAAGCAATTTTCCTGTTTCAGCCTCTTGAGTAGCTGGGACTACAGGCGGGAGACACCACGCCCAGCTATTTTTTGTGTTTTTAGTAGAAATGGGGTTTCACCATGTTGGCCAGGCTAGTCTCAAACTCCTGACCTCAAGTGAAGTGAGGCCTGCCTCGGCCTCCCAAAGTGCTGGGATCACAGGCGGGAGCCACTGCACCCCACTGGGACTCAATTTTTAACACATACTTTTAACACTAACTTTTGTGCTAGAAAATTAAATTATTAATTCTGTAAAAAACCTAACTGTGTGTACTTTAATAAGTAAAACTAAGTTGGTTATAATGTGACAAAAATACAAGCAATAATAATAGAAAATTATCCAATAGGAACCGTGCAAAGAATTTTATATTATAACTCATGTCCCCTTTCCCTGCAATGTTATGAACTTCTATCCCCATTTTCCACATCAAGGAAATTAAGTTTGGAGACACTGAGTGACTTACTTAAGTCATAGATCTGGTAGGTGGAGAGAGTTTCTCTCACTCTAGGGACCACAATCTACAGAATAAAAAAATTCTACAAAATATTTGTTACCATTGAAGTAGGTAGGCAAACTGTTACTAGCATCAAATTATGGCAGGAATAAGAAGAAAGGGTGGTGGGCTGGTCTTGCTTCTGCAGTTTAATGGGGATCCCTGCACTGAGATGTCTGGCTAAGTGGTCATTGTAACAAATGGCAGAGATCATGAAAACATCAGGGAGCAGGTGGTGGCCGTTCCAGTTTCTGATCTCAGGAAGAGGGAAGAGCTGCAGATGTCTTTACTGTGAATGAGGGAGAGAAACGCTAAAGCGCAGAAATGCTCAGAACCAAATAGCTGTATCACTCACGCTTCTGGAAAAGACATTAGCATCTTCTCATTGCTCATCTACTGTGCCTGGCACAGCCTTATTTTCTAGCTTTCTGAATGTGAGTTCCATCCATATCCTTTGCATAACTGTGGTACTGGGCTATGGAGAGCTTGGGATGCGTGTCCATGAGGAAATGGGCTGTTCTGGTTATTATAAAATGGCCAAGGGAGGGCGCCATGGCACACCTCTGAGTAACCCAGGACACTCCTGTTTGGGGAATGCAAACCATCCATATGGCAGGGGCAAATTATAAAGATTGATCCTGTTACAAGAATGGTTTCAAATCTGAACAACCTCATGGCATACATTGGGGAAGCAATTGTGAAACCCCTTGATTCTCTGAATCTGGACATGCTGTACTGTGCCAATGGTTTGTGTGTGACAGAAAATGTAGCTGTGTCTACTGGGAAAGACTGGGGAAATTTCTTCCTGTGGAGTTGTTTATAAAGCAAAAGTGCATGAAACTGTCAGTAATATTGTAGTCTATAAAGGGAAATTACTCTTAGAGGCTAATATTGCACGATGACTACATTTTTTTTGCCTATTTGGAAAAGATCTTTATCTCTTGGAGTATTAAGAAGTCAACATATAATTGCCACCCTATACACTGTGTTCTGGACTGCCTAATTTATTGAAGCGTGAAACTTGTTTTAAATAAAAATCTGTTTCAAAACCAAGGCCAGACATGGTGGCTCATGCCTATAATCTCACACTCTGGGAGGCTGAGGTGGAAGGATCACTTGAGGCCAGGAGTTCAAGACCAACCTGGGCAACACAATCTCCACCAAAAAAAAATTTAGCAATTAGCCAAACCTGGTGGCACATACCTGTTGGTCCCAGCTACTTGGGAGACTGAGGCAGGAGGATCGTTTGAGCCCAAGAGGTCAAGGCTACAATGAGCTGTGACGCACCACTGCACTCCAGCCTGGGTGTGAGGCCCTGTCTCCAAAAAAAAGAAGTCTGGAAACATTGACAGTATTTTTGTAATAGATTGAACCCACTTGTTTAGTTCTTCTGGGGTAAAGGCATAAGTTTACACCCTGGAAGTTGGACACATAAATTATCTGCAGCAATATAGGGTGGACGCAGGTGCAGCGGATGATGGGAACGTTGCTTTAATGCACACTGTGCATTGCAGTTTTGCACAACCTAGTGAGGGACAGCACATTAAACATGTCATAACAATAAACTGTTATAGACAGTTGTCTGTTTTCAGACATTGTGGCTACCCCAAACAACTTTAAGTCAAAATATACGATCATTTAGTTTAACCCTGTTTTAAAAGTCAGTTTAAAAAGGGTACACTACTCTGTAATGCATTTTCTGTATGGAAATCTTTCCTAGTTGGTCCATTGTTCGATGATTAAACATCTGTTGCACTGTAAAAAGAATACAAGCCAATAGTGTACTAGAGGATACTCACTATTTCATCATTTTATGATTCAATGACATTAAAGGGAGTAAAGTAGAAAATATAATAGGTATAAGTGTGTAATTATAAGGAATAGGAGGGAAGTTCTTCTTGGAACAAATTGGCTTCAAGGGCCCTCGTGTTGACTTTGCTCCTTTTGAAGAAAGGAGTGTGATGCTTTCACCCTGAGGGATAATCTGAGAGACTTCACCAGTGACACATGCTTAACAGATGATATTAAAGCAGACTTTAACAAGCCAACGACAACGTATTACTTATAAGCAGCAAGAAATATACAGTCTCACCAAAGTGCACCCTTCAGAAAGTGCTGGGCATATAAGTACTGAGGCCTTTCGTTATTCTAATATACATGTTGACTAAATGGACACTTTCTTCAATTCAGATATTAAGACGCTTCGTCCCAGTACTTTGAATGGGCTGTGTATCTATGTCAAGCATACATTCAGTGAGAAATTTACTAAGATTCCAAATATCTGAAGTATCACATCCTTTAACCCTTTACTGAATATAAAATGAAGCCTGACCTCCAAGAGTCTTGGAAAATGTGCATTTCTTAGGATTATTTTAAAAATGAATCCTTTGGCCGGCATGGTGGCTCACGCCTGTAATCCCGGCACTTTGGGAGGCCGAGGCAGGCGGATCACAAGGTCAGTAATCCCAGGTACTTGGGAGACTGAGGCAGGAGAATCGCTTGAACCCGGGAGGCGGAGTTTGCAGTGAGCCAAGATCATGCCACTGCACTCCAGTTTGGGTGACAGAGTGAGACTCTGTCTCCAAAAAAAAAAAAAAAAAAAAATCCTTCTAGGTAGTTCATCAGCTTAAGCCATGTTGGCTGAACATGAAGACTTTGTCAAATCTTGGAAACATGGATAATATCATTTGAAGGTATTTTATATATATATATATATATATATATATATATATTTTTTTTTTTTTTTTTTTTGAGACGGAGTCTTGCTCTATCGCCCAGGCTGGAGTGCAGTGGCTGGATCTCAGCTCACTGCAAGCTCCGCCTCCTGGGTTTCCGCCATTCTCCTGCCTCAGCCTCCGGAGTAGCTGGGACTACAGGCACCCGCCACCTCACCCAGCTAGTTTTTTTGTATTTTTAGTAGAGACGGGGTTTCACCATGTTAGCCAGGATGGTCTCGATCTCCTGACCTCGTGATCCGCCCGTCTCGGCCTCCCAAAGTGCTGGGATTACAGGCTTGAGCCACCGCGCCCGGCCGAAGGTATTACATTTTAAGGAACAAAATAATATTAAAATTAGGATTATTTTGCCATGGGATAAAATAGAAATACTGCCATACATTTGACTCATTTACATGACTGAAAAACATTTTCAGATTGTTGCTTCATTTTAAAAATCAGACCTCACAAATCTGACACAAGTTATGTGCAAAATAATGTGCCAGTTACACAGCTCCTGGAGGCCAGTGTGAGCCCACATGCCTCTGGTGGTTTATTTCTAGAGTCCATTTGCCATGGGTCTTTATCATGTTTCCAAAATAAGGAAGTCACCCATCTCTAGTTCAGGCCTTGTTGCCAATGAAATTTTAAAATGCGACATTGATAGCATTTGACTAGACAGTAACTAAAATTGGACAAAGGAGATATTTTACTCTCATTGGAGGTTGGCAGCATTTTATTCAGGTTTAAAATTTATGATTCAGCTGGGTGCGGTGGCTCAGGCCTATAATCCCGGCACTTTTGAGAGGCTGAGGCAGGCGGATATCTTAAGGTTAGGAGTTCAAGACAAGCCTGGCCAACATGGTGAAACCCTCTCTCCACTAAAATTATAAAAATTAGCTGGGTGTGGTGGCACGTGCCTGTATCACAGCAACTTGGGAAGCTGAGGCAGGAGAATGACTTGAATCTGGGAGGCGGAAGTGAGCCGAGATGGTGCCACTGCGCTCCAGCCTGAGCAACAGAGTGAGATTCCATTTAAAAAAAAAAAAATGATTCTCTAAACTGTGGGTCAGGAAACTGTAGAGAACAGAAGTTTGCAGGTCTACACATGGAATCTGCAGTTCTGTTAGGAGAGAATGGCAGTGCAAAAGAGCAACAATTCGTGAGCATCTTCCCTGCAACGTTGACAATGACCCAAAGTTTCTGGGTTGTCCGGTAGGGGGCACAGCTGATGTTATCCCTCCTGTGCTGGCAGTTTTCTAAGTGAGTTCAGATCCTCTAGGAAGAATAGACATGAGGTCTCGGTGGGAGATCTTTGCAGTGGGAGGTCTCTGTGCAGCACTGTGGAAAAGGTCTCTGTGGGGGCCAAGCCTCCCAAGGAGATTTACGGGCTCCATCTCCGCCTCTCCCGATCCATTAGAACACGCGTTTCCAGCATCTGTGGGGTGCCCGGATGAGGGAATGTGCCTCCAAGTTGTCCTCAAGAGATTCCCAATTGTTCGTGGATGTTGGATGTGCTGTGTCCATGGATTTTGGTGTCTTGTGCGTCCAGCAGCATTGGCACGTCCAAGCTGAGGAAAGTGGGACCCCTGCCTCCAGCTGCCTGCATGTGGGGTCTCCCTAGAAGGAAGCATTTAGTGGGTGGGTGGGAAGATTAGGGTGCTCGAATGGATACTGTGTGGAGGTGCAGAGGCACCAGGCTCTAGCAACCTCCTGCCTCCCGGAGAGGCCCAGGTCAGGATCACTGCAGCGACCAACGCCTTGGATCACTCGAGGGCTAGAAGGCACCGACCAACTGTGTAGACAGGAGCACTCAGGGGCGTTGCACATTGGGCATATTGTCACATCAGTTTTGGAATCAGCCTGCATGGAGTCAGTCCTGGACACCCAGCCAGGATTCCGTCGTCGGGGAGGGGAATGCCCACATGGATTGTATGAAGGACGCTCCAGGGGATGCAAGGGCTGTGGTCGCTGGGAGGAGCACAGGGATGACAGAGACCCCAAGGATTCTACGGAGGTGGTCGGGTTTGGTGACAGGGTGCTGGCAGATGGCCGGTGTGAAGGGTGCTTCAGGGGACGCAAAGGCTCTGGTGGCTTGGAGGAGCTCAGGGATGACAGAGACTCAAAGGATCCTACGGAGGTCTTCGGGACTGATGATGGCATGGAGGCCAGAGGAGCCGGGGGAGCCCGTGGGGACACATGGAAGCTGGTGGGAGAAGCTTTCCCACGCCCCCCACGTGGACGGTGGTTCCTAGCAGGTGCTTGTTTGTGCAGTGGCCCCAGGTGGTCTTGGCATGGCAGGTGATGGGAGCTGCCCTCCCTAGGGAGCTTCTTCAGGCACCTGCAGGAGACAGGAGCACAAACTGCAGCTGGGAGCACTGGACACCTGTGGTCCAGGCCCCTCCAGGGCCCCCCATGCTGATTTCACAAAACTCTGCCTACCCCTGCCACGGGGCTTTAGTGACATCATGGCTGTGATCTCCCCTCCCAGATCAGCCCCAGGCCCTGGGGCAGCATCCTAGGCCCTGGGAGGAAGAAGGACATGGGAGAGAAGGGGAAAGAGCCTCACTTTTTCAGCAGGAAAGCATAGACCTCAAGGTTCTCCACTTCTTTCAAGAGAATTCTGTAATCTGGAAAGCAGGAGATGGGTTATGGTGGTGAGGGAGGGAACTGGGATTTATAGGAGGCTGAGTCCATGTACCCTTAGGAGAGACCCCAGGATCGGGGATTAGACTCTGGAGCCCCAGCATCCCTGTCCAAGGCCACATGGCCCCAAGAGTGATAGCCAGGTGCCCGGGAGGCAGCACTTTGTCATTTACAAAGTACTTCCTGAGTCTCAAAGAGGACTCAGCCATGTTAAACAGCTGCCCACATGGACCTGGGGTCCCTCCTGCAGGTCCACGCAGTCACTGGTCCCCTCCCCCACATAGTCCCCTCCTGGCCAATACCCACTCCCTGGACCCTATGACTTCATCCCAGCAGGGAATCAGAGATGGATCCTGGGTTGCAATTGCCCTAGCAGGAGCTTCCCCATCAGGCCTCCGCAAATGACTTCCTAGGAGATTTGGTGCTTGTTCCTAGGAACAGGTGAAGCTGTGATCTCTGGGGCTTCGGGGACCCTCGGAGCCTTACCTTTCGAAGTGATATACCTATTTCTGATCCTTATCCATTCCCCCACTTCAGCTTGGTCCTGAGAGACAAGAGTGAGGGCACAGGCCAGGTCTCAGTCTCTCGTCCCCACAGCTGCAGACCCACAGTGCTCGTGAATGACACACTTTCTCCACTCAGCTCACGGAGCCCTGCGTGCTTCTCTTTCCTTTCACTCGTTTCTAAAGTGCATAATAACCTTTTCTGGTTTCCTTCTTTGAAAAGCATGGAGGGGTTTTCTATGTGAGGCCTGCCCTGGGCATCCTTAGTCCCTGTTTCGCTGCTTATAAAACACACACACTTGGGTCTGCAGGTGCCTCTGAGCTGGCAGGGAGGATTCTGCTTCCGAGGAGGCCAGAGGCGACTCCAGTCTCAGGTGGGGGCTCTCAGGGGCTCAGCACAGCCCCAGAGCACCGCACACAGAGGCTGGGACCCGAGGCACCTGCCCGGGAAGGCGGCTGATGAGCCCGGGCTCAGGGCCTGTCCTCCCACAACGACCTCACCCTTCTCATGACTGGGTCCTCGCCAGCGCTGAGTCCCGGGGTTTGTTTTTGCTGTGATGCCTCCCATGCACCCCCACAGATGGTCTGGGACCTGGGGATGGAAATCCTATGCTCACTCCAACCCCTGCCTGCCCTGCCTGTCCCTAGAGGGATGATGAGATTTCCCATCACAGGAGCGCCTCTGGTTGATTTGGAAAAGTGGAAAAGAGAGCAGGAAAAACAGAATCATTCTCTGCTGGGTGTGGGCTGAGGGCTCCTTACATTCTTGCTGTTCTCCTCTCTGGGAGGCCCTGAGGATGGCTCCCTGGGGGTAAAGTAGGGGCGTAAGATGATCAGGAACATCAGGCTAAACGCAGCGAAGAGGCTGAAATGGATGATCTCCGGAATGGGGCTCCAGCACAGCTCTGTGTCAAGAACACTGTTCAGAGGAAAGAGAATATCCATGTCAACTGCACTGCTGCCCTCAGTCTACTGAGCCCTGGGTGTCCCCTCGGGAATATTTATTGGGGCCCAGGCCCACATCACAGAGCTGGGGCCTCTCCCTCACAAAGGGCTCCTAAGGGTGGGGTGGGCAGTGGGAGGAGGAGACTGAGGTCCAGCCCCACCCACCACCACCCACCCCTGCAGTTCCCTTTACCCTCCTGGCCTTCTACATCCCTCCTTCCCACTCCACCTGCTCAACCTGTCAGAGACAGACCTGGTCTGTTTTCCATCCTGTCACCCTGGCACACAGATGGTACCTGGTTCCTTGGAGATCTGTTCAGGCTCCCTCAATTTCACAGTTTTTGAGGATCTGGATTTGTCCCTGAAATTCCTGTTATTTCCAGGGATTATTGCTCTAGGGTCTCCTCTACCTGCTCACTGTAACTTCTGCCTCCCAGGTTCAAGCAATTTTCTACCTCAGCCTCCCGAGTAGCTGGAATTATAGGCGCCTGCCACCACGCCTGGCTAATTTTTTTTTATTTTTAGTGGAGACAGGGTTTCACCATCTTGGCCAGGCTGGTCTCGAACTCCTGACCTCGTGATCCACCCGCCTCACCCTCCCAGGGTGCTGGGATTACAGGCGTGAGCCTCCCGTGCCTGGCCTCAAAAAAGTTTTTCTAGGGCTTTGGCTAAGCACATGAAGATAAGTGATGCCCAATTCAGGTTTTGCCAAATAGCACAACTCTTTTCAGAGGCTACAAATTCCAATGGCTCTGGCAGAATGAATATCAACCTAGGTCAGTTCCTCATAACAAGAACCCACAAATTTGTCAGTCCACTTCATGTCTCAACTATTAGATAATAGCAGGCAAGATGCACGTTCCTGACGGGCACAGGTAGTTTATATGGTGATTCTTCTTTGAGTTGTTGGTGTTTTCTCCCTTTCTTCCCTCCCTCCCTGCCTCTCTTTCCTCCCCTCCCCTCCACCTACTAGAGGGCCCACGTCTTCACAGGGTGCTCACCTCTAACTGTCGCCAGCATTAGAAAAGGAAGTCAGAGGGCCGGGCACGGTGGCTCAAGCCTGTAATCCCAGCACTTTGGGAGGCCGAGACGGGCGGATCACGAGGTCAGGAGATCGAGACCATCCTGGCTAACACGGTGAAACCCCGTCTCTACTAAAAATACAAAAAACTAGCCGGGCAAGGTGGCAGGCGCCTGTAGTCCCAGCTACTCCGGAGGCTGAGGCAGGAGAATGGTGTAAATCCGGGAGGCGGAGCTTGCAGTGAGCTGAGATCCGGCCACTGCACTCCAGCCTGGGAGACAGAGCGAGACTCCGTCTCAAAAAAAAAAAGAAAAGGAAGTCAGGGCCAGGTGCAGGAGCTCATGCCTGTAATCCCAGCACTTTGGGAAGCCAAGGCAGGAGGATCACGAGGTCAGGAGATCGAGACCATCCTGACTAACCCGGTGAATCCCGGTCTCTACTAAAAATACAAAAAAATTAGCTGGGTGTGGTGGCGGGCGCCTGTAGTCCCAGCTACTCTGGAGGCTGAAGCAGGAGAATGGCGTGAACCCGGGAGGCAGAGCTTGCAGTGAGCCAATATTGCGCCACTGCACTCCAACCTGGGCGATGACAGAGCTAGACTCTGTCTCAAAAAAACAAATAAATAAATAAAAATAAAATAAAACAAGGAAGTCAGAAAGCTAAGCAAGGCCTGGATCAGGAGAGCTCTTTATTCTAATGATGAGAAACCACCACAGGGCTCTGGGAAGGGAAGTGGCATGGTCTGATTTACCTATTTTAAAAAATCCATGTAAAGATTATGGGGGAGAGCAGGGGCAAGAGTAAAAGCAGAGATGCCAGGTAGGAAGCAGTTACAAGAATCCAGATAGGTATGGTTGTGGGTTGCTTGGACTAGGGTGGTAATACTGCACAGGTTCGGGATATATTTTGAAGATAAAGCCAGCTGGTCTTGCTCACGTGGACGCTTAGAGAAACTGGGGCCAGGGAACTGGGTAAATTGCAGGGTGGGTGGGGAAGAGGGGGAAGGATGCTACTTTTGACTGAGATGGAAACACTGGGGGAGGAGTTGGGTGTGAGTTGTGTGGGGGCTTCAGAAATCTTTTGACCTTTAATGTAAGATGGCGTTAGACATACCAGTGGCACTAGAGGCTGCGGAAGCACGGGAACAATCTAGAAATCGGCCAAGAGCTTTGGCTAGAAATTTAAATGTGGGAATCATCAATTTATAGGTGTCACTGATATATTTAAAACCATGGACCACGGACCGGGCGCGGTGGCTCACACCTGTAATCCTAGCTCTTTGGGAGGTCAAGTCAGGCAGATCACTTGAGGTCAGGAGTTCAAGACCAGCCTGGCCAACATGGTGAAACCCCGTCTCTTCTAAAAATACAAAAATTAGCTGAGTGTGGTGGCATGCAACTATATAGTCCCAGCTACTCAGGAGGCTGAGGCAAGAGAATCACTTGAACCCAGGAGGCTGAGGTTGCAGGGCACCGAGATTACGCCACTACACTCCAGCCTGGGCGAGAGACTCCGTCTCAAAAAAAAAAGTGACTGAGAACTCAGAAATTGGGGAGAGCGGGAGCAGGGGAAGGGCTGAAAAACTACCTGTTAGGTACTGTGTTCACTATTTAAGTGACAGGTTCACTAGAAGCCCAAACCTCAGCACCACACAGTTTATCCATGTAACAAACCTGCACGTGTACCTACTGAATCTAAAATTTTTTAAGGCCGGGTGCGATGGCTTAAGCCTGTAATCCCAGCACTCTGGGAGGCCGAGACAGGCGGATCACGAGGTCAGGAGATCGAGACCATCCTGGCTAACATGGTGAAACCCCATCTCTACTAAAAAAAAAATACAAAAAACAGCCAGGCGAGGTGGCGAGCACCTGTAGTCCCAGCTACTCGGGAGGCTGAGGCAGGAGAATGGCGTGAACCTGGGAGGCGGAGCTTGCAGTGAGCCCAGATCACACCACTGCACTCCAGCCTGGGCGACAGAGCGAGACTCCGTCTCAAAAAAAAAAAATTTTTTTTTTAAAAAGCAATAAGTCATGTTAATAGCAGATACACTTGGTGTGATGTGATGTGATGAGAATGACATTTTCCCTGCAGGCTTCCTCCCCATGACACAGGGGCCACACTGGCCATCTTTACAGCCCCGACCCTGGACCGTATTGAGCCCCTGAGCCCCCAGCACTTGTGTGTACAGCCCCCGTCCCCTGCCCCACCTCACCCAGCTGGCTCTACCTTATTTTGACCTCATAGCTGAGCACCATGCTGGGAGGTGGCCATGGTACAGCCTGTAAGTAGGGCTATAAATAGTCCAGCCCCATTACCACATGCTGGTCCAGCCAGCTGGCTGCAGGTGAGTTGTTTCTAGAACCAGATTTTATAAAATGAGAAAAATAGAAGGGACAGAACAGTGTGTTCCCAGAACACACCTGCAGCTCCCACAGGCTGGGGTGGGGGTCTGGGGCCCGGCTCTGCTGGCTTGGTCACCTCGCTTCTCCTCAAGTTCCTTCTGTGGGACTGGGTGCTGTTTCTACCAAACCGTCTGCTCTCCAGTCCCACAGCGTGTTGCTTTCAGTTATCCTATGGCCTCTCCTCCTACGCTTTGAAACTGATTCATTGTTCTTTTGCTGTATTTTTCTTTGTAGGCTTCAGAATTCTCTATTTATTTATGATAATTTGGGAAGGATCCTGGGAGAGTGAAAACAAATGAAGTGCTCAATCTGCCAAGTTTCACTGGAGGCTCCACTGATCTTTCCACCACGCTCAAATGCCTGCAGGAAATCTGAAGAATCATCTTTCCTACCCTAAGACCCTGGGACTTAGCCCTGGCCCTGAGCCCCTGACAGACATAAACTAATCAGCAAATGTGCAGGAAAAATGCAGAGCTGCAAGATCAAAGTCAGATTCCCACTCTCCCTAAAGGCCTGGATTCCCCTGGAAACCCACGTCTCTACTGCCTGGAAGGAGGGATGAGGACCCAAGGGAGTGGCTCTGGGCATCAGCTGGTCCAGGCAGGAGGCAGTTCCCCATGTCCCATCTTTCCAGCACCCAAGGGAGCCTCTCGGGGGAGTCTCATTACCTCCCCTCACCATCACAAAGCAGCCTGCTCCTGGTCTGTATCCAAACACCCCTGGGGGCAGCTGTCCTGGGTGTGCTCCCCTTGCCCTGATGGCTCCTAGAACTCCATAAGGAGAGGCTCGCCAGGGTCATCCAGACAGTCCCTGAACCCACATTGTCCCAACACACGAGGCTTCACCCAGGAGGAAATAGGAAAAGGGAGTGAATCCCACAGGGTCCCCTCACAAAAGGAAAGCTACATGCTGTCACTTGCACGCAAGATGGGCTATGAGGCTGGAGAAAAACTCCCAGGGTGGACACCTCCTGGAGTCTTTTTCTTTGTTTTGTTTTGTTTTTTGGAGCTGGAGTCTTGCTCTGTCACCCAGGCTGGAGTGCAGTGGCGCAATCTCGGCTCACTGCAACCTCCACCTCCCTGATTCAAGCGATTCTCCTTCATCAGCTTCTGGAGTAGCTGGGATTATAAGTGCCCGCCACCACACCACACCCAGCTAATTTTTCATATTTTTAGTAGAGATGGGGTTTCACCATGTTGGCCAGGCTGCCCTTGAACTCCTGACCTCAGGTGATCTGCCTGCCCTGGCCTCCCAAAGTGCTGGGATTATAGGTGTAAGCCACTGCATCTGGCCATCTCCTGAAGTCTTTGCTGTACAGGGCTCTGTCCTTTTGTGGAGCCAGGAGGGTGGGATTCTGCCCTCATCTGCTGGCCAGTGCTCCCACCTCATTTTACCCAGGGGAAAGCCCAGCCAGGAGAGGCTGGCCTGTTATGCACCCACCACTCAAGGGCCTGTGGGAGGTAGTCACCCCCTCCTGGCCAGACTGAGTGCCTTTGCTTTGCAGTCCACTGATTCAAGTATTAATCCCTCCCTCACCACCATAACCCATCTCCTGCTTTCCGGCTTGTAGAAGTCTCTTGAAAGAACTGGAGAACGCTAAGGACCACACTCTCCTGCTGGAAAAGTGAGGCTCTTTCCCCTTCTCTCCCATGTCCTCCTTCCTACCAGGACCTAGGATGCCACCCCAGGGCCTGGGGCTGATCTGAGAGGGGAGATCACAGCTGTGATGTTGCTAAAGCCGTGGGGCAGGGGTAGGCAGAGCTTTGTGAAGTCAGCGTGGGGAGCCGTGGAGGGGCCTGGACCACAGGTGTCCAGTGCTCCTGGCAGCAGCCTGTGCTCCTGTCTCCTGCAGGCGCCTGAGGAAGCTCCCTAGGGAGGGCAGCTCCCATCACCTTCCACGTGAAGACCGCCTGGGGCCAGTGTACAAACGAGCACCTGCTGGGAACCACTGGCCACGTGGGGGACATGGGAAAGCTTCTCCCACCAGCTTCCATGTGTCCCCAAGGGCTCCCCCGGCTCCTCTGGCCTCCATTCCATCATCAGTCCCGAAGACCTCCGTAGGGTCCTTTGGGTCTCTATCATCCATCCCTGAGCTCCTCCCAGACACCAGAGCCTTTGTGCCCCCTGGAGCATCCTTCACAATGGCCACATGCGAGCACCCTATCACCAAACCCAGAATGATTTCTCTCCTACCTGGCTTTTGTGTTCTGCTCAGGTATTTGATGGATTGTAGGGGCCACCTACAATGGGGAGGGCTGTCTGCTTTGCAATCCACTGGTTCAAGTGTTAACCTCACCTAGAACTCCCTCACACACACCCAGAATAATGTTTGGCCAAATGTCTGCCCTCTGTGGGCCAGTTATGCAGACTCATGAAATTAACCATCACAGGCTCTGAGACTCCAGGCCCAAGAGGCCCACGCCCTCCAGCTTCTGCTTATGTGGCCCGGGGGTCCCTGGGGGTAGTCTGTGGCCTGGATGGGGATGGGGCCACTCAGCAGTGTGTCCCCTGGTCATGTCCTTCACACCTGAGCCTCCCTCCTCCTCTGTAAGTGGGCTCTGTTCTGTACATTTATGGTTCTCGTTTTTATTGATCTATGAGAATTATTTCTACCACTTAATTTTTTGTTCTGGCTTTTCTAAACTTCTATTTTATCTCTCCTTTCCTAACTTCTAGTAGAGAGACTCAGTTTTCGTATTCCCCTTCCTCTTTCAAATGACTTGGAGGTTATGGTAGGCTGATCATGGCTCCCACAGATACACCCATGTCTAAGCCCTGGAGCATCAGCTGGTATGGCAAATGACGTGATTAGAGAGGGACCCTGAGAGGAGGAGCGTATCCTGAGTCATCCAGGCAGGCCCTAAATGCCTTATAAGAGAGAGTCCAAGGGAGCTTCGACCCAGAGCTGCACAAGCAACAAGGCCCTGTGAAAGACGGAGCAGGTCTTGGAGATGCAGCCACAGCGCAGGAACGCCAGGGCAGCCGCCGGAGGCCGGAAGAGGCCAGGAAAGGAAGGCTCCTTCCCGAGAGCCTCAGGAGGGATCATGGCCCTGCCTTCTCCAGGCCTTGATTTCTGTCTTCTGGCCCCCGGGGCTGTGAGGGAATAAGTTTCTCTTTCTGTGAACCCCCAGGCCTGTGGTAGCTTGTTACAGCAGCCACAGGAAACTAACACAGAGGTCGTATTTTCTTTTACTTTAATAAACTGCCTTGAAGACTTTATCGTGTGCACCAGGACAGGCCCGCTCTTGGTCTAGACACAGCCAGCGTCTCTGCAGGTTCCTCTTCCACTGCAACCTCTGCCTCCTGGGTTCAAGCGATTCTCCTGCCTCAGCCTCCTGAGCAGCTGGGATTACAGGTGCGTGCCCCCATACCTGGCTAATTTTTTTTGGTTGGTTGGTTGTTTTTCTGTTGAGATGGAGTTTCGCTTTTGTTGCCCAGGCTGGAGTGCAATGGAGCAATCTGAGCTCACTGCAACCTCCACCTTCCGGGTTCAAATGATTTTTCTGCCTCAGCCCCCCAAGTAGCTTGGATTACAGGCTCCCACCACCACACCCAGCTAATTTTTTTTGTATTTTTAGTAGAGTCAGGGTTTCACCATGCTGGCCAGGCTGGTCTCAAACTCCTGACCTCAGGTGATCTGCCCGCCTTGACCCCCCAGAGTGTTGGGATTACAGGCGTGCGCCACTCTGCACCTGGCCATTTTTGTTGTTGTTGTATTTTTAGTAGAGATGGAGTTTCACTATGTTGGTCAGACTGGTCTCGAACTCCTAACCTCGTGATCCACCCGCCTTGGTCTCCCAAAGTGCTGGGATTACAGGCGTGAGCCAGTGCACCTGGCCGAATTGCTCCCATCTTTTATCTATTGTGAATAACACTGCTATCGACAGGGATGGGCAAGTGTCTCTTTATTTCCTTGCTTTCAATTTTTGGGGTATATATACCCAGAAGTGGAATTCTTGGAGCGTCCCTATGTATAATTTCTCGAGGAACCCCCATACTGTTTTCTAGAGGGGCGGCACTATTTTACATCCCACCAGCAGTGCACAAGGGTTCCAGTTTCTCCACATCCTCACCAACATTCGTTATTTTCTGGGTTTTCTTTGATACTAGTCAATGTAGTAGGAGTGAAATGGTATCTCATCATTTTTCCATCTCCCTAATGATTAGTGATGCTGATTATGGAGAAATGTCTATTCAAGTCCTTTGCTTACTTTATTTTATTTTTTTTTTTAAGACAGAGTCTCGGCCGGGCGCGGTGGCTCAAGCCTGTAATCCCAGCACTTTGGGAGGCCGAGACGGGCGGATCACGAGGTCAGGAGATCGAGACCATCCTGGCTAACATGGTGAAACCCCGTCTCTACTAAAAAATACAAAAAACTAGCCGGGCGAGGTGGCGGGCGCCTGTAGTCCCAGCTACTTGGGAGGCTGAGGCAGGAGAATGGCGTAAACCCGGGAGGCGGAGCTTGCAGTGAGCTGAGATCCGGCCACTGCACTCCAGCCCGGGCGACAGAGCGAGACTCCGTCTCAAAAAAAAAAAAAAAAAAAAAAAAAAAAAGACAGAGTCTCGCTCTGTTGCCCAGGCTGGAGTGCAGTGGCGTGATCTCGGCTCACTGCAACCTCAACCTCCCAGGTTTAAGCGATTCTCCTGCCTCAGCCTCCCAAGTAGCTGGGACAACAGGCACATGCCACCATGCCCAGCTAATTTTTGTATTTTTAGTAGAGATGGGGTTTCACCATGTTGGCCAGGATGGTCTCAAACTCCTGACCTCAGGTAATCTGCCCGCCTCAGCCTCCCAAAGTGCTGGGATTACAGGTGTGAGCCACTGCGCCTGGCCTTGCTCATTCCTTAATTTGATTGTTAGGTTTTTGTTGTTGACTATTTAATTGAAGCGTAATATTCATACAGAGAAGCCACCAATCCCCAGAGGGTAGCTTGGTAAATTATCATAGAGTGACTACGTCTGGGACACCAGCCCTCAGATCAAGAAGTAGAATATTACCAGAGCCATCCTCCCCAACAGCACTAAGATAATCGCTATCCCGACTTCTCACCAGATGTTTCTTTTGCCTGTTTCACAGAAACAGAATCGTGCAGTACGCATTCATTTGTGTCTGGCTTCTTCTGCTCAGCATTATGTTGCTGAGATTCACCAACTGTGCATGGCAGCTGTTAATCCATTTTCAGTGCTGTAAGAATTTTACTCTATAAATACACTGAGAGGTACTTATCCATTCTCCTGTTGGAAGTTGGGGCTACTGTGAATGGTGCTGATATGAACATTCTAGTGCACATCATGTGGTGAACACATGGACAGTGCACAATTCTTTTGGGTCCATGCATAGGAGTGGAATGTGGGGGTCACAGGTGTGGTCTCCTTTAGTAGGTATTACTCAAGGGTTTTCCAAAGTAGTTGTGCTATTTTACATTCCCAATAGTAGTATATGAAGTTTCAGTTACTCCACATTCTTGCCCAAACTTGGTATCAACAGTGTTTTTAATTTTAACCATTCTGGTAGGTATAATATTGGTTTCTCACTGTGGTTTAAATTTGATGGCTTATGAGGTTGAGCATGTTTTATATGCTTTTTGGCCATTTGGATGTTCATTTGTTCTTTCCTCTCCCTTCCTCCCTCCTCCCTCCCTTTCTATTTTTTTTTTTTTTTTTTTTTTGTTTTTGAGACAGAGTCTTGCATTGTCCCCCAGGCTGGAGTGCAGTGGCACGATCTCAGCTCACTGCAAGCTCCATCTCCTGGGTTCACACCATTCTCCTGCCTCAGCCTCCCGAGTAGCTGGGACTGCAGGTACCCGCCACCACGCCCGGCTAATTTTTTCTATTTTTAGTAGACACGGGGTTTCACTGTGTTAGCCAGGATGGTCTCGATCTGCTGACCTCATGATCCGCCTGTCTCGGCCTCCCAAAGTGCTGGGATTACAGGTGTGAGCCACCGCGCCCGGCCCCTCCCTCCCTTTCTTTCTTCCCTTTTTTGTCTCTCTTCATTTCTTTCACCCATTGTCCTAGTGGTCTGCCAGGTTTTTTCTTAATTAAAAAAAAAAATTATTTTACTTCAAGTTCTGGGATACATGTACAGAATGTGCAGGTTTGTTACATAGGTAAATGTGTGCCATGGTGGTTTGCTGCACTTATCAACCTGTCACCTAGGTATTAAGCCCTGCATGCATTTTTCTTTTTAATTTATAGGAATTCTCTTTATACTCTACCTGTGATTTATCTTTTCACCCTCCTCCACTCCTTATCTTTTTTTTTTTTTTTTTTTAAAGAGACAGAGTCTCACCCTGTCACCCAGGCTGGTGTGCCGTGGCACACTCATGGCTCACTGCAGCTTCAACCTCCCAGGCTCAAGTGATCCTCCTGCCTCAGCCTCCCAAGTATCTGAGACCACAGGTGTGTACTACCACATCCAGCTAATTTTTCATTTTTGGTAGAGACAAGGTCTTGCTAAGTTGCTCAGGCTGTTCTCTAACTCCTGACCTCAAGTGATACCCCCCACCTTGGCCTCCCAAAGTGCTGGGATTACAGCATGAGTCACCACACCCGGTCCCATGTTTTTACTCTCTTATTGATGAAAAAATTCTTAATTTTACTATCACCCAATGTATCAATCATTTTCTTTGGGGATAGTGCTTTGTTTGTCTTATTGAAGAAATTTTTACCTGCCTCCTAAGGAGCCTTAAAAATCTCCATATGCCTATAAAGCCCCACTGTTCCAATGTCTATTTTGTGCTAGAAAATAAACGAGGTACTGTTCCAGAGGCGATGCCTATCTTGTGGGAAAACTGTCTTCATCATCATTTGCCAAGCCAGGAGATAATCGGGATGAGGACAATTTCTATGACTCCCGGCGTCTGAAACTCTTCCTGCATTAGAGAGAGTGGGCCTGATGCTGTTGTGGGCCAGGTGGGTGCCCATCCCAGTCCCACCTGCCCACAGGGACAGGGCATGAGGAATGGAGAAGGTGTGGTGTCCTTGGGCAAAGCCAGGCCAGAGATGTGGTTCTGCAAACAGAATGAGGGTACAGATGAGTCTGCCTGCCTCGCCATAGGGCTCCAGGGGCTGCAGGAGGTGGGAGAGAAGCAGGTAGAGGAGGGATCCAGTGGGAAGAAGAGCAGAGCATTCTCCCTGGGAAGGGAAAAAGAAGGACGTACCTTATGTTTAACAGCTCAGTGTTCTGGGACCAGAGGTGAGGTCGCAGCTGCTGGTTCCCACACCTCCTGTCTCTGGCGTGAGTTGTTTAGATGTCAGAATTGGTGAAAAGTTTGAGATTGTACCAGCTGGTCCAGGAAAGGTAATGGGGGAGCTACAAAGCTTGTAGAAGGGCAGTCAGGGCTGTCCTGTGCACAGCGGCTCCAGGGCACGTGAGCCATGCTGGGGCAGTGGTTAGGGCCAGGCCTCTTAGGAGTGACCCAGACCAGCCTTTTCTTTCTCACTCTCTCACCCTCTGAATTCAAAAGCTTAAACATGCCACGAAATGTCCACCCACTAAAAAGAAAGTATTTGCCTCCCGAGCTCAGAAATGATATTAAGGAAATTGCACATCTACTGACTGTGACAGAAAGCAAATCAGTGGCTCCTTGAGATGGGATAGGGTGGGAGGGGCTGTAGGGAGCGATTCCAAAGAAGCATGAGGAAGCTTTGGGAGTCATGATGCTCCTGATCTTGACTGTGGTCATGGTTTTGCAGGTATGTGCGTGTGTCAAAATTGATAAAAAAATTTTTTTTTTTTTGAGATGGAATTTCTCTCTTGTTGCCCAGGCTGGAGTGTAGTGGCACAATCTTGGCTCATTGCAACCTCCACCTCCCGGGTTCAAGTGATTCTCCTGCCTCCTCCTCCAGAGTAGCTGGGATTACAGGCACCCACCACTACGCCTGGCTAATTTTTTGTATTTTTAGTGGAAATGGGGTTTCACCATGTTGGTCAGGCAGGTCTCGAACTCCCGACCTCAGGTGATCCACCCACCTCAGCCTCCTAAAGTGCTGGGATTACAGGCATGAGCCACCACACCCAGGCTTGTTCTCTTGTATGTCAGTTACTCCTCCGTGAGGCTGCTAAACATCCTCCCAGCACACACCCACAGACACACACCTGCACGCCCTCACGCAGTTTGCAAGGCAGTGGTTCAAGTTACACTTTAATCCCTCAAGCGTGCTCATCTCACTCTCCAAACCTGCCCTCTTGCAGGGTCCGTGGTTCTTCTAAGTGTCCTGGTCACAAGGCAGCTGGATCAACACTCAGAGGTACAGAGCAGGGCAAAGTGTGGTCCCTGCATCTGTCTCACCCCCATGTTCTTTACACACAGAGACCTTCCCGGGAGCTGTGACTTGAACTTCACAATCTGCAGGGCCCACCCAGGAGCCGTGTCCTCCTCACAGGCAATGGGATCCCCTCCTCTCTCCACCTGTGTGGGAAGATTGGCAACAAAACGTAGAGAAAGTGGGAGGTAAAAACACTAAGGGGATGGATCACACCTGAACGACCCCAGGACCGAGGGAAACACTGAGGGGATGGATGGACCACACCTGAGGGTCCCCAGGACAGAAGGAAACACTGAGGGGATGGATAGGCCACACCTGAGCAACCCCAGGACCGAGGGAAACACTGAGGGGATGGATGAGCCACACCTAAGCATAGAGGTAAACACTAAGTGTATGGATGGACCACACCTGAGGGTCCCCAGACAGAGTGAAGGACGGCTGTTGTTGGGATGATAATTCCATGTCTTTAGAGAACAAGAATTCCAGGTAGTTCTCTTGTCTCCAAACAGTGTGGTTATGAAGTAGCTCTCACTCCAGGAGGCTTTAAGGCTCCATATAATATATGTAGTAATAAAAAAAACAGGCCAGGTACCACGGCTCACATCTGCAGTCCCAGCACTTTGGGAGGCCAAGGTGGGAGGACCACTGAGGCCAGGAGTCTGAAACCAGCCTGGGCAATGTAACAAGAGCCCATTTCTATAAATAATTTCAAAAATGTAAAAAGAAAAAAAAAAAAAACAAATACTGGTAACTCACAACTAACATATTGGTACAAACAAAAATTTACACCAAGGTGAAAAAAGTCAAGTTTTTTTTTTTTTTTAACCAAAACAATACCTCAGTCTAGGAAGAGGTGCTTCCTCTCCAGAAGCAGCTGAAGCCCTGAGCTGCTGTCCACAGGAGGATGGACTCTGCAGGAGCCCCCAGTGGGCCTCAGCTACTCCACGTCAGTTCTTTCTTGTCCCCCTGCTGGTCCACGGGGGCTGCTGCAGTTGGCCAGGTCTCCTGGGAGTCAGAGGGGGCCATGGGTTCCACCCCAGGGCCCACCTCATCAGCACAGTGCTCTCTCCATCTGAGCACCAGCCCAGAGGAAAAGGAGAAAGGGTGATGCTGATCCCCCAAGCAAAATGGAAACACCTCCACCTCCCACCCTCAAAAGCACCCAACAATGGACCCTGGGCACTGAGGGCCTCGTAGGGAGTTGTTTGCACCACAGTAAAATCTACAAAGTTCCCATGGCACGTGAGTGGATGCTTCATCAACACAGGAATGTCCGGCTGCCCCAAGGAAGGCTCCAGTAATGTTGAGATCTTTGAATAGGAGCAACGGATCAAGGCCGATGGTCTCTCTGAGGGCCTCAGTTTCCATCCATGTGGTCAAGCTCCCCTTTGGGAATCTGGGTTATGGTTCCCGAGACTAGGGGCAAGAGGCATCCACTGACAGCTGTATTTACAGAAATCCATCAAGTCGACAATGCTTGTGAAAGTCAAAGCAACACAGTAACTCACTGGAAAAGTGAAAGCTTCTCATCATCACACCCATAGAGATAATGGGGGTAGGGTCGGGGAGCAATCCGAGAAAGCATGTGTGTGCTCTGTGCACTCACAGCCGCCCCTCTCCTCTGCTCTCTGGCTCCTGATTTGCATAGTGAGAGGCAGATACCAGGCTTGAATCAGGAGGGACAGCGCCTTGTCCCAGTAAGTTTGGGTCTTGAGACAGTGAGTAGCAAGGGTGTAGAGAGAAAGGGATTTATCGACAAAGTTAACTGACTTTGATTCTTGAGTTCGATAGGGAGAGTTTGAATAACAAGGGACACCGATACTAACATGTGTTAAATAGACAAACCGCTTCTAATATTTGATAGGTGACAAATGTCGCATTTATTTATACTTCTAAGCAAAGTCAAGTCTTTCTCAGTTGCTCATTTTCAGAGAGTGAGAAAGCCCAAGATCTCATGACCTCTTCCCTTTCCTCGGGTTATGGACACCAGGGCTCTGGGGACTGCAGAGCTGGGTAGGTCTCCTGGGAGTCACAGGGGGCCATGGAGGAGAGCAGAGGAGAAAGTGCTGTTCTTGGCTGTGATCAGGTGGCTGTCAGATCCCTGCTCCTACATTCAGTGGGGAGTGACCTTCGGAAAATTATGTAACTCTCTATGTCTCAGTTTTCTCATCTGAGAAATGGAGCTGATGGTAATAATCCTCATCCAGGAGAATAGTATGTGTTGATCATCCTCGTGGCATTCTTTTAAAGAGCTGCACAGCACTCCATTGTATGGGCATTAAATCATTGATTTATCTCAGCTCACTGCAACCTCCGCCTCCTGAGTTCAAGTGACTCTCCTGCCTCAGCCCCCCGAGTAGCTGGGATTACAGGTGCCTGCCACCATGCCCGGCTAATTTTTGGATTTTTAGTAGAGACAGGGTTTCACCATGTTGGCCAGGCTGGTCTTGAACCTCTAACCTCAGGTGATCCGCCCACCTCAGTCTCCCAAAGTGCTGGGATTACAGACGTGAGCCACCATGCCAGGCCCATAGACCTAAATGTAAAATACATTTACTGAACGCCATGAAACCAGCAACTTTGCTGTCACCACCAGAAGGTGATGACATGATTTGGAGAATTTTCAAATAGGGATATTGATGCAAACAAACAGGAAGGACCAGTCGCTCTGCTAGTCTCCTCAGAGACCAGAACCTGCCCAAACCACCCAACATCCCTGACTGATGATGGTACCTGAGCGCATGTGAGGAGAAGACACAGCAAGAGGAGATGCCTGTGGAAAGCAGATGGCCTGAGCTCTGTGTGCATGTCCTAGTCCACAGGTAGATCCATCAGCAACAATGGAAGCCTCACCGACTCAAGGTGTTAGTGTACAAATTCAGACAACTGTTGGCACAATACCGTGCATGCAGATACAGGAGTGGTTCCTAGGAAGCCATGCGTAAGAACATAAACAAAAAATGAGCAGAGATGGTTGTGGCTACACACTGCTGATAGAATTTACAAATTTAGTACTGGGGGTTACAAACAAATGAACAAAACAGTAACAACAATTCCAGGAGAAAAGAATCAGAATCCAGAGTTGAACAGTCTATAACCTAAGTATCCAGTGTTCAATGATAAGTTACAAGATGAAAAGAAACAGGAAAATGTGGTAGGAAACCAGTTAATAGAAACTGTCTTTAAGTGTCCCTAGCCGTCACACTTAGCAAACAAAGACTTCAAAGCAGTTACTGTATGTTAAAAGAACTAAAAAAGGGCTGGGCACAGTGGCTCGTGCCTGTGATCCCAGCACTTTGTGAGGCCGAGGCAAGCAGATCACCTGAGGTCAGGAGTTCAAGACCAGCCTGACCAACATGGAGAAACCCTGTCTCTACTAAAAATACAAAATTAGCCGGGCATGGTGGTGCATGCCTCTAATCCTAGCTACTGGGGAGGCTGAGGCAGGAGAATCGCTTGAACCTGGGAGGCAGAGGTTGCAGTGAGCCAAGATCATGCCATTTCACTCCAGCCAGGGCAACAAGAGCAAAACTCTGCCTCAAAAAAAAAAAAAAAAAAAAAAAAAAAAAAAAAAAAAAAAAAGAGGCCGGGCGTGGTGGCTCAAGCCTGTAATCCCAGCATTTTGGGGGGCCGAGATGGGCAGATCACGAGGTCAGGAGATCGAGACCATCCTGGCTAACACGGTGCAACCCAGTCTCTACTAAAAAAAATACAAAAAACTAGCCGGGCGAGGTGGCGGGCGCCTGTAGTCCCAGCTACTCGGGAGGCTGAGGCAGGAGAATGGCGTGAACCTGGGAGGCAGAGCTTACAGTGAGCTGAGATCCGGCCACTGCACTCTAGCCTGGGCGACAGAGCGAGACTCCATCTTAAAAAAAAAAAGAAAGAAAAAGAAAAAGAAAAATGACTTCTGAAACATCAAGCACAACATATGTAGAATGAGAGTCTCAGAAAGAAAGAAAAGGGGAAAGAAAGAATTATTTATAGAAATAATGGCTGAAAACTTACCAAATTTAATATGAAACATTAATCTATAGAGTCAATGTTTACTTTTAGTAAAATAAGAACCAAGATATCCACTCCTACACACATTGTGTCAAACTATGAAAAGACAAAGAGTAAATATTGAAAGCTGTCAGACAAAAACTTCTCTTCATGTATAAGAGCACCATGACAAAATTAACCACTGATTTCTGATCAGAAACAATGGTGGGACCGGGCACGGTGGCTCACGCCTGTAATCCCAGCACTTTGAGAGGCCAAGGTGGGTGGAATACCTGAGGTCAGGAATTCGAGACCAGCTTGGCCAACATGATGAAACCCTGTCTATACTAAAAATACAAAAATTAGCTGGGCATGTTGTGTGCCTGTAATCCCAGCTACTTGGAGGCTAAGGCCAGAGAATTGCTTGAACCTGGGAGGCAGAGGTTGCAGTGGACTGAGATCATGCCACTGCACTCCAGCCTGGGCAACAAACAGAGGGAGACTCTGTCTCAGAAAGAAAGAAAGAAAGAGAGAGAGAGGGAGAGAAGGAAGGAAGGAAGGAAGGAAGGAGGGAGGGAGGGAGGGAGGGAGGGAAGGAAGGAAGGAAGGAAGGAAGGAAGGAAGGAAGGAAGGAAGGAAGGAAGGAAGGAAGGAAGGAAGGAAGGAAGGAAGGAAGGAGGGAAGGAAGGAAGGAAGGAGGGAAGGAAGGAAGGAAGGAAGGGAAAGGTGGGAAGGCAATGGGATGGTATAAACAAAGAATGAAAGAAAAAAATTGTCAACTAAAAATGCCATGTCCAGCAGATCTATCTGTTAAAAATAAAAATATTCCCAGATAAACAAAGACAGAAAATTTGGGCCGGGCGCGGTGGCTCAAGCCTATAATCCCAGCACTTTGGGAGGCCGAGACGGGCGGATCACGAGGTCAGGAAATCGAGACCATCTTGGCTAACACGGTGAAACCCCGTCTCTACTAAAAAATACAAAAAAAAAAAAAAGAAAAAACTAGCCGGGCGAGGTGGCGGGCGCCTGTAGTCCCAGCTACTCGGGAGGCTGAGGCAGGAGAATGGTGTGAACCCGGGAGGCGGAGCTTGCAGTGAGCTGAGATCTGGCCACAGCACTCCAGCCCAGGTGACAGAGCGAGACTCCGTCTCAAAATAGAGGAAGCGATCTCCCTATTCCCATGCCCTGTTAGCCATGCCGTGTGTAGGCTTAGCCTCAGGTGGCAGATGATGTTTGAGGAAAGAGATTGTAGCGGGAAGATGGGACCGGGTTATGGTCGGGTTTCTGTTGGGAATGCTAATGCTCTTTGTGCTTTTGGACATCTGAATGGAAGCTTTAGATAGAACCTTTGGTAGAACTCCCCCAAATCGCCATATTTAAAAATTATTTTCACTCTAAAAAAAAAAAAAAAAAAAAAAAAAAAGACAGAAAATTTGCTGCCAGCAGTCCTACCATATAAGAAGTACTACAAGAAAGCTTTTGGCCGGGCGCGGTGGCTCAAGCCTGTAATCCCAGCACTTTGGGAGGCCGAGACGGGCGGATCACGAGGTCAGGAGATCGAGACCATCCTGGCTAACACAGTGAAACCCCGTCTCTACTAAAAATACAAAAACTAGCCGGTCGAGGTGGCGGGCGCCTGTAGTCCCAGCTACTCGGGAGGCTGAGGCGGGAGAATGGTGCAAACCCGGGAGGCGGGGCCGGGCGCGGTGGCTCAAGCCTGTAATCCCAGCACTTTGGGAGGCCGAGACGGGCGGATCACGAGGTCAGGAGATCGAGACCATCCTGGCTAACATGGTGAAACCCCGTCTCTACTAAAAATACAAAAAACTAGCCGGGCGACCTGGCGGGCGCCTGTAGTCCCAGCTACTCGGGAGGCTGAGGCAGGAGAATGGCGTGAACCCGGGAGGCGGAGCTTGCAGTGAGCTGAGATCCAGCCACTGCACTCCAGCCTGGGCGACAGAGCGAGACTCCGTCTCAAAAAAAAAACAAAAAAAACAAAAAAAAACAAAAAAAAAAACCCGGGAGGCGGAGTTTGCAGTGAGCTGAGATCCGGCCACTGCACTCCAGTCCGGGCCACAGAGGGAGACTCCGCCTCAAAAAAAAAAAAAAAAAAAAAAAAAAAAAGCTTTTGAACCGAAAGAAAGGCTTGATTCTTCTATTTGAAAATACCGAATTGATTTGTCACGGGGTATGTGTGTATATGTGTGTGTGCGTATGCCGAAAATTCCAAAATTTCTCATGCACTTTAACTTTTATTGATTTTAGAAGCAAAAATATTGCAAATATATAAAAATATCCTTGGAAGGTTTAGTAAGTTCAATGTTTATACTTTTGTAGTCCTATGAATTTTAATAATAAAGAATTGATTTAATTTTTGATTAAGTCTAGCTGAAGATAGTAAAGATTAATTGAAACAAAAATTATAAAAATTTTATTCAGGCCAGACGCGGTGGCTCACACCTATAATCCCAGCACTTTGGGAGGCCAAGATGGGTGGATCACGAGGTCAGGGGATCAAGACCATCCTGGCTAACACGGTGAAACCCCGTCTCTATTTAAAAAAATTACAAAAAATTAGCCAGGCGTGGTGGCAGGCGCCTGTAGTCCCAGCTACTCGGGAGGCTGAGGCGGGAGAATGGCGTGAACCTGGGAGGTGGAGTCTGCAGTGAGCTGAGATCGTGCCATTGCACTCCAGCCTGGGCGTCAGAGCGAGACTCCGTCTCAAAAAAAAAAAAAATTTATTCAAAACTCGCAATGATAAGCAAGTATGAAAAATAAGCTCTATGTCTGAGTTGATGCAAGGTAAGAACATATTATGTGGGAAAGTCAGAACTGCAGGCAGAGGAGACCCTAGAGCAATAATCCCTGGAAATAACAGGAATTTCAGGGACAAATCCAGATCCTCAAAAACTGTGAAATTGAGGGAGCCTGAACAGATCTCCAAGGAACCAGGTACCATCTGTGTGCCAGGGTGACAGGATGGAAAACAGACCAGGTCTGTCTCTGACAGGTTGAGCAGGTGGAGTGGGAAGGAGGGATGTAGAAGGCCAGGAGGGTAAAGGGAACTGCAGGGGTGGGTGGTGGTGGGTGGGGCTGGACCTCAGTCTCCTCCTCCCACTGCCCACCCCACCCTTAGGAGCCCTTTGTGAGGGAGAGGCCCCAGCTCTGTGATGTGGGCCTGGGCCCCAATAAATATTCCCGAGGGGACACCCAGGGCTCAGTAGACTGAGGGCAGCAGTGCAGTTGACATGGATATTCTCTTTCCTCTGAACAGTGTTCTTGACACAGAGCTGTGCTGGAGCCCCATTCCGGAGATCATCCATTTCAGCCTCTTCGCTGCGTTTAGCCTGATGTTCCTGATCATCTTACGCCCCTACTTTACCCCCAGGGAGCCATCCTCAGGGCCTCCCAGAGAGGAGAACAGCAAGAATGTAAGGAGCCCTCAGCCCACACCCAGCAGAGAATGATTCTGTTTTTCCTGCTCTCTTTTCCACTTTTCCAAATCAACCAGAGGCGCTCCTGTGATGGGAAATCTCATCATCCCTCTAGGGACGGCAGGGCAGGCAGGGGTTGGAGTGAGCATAGGATTTCCATCCCCAGGTCCCAGACCATCTGTGGGGGTGCATGGGAGGCATCACAGCAAAAACAAACCCCGGGACTCAGCGCTGGCGAGGACCCAGTCATGAGAAGGGTGAGGTCGTTGTGGGAGGACAGGCCCTGAGCCCGGGCTCATCAGCCGCCTTCCCGGGCAGGTGCCTCGGGTCCCAGCCTCTGTGTGCGGTGCTCTGGGGCTGTGCTGAGCCCCTGAGAGCCCCCACCTGAGACTGGAGTCGCCTCTGGCCTCCTCGGAAGCAGAATCCTCCCTGCCAGCTCAGAGGCACCTGCAGACCCAAGTGTGTGTGTTTTACAAGCAGCAGAACAGGGACTGAGGACGCCCAGGACAGGCCTCACATAGAAAACTCCTCTGTGCTTTTCAAAGAAGGAAACCAGAAAAGGTTATTATGCAGTTTAGAAAGGAAAGAGCACACAGGGCTCCGTGAGCTGGGCAGAGAAAGTGTGTCATTCACGAGCACTGTGGGTCTGCAGCTGTGGGGACAGGAGACTGAGAACCAGCCTGCACCCTCACTTTTTCTTGTCTCTCAGGATCAAGCTGAAGTGGGGCTCAGGATATATATCGCTTTTAAAGGTAAGGCTCTGAGGATCCCCAAAGCCCCAGAGATCACAGCTTCACCTGTTCCTAGGAACAAGCACCAAGTCTCCTAGGAAGTCATTTCCAGAGGCCTGATGGGGAAGCTCCTGCTAGGGCAATTGCAACCCAGGGTCTGTCTCCGATTCCCTGCTGGGATGAAGCCATGGGGTCCAGGGAGTGGGTGTTGTCCAGGAGGGGACTATGTGGGGGAGGGGACTAGTGACTGCCTGGAGGTGTAGGATGGGCTCCAGGTCCATGTGGGCAGCTGTATAACATGGCTGAGTCCTCTTTGAGACTGCCCCTGTCCTCTCTCCCCAGGAGGTGGTCGTGACCCCCATGATGGGGTGTGTCTGTGTCGGGAAGCACTTTGTAAATTACAAAGTGGTGCCCTCCGGGCACCTGGCTATCACTCTTGGGGCCATGTGACCTTGGACAGGGATGCTGGGGCTCGGGTCTAATCCCCGATCCTGGGGTCTCCCTTAATGACTCATGCACTCAGGCTCCTGTAAATCCCAGTTCCCGCCCTCGCCACCATAACCCATCTCCTGCTTTCCAGATTGCAAAAGGCTCTTGAAACAACTGGAGAAACTTGAAGTTTTCCTGTTGGCAAAGTGAGGCTCTTTCCCGTTTTCTCCCATATCCTTCTTCCTACCAGGGCCTAGGATGCCACCCCAGGGCCTGGGGCTGATCTGGGAGGGGCGATCACAGCCTTGATGTCACTAAAGCCCTAGGGCAGGGTTAGGCAGAGCTTTGTGAAGTCAGCATGGGGGACCCTGAAGGGGCCTGGGCCGCAGGTGTCCAGTGCTCCTGGCTGCAGCCTGTGCCTCCTATGTCCTGCAGGCACCTGGGGAAGCTCCCTGGTGAGGGCAGCTTCCATTGCCTTCTAAACCGAGACCGCCTGAGGAAGTCGTTCAAACGAGGCCCTTGGAGAGTTCACTGGCCAGGTGAGCGGTGTGGGAAAGCTTCTCCCACCAGGTTGTCCCCACAGGCTCCCCCGGCTCCTCTGGCCTCCAAGCCATCATCAGTCCCAAAGACCTCCATAGGGTCCTCTGGGTGTCTGTAATCCCTGTGCTCCTCCCAGCTACCAGTGTCTTCGTGTCCCCTGAAGCAACCTTTATACAAGTCATACGCAAGTTCCCTAACAGCAAACCCGGGCACTTCCATAAAATCCTTGGAATCTCTTTCATCCCTGAGCTCCTGCCAGCCACCAGAGCCTTTGCATTCCCTGGAGTGTCCTTCACACAAGCCACATGGGTGTTCCCCTCCCCGACGATATGGAATCCTGGCTAGGTGTCCTGATCCAAATCCACCCAGGCTGGTTCTCAAACTGACGCCACAATATACCCAATGTGTGACACCCCTGAGCTGTGTAGCTGGTGGGTGTCTTCTAGCCCTCGAGTGATCCAAGGCGTTGGTTGCTGCAGTGATCCCAGGCCTCTCCTGGAGGCAGGAGGCTGCTAGAGCCTGGTGCCTCTGCACCTCCTCACAGTACCCATTCGAGCACCCTAATATTCCCAACCACTTACCAAAGGCTTCCTTCTAGGGAGATGCCACATGCAGGCAGATGGAGGCAGGGGCCCTACTTCCCTCAGCCTGCACGAGACAATGCTGCTAGATGTACAAGACACCAAAATCCCAGACACTCCCATGGACGCCACATCCAACATCCACAAACAATTGGGAATCTCCTGAGGACAACTTGGAGGCACGTCCCCTCCCTGATCTGGGCACCCCACAGATGCCAGAAACGCATGCTCTAATGCATTGGAAGAGGAACCTGCGGAGACGCTGGCTGTGTCTAGACTAAGCGGACCTGTCCTGGTGCACACAATAAAGTGTTCAAGGCAGTTTATTAAAGTAAAAGAGAAAATACGACCTCTGTGTTTCCTGTCGCTGCTGTAACAAGCTACCACAGGCCTGGGGGTTCACAGCAACAGAAACTTATTCCCTCACAGTCTCGGGGGCCAGAAGACAAATCAAGGCCTGGAGAAGGCAGGGCCATGCTCCCTCCTGAGGCTCTCGGGGAGGAGCCTCCTGGCCTCTTCTGGCCTCCGGCGGCTGCCCTGGCGTTCCTGCGCTGTGGCTGCATCTCCAAGACCTGCTCCGTCTTTCACAGGGCCTTGTTGCTTGTGCAGCTCTGGGTCAAAGCTCCCTTGGACTCTCTCTTATAATGCATTTAGGGCCTGCCTGGATGACTCAGGATATGCTCCTCCCCTCAGGGTCCCTCTCTAATCACGTCATTTGCCATACCAGCTGATGCTCGTGGGCTCCAGGGCTTAGACATGGGTGTATCTGTGGGAGCCATGATCAGCCTACCATAACCTCCAAGTCATCTGAAAGAGGAAGGGGAATACGAAAACTGAGTCTCTCTACTAGAAGTTAGGAAAGGAGAGATAAAATAGAAGTTTAGAAAAGCCAGAACAAAAAATTAAGTGGTAGAAATAATTCTCATAGATCAATAAAAACAAGAACCATAAATGTACACAACAGAGCCTGTCCAATTGGACATGAAACAAAATCTAACCAGACATTGCTTACAAAGGTCATGGTGAAGCGTAGAAAGGTAGAAGGCAAGAGGGTGTGGAGTATGAAGTGTGAATGCAGATGGGAAGAAAGCCGGGTGGCTGGGTCAATACCCAACCTAGACTTAAAGACAGAGACCCCGGGAATGGAGACAGCGAATCCCAGATGATGAGGCAGACATAGCCTATAAGGGTGAGAGTAAGAGCAGGTGACCAGCTTTGTAGAGGAAAAGGTACTTCCCTGAAGGCTGTGGGGCCCATTCCAGCCTGGCTCTGGGAGGACAGCTCCAACCCATCCTCCCATGGATGGGGTGGCCCTGGCCCAGACTAGGGACAGTGCAGGGAGGTCCGGAGGGGCCTGCTGTGATCATGAAGTTGGGAACTGCCTAAACCGTCTTCACGGAGCCTTTGTGTCCAGAGGGAAAATCCAGGCACATGGAATACGATTTGCAGGCCATGGTTGCTGAGGACAAGGCTGGGTCAGCACCAGGCTGGTTTCCAGTAGATGGCAGCGAAGCCTTGGAGAAGCCTGGGGCGGGCAGAAATGCACAAGAAGGGGAGGAGGCCGGAGCCTGGCTGGTCCTGGTTGTCAGCGGCTTGGGGGGACCCTGGTCCTTTCTCTGGGAGCCCTGAGGCCTCAACTGGAGGACAGGAGGTGGATGTGCTGGTCCCTGAGGCCCGGGCAGCATGAACTGCGTGTGGAGCCAGGATTCGTCTGAGCCCTCACAGGCCTGGCCTTTCCCTGCCAGGGAGGTGCCATTTTCGCCCCCAGAAGCCTCCATCCCTGGATCCTGAGCCCTCAGGGACCCTGTCGAGGAAGCAGGAATCAAAGACCCAAAAATTTGGCTGGGCGTGGTGGCGCGTGCCTGTAGTCCCAGCTACTCGCGAGGCTGAGGCAGGAGAATCGCTTGAACACGGGAGGTGGAGGTTGAGCCAACACTGCACTCCAGCCTCGCGACAGAGCGAGACTCAGTCTCAAAAAAAAAAAAAAAAAAAAAAAGAAAAAAAAATTAGCCGGGCGTGGTGGGGCGGTAATCCCAGCTACTCGGGAAGCTGAGGTGGCAGAATCACTTGAACCCGGCAGGCGGAGGCTGCAGTGAGCCTCTCGAGATCACGCCACTGCCCTCCAGACTGGGCAACAAGAAAGACTCCGTCTCAAAAAAAAAAAAAAAAAAAAAAAAAAAAAAAGGTATTAGCCGACAGTACGTTTTGAACATTTGATTTTGCTGAAGACAGTGAGTGACCTGGCCTGGCTGAAGCCTTAGGAGGTGCGCACCCAGAAAGTTCAAAACTGACCGCCTGTGCTGTCTGCCTGAAGGAGACGCGCGGCGTGAACGGGAGGGGGCGTGCTCCGTTCCCTCGCCAGGTCGCCGACCGGCAGACCCTTCTCCTCAGCGGGCGGCCGCACACCGTGGGGACGCCTTTGTTTCCGCCGCTCACGGTGTCTGAATCCACAATTTGTTTACGTGGTTATGGAGCCGGACTTGGGCATCGAAAGGGCGGTCTCTTTCAGCACAACAGTGGGGCTCCAGGAAGGCCAAGAGACGCCGGGATCCCAGCTGGAAGGGCGGACCGCGCTGCCTGGCGGTGGCGGGGGAGGGGGTGGAACCCCATACCCGGGCTGTAACCAAGATGCCCTTTCCTTAAGTCTCTGCAGCTTGCAGTGTACCACCCGAGCAGGTCCCGGAGGCGGCCGATGCTGTATATCACTCAGAAATTTAAAGTTTGTTTGTTTGTTTTGCGACAGGGCCTCCCCACTTTGCCTAGGTTGGAGTTCAGGGGCGCTATCTCAGCTCACTGCATCCTCCACCTCCTGAACTCAAGCGATCCTCCCACCTCAGCCTCCTGAGTAGCTGAAACTACAGGAATGTGCCACCAGGCCTGACTAATATTTAATTTTAATTTTTTTTTTTTTTTTTTTTTTTTTTGAGACGGAGTCTCGCTCTTGTTGCCCAGGCTGGAGTGCAGTGGAGCGATCTCGGCTCACCGCAACGTCTGCCTTTTGAGTTCAAGCAATTCTCCTGCCTCAGCCTCCCAAGTAGCTGAGATTACAGGTGTGCACCACTGCACCTGCCTAATTTTTTGTATTTTTAGTAGAGGCAGTGTTTCACCATGTTGGCCAGGCTGGTCTTGAACTCCCGACCTCAGGTAATTTGCCTGCCTTGGCCTCCCAAAGTGCTAGGATTACAGGCGTGAGCCACTGCGCCCAGCATGTTTCTAAATTTTTGTAGAGATGGGGCCTCAATATGTTGCCCAGGCTGGTCTCGGACTCCGGACCCCGGGTGATGTGCCCGCCTGGGCCTCTTAAAGTACTGGGATTATAGGCGTGAGCCACCGCACGGAACCTAGATCATTTTTTCTCAACTTTTTTTTCATGATCGCCATCTTAAAGATCTTTTCTAGATGTTTTTTCCTAGTTCTCCACCACATGACATTTTAAAAACATAGATATACCGTAACGTATATCTTTTTATGTCCTGTGGCCCTTTGGAAGGCAACAAACCATTATGTTACCTAAGATTTATTTCCTTCCCCTCACAGCCTCACCATCCCACTAACCCCATGCACTCATACCACAATTTATTCCATACTTCATTAGAGATTAAGTTGAGATTAAGTTGAGATTAAAGCTTCCCTATTTCATGCTGCCATGAACAATCTTGTAATTAAATCAGTGCAAAAGTAGGAATGGAATGTATGCTTTAATGAAATGTATGTATTTATACTGCAAATAGCCCTGAGCGAGAAAGGGTGTACCAATTTACACTTCAACCACAATGTACCTCAATGACATCTCCCTGCATCCTTTCCAGCTCTCTTAATTATTATTTTAAATTATCATTAATTTGAAAATTAGTTGCAAAGGCTTTGTGTTATTTTATTTAATTTGCATGTATTTGGTTACCACTCAAAGGGACACATCTCAAGCCTATGGATCATTTGCATATTTTCTTTTTATTTCATTATTTTTTTGAGACAGAATTTCACTCTTGTCCAGGCTGGAGTGCAACGGCATGATTTCAGCTCACCACAACCTCCGCCTCCCGGGTTCAAGTGATTCTCCTGCCTCAGCCTCCCGAGTAGCTGGGATTACAGGCATATGTCACCACGCCTGGTTAACTTTTTGTATTTTTAGTAGAGACGGGGTTTCTCTATATTGGTCAGACTAGTCTTGAACTCCTGACCTCAGAGAATCCAACCGCCTTGGCCTCCCAAAGTGCTGGGATTACAGGCATGAGCCCAGTCATCTGCATATCTTTTGCAAATCTCAGGGTTCTGTTTTTTTTTTTTTTTGAGAGGGAGTCTTGCTCTGTCGCCCGGGCTGGAGGGCAGTGGCCGGATCTCAGCTCACTGCAAGCTCCGCCTCCCGGGTTTACGCCATTCTCCTGCCTCAGCCTCCCGATTCTGTTTTTTTATTTGTTTTGTTTTGAGACAGAGTCTCGTTCTGTCACCCAGGCTCGAGTGCAGATGCGTGATCTGGGCTTACTGCAACCTCAGCTTCCCAGGTTCAAGTGATTCTCCTGCCTCAGCCTCCAATTAGCTGGGATTACAGGCACGTACCACCAAGCCCAGCTATTTTTTGTATTTTTTTAGTAGAGACGGGATTTCACCATGTTGGCCAAGCTGGTCTCCAACTCTTGACGTCAGGTGATCCACCCACCTTGGCCTCCCAAAGTGCTGGGATTGCAGGCATAGCTACCGCCCCGGCTTTTTTTTTTTTTTTTTTTTTTTTTGAGACGGAGTCTCGCTCTGTCGCCTGGGCTGGAGTGCAGTGGCTGGATCTCAGCTCACTGCAAGCTCCGCCTCCCGGGTTCACGCCATTCTCCTGCCTCAGCCTCCCGAGTAGCTGGGACTACAGGCGCCCGCCACCTCGCCCGGCTAGATTTTTGTATTTTTTAGTAGAGATGGGGTTTCACTGTGTTAGCCAGGATGGTCTCGATCTCCTGACCTCGTGATCCGCCCGTCTCGGCCTCCCAAAGTGCTGGGATTACAGGCTTGAGCCACCGTGCCCGGCCTTTTTTTTTTTTTTTTTTCTTGAGATGGAGTCTTGCTCTGTCGCCCAGGCTGGAGTGCAGTGGCACAATCTGGGCTCACTGCAAGCTCCGCCTCCCAGGTTCATGCCTCAGCCTCCTGCCTCAACCCACCACCACGCCCAGCTAATGTTTTGTATTTTTAGTAGAGGCAGGATTTCTCTATGTTGCTCAAGCTGGTCGTGAACTCCTGACCCCAGGTGATCCACTTGCCTCGGCCTCCCAAAGTGCTGGAATTACAGGCATGAGCCACCACACCTGGCCCAGAGTTCTGTTTCTTGAGGGCTGTTTGGTGAGCGGTGGTTTGGGGATCCTAGCCGACTAGGGGGTCAATCATGGCAGTGTTTGGCAGCTGTGAACCTACCTGGAGCAAATTAATTACTCTAACCTCTCTCTGTAAAATTCGTAAAGTGGGGTAAATAATAGTACTCATCTCCCATTGCGTTGTTTTGGGAATTAGCTGAAATACCAGTAAGCATTTTATTTATTTTTTTTGAGATGGAGTCTGGCTCTGTCACCCAGGTTGGAGTGCAATGGCATGTTGGCTCACTGCAACCTCTGCCTCCCAGGTTCCAGCGATTCTACTGCCTCAGCCTCCCGAGTAGCTGGGATTACAGGCACCCAGCACCACGCCTGGCCAATTTTTGTATTTTAGTAGACACGGGGTTTCACCATGTTGGCCAGGTCTTTTTTTTTTTTTTTTTTTTTTTTTTTTTTTTTTTTTTTGAGACGGAGTCTCGCTCTGTTGCCCAGGCTGGAGTGCAGTGGCCGGATCTCAGCTCACTGCAAGCTCCGCCTCCCGGGTTCACGCCATTCTCCTGCCTCAGCCTCCCGAGTAGCTGGGACTACAGGCGCCCGCCAGGTCGCCCGGCTAGTTTTTTTTTTGTATTTTTAGTAGAGACGGGGTTTCACCATGTTAGCCAGGATGGTCTCGATCTCCTGACCTCGTGATCCGCCCGTCTCGGCCTCCCAAAGTGCTGGGATTACAGGCTTGAGCCACCGCGCCCGGCCTTTTTTTTTTTTTTTTGAGATGGAGTCTCGCTCTGCGGCCCAGGCTGGAGTGCAGCAGCACAATCTTGGCTCACTGCAACCTCCACCTCCCAGGTTCAAGTGATTCTCTTGCCTCAGCCTCCCAAGTAGCTGGGTTTACAGGCACCCGCCAGCATGCCTGACTGATTTTATTTTTAGTAGAGATGGGGTTTCACTATGTTGGTCGGCTGGTTTTGAACTCCTGACAGCAGCTGATCCACCCACCTCAGCCTCCTGAAGTGCTGGGATTACAAGTGTAAGACACTGCACCCAGCCTACTTCACATTATTAAGAAATCCATGAAAATATCATTTTAATGGCTGTAACATATCACACAAAATAATTGGAGTATAACAGTTTCCATCAAATCTTAAAATATCAATTTTAAGTCTCACCATTATTTTCTGTACTACTACGAACAAATTCTGGCCTGGCATGGTGGCTCTGTGCCTGTAATCCCAGCACTTTGGGAGGCCAGGGTAGTCAGATCACCTGAGTTCAGGAGTTCCAGACCAGCCTGGCCAACCTGTCTCTACTAAAAATACAAAGATTAGCCTGGTGTGATGGCATGTGCCTATAGTCCCAGCTACTTGTTGGGAGGCTGAGGCAGGAGGATCACCTGAGTCTGGGTGGGGGAGGTTGCAGTGAGCCGAGATCATGCCACTGCACTCCAGCCTGGGCGACATAGTATTATTATTATTATTATTATTATTATTTTGAAACAGGGTCTCACTTTGTTACTGTGCCTGGCTAATTTTTGTATTTTTTGTAGAGTTGGATTTTGGCCATGTTGCCCAGGCTTGCTTCAAACTCCTCAACTCAAGCAATCTGCCTGCCTCGGGCCCCCAAAGTGCTAGCATTACACATGTGAGCCACCACGCCCAGTCGTGTTATTTATGATTGCATTTCTTTTCTTTTCTTTGAGGCAGAGTCTCGCTCTGTCACCTAGGCTGGAGTGCAGTGGTATGATCTTGGCTCACTGCAACCTCTGCCTCTGGGGTTCAAGCCATCCTCCCACTTCAGAGTCCTGTGTAGCTGGGATTACAGGCGTGTGCCACCACACCCGGTTAATTTCTCTTTTTTACTACACTTGATCTTTGCCAAAAGGATGAGAAGTGATAATTTAGTAGAGACGAGGTTTCACCATGTTGGCCAGGTGTGTCTGGTACTCTTGACCTCAGGTGATCAGCCCACCATGCTCTCCCAAAGAGCTAGGATTACAGGGTGACCCATGACGCCCATCTGATATCATTGTTTTTTTGTTGTTGTTTGAGACGGAGTCTTGCTCTGTCACTGAGGCTGGAGTGCAGTGGCGCGATCTCCGCTCACTGCAAGCTCCACCTCCTGGGTTCACATCATTCTCCTGCCTCAGCCTCCCGAGTAGCTGGGACTACAGGTGCCCGCCACCACGCACGGCTAATTTTTTTGTATTTTTAGTAGAAATGAGGTTTCACCATGTTAGCCAGGATGGTCTCCAGCTCCTGACCTTGTGATCTGCCCGTCTCGGCCTCCCAAAGTGCCGGGATTACAGGCGTGAGCCCCCGCGCCTGGCCAATATCATTGGTTTTAAAACATATCGGGCCAGGCGCGGGGGCTCATGCTTGTAATCCCAGCAATTTGGGAGGCTGAGGCAGGTGGATCACCTGAGGTCACCATGGCGAAACCCCATCTCTACTAAAAACACAAAAATTAGCTGGGCGTGGTGGCAAGTGCCTGTAATCCAAGCTACTCTGGAGTTTGAGGTAGGAGAATCACTTGAATCCGGGAGGTGGAGGTTGCAGTGAGCTGAGATCATGCCATTACACTCCAGCCTGGGTGACAGAGCAAGACTCCATCTCAAAAAAAAAAAAAAAGCAGAAAAAATAAATAAAACATATTCCTATCTTATTGAGGCTAAACTGTACAACATGTGTCTTACAAATGATACCAAAGATAACAAATATGTGCTTAATCTCTGGAGGGAAAGGGCTTTCTAAGCTTAAAGACAAACCTCAAAGGAACATATCCATGGCTTTGACATCAAGAAATTTAAACTTCTATATGTCTAAATATTAAAAAGCAATCATAGGCCGGGTGCAGTGGCTCACACCTGTAATCCCAGCACTTTGGGAGGCTGAGGTGGGTGGATCACTTCAGGTCCAGAGTTCCAGACCAGCCTGGCCAACATGATGAAACTCCATCTCTACTAAAAATACAAAAATTAGCCGGGTGTGATGGTGCATGCCTGTAATCCCAGCTATTTGGTATTTTTTCTTTTCTTTTCTTTTCTTTTCTTTCTTTCTTTTTTTTTTTTGAGATGGAGTCTCCCTCTGTTGCCCAGGCTGCAGTACAGTGGCAGGATCTCTGCTTACTGCAACCTCTACCTCCTGGGTTCAAGTGATTCTCCTGCTTCAGCCTCCCAAGTAGCTGGGATTACGGGCGCCCCCCACCACATCTGGCTAATTTTTGTATTTTTAGTAGAAACAGGGTTTCACTATGTTGGTCAAGCTATCTCAAACTTCTGACATCAAGTGATCCACCCACCTTGGTCTCCCAAAGTGCTGGGATTACAAGTGTGAGCCACTGCGAATGGCGTATCCCAGCAATTTGGGAGGTTGAGGCACAAGAATTGCTTGAACCTGGGAGGTGGAGGTTGCAGTGAGCCGAGATCACATAGCGGCACTCCAACCTGAGCAACAAAGTGAGACCCTGTCTCAAAAAAAAAAAAAAAAAAAAGCAATCATTAATAACAGGGCGAGCATCATGGCTCACACATAGAATATTCCCCGTGCTTTGAGAGGCCAAGGTGGGAGAATTGCTTGATGCCAGGAATTCAAGACTAGCCTGGGCAACATAGTGAGACTCCCATCACTACAAAAAAATAAAAAAATTAGTCGGGCCTGGTTGAAAGTGCCTTTAGTCCCAGCTACTCAGAAAGCCAAGGTTGGAGGATGGCTTGAGCCCAGGAGCTCAAGGCTGCAGTGAGCTATGACTGGGTCACTGCACAGAACAAGACATTGTCTGTAAAACAAACAAAAAATACCACCACAAAACCACAAAAATAATTAAAAGGTAAGCAAACTGAGAAGAATGTTTGGGGCAACTATCCTAAGGGCTAACAGCCTTAATAAAGAGCTCTGTAAACTATAAGAAGTATACCAAGACATTGCCGGGCCTCACGCCTGTAATCCCAGCACTTTGGGAGGCCGAGGCGGGTGGATCATGAGGTCAGGAGATCCAGACCATCGTGGCAAACACGGGCAAACCCCGTCTCTACTAAAAAAACACAAAAAATTAGCCAGGCGTGGTGGCAGGTGACTGTAGTCCCAGTTACTTGGGAGGCTGAGGCAGGAGAATGGTGTGAACCCAGGAGGCGGAGCTTGCAGTTCGTGGAGATCGCGCCACTGCACTCCAGCTCGGGCGACAGAGCAAGACTCCGTCTCAAAAAAAAAAAAAAAAAAGTATACCAAGACATAAAGACCACTGAGGCAAGATGATGAACTCTTTTTGTTTTTTTTTAAGACAGAGTCTCGCTCCGTTGCCCAGGCTGGAGTACAGTAACGCAATCTCCGCTCACTGCAACTTCCACCTCCGAGGTTGGAGCGATTCTCCTGCCTCAGCCTCCCTGAGTAGCTGGGATTACAGGCGCGTGACACCACACCCAGGTAATTTTTGTATTTTTAGTAGAGACGGGGTTTCACCATGTTGGTCAGGCTCGTCTCGAACTCCTGACCTCGTGATCCACCTGCCTCAGCCTCCCAAAGTACTGGAATTACAGGCGTGAGCCACCACGCCTGGGCTGATGATGAACTTTTTATTTAAAAAAAAAAACCTTTGGTTGCGTGTGGTGGCTCACGCCTGTCATCTCAGTACTTTGGGAGGCTGAGGCAGGCAGGTCACTTGAGGTGAGGAGTTCCAGACCAACCTGGCCAACATGGCAAAATCCCATTTCAACTAAAAAATTTTAAAAAGTAGCCAGGTATGGTGGCGCATACCTGTAATCCCTCTACTTGGTAGGCTGAGGCACAAGAATTGCTTGAACCTGGGAGGCAGAGGTTGCAGTGAGCCAAGATTGCACCACTGTACTCCAGCCTGGGTGACGGAGTAAGACTGTCTCAAAAATAAAACCAAACAAAAAAACCTTCTTTCATTGCCAGACATGGTGGCTCACACCTGTAATCCCAGCACTTTCTCTGGGAGACTGAGGTGGGATGATTACTTGAGCCCAGGAAGTCAAGACCAGCCTGGGCAACAAAATGAGATCCCAGTGCTAAAAAAAAAAAAAAAAAAAAATTATCTCAGCAAGGTGGCACATGCCTGTGGTCCTACCTACTCAGGAGGTTGAGGCAGGAGGATTGTTTGAGCCCAGGAGGTAGAGGCTGCGGTGAGCCATGTTTGCACCACTGCACTCCAGCCTGGGTGACAGTGAGGCAGTGTCTCAAAAATAAATAAAAATTAAAAACCTTCTTTTAAGATAAGTTGGACAGTTTATATAAAAGAGAATTGGCTACACATGTATGAAATTTATTCTACCTCACTACTATTCTTTTTTCTTTTTTTCTTTTTTTTTGAGACAGAGTTTCGCTTTTGTTGCCCAGGCTGGAGTGCGATGGTGTGATCTTAGCTGACTGCAACCGCTGCCTCCTGGGTTTAAGCGATTCTCGTGCCTCAGTCTCGCCAAGTGGTTGGGATTACAGGCATGCATCACCATGCCTGGCTAATTTTTTTTTTTTTTTTTTGAGAGGGAGTCTTTCTCTGTTGCCCAGGCTGGAGGGCAGTGGTGTGATCTCAGCTCACTGCTTCCTCTGCCTCCTGGGTTCAGGCAATTCTTCTGCCTCAGCCTCCAGAGTATCTGGGATTACAGGCGTGCGCCACCATGCCCAGCTAATTTTTGTATCTTTAGTAGAGATGGGGTTTCACCATGTTGGCCAGGCTGGTCTTAAACTCCTGACCTCAAGTGATCTGCCTGCCTCGGCCTCCTGAAGTGCTGGTATTACAGGTGTGAACCACTGCACCTGGCCGGAGTCTCTCTTGTTGATTACCTCAGCCAAAGTACCTTCTGAAATAGTACCACAGATGTGTGCTTCTAGTTCTGTTTGTAGTAGAAGGCATGGCATGTACCGTCATTCACCCTGCCTGCTCCATCTGCATCCCCCTCACATCTAGCAAGAGTTTTCCTTTACACAGGGCTTATTACTCCTCTGCTGATCACTTGCCAATGCCTTCTCTTGGAGTTAACACCCTTGCCAAGTCCTAAGTGGCCTTTGAAGATCAGGCCCTGCTTAGCTCTGGGCTCCTGTCTCTCTTTGATATCCTCTCTACTTTTCTCAAACCTGTCAAAACTGGATTTGGACTCCGAGACACTGGGGTTGGAAACATGCTTTGTCCGCATCTTCCCAGGGTGGCACTCAGGCCTGCACTAGCTAAGGTAGCCCTGCGCAGGGTCCAACTCTACCTTATTGTTAATTTGTTTATTGTCTGCGTCCGCTAGAGCTGGGGTGAAGAGGGCAGCCAGATCAGACATGAGGAGGCCTGGGAAGCTAAGGCATCTTCGGTTTTGGGCAGTGCTGCTAGAAACCACGAACATTACTCATCTTGCAGCATGTGTGCACATGGGGTGACCCAGGGGCCTCCTCGAATGCAGCGTCTACGCCTGGGGAATGGAAGCACTCTTACCAGTTCCGCCCTGGGAGGATTCATCGGTAACCTACGGAGCACAGAGGCCGGTGCGCACCCATGGAAAAGCCCGCGCTCGCGAGTCCTCCTGGTGCCGGGGCCCCAGGGCATTCAAGACCCGCCGACCGTGAGGCGGGTCAAGGGGTACACAGGGTGCGAGTTCGTTAGTCAAAAGCGGGGTGCGGGCGCGAGCCACAGGCACGGGAACCTCGCGCCGACCGGGGCCCTAGGCCCGACAACGGCAGGTAGGGGGAGTGGAGGCACACATGGCTGGGACGTGCCCCAGGCACCATCCGGTTGGCTTCCGGCGCGGGACGTCCGCAGCCCCGCAGCTTCCAGGACTCTAGACAATCTGCGACTGATCAGCTTCAGCAGGTTTGGGGATAAAAGGAAGACAGGCTCGCGGGGAGTGGGAACGGGCCGTGCCTCTCCTTTCAGGTGGGCCAGGGGCAAGCCGGTAAGAGCCTGGGGCAAGGGATAGAAAGACGACCACCTCATTACAACCCAGAGCTCAGGACTCCTATACAGTCCCATAGGGAACAGGCGGCGGCCATTCCCCTCCCCCACGCTGGCGGGTAAGGCTAGAGAACGGTTTCTTTTCTTTTTTTTTTTCGAGACGGAGTCTTGCTGTGTCGACCAGGCTGGAGTGCAATGGTGTTATCTTGGCTCACTGCAACCTCCGCCTCCTGTGTTCAAGTGATTCTCCTGCGTCAGCCTCCCGAGCAGCTGGGATTACAGGCGCCCGCCACCACGCCCAGCTAATTTTTGTATGTTTAGTAGAGACGAGGTTTCAACAGGTTGGCCAGGCTGGTCTCGAACTCCTGACCTCAGGTGATCCACCCGCCTTGGCCTCCCAAAGTGCTGGGATTACAGGTATGAGCCACCGCGCCCGGCCTGAGAACGGTTTCAAGGAAGACGCATGCGCATGAAACAATTATAAATCGCTGAAACTCCCAAATTCAATATTCGCGGGAAGGCGCAGCCGCAATAAAAAGCCGGGAGGGTTTATGGGTGCGGATGCTGAGCCCAAAACCCAAGCGTGTAATAATCCGCCGGCGGGAGGTTGGGTGGGGGGTGGTGGCTCTTGAAGTTACGCTTGAGCTAGAGCTCTTTGTGACGCAACCTGGCGGTGCGCGCAGCTGGCTGTGCGCGTGCAGAGCTCGCACAAAAGGCCTTACCTAGGTTGCGCAGGCGCCCGCTGGCCAGAGTCGCAGAGGGTCCGCGTTTGCCGTCCAGCGACCCCCGTGGGTGCTGTTTTTGCGGGGACTGTTTGTCCTCATAACTCTGGGAGGGCCACGGGGACCTTGGCGAGCTGCGGGCTGCCATTCAGAGCCCTGGCCGTGAGTGGTTCGCTGAATCTCCGCACCGCTGCTGAAGCCTGCAGGCTGCGCCGTCTCTGCTGTGTGAGAAGTCGGAGGAGGTGGAGCGGAAGCGGCCGCCGCAATTTCTTTTCCTCCACGTTGGCTCTCAGCCGGGCCCCCAAGGTCCGGGGTGCCGACAGCTGCTGTTCAAGACAGCTTTGGGGGTGCGGTCGCTGGACGAGAAGGTGTTGGGTGTTGGAGTCGCCGGGGTGGGTGCATCCGCCCGGTTTTTGTTCCGTGCGGGGGCGGTGTGGGCCGGGGGGAACCTCGGAGGCGGAGGACAGCTTAATTGGCCCTCTCAGGTCTGGTCCTCTTCCCTGCCTTGCATTTTGTTTCAACGCCGGATCGCGTAAGAGACCATGATGTTGGACACCGAAGGTGGAAAGGGGATTCGTGGAGAAGGTCTGGGGCTTGCCCTGGTCTTGCTCAGCAGATGAAGTCCAGAAGTTTTTTTTCCGGTGAATTAGAACTAGGTCACGGGAGTTCGAGGCCGGGGCGGGCGGGCAGCCGGGGCGCCCTTTGGCGAGGCGCGGGCGACTGCACTCACCGCTGTGTTGCTCGCGCCCGGCCGGCCGCTGTTACGCAATGGAAATTTCGAAAGCCCCGCCCGTCCTCCTGGCCTTTGAGAGTGCGGCACATCTGGCAGACTTTTTCTTTACTTACCTGTGAACACCAGCTTTTCTTTTATGGGTGTCTTTTTTTTTCTTCTGAGTTGGAGTCTTGTCACCCAGGCTGGAGGGCAGTGGCGCGATCTCGGCTCACTGCAACCTCCGCCTCCTGGGTTCAAGCGATTCTTCTGCCTCAGCCTCCCGAGTAGCTGGGACTAGAGGTGCGCACTACCACGCTCGGCTGATTTTTGTATTTTTGGTAGAGAGGGTGTTTCACCATGTTGGCAAGGCTGGTCTCGAACTTCTGACCTCAAGTGATTCGCCCACCTCGGTTTCCCAAAATGCTGGGATTACAGGGGTGAGCCACCGCGACTGGCCCGGTGTCTTATTTCGAGAGGATAAATTGGCGTAGGTGGGATTTCCTCCTCAATCTTGAGAAAACCGCCGAGTAATTAGACACATAATAGTAATGTTTTGCAGTGTCTTGAAATGTAACATCTTGTTTCTAGTTTTGATGTTTCCTTGAAAAGGAGCATTTTTCGGAAAGTTAAAATGTCACGTCTTAATTTCAGTTTTCCTAATCAAGATTTGGTAATTGAAGAGTGTTTGCTCATTTAGTTCTTAACCTGGCTGACTATACAGTTGAAGACACTAAAGCCCGGGGAAGTTTCTTTGCAGTACATAGGTGTCCTGAGTATTTTGTATCAGAATGTCCTTGTTCCCATTATTAGACTGGAAAAAAGAAATCAGACAGATAAAATTCTATTTGGATGAAATTGACAGCTTTTGGCAAGACGTTTGTAGTATTGACTTAACTATGTGAATTTAGTGTCAGTAACGGAAAACGACCTGTAAAACAAGAACCAAGTACACTGGAAGCCACCTTGCAGGGGGCAACACTGGGTTTGGCTTCAGCCCTGCAACTTGGAGCATTTTAGCTTGGTAACACTGATCCCCTTTGAGGTGAGTATTGGGCCTGTAATTTGGATTTGAATGAGGAACCACAATGTGGCTGCTGGTAAGGTAAAACTGACAAATGCGCCAGAGCAAAACAACTCGCAACGAAGTATGTTTGCTGTAAAGTCACAAAGTCTAGGCTTGATAATGTTCCGAGAAATTAATAAAAGATGTGTGATGTAGACGTGAGTAGCAAGGACTTGAGAGGAATTCATTCTGAAACTGCTTTGAATATTGGATGTTGTTGATGGGTTGGAAACCTATCACCTTGGGAGTGAGGGTTTTTTTTTATTGGAGTTCTAGGAGTTGGTAATATCGTGGTCATTATATATAGGCTGAAGGGGTGGCCTGCCCCTCCACACCTGTGGATGTTTCTCTTGTTAGGTGGAACAAGAGACTTGAGAAAAGAAATAAGACACAGAGACAAAAGTATAGAGAAAGAAAAAGTGGGTCCAAGGGAGTCCAGCGCTCAGTATACAGAGGACCCGTGCCAGCACCTGTCTCTGAGTTCCCTCAGTATTTATTGATCGTTATCTTTACCATCTTAGAAAAAGGGAAGTGGCAGGATAATAGGATCATTATAGGGAGAAGGTCAGCAGTAAGACATTGATAAAGATTACTGTGACATGAATAAGGAAAAATGCTGTGCCTTGATAGGCATATGCAGACATCTCCATAAACCTTTTTAGTGCATAAAGAGCAGCATTGCCGCTAGCACGTCCCACCTTCAGCCCTAAGGTGGTTTTCTCCTTTCTCACTAAACAACACACAATCACCGAGATGTTCCATTGCCCAGAGATGGGCAGGAGACAGATGCTTTTCTCTATCTCAACTGCCAAGAGGCTTTCTTTCCTCTTATACTAGTCCTCCTCAGCACAGACCCTTCATGGGTGTCCCCCGGGTGTCAGGCTGGGGGACGATTAGGTCTTTCCCTTCCCACAAGGCCATATTTCAGACTATCATATAGGGAGAAACCTTGGACAATACCTAGCTTTCCTAGGCAGAGGTCCCTGTGACCCCCGTGTATGTGTCCCTGGGTACGTGAGATTAAGAGAATGGGGATTACTTTTAACCAGCAAGCTGCCTTCAGGCACTTGTTTAACAAAGCACATCCTGCACAGCCCAAAATCCATTAAACCTTGAGTCACCACAGCACATGTCTTGCAAGGACAGGGTTGGGGGTGGGGTCACAGATTAACAGCATCTCAAATACAGAACAAAATGGAGTCTCTTATGTCTACCTCTTTCTATATAGACACAGTAATAGTCTGATCTGTCTTTTCCCCACAATAGGCTTCACAAGTTACATAATTTGTAGTGGGGATATGGAATAGACATTTCATTTGTGTCACCCAGAGGTGGTTTTAGGTTTTAAATTCTGTATTAACGGTTGTTTTTTTTTCCAGACTGCAAAATTCAAAATGGGGAAGAAGGTATAACAGCACTGGCAGAAGAGCTGGCTTTGAGAGGATGAGGCGTGATGGTTATGGTGGAGGTATGTGAGGATTTGCAAGGTTCGGCAAGTAGTGTGTTCCTTTGTCTTGGTGTTTTATTTGATTGATTGTACTTTGTCTTTCAGGGTATGGAGGCTAGGACGATTACAATGGCTATAATGATGGCTATGGATTTGGGTTAGATTTGGAAGAGGTAAGGTAAAAATGGAATTTCTCTGTTGAAGGATGCTTACACTGTTAGTTCATCTGGACCTCAATTACTGTTTTTCAGGAATGTCTGATCACAGATACAGGGATGGTGGCTCTACTTTCCAGAGCACAACAGGACACTGTACGCATGCGTGGATTACATTACAGAGCTACTGACAATGAGACATGCATGGATTACCTTACAGAGCTCCTGAGAATGACATTTATAATGTAAGTGTAAGATGAACTCACAAGTCAATATTTCAGTATGGCAGTAAAAGTCTGAGCCTTATTCTATAAAGTGAGCACTATGTTAGAAATTTTGGTTTTATTTTGTAACATTAGAAAGTTGATTTAACTCTTGGAAATGCCTTGTGTTGTAGTTTTTTTCACCGCTCAATCCTGAGAGAGTACACATTGAAATTGGTCCTGATGGCAGAGTGGTGAAGCAGATGTCGAGTTTGCAACTCATGAAGATGCTGTGGCAGCTGTGTCAAAAGACAAAGCAAATATGTGGAAGTGTGATTGAGCATTTGTGGGCTCTTAACAGGTGATTATGTGACTAACATTTACAATTGAGAAATAGAAAAATAAGGATATATGAGAAGTTTCCTCTCCAGTAATAGATTAATTCTTGGGGGATGGGGAGCAGTGTGTTGAAGCAGGTTTGGATTTTAAAAATTAGTATAACAGGGATCTGTGATACACACATCTTGAAGTATATATCCTTAATTGACAATATAGATGAATATGTAAAGGCTAGAGTTTGGAGTTAAAGTAGATGACCTAAGAGAAGTAGCTAGAATTTTCTTTGCCAAAGTATTTCAAGTTCACAGATCTGCTTGTTTAAAAACTTTATAAAAGTGCTGGCTGGGCGCGGTGGCTCACGCCTGTAATCCCAGCACTTTGGGAGGCCGAGATGGGCAGATCACGAGGTCAGGATATCGAGATCATCCTGGCTAACATGGTGAAACCCCGTCTCTACTAAAAAATACAAAAAACTAGCCGGGCGAGGTGGCGGGCGCCTGTAGTCCCAGCTACTCGGGAGGCTGAGGCAGGAGAATGGCATGAACCCGGGGGCGGGGGGCCGGAGCTTGCAGTGAGCTGAGATCCGGTTACTGCACTCCAGCCTGGACGACAGAGCGAGACTCCGTCTCAAAAAAAAAAAAAAGTGCTTATCCTGTTTTGTTTCACCAACAAACATTTTCAAACTTTTTTCTCATTTCAGAACACAGATATGTAGAACTCTTCTTGAATTCTACAGCAGGAGCAAGTGGTGGTGCTTTTGGTAGCCAAATGATTGGAGACATGGGCTTGCGTAAATATCGTTAGTTTCTTTAAAAACCAAAATGTTTAAGTCTATTATAAGTTAAGTTAATCTATTTATTTAATGAGTTTAGCATAACAAACTTAGGCAAAGAAAGCAATTTCTTGATATTTGAATTTTGTATTTGTCTTTCTTAAATCCTTGTGAATTAGGAAGTTCCTTAGGATAGATAATTCAAATCAGATTTAAGTACTCTTGGAGGAGGGGACTACAGAGTGAAACTATTTAAATTTTCTGAGTGTAAAGGTTCAATCTAAAATAGCAAAACAGGATTAAGATAAATGTGGGCATAATTAGGTGTAGACATGCCTTTGATACATCAAATTAAGGAGGAAACCCTACTAAATCCAGTCAAGCAGTTTCGTAAGATCTTCACAAAATGTCTCTACTTATGGAATCATGTGGAGTTTAGTTCTGCTGAAGTGTATACCGTTAGCACTTTGGTTTATCAATATTTGATTAGCTGAAATGATGGATAGAAGGGTAACCTGGTTATAGACAGTAGGCAGAAGGAGGTGGAGGGGTTATAGTAATATAAGATCAAGACTGGAAAATCATAAAGAATTACAAGCCCGGTACCACCAGGTACAACATTACATAAGGAACAAGGTTCTAATGTTTCCTTAACAGCAAACCAGTCCAGTTACGGTGGCCCAGCCAGCCAGCAGCTGAGTGGTGATTATGGAGGCGGATGTGGTGGCCAGAGCAGCATGAGTGGATACGGTAAGCCTGTTTTTGTTTTTTTAATATACTTAGAATAAGTTTTAGGCAGATTTCTTTAGTTGGGAAGATGCAGGCTCCTTTTTGGTGAAATCGGGTTATTACATGTATGCTTTCAATCCAAATGTAACTGTTTTTACTAGCTTAATTTTCAGAAACAGTCATGGGGGGAAGTGTTCTGTGAATTAAAAACTAGTCATTGCAGCCGGCTGGGAATAGTGGCACATGCCTGGAATCCCAGCACTTTGGGAGGCCGAGGCGGGTGGATCACAAGGTCAGGAGATTGAGACCACCCTGGCTAACATGGTGAAACCCTGTCTCTACTAAAAATACAAAAAATTTAGCCAGGCGTGGTGGTGGGCGCCTGTAGTCGCAGCTGCTGGGGAGGCTGAGGCAGGCGAGTGGCGTGAATCCAGGAGGCGGCGCTTGCAGTGAGCAGAGATCACATCACGCTACTACATTCCAGCGTGGGCAACAGAGCGAGACTCCATCTCAAAAAAAAAAAAAAAAAACTAGTCATTGCAACTTTGGTGGAATACTGTCGAGCCAGAAAATATCTGCCTCCATTTATTAAAACGTTAAAGTTGTTCACTTTTTTGTCTTTTGGTTAGCATTAAATCAATTTTAGATGGAGGGAGAATTTGAAATAGTAGAATGGTGGTTGGGTTCAGGACCATATGTATTAGTCAGTTAATCTAGGATTGGTTTTATTTATTTTTTTTCAATTGGTCTAAAGAATGGTGATTTTGGTATTATAATCTTACCCCACAAAATCCTTTTGCAGACCAAGTTTTACAGGAAAACTCCAGTGATTTTTCAATCAAACATTGCATAGGTAAATATTTTCTCAAAAAATGTAATTTAAATTCTCAATAGCAAATATTGATATGTTGTGATAATGCTTTCTATAGCAGTCAATGACTCTGACTTAACTCCATGGAGGCTGCCATTTGGGCACAGTGAGTTGCCTTTAGTCCAACGTGGTTGTCACACTTCCTGCCCACCATGAATAGGAAAAGCAAGAGACTTCTCCTGTGTTTCCTTTTCCCAAATGCCATTTGAGGGACACATTGTGAACGTTTATGGTAAATGTTTTAAAAAGATGTATTGTTTAGCTTTAAAAATACGAAGTAATTTTGCAAATTTTGAAAACTACGACTTTTCCTTTAAACTTAATTGTTCACGTTGATCCTGAAGAATCCATTAAAATGGTAGCACAAGAGTCTGGCAAGTTGGTTCTGCAGAGAAAAGGGGTTAATTGAGGCTTGTTTAGCGTTGGGATTCCCCTTTCCCAAACATGCGTCTCACCACTTGGACAGCAGCCATTTGTACTTGTATACTTTTTAAACTTTTTCTTGGAATACTATATTTTATTTGACTGGTAGTCTGACGTTACTCCTAACTTGTCAAATTGATCTCTTTGCAGGTAACCAAGGAGCAATGAACAGCAGCTACTACAGTAGTGGAAGCCGTGCATCTATGGACGTGAATGGAATGGGAGGGATGTCTAGTATGTCCAGTATGAGTGGTGGATGGGGAATGTAATTGCTCGATCCTGATCACTGACTCTTGGTCAACTTTTTTTTTTAAAAGAAAAAAAAACTTCAGTTTAACAGTTTCTGCAATACAAGCTTGTGATTTATGCTTACTCTCTAAGTGGAAATCAGGATTGTTATGAGGACTTAAGGCCCAGTAGTTTTGAATTTTTTTTGATCCTACTATCTAGGATGTAACAGTAAAGCTGAGTAAACTATAACTGTTAAACTTAAGTTCCAGCTTTTCTCAAGTTAGTTATAGGATATACTTAAGCAGTAAGCGTATTTAGGTAAAAGCAGTTGAATTATGTTAAATGTTGCCCTTTGTCACGTTACATTGAACACTGGATGCATGTTGAAAGACATGCGTTTATTTTTTTTGTAAAACTTAATATAGGAGCTGTGCCTACAATTAAAAGTAAAACATTTTGGCATGTTTGTTCTAGTTTCATTTAGTAACCTGTGAGGCACATAAGTTTAAGCTTTTTTTTTTTTAAGTTAATGGGAAAAAGTTGAGATGCAATACCAATACTTTAGGATTTTGGTCTTGGTGTTTGTGTGAAATTCTGAGGCCTTGATGTAAATCTTCCATTGTAGTGTGATTTCCTTTTAGGTATATAGCGCTAAGTGAAACTTGTCAAATAAATCCTTCTAAAAACTGCACTCTGTCTCATCTGTGCTTCAGTGCCAAGTGAACTGAGTCTTGGTGCTCTGTGCTCACATGGGGCCCAGGGCCACATCTCTGGCTGTGGCAGAGCGGCTTGGTAGTTGAGGCTGTTGTATAGATGTCTCCAGCTCACAGAGGGTTCCCTCCCCCCGTCCCAAGGAGGAATCCTACTCTTGTCTCAGGCTGGATTGCAGTGGTGTGATCTCCGCTCACCTGCAATCTTCACCTCAGGCTGAAGCCATTCTCCTGCCTCAACCTCCCAAGTAGCTGGGGTTACAGGTACCCGCCATCACTCCAGGCTAATTTTTTTTGTATTTTTAGTAGACACTGGGTTTCACTATGTTGGCCAGGCTGGTCTCCAACTCCTGACCTCGTGATCTGCCCACCTCGGCCTCCCAAAGTGCTGGGATTATAGGCTTGAGCCACTGTGCCCAACATTCACGGATAGTTTTCAAATTGAGGTTTTGAAGTTTGTATTTTTGGCTCATTCCTAAAAATTCCACTTGGAAGCAAAATTCCATGTAAATCTCCTGAGGTAAAATGATAGATAGTGGTTGAGAGCTAATACGACTAGTTGAAATGAACCCTAAATATATCCCCATTTTGGTAGTTTGGAGCTCCAACATGATGCTGGAAGTATTCAAGCTGCTTTAAAGTAGTCCTGAAATGGCCGGGCGCGGTGGCTCAAGCGTGTAATTCCAGCACGTTGGGAGGCCGAGACGGGCGGATCACGAGGTCAGGAGATAGAGACCATCCTGGCTAACACGGTGAAACCCCATCTCTACTAAAAAATAAAAAAAACTAGCCGGGCGCGGTGGCAGGCGCCTGTAGTCCCAGCTACTCCGGAGGCTGAGGCAGGAGAATGGCGTACACCCGGGAGGCAGAGCTTGCAGTGAGCTGAGATCCGGCCACTGCACTCCAGCTGGAGCGACAGAGCGAGACTCCGTCTGAAAAAAAAAAAAAAAACAAAGTAGTCCTGAAAAGTGTGGTCCCAGAGTTCCTTCAGTAGATGCTTAGGGGCACTGCAGTTTGGGAACTGATGCTACTCTTTCATCCCATTAGATTCAAGTCCCTGATAGTGAAATTAGAATGTAGTATCTGAGCTAGGCTGTCACATAGGCTTGTGCCCTTTAAACCAAAGTAGATAAGCTTTCTCTTTCCTATGACTACACTGAAGCTTTTCTTGAGTTTGTTGTTGGGTTAGGGCTAGGTAGGGTGGACAGGGTGGCTTAGTATTGGTCATTTCTAACCATCTGCCCACAGGAGCAGTGCATGCAGGAGACGTGGAGGGCTTTGCAGATCCTACCTTGCTTGCCCTACCAGGTTGCCCTACTAGGACTGGACACTAGCAGAGGGAAGGGTCTGGAATGTGTTGTTGGTTTTGTCTTCAGCAGATCTAGAGAGCAGCAGTTTTCAGCGGGGAGGCAGTGTTGAGAGTTGTTGAGCTGTGTTCTAAGCCTGGTTACTGCCCTTGAGATCTTGTGTTAATAGAGTTTGGTATTGAGGCCCAGTATTGAGAAGGCTTGGGGGTTCCTTCTCTGGGTCCTTTAGTTAACTGTGGTACATTTAAGGATAAAGCTTGCCCTGTCAGAGAATGGACTAGAACTAGGAACTCGGAGTAAGGTTAAACTAAATCCAGAGCCATATGGCTTTTAAGAAGTGAGTCTAGGCCAGGCACGGTGGCTCATGCCTGTAATTTCAGCACTTTGGGAGGCTGAGGTGGGCGGATCACCTGAGGTCAGGAGTTTGAGACCAGCCTGGCCAATGTGGTAAAACCCTGTGTCTACTAAAAAATACAAAAATTAGCTGGGTGTGGTGGTGCACACCTGTAATCCCAGCTACTGAGGCAGGGGAGAATCACTTGAACCCGGGAAGCAGAGGTTGCAGTGAACCAAGATCACGTCGTCGTACTCTAGTCTGGGTGACGAGCAAAATTTCTGTCTCAAAAAAAAAAAAAAAGTCTAGAAGCATTATAGTTCTTTGGAATCTTGTGCTCCATAGCTTGTTTGCAGTGACTTAACCTCCTGACCTTGTCAGTTGGAATCTGCATTTTAAACAAAATCCTGACCACTCACCCCTACCTCAGTTGACTTGGGAAGTGTGCTGTCTTAGTTCGTTTCTCAGGCTGGGTAAAGGTGGTATGGCACCAGAACAGAGACTGGAGATTCCAAAGTTAGGGCTTGGAATATGTTTGAATTTCTGAGTAGGGAAGTTATCTTGACCAAATATTGACAACTTTGAAAATGGTATGATAAATTTTCACTTAAAAACAAGTGTCAGGCACAGAGGTGGGAACCTCCTGCATGTTTTGATTGAGCTGAACAGAACAGAACAGACTTGAAGTAGGGGGAGTGATGGATTATTCTGCTTTTGTGTGTGCAGAAGAGAGCTCAGGCTCAAGTGAACTGACTTGCCTAAGGCTGCCCAGCAAGTTAGGGGTCCAAACTGGGTGTATTGAAAAGGCATAGGCTGGGTGTGGTGGCTCACACTTGTAATCTCAGCACTTTGGGAGGCCGAGGCGGGTGGATCACGAGGTCAGGAGTTCAAGACCAGCCTGGCCAAGATGGTGAAACCCTATCTCTACTAAAAAAATAGAAAAACTGGCCGGGCGCGGTGGCTCAAGCCTGTAATTCCAGCACTTTGGGAGGCCGAGATGGGCGGATCATGAGGTCAGGAGATCGAGACCATCCTGGCTAACACGGTGAAACCCCGTCTCTGCTAAAAAATACAAAAAACGAGCCAGGCGAGGTGGTGGGCGCCTGTAGTCCCAGCTACTCCAGAGGCTGAGGCCGGAGAATGGCGTAAACCCAGGGGGCGGAGCTTGCAGTGAGCTGAGATCCGGCCACTGCACTCCAGCCTGGGCGACAGAGCGAGACTCCGTCTCAAAAAAAAAAAAGAAAAACTAACCAGGAACGGTGGCAGGCGTCTATAATCCCAGCTACTCAGGAGGCTGAGGCAGGAGAATGGCATGAACCCAGGAGGCAGAGGTTGCAGTGAGCCGAGATCGCACCACTGCACTCCAGCCTGGCCGACAGAGCAAGACTCCGTCTCAAAAAAAAAAAAAAAGAAAAAAAGAAAAGGCACAGATGTCATATATGCCAGTTGGGGGTAGTGAGTGATAGGCAGTTTTTTCTGGAAGTTTGGCCCTGTATGAGATGCAGCTGCTACGGTGAGGTGAGGGAAGGGGAGGGCTGCCAATGTGCTTCCCTAATAGGGTTGGAAACCTGCTTGGACATGCTTTGGAGCAGGGCAGACCTCGTCTTGAAGTCTGGCTGCACAGTCCTAAGCTGTATAGGATGGAGGGTGAATCCTTGAGCCTTGCCCAAGCTCCCGTCTTTTCCATCTTTAGAGCGGTCTGAGGGAGTGAGTGGCAGAGGAGGAATCTCAGTTGAGGTTGCCATGCAAGCATCTACCAGGGCTGACCAGGTCGTGGAGGAGCCTGCTTCGTGGGAAGAGCCCAGAGGAGGGGTGGGATCCTGAGGCCTGGATTTGGTGGAAAGGGAAGGTAAGGTCGAGGACAAGGTGTATGTATAGAAGGTGAAGGATGGAAGACTGACTGCTGGCTGTCTGGACTTAACATTGGCTCTTTGGAGGGGGAGCCTTTGAGGGAGGGACTGGAAGCCAGTCCTAGCACTGCATTTGAAACGTAAAAAATGGCTGCCTGGCAAGTGCCTTTCCACAGGTGTCTCTATCTGTAACCTATCAAACTCCCAATTATGTGAGCTACTCTTGCACTTTGGTGACAGGCTTGGGGTCACTTCCTCTGCCTGTTGATGGCAGGCTGACCCTGCAAACTGCCCTTGGCTCACCAGGCACAGCCCTTCAGGCTCTAGGGCAGCACCAGCAGCCTCCTGGTCACACTGGGCTGGGGAACAAGGGGTGCGCTGAGGCCTCCTCCAGTAGAGGCTGGAGGTGAGGATGTGGTGGGCTCTTTAGAAGTTGACACAGGCTTCTGCATGTGCCAGAGTGAAAAATAAATGATTTTATTGCGGGGCCAACGACAGGTAGTCACAGGACATGGAATGGCAGATCTCTTGACTGAAGCAGAGAAGGCACACTGACAGACCCCATGTGTGTCAAATGCTGTGCACAAATCAGGTTTTTAGAAGGGGGGGTGGGAGAGGAAAACTCACTAGCAGAACTGAACTGCTGTAAAATAGGTTAAATTCTTTGAAAAGTGAAAAATGATAGTAGCAAAATCATGAAGTTATATCTGAACCAGAGCCGTGATGTAACCAAGTACGACAGAAGTTTCCATCCAGAGGAGTTAATTCCGAACAAATCACGGAAAGGTGAGAGCTTCTGGCTCCAGCACACTATCTTCTGGAGTGCCAGTGGCCGGGCAAGAAATTGATTTTTTCCTTTGATTCTCCTGGGAAATAACACATTTCCCAAGTCCCTGGTTGGCCCCTGGAGACCCACAGGGTTTGGCACTGTCCGTGAGGCTGTGTTCCTGAGGATGGATGCATAAGGGTCTTTTTTTTTTTTTTTTTTTTGAGTCTCTGTCACCCAGGCTGGGGTGCAGTGGCGCAATCTCGGCTCACTGCAACCTCTGCTGCCTGGGTTCAAGCGATTCTCCTGCCTCAGCCTCCCAAGTAGCTGGGATTATAGGCGCCTGCCAACCGTGCCTGGTTAGTTTTTCTCTTTTTTTAGTAGAGATGGGGTTTCACCATCTTGGCCAGGCTGGTCTCGAACTCCTGACCTCGTGATCCACCCGCCTTGGCTTCCCAAAGTGTTGGCATTATAGGCGTGAGCCACCACGCCTGGCCTAAGGGTCTTTTTAAGACAAAAAGTTTACTTTTGCTGTACTTCACTAAGCCGGTGAGCTGCTAGTCCATGTTACAGGAAGAGTCTGGTTCATTCTCTTTGCTGCATTCCAAGGGGGTGGGAGTGGTTCTTTCACTTTCTAAACAGGTTCCCTGGGTCCTAATAAGACACCGAGATGAGCACCTGTGCAGCCTCTGCTTCTGTGACTCCACAGATGGGGACAGCCAGGCCTTGCAGACACATGTGATCTCAAAGGCAGCCTCAGGACATGATTTCTAGCTCTGAGCTTACTGTGAGGCACTGCCTGAAACTTGGGGGGCGGGTGGTGGGGTGGGGATGGAGGTAGCTGTGTCTTCCTCTTTTCCACAGAGGTAGGCTATTGATGGGAATAGACAGAATATGGCTGTGGCAGGAAGGGAGGTGGCACTGGTAGTGTTTCCTTTAGCTCCCAGTTTTGCTTATACCCAACTCTTCCCGTACCCAGCTGGTCTTGGTGAGACTGTTAATAAGGCCCTGTCAACCCTGGACCCAAAGGTGAGCCCAGGACCTTGTTTCCAGAACCTAAAAGGCAGGGGCAAGCACCCTGCCTAGATCACCAGTGATTTTTGGTGACCTGCTGCCCTGTAGGTTCCCCATAGATTCTGTTTTTGCCTAAGTTGGGCCAGATTTTGGTCCTGCCACATAGAATTTTCAATGACACTCCCCTGGAGCAGCTCTGCACACAAGAGCCCCATCTCCCCAAAATTAATTGTCAATCACTGAAAGGATGTGCTGGAGACCAAGGGCCTATGACTGGCCAAGGCCTCCCAGAAAGAGGTTGCCAGTATGGAAAGCCATCTGCACAGGCAAGCAGGAGAGGCGGGGCTGCCCATCTATCAACCAGTGAGCACAGTCACAAGGCAGTGAGCCTGGTCTGATGCGGGCTTCTGGAACCAGAGAAAGAGGAATCTCAGCGGGCAATGACTCAGGGCACTGGGAGGGTGGGTGGAGCCCCCACATACATTTCTCCGGGAAACGGAGAACTCCTTTTCACACTGCCTACAGTGCATCGCTTCATCATCTTTCAGCCAGGCATGGCCCTGAAGAGGAAAGGACATTCTAGAATCTACTTTCTGTCTAAGCCCCTGATGAGTGGATAGCTGTGTTCTGGCTACATCCATTGTCCCTCATAGCACCTGTTTCCTAGTGAGGCACTGTTTTTTCTCCATCAGATGTGGCCTCACAGCACTGTCATCAAGGGGCCCTTTCCTGGTCTGGCCGCAGCCAGGATTCCTGCATCCTAGCTCCAAGCTCCACCTCCTGGCCTCTGCAGGCTGCCCTGGGGCCTCAAGGCAGTCTCCAGCAGCCGCTTACTCAGGTGCACTCCCACTTTCAATGAGTTCCCTTTGGCTGAAGCAAGCAGAGTGAGCTTCTAGTGCCTGCAACCCTAGACCCTGCCGGAGACACTGGCCAAAGTGACTAGCTGAACTGGCAGGTGGGGGAGAAGGGCCAAATCTGAGTGAGACTGGCACACTTGCTGACGCTGATCCCTGTGGAGAGACAGAAGGTGATGGACAGTGGGCACCGTGTCCCACAGGCCTAAGGAAGCCCTTCTCCATGAGGGCCAAAACCCTGATTCTTGAACAGCCCTGGGGAGCAGATGGACTCCATTCCACAGGGGAGGCGGCCGAGGCTTTGAAAGGTGGCCCTTGGGAAGGCTTTCTCAGGGAAAAGCAGCACCTGTGATTTATTCAGGCTTAGGGACTGGAGTGTTGCATAGAAGTCAAAGGCATGAGGTACTTTTCTGACCTGTTAGCATCTGCTGGATGTGATTTTCTTGCTGACAAACAGATCCTCATGACTGAGCTAGAGTCACATACCCTTGGGGCTGTCAGTGTGTGCCCAGGACATTCATCCTGACATCAAAGAGCTCTGGCAGCTCTAGAGTCCTGTTTTATGATTTTTATCCTTCCTCTAATGCTGTGAAACTGATGTTACCTAGAAGTCCAGGCTGCTGTTAGTTGCTGCCCCTGACCTGGCACTTGGAAGTTAGATGCCCAGAGACATTAGGGTCCCTGCTCTGCACCACGTGGAAGAGCGTGGAAAGGGACTGCTTTTGCATTGCTGCCATAGCACAGCTGAGGCCGAAGGGTGGACGCTCCTGCAGGCAAGACCATCTTGAAGGCCAGGCTACCATGCCCCTGAATGTCTGCCTCCTCTCCCATACTCTCTTCCCTGCAGCTCAGCCTGGCACTCGCACCCGCACCTGCACCAGGCCACCTGCAATCTTCTGCTCTTCAGTGGAATGTGCCATTCTGCCCTCTCCACAAGGGTGTGCAAACATTGCCCAACTCTGGGCTTGGCTTGAGTGGTCCCTAGCAATGGCACAGGGCACTGCAGTGGGGTTGGCTGGCCTCTGGCCCTCACTTCAACAGATGGGCCTGTTTTTCTTTCTTTTTTTTTTTTTGAGACGGAGTCTCGCTCTGTCGCCCAGGCTGGAGTGCAGTGGCCGGATCTCAGCTCACGGCAAGCCCCGCCTCTCGGGTTCACGCCATTCTCCTGCCTCAGCCTCCAGAGTAGCTGGGACTACAGGCGCCCACCACCTTGCCCGGCTAGTTTTTTGTATTTTTTAGTAGAGACGGGGTTTCACCGTGTTAGCCAGGATGGTCTTGATCTCCTGACCTCGTGATCCGCCCGTCTCGGCCTCCCAAAGTGCTGGGATTACAGGCTTGAGCCACCGTGCCCGGCCTCTTTTTTTTTTTTTTTTTTTTTTTTTTTTTTTGAGACGGAGTCTCGCTCTGTCACCCAGGCTGCAGTGCAGTGGCGCGATCTCGGCTCACTGCAAGCTCCGCCTCCCAGGTTCACACCATTCTCCTGCCTCAGCATCCCGAGTCACTGGGACTACAGGCGCCCGCCACCATGCCCGGCTAACTTTTATGTATTTTTAGTAGAGACGGGGTTTCACCGTGGTCTCTATCTCCTGACCTGGTGATCCGCCTGCCTCAGCCTCCCAAAGTGCTGGGATTACAAGCGTGAGCCACCGCGCCCAGCCAGCCTGTTTTTCACTGTTAAAAGATATCCGCGGGTCTCTCGTCTCTGCCACCTGCTTCCTCCTTTAAGAATATCCGTGAGGCCTATTTTCAAAGCTGATGGCAGAAGAATTGGAGTCAGAAGGCTTAGGTTCACCTTTGGCCCTGCCACCTGTCAGCATTGCCCTCAGCCGAGGGGCACATTTCTGAGCAGCGTTTGGTTCTCTGTAAATACGTCATCACCACCACTGCCTCAGCCACACACCCTCACACCTGACTGTTGAGATACTTAAACGTAGGAGCACACAGGCCATCAGCGCAAGCTGACAGTGAAGTGGTTCCTAGCAAGCCAGTACCTTCAGTGCCTGGTTCACTTCTTTTATATCTTCCATCTTCAGCTTGGACCTAAGGAAAAAAAGGCCATTTCACAGCAGTGAGAGAGTGTGAGGCTCTGAATCCCTAACACGGCTGACTCCCATGACTAGCTTTGTGAGGATAACGGACTTGTGAGGAGATCCAGAACATGAGTTGTTGAAATGCCTTCCGCCTCTGTACAATCCCAGAGTCGCCTCATCACACTGGCTCCCATCTGCTGAGGGCTGAGGCTGAGCCTGGGACTGCATCTGGCACAAGAACACAACGTTTAGCCTGCAGGGTCTCAAAACAACTTTGAGGGAGGCTGAGGCGAGAGGATGGCCTAAGGCCAGAAGTCCAAGACCTGGCCCTGTTCTGCACTAGTCTCTACCGCCCTCCCCAGCAGGAACCTGAGTCTGCAGGCTTCTCCCCAGCCTCCATTCTGCTGCCTGCTGTCTGGAAGGAGCAGGCTCAGAGGGCACACCCATTTGTTCTTGCTCCATTCTTGTTAGTGTCAGAAGAATTCTTTTGTTTACTTAAGAGACAGGACTGAACATGGTCTAAATTGGCAGAATTAAACCAAATAAAATGAAGAAGTTTGCGCAATTTGGGGAAACACTCTAATCTCTTTTTTTGGCGATAGGGTCTCGCTCTATTGCCCAGGCTGGAATGCAGTGGTGCAATCATGGCTCACTGCAGCCTTGACCTCCTGGGCTCAAGTGATCCTCCCACTTCAGCCTCCCAAGTAGCTGGAACTACAGGTGCGTGCCATCATGCCTGGCTAATTTTTGTATTTTTTGTAGAGGTAGGGTTTCACCATGTCGCACAGGCTGGTCTTGAACTCCTGACCTCAAGTGATCCGCCTGCCTCGGCCTTCCAAAGTGCTGGGATTATAGACCTGAGCCTCTTTCTTTTCTTCCTTCCTCCCTTCCTTCCTTCCTTCCTTTTGTTTGAGATGGAGTCTCGCTGAGTTGCCTAGGCTGGAGTGCAGTGGGGTAATCTCGGCTTACTGCAACCTCTGCTTCCTGGGTTCAAGCGATTCTCCTGCCTCAGCTTCCCAAGTAGCTGGGATGACAGGCACCTGACACCACTCCCGGCTTATTTTCTTGCACTTGTACTAGAGACGGGGTTTCACCATATTGGCCTGGCTGGTCTTGAACTCCTGACCTCAAGTGTTCCACCTGCCTCGGCCTCCCAAAGTGCTGGAATTACAGGCGTGAGCCACCATGCCCAGCCTGGCCTGAGTCTTTCTTAAAAACTGAGATTAGTCTGAACTATTGTCAGATTAGACTAATCTAAGTGACAAAATGGCAGGTCTCTGGGAAACACAGGCTAGAATTCTAAGGGAGGGATTAGAAAACAGCATCAGGGCATTTAGAAAAATCTCTGTGGCTTTTACTAAAGATTGGGAGGCAGCTCCTTCCCTTCTGGGTCCGGCTACAGAAATAGGAAATAGGCCAGCAGATTGACAGGACCAGAAGAGGCTGCCCAGATGGACAGACCTTGGGAAGCCAGGTAAAAGATGGCAAACTGAACATACAAGAACTCTGGGAAACACAATTTAGGAAGAATCCAGATGTTCCCAAGATAATGAAACTGGAAAACTTCCTGAAGCTAATGTAGGGTCTGTGAAGAGGCTTTGTCATCTCTGTCATCCAATATAGGCTTGCCAGAGGAAGAAGGGAAGAGGGGAGAGAGCACAAAAGCAACTCCTCATGTAGCCCTGTCTGGGTTTGCATACAACTGATGCTGTGACACCCACAGCACTCTCTGGGAGGGAATGGTGACCAGGCAGCTCACACTGGGATTCGGAAACTAGGTTAGCCAGTAGCACCAGGTGGCTACAAAGTGCAACAATACATTTTTTTTTTGTTTTGTTTTTGAGAAAGAGTTTCACTCTTGTTGCTCAGGCTGGAGTGCAATGGCGCAATCTCGATCTTGGCTCACTGCAACCTCCGCCTCCCAGGTTCAAGCAATTCTCCTGCCTCAGCCTCCTTAGTAGCTGGGATTACAGGCACACTCCACCATGCCTGGCTAATTTTATATTTTTAGTAGAGACGGGGTTTCTCCATGTTGGTCAGGCTGGTCTTGAACTCCAGACCTCAGGTGATCCACCCACCTCGGCCTCCCAAAGCACTGGGACTACAGGCATGAGCCACCACACCCGGCCACAATGATACATTTTAAAGATCAGAGACCATCCACAGTTTCAAGGTCTATGGTCCACTAGGAGGGGACCTATGACACTGCCTTGCAGTCCATCCAATGTAAAGAGGAAAACACTGGCTGCAAACCCCAGAAGCCAGCTCCACACCAGCCTCTATTCCACGTCTGCTTCTGGTGAGTTCCCTTGGGATGCCCTCACAGCTGGCCTATGCTCTGAGCATGGGGACAGACACTGGGCCTTGCTTCACTCCCTGGGGGTTGGGGAGGAACAGGGGCCAGAGCACGGCAAGTTGACAGGCCAGAGCAGCACAGGGCACTCAGCTGAGTCGGTGGCAGGCAGGGCGGAGGGTGGGAGGGGAGGGAGCAGTGGCCATGGGCTAGTCTAGAAAGGTAAGGGGTGTAGGAGAGATGGCAAGTGGACAGCACCTGCATCTGGGAGTGAACAGACCACATTCCCGCGAGATATATCAGATTCCTTGACCAGCTACTTTTTGAGACTGATTCTTTTGTCACCCAGCTGGAGTGCAATGGCACAATCTCGGCTCACTGCAACCTCTACCTCCTGAGTTCAAGTAATTCCGCTATCTCAGCCTCCTGAGTAGCTGGGATTACAGGTGCCTGCCACCATGCCTGGCTAATTTTTGTATTTTTAGTAGAGATGGGGTTTCTCCATGTTGGCCAGGATGGTATCGAACTCCTGACCTCAGGTGATCTGCCCTACCTCAGTCTCCCAAAGTGATGGGATTACAGGCGTGAGCCACTGCGCCTGGCCTATTTTCTTAATAGTACTAGACTCTACAAATTTCCAGACTGTGAGAAAAATTCTAAGGCTGCACACATCTATACACTAGTGTGTTTCAAGCTGATTCTCATTTTGGTCTCCATGTGTGGACCTTTTCTGGTCAAATATATGCAGTGCTGGACCTGAGCCCAGGCTGTGCTGAGGTCGTGAGCCCCATCTCCTTGGTCATGGTGCTTATGTCAGGCATGGGTACTCGGTAGCAGAGAATCAACCTCGGGTGATCTTGGGAGCTATGCAGAAAGAAGAGGGACTTTGTTTCTCTGATAGGTGTTTTTGTTGAGTGCTGTTTTGCCCCTGCAAGGTCCAGACCCACCTGTGAGGTAGATAGGATAGCAGAAGTAGGAGACAGAGATCGATTCCTGATGGCTTCTTTTGCTTAAACCACTTTGAGTTGGATTTCTGTTACTTGCAACCATGAGTCCTGACTCAAGGAGAAAAAGCTACCCACTGTTGAAAATGCAATAATCACATAAATGGACAAGTTCTACAATCCGCAGTGTGATCTACCCCAAGGCCCACGTGTCCACAGCAATGTGTCTAGACTGGGACACCAAGGAGGGGAGCTGTCAAGTCAGAGGGGAGCAGAACTACCAGGGTCTGCATCCCATCAGCATCTGCAGCAGACAGATGGACTCTGGCAGATACAGTGGCCAGTTCCTCGAAAGGAAGGGGGCTGTGCTGCGCAAGGCCGGTGAGTGCACCTCTACCATGCCAGGCTTCCATTCTCAAACCAGCCACGCTCCCTCTGGCCTGACTGTAGGCTGACCAAGCAATCCTCTCATTGCCCATCTGTTCCCTAAGGCCCTGGATATGAAGCTAAGCAATAGGAGTATCCTGGTCACTAGGAATGAACGTACTTGATGAATTAACTAAGAGCTGACTGACATCCCCATGTGGTTAGCAGAAATCAGTCCTAGGTCCTTCTGAGGCCTGGCTTCCTGAGAGCTCATCCGTGAACAGTGGACTGGGCTCCTAAATGGCCCACCCTCCTTTTGCCAAAAGGAGGAAGGTTTGGGGCCTGAGGGACGTGGTGGGTAGACTGGTGTGCCTGCAGCTGCAGACGAGGGGAATGGGGTTCTTACTGGCTGGGGTGCAGGCCCATTTCCTGGAGAGGTTGTTCCTGCTCCTCACAGATCTTCTGCAGCTCTGCCTTCTCGTCCTGATGCTCTTGCAACTCCTAAAGTGAACAAACCAACCAGAAGCTGGATAGAGGATTACACTGTCCTTTTTTTTTTTTTTTTTTTTTTTTTTGAGACAAGAGTCTTGCTTTGTCGCTAGGCTGGAGTGCAGAGTCACGATCTCGGCTCACTGCAACCGCCGCCTCCTGGGTTCAAGTGATTCTCTTGCCTCAGTCTCCCAAGTAGCTGGGATTACAGGCACATGCCACCACGCCTGTCTAATTTTTGTATTTTTAGTAGAGATGGGGTTTCACCATGTTGGCCAGGATGGTCTCGAACTCCTGACCTCGAGATCTGCCTGCCTCTGCCTCCCAAAGTGCTGGGATTACAGGCATGAGCCACTGTACCAGCCTTTTTTTTTTTTTTTTTTTTTTTTTTTTTTTTTTTTTAAGATTTAGCAACCAGAGCAACAAGCAGATCAGAATGTTTTTCCCCCCCCCTTTTTTTTTTTTTTTTTGAGACGGCGTCTAGCTCTGTCACCCAGGCTGGAGTGCAGTGGAGCCATCTCGGCTCACTGCAAGCTCTACCTCCTGAGTTCAAGTGATTTGTAGATGGCAGTGAGAAGTCAGACGGTGGAGACAGAATGTGGAGATAGAAGGCAAGCAGAATGGTTACCGAATGGCTTGGGAGTAAAAGGGAGGTTCTGAATGAGAGGTTTAGAGAAAGGTGGAAGGAGTCTGGTAGACATTTAGCAATTCATCTGCATTTTGGTCCATTTCCACTCATGGTAAGACCTAGAATTTTTTCTGTTAAACCTGTTCAGACCAAGTAGTGGAATGGTCAATTCTCTTGGGTTTAGGGAACATGGAGCAATCAAGACTGGTTTCAGCATGTCAAGAAGATGATTGAGGGAATGTTTTTTCTTTTCTTTTCTTTTCTTTTTTTTTTTTGAGACAGAGTCTCGCACTGCTGCCAGGGTGGCAGTGCACTGGTGTAATCTCGGTTTAACGTAACCTCTGCCTCCCAAGTTCAAGTGATTCTCCTGCCTCAGCCTCCTGAGTAGCTGGGATTACAGGTGTGCACCACCACGCCTGGCTAACTTTTTGTATTTTTAGTAGAGACGGGATTTCACTATGTTGACCAGGCTAGTCTCGAACTCCTGACCTCGTGATTCACCTGCCTCGGCTTCCAAAGTGCTGGAATTACGGGCATGAATGATTGAATAATTGGAGTGTCTCTGTCTGACTCTCACCGTACTGACAACAATGAAGTCCAGAGAGAAGCCCAGCACTGGAGAAGGTTGTGCAGTCCCTGTGGAAGAGCAAATGACATTCACTGCTCTCTTTTGCAGTGGTCAGACCACTCACTCTTGACTACTGGTTTTCAGTGGACCCCAACTGACTGACATTCTGAGAAGATTAATTGTTGTCACAAAGACAGTGTAAACCCTGCTGCAAGTACCAAGAGAGGTGGGTAATCTGGAATAGAAAATACTTGTAGGGGAAGTAGAGGTGAGAGTATTGTTTTAGGGGGCCTTACAGCATGGAATCAGCACCAGTGAATGGAGGTTAAGAGAAGTATTTTAACAAAGAAAAAAAATTTTTTTGAGACAGGGTCTCTGTCACTCAGGCTGGAGTACAGTGGTGTGATCACAGCACACTGCAGTCTCAACCTGTTGGACTCAACTGATCCTCCCACTTTAGCCCCCCGAGTAGCTGGGACTATAGGCGTAAGCCACCAGGCTTGTCTAATTTTATTTTTTGTAGAGACAGGATCTCACTATGTTGGCCAGGCTGTTCTTGAACTCCTGTCCTCAAGCAATCCTCCCACCTGGGCCTCCCAAAGTGCTGGAATTACAGGTATGAGCCACTGTGCCTGGCAGAATTTTCTATTAGACAAAGCTGTCTGAAGATGAAGTAGGCAGCTTTGGAAAAGAATGAATTTCCCATTGTTTAGGGCATTTGAGCAGAGGCTTGGTGATCCCTTTACTGATATGTTGCAGAGAAATTTCCAGAACTTAGTTTAACTGGCTGGCTGAACTATATGATTTTGAAGAATCCTTTCAACTGTAAGGTTTTTTATTTGTTTTTTTGGGAGATGGGTTTTTGCCATGTTGTGCAACTAATGAAGTCCATCTAATTTTGCCACTGGATGCATTATGACACTCTGCCTGTTTTAAATGAATATATTAAATGAATCAAGCTCATTATGAAACCAGTAAAATTTTATCCTACGAAACTCATCATATAACACAGACATTATAGATGGGAGATTATTCTCTGAAATAATTGACCTGCATTTTTCTCCCCAGTAATAACTGCTTTTTGTGACAACTTTAGTTATTGATTTATCTTTCCTAATGCAGTCTATTCTGTAACGAGAAAACAGTTTTCTTGAGGCAGCTTAACGATCTAAGCTTAGGAGTCGGACACAAGTTTGAATTCCAATTCCAAATCCTTCGTAGCTGTGTGATGGAGCAAGTCACCAGATTGCTCTGAATTGGTTTTCTCGTCTGTAAAAGGGAGATAGTGATGATGTCTCCCTTACGGGATTGTGGTGAGGCTTGGGGATGATCTATCAAAAGTGCCCAATATAGGCTTAAGCAACCCCACTGCGGGCACGGCTGTGGAATGGCTTCAGGTCTTAAAAAGAAAAGTGCCCAATGCAGGAGGTAACTAATATACATATATATGCATGTATTTTAATATATTTTATAGTAACAAAAGTTGCTTCATAGGTAAATACATGACACACTATACAGGTCCCCTGTTTTTGTCAGGTTGTCTGGAATTCCTCCATTACAGATTTAGTCCTTTGGGAAGGTTGTAGGATGTATCTGCCATCAAAATCCGGGTATGCCACGGGGAGGTATTATGCCTTTAACTAACAGGTTTTCAGTTGATAGCTTATAAGTAGGAATAAAATATGCAAAATATGGGCTTATTGTAGACATTCATACAACATTCATCCTCTCTCATCTGAGATTTCAGACTCCTAGGAATCCCTAGCATAGCTAGGTTTTTTGCAAAGTATTTTCATTATTTCAAAAATTCTAATAGAAATTGTACTCATTTCCTTTGCCTTACTCTAACTCCTTGCTAGCTAAAAGATCATTCCTTTCCAAATAGTTGAAATTACACCAGCTCAGTAATGCAACACTATCCCATGCTGCTGTGGTGGTTAAACTGCATTTGTATCTTATTCTTAGATTAGAATAATGACCATGGATCGATTATCCCTAAATACAATTTATCAGACAAAACGTTACAAAATTTCAAATCTTCTTTTTATTATTATTATTTTTTTTCAGAGTCTCGCTGTGTTGCCCAGGCTGGAGTGCAATGGCATGATCTCAGCTCACTGCACCCTCCGATTCACGTGATTCTCCTGCCTCAGCCTCCCAAGTAGCTGGGACTACAAGCACGTGCCACCATGCCCAGCAAATCTTTGTATTTTTAGTAGAGATGGGGTTTCACCATGTTGGCCAGGATGGTCTCGAACTCCTGACCTCGAGATCTGCCTGCCTCTGCCTCCCAAAGTGCTGGGACTGGTCTTGAACCAGGCTGGTCTTGAACTCCTGCCCCGTCCTCAGGTGATCTGTCTGCTTTGGCCTCCCAAAATGCTGGGAATACAGGTGTGAGCCACCATGCTTGGCTCAAATCCTTTTTCTTGTTTCCTTTATTTTTTAGTATTTATTTATTTATTTATTTATTTGAGATGAAGTCTCACTCTGTCACCCAGGCTGGAGTGCAGTGGCGCAGTCTCTGCTCACTGCAAGCTCCACCTCCTGAGTTCAAGTGATTCTCCTGTCTCATCCTCCCAAGTAGCTGGGATTATAGGCAAGTGCCACCACGCCCAGCTAATTTTCACATTTTCTTAGAGATGGAGTTTCACCATGTTGACCAGGCTGGTCTCGAACTCCTGACCTCAGGTGAACTGCCCACCTCGGCCTCCCAAAGTGCTGGGATTATAGGCGTGAGTCACCGCTCCTGGCCCCAGATCTTTTTTCATATAGCAGTGCGCACACATGCGCATACGTGCACGTGCGCACACACACACACACCAGACCAAAGTGTCAAGTCCATAAGGAAGAGCAATGGAAAGAGCCTGTAGAAGGGAAAAGATTGGGAACCATGGCATTTTGAGAACCTATCTACAGCTACTAAGGCTTTTTGGGTGTTGGGAAAACAGGCTATTGCTTAACAGGGGTGGGGAAGACAGACATGAATGTCATGAAACAAGAATGGGGGCATCAAAGACAAATTCATGATTACTTTGCTGGTGTGTTACAGGACTTTCTCCCCTTTGAAACCTTAGCAACATTTTTTCCTCTTTAGCACAAGCAGCTTCCAAACATTACTTGGATAATGGTGCCCTCTTCTGGGAAGACCGATATGACTCTGAAACCCTCTCTCCTACTACTTGATTCAAAACATCCAGAAAGTAATTGACTACAGAAATGAGACTAAAGGTTAAGCACTTAAAAAATCATTTAAAAGTCTGAATTTAGGAGCTAGATACACGCATAAATATACATATGATAATGTGCTCTAAGATGTCTCTTTTCCAATGCTGTCAAAACCTCAAGCTAATGTAAGCACCTCAGTTCCATGGTGCTGTTATATCAGCGGATCCAGTTTCCTGTGCTACCAGCATTACTCTCCTCACTTTACTACAAGATTTTAGAACTGACTTGGTTTTGGTCCCATGGCAATGGGAAAAATACCCTCCTCCTTCCCTCCTATTCTCTTTGCCTTTACTTTCTTTCTGCTTTTCTATACTCAACACTTATTTTGTGACCCCAATGTGTCTTAAATCAGTTTTTAACTGCCCCTTAAACTATTTCCATGTCACAGCATTTAAAAATGATGGTTCATGACAAAGCTGCTTGGGATAAAGTAAAAAAAAAAGGTTCAATTCCTCTTGTCACATAAGATTGACGTGCAGATGCAAAATGGTTATTTGATGACTTTTACCTTCAACTCTCTAACTACAGAGTAAAACTAATCTAGCCCTGTAGTTCTAAAAAGATTAGAGAGAGGCAAGTTTGGAAATAGTCATCATATATATATGTGTGTGTATATACACATATATATACACATATATACACACACACACACATATATATATATATTTTGAGATAGAGTTTCACTCTTGTAGCCCAGGCTGGAGTGCAATGGCTTGATCACGGCTTGCCGCAATCTTCACCTCCAAGGTTCAAGCGATTCTCCCGCCTCAGCCTCCAGAGTAGCTGGAATTACAGGCATGTGCCACCATACCCGGCTAATTTTCTATTTTTAGTAGAGACGGGGTTTCTCCATGTTGGTCAGGCTAGTCTTGGAACTCCTGACCTCAGGTGATCCGCCTGCCCTGGCCTCCCAAAGTGCTGGGATTACAGGCGTGAGTCACCGCGCCAGGCCCTTTTCTTTTAATATCTTAATGGTCAGTTTAAACAAGCTGAGGCAAAGGGCAAGGGAAATCTTTATAGGACCTTGTAACAGTAGTAGCAATTGAAGCACCCAATTCTTAAATATTGTAAAAGAAAGTGTATCAGTGACTCCGGTAAGATGTTTGGAAAATAAAGATGTTCTAATAAGATTGTATTTTGAATTGTTGTGCATTTTAATTATTCATGCACAGTATGCCTCCCCCCAGCCCCAAATCTCATCAGACACAATCTCTTGAGATTTACAGAGGGAGCAAATATGAAGAAAACAAAGTTCTCCATTCCTGCATCCCATTCCCACGTTTTCTAGTTGATTGAGGCAAAATGATATCCCCAGAGAACACATGTGTAATGTGGTACATATTGTTTTCAGCTAAGCCACTCCTTAGTCAAATTACTGACATCAGTTTATACTTGCCCTTTCCACCTGACACAGACAGCAGCCAGAGATTTGGTTCAGTGAATTTAGGGCTTAGAAAGGCAGAGTTTGTAGTGCTGCAAGTCACAGAAGGTCATTCTGAAACACTCGTATACTTGTTAATCACTTGAATAGGGAGATTTGAACAGTCTACTCCTTTCTTTTTTCAGGTCTGCTCTTAGGACCTCTGACATACAAATGAATGCCAGAGTGCTTAGGAGCTCAACTTTTACTTTATCTGTTATTAACCTTCAACCACAGGACAGTAACTTCTGTTCCTTTTATCCCAGTTTTACGTGCGGCATTCTTAGCCATATCTACACTGTGTTTTTATGCACATCATCATACCCTGTTGTAGGGCGATAAAGACCCTACTATGGTAGAATTGGGAGTGGAGGGATTAGGACAAAAGGATGTAGAAAACCTCAGATCTAGAGATGCATAACTATTCTAATAACCTAGGAAGAGAGGTGCATTTCTCCGTCATCAATGACTGAACACTCCTTGTGTTTGTAAGTATTGAATCCATAAAGTTACATGCAAACATATAGCCCTTGCCTTCAGGCCAAGCCGTAGTTATGCAGAAGGCTTGAAGCAATCACAGATTTAACATTTGTGGTTCCAGCTGTTCAGGACCAATTCCCAAACTCCACAACACCTAACAATTTGTAATTTTGCTAGGACACAGTTTGATGCTTAGGTTTTAAGGCGGTGTGCTAGATGTTATCAAGAGGTTTCTAAGTAGCCCTGTGTCTCCATTGGGTTGAGTAGGTGGGTTGAAAGGATCATGAAGAGATGAAGAAATGGCTGTGAAAAGGCAACTAGCTAGCCTCGGTGATAGTAAGCAAAGGTATACAAACACACTAAGGAAGTTACGCTTCGTATTATCAAAAGTTTCAGTTTTGTGTAAGGTTGCGATTCACGGGCAGTTAATCCCCATCGCTAAAATTAAATCCTTTTTTCTTCACTTCAAATAGATACTCTGTGGAAGACATTTTGGCTCTTTCGGCTAGCAGAAAATGTGAGGCTTCTTCGGGTTTTTCCTGTTGTTTCATGGGAGGATCTTCTCTAAAACACTGTAAAACAAAGTTTTCAGGGTGATGTGGCAGAGAAAACACTGATCATGGCTTCAGGAGCTGAAGTCCCTGGTCCTGACTGTGCCACTAACAGACTGTGGGACTTCAGACAACTACATTCCTTTCTCGGGGTTCTTCTTAAGTCAAATGGACAGCGTGAGAAGGATCACAATGAACCAGTGACCAACTTCACGATTAAAACCTAAGACTTCAGGGACGGACATCTGTCCGTTCCCGGCTACACCTCCTGCCCATCTGGCCCACCGCAAACCGCGCGAAGCCACTCTCCACCGTCGCCAGGCCCGCGGCCTCGCGCTAAGCCGTTGGTCGTTAACATCTCCCCCGCAATGGGCGGGGCGGAGGGCTTCAGCTTCCGGCGACAAATAGCAAGGCGGCGCGTGGCGGTGCCCACTGGCCTCAGCGAGGGCCTGCCCACGCACCCGCCCACCGCGCGCCGGACAGTGTCTACAGACGTTGAAGGGCTTCCCAGCCCCAGCAGTGAACACTGGGAAGCCCCCAAAAGACTCTGCGGGGCCGAGGAGACCAGTTCGGAGTGGGGGAGGGGAAGATAAACCGAACTATTTATGCTAATCAGTGCGTGATTCCCTTATGGAGATTGGCCAGGTTTTTACTCTAGTAACCAATCACTTCATAACAAGGGTGGGACAGTTGAGATCTTTCACACTCATTGGTTGAGAAGTTGCGGCGCAATGGAAGGACTTAAACAGAGAGTATCCGGGATTATTTTTCCCCGCCGTGCGGTGCGTGTCCCGGAAGTGACGCACGGCCAAGGCCGGGCGGCCGCCCTGCCCCCGCTTCCTTTCACGCTGTCGCTGCCCGTAGGTGGTTGTGGCCACTGTGCCCAGAGGGAGGCGGCGGTGGCCAGTAATGCCTGGGAAACTCCTCTGGGGGGACATTATGGAGCTGGAAGCACCCTTGGAGGAGTCCGAGAGCCAGAAGAAGGAGAGGCAAAAGGTGCGCTGAGCATGGGCCGCGCCTCCTTTTGGGCTGCGCCGGCTTGGGCGGGGAGGGGAACTGTCTGTCCCTGATGATGGCCTGTCAGAACCGGGCCGGATCATCTGAGGGCCTCCCTTCGCGTCGCCCTCGGCCCTCTGAGGTCGCTCAGGGACCGTTTCCACTTCCACACTCCCGACCTGGTTAAAGATGGATGGCCCTGGGCTTTGGGCCTCCCCCCCGCGTGTCCCCTCAGCCCTTCCCGTTGGCGCCTGAATCTCAGAGATGGGCAGACTCAAGCTCCCATCACCGTGGAATCTGTTCTTTCTCTCCTGAAGCAGTGACGCCTGTCATTTCGTTCTCATTGGCCCTGTTAGAAGATGATTAAGAACAAATGATTGCTTTGAATATGTGTTGCTTCTGTCACCCTGTCCCCTGTGCAAGAATCCTGGGGAAAGCGATCTTACGTTTACAAACCTCAATAACTGTAGAAGCTTAAGGAAAAGTGTCACAGTGAGCCTTGCCAGGATTTGTCAGTGATGCAGATCGGGTGGGTTGCATTATTAATAGCTTTTACGGTCAGTATTTTCATTCAATCCCCAGGTGTTTTTAAACCTGATTTGTACTATTTGCTGGGCACCAAGGAGGTTAAACTAAATAAGTAAAGAAATGGTCCCTGCTCTCAAGGAGCCTCTAGAGGAGTTGTAGTCTTTCCTCCTCCCACCCCCATGGCCTCCAAAAAAAAAAAAAAAGATAGGAAAAGGAAAAAACATCCTGAAATGCTCAGAGGATCATAAGGTGCTGAAAAATGCCCAGGTAAAATTATTACTGGAGACATGTGACCTGGAAAAAAAGAAATCAGCTGAAGAGGCTAAGGTGGCAGTATTCGGAGGCTGACATTCAACCAAAGAATGAGATTTACTTTGTATAGCCTTAGAAAGCAGAATCTACCTCTCTGACCTTATCACTAAGGTAAACTTGCCATTCCAGCTAACACTTTTCTTTTATTGTGCTAAAATATACATAACATTTATCATTTTAACCATTTTTAGGTATATAGCTCTGTGACATTAAGTATATTTACATCGTTTTGCAGCTGTCACCGCCATCCATCTCCAGAACTTTTCATTGTCCCAGACTGAAACTCTGTGCCCATTAAACACCCACTTCTCATTCCTCTCTCCTTCCACTCCCGGCAACCACCATTCTACTTTCGCTCTGTGAATTTGACTACTGAAGCTACCTAGAGTGTAAGCAGAAAACTAAGCAGGTATTTTTTAAAAAGGCTTCTTTTGAAATTCTTGTCTTTTGCATCCAAATCCTGTCCACCTGTCAAGGCCTAGTTTATGTCTTTCCTAACAACCCTAGTGTACAGTTACCTAGTTTCAGTGGCTATCTTTATCATTTGATTGACATTTATTATGCATTTCTATGTAAAATTAGTTCGTTTTTCCTATATTATGCCACATATTTCCGAAAAGTTCTTGAGGAAAATGACCAAATTGTTGTCCATCCTTATGTTTCACTATATTGTTGTAAATTGGTGGCTTTCACATTGTAAATTCTCCAGAAATATGTGTTGACGGCCCTTTAACTATGAAAGATAACCAGAGATTTGGAAATGGATTGGAATACCAACTAAAAGAAATGGAGCATTAGAATACTGGTCTGGTGGCTAGCCGCAGTGGCTCATGCCTGTAATCCTAGCACTTTGGAACACTAAGATGGGAGGACTGTGTGAGCCCAGGAGTTTAGGTAGAGTTTTGTAGAGACCCTGTCTCTACAAAAAATGAAAAAATTAGCCAGGCGTGGTGGCTCATGCCTGTAATCCCAGCACTTTGGGAGGCTGAGGCAGGCGGATCACCTGGAGTTTAGGTAGAGTTTTGTAGAGACCCTGTCTCTACAAAAAATGAAAAAATTAGCCAGGCGTGGTGGCTCATGCCTGTAATCCCAGCACTTTGGGAGGCTGAGGCAGGCGGATCACCTGAGGTCAGGAGTTCAAGACCAGCCTGGCCAACATGGTGAAACCCTGTCTCTACTAAAAATATAAAAATTAGGCCGGACGTGGTGGCTCACGCCTGTAATCTCAGCACTTTGGGAGGCTGAGGCGGGTGGATCATGAGGTCAGGACATCGAGACCATCCTAGCCAGCATGGTGAAACCCCATCTCTACTAAAAATACCAAAAAAGGTCAGGTGCAATGACTCACGTCTGTAATTCCAGCATTTTGGGAGGCTGTGGCAGGTGGATCACCTGAGGTCAGGAGTTCGAGACCAGCCTGGCCAACATGGTGACACCCCGTCTCTACTAAAAATACAAAAATTAGCCAGGCATGGTGGCAGGCGCCTGTTAATCCCAGCTACTCAGGACACTAAGGCAGGAGAATCGCTTGAATTCAGGAGGCAGAGGTTGCAGAGAGCCACGATCACACCATTGCACTCCAGTCTGGGCAACAAGAGCGAAACTCTGTCTCAAAAAAGAAAAAAAAAATTAGCCGCCGTTGTAGCTCGTGCCTGTAGACTTAGCTACTCAGGAGGCTGAGGTGGGAGGATCACTTGAGCCAGGGAGGTTGAGGCTACAGTGAACCATGATTGAGCCACTGCACTCCAGCCTGGGAGATAGTGTAAGACCTGTCTCAGAAAACAAAATAAAAACGAATAGTGGTCTGGTATTGAGATGAAGATAACTTTGGTTTGGATGTGTTGAGATATGGAGCTGGTCCTTAGATTCTTAGAGTTGGAATGTAGGTGAGGAAGGGAGTCTGGAAGTACGTGTTGAGCCATGAAAATAGTAATAAAAGTGAACATAGAAAACAGATACTCAAGGAGCATCCACTGGAGGAGGAAGGAGAGGAACCATTGAAGAAGATATGTGGTAGAGGTAAGAAGATAGAGGTAAGAAGGGAATATAAAGTGTAACTGAAACCAAGTAAATGGAGAGTGCCAAGCATTGTGGGTCTAAAGTGGAATAATGTATTTAATCACCTTGAGATGTTACTGGGCTTGGACCGAGAGGTTTCACTTTGCCTTGCTTCAACTTCTCCCTGAAGTGCAGGGCCCAGGAGCAATTCAAGCCCCAAGGCTGACTCTATAAATAATCTTGTTTTTCTGTAGAACCTATTGGTTTGGAAAGATGTGGGCTAGTGCAATTAACTGTAGATCAATCAGATGATGTAATGTGCAACTGCAAAGCATTTTCACACATATTCAATTCTCATAGCAATTCCAATTTTATGGATGAGAAAATTATATGTGAAAGAACTCTAAAAGTTGTGTAAGTTATGGTGAACATTTTGGTGGTGGTAGTTTTTACTGTCACTAGTCACTGCTATCTGTTTTGAACATTTGACCAGGTAATTCATTTTTTTGAGAGTGGCTGAGATTACAGGCGTGCGCCATAACGCCCAGCTAATTTTTGTATTTTTAGTAGATATGGGGTTTCACCATGTTGGCCAGGCTGGTCTCGAACTCCTGACCGCAGGTGATCCGCCCAACCTCGGCCTCCCAAAGTGCTGGGATTATAGGCGTGAGCCACCAAAGCTAGCCACCAGGCTAAAGTCCTAAATTCCCAAATCCTTTCTTGTGTTCTGTAAATATCACAACACTGACCAGTAGTTTGGCATTTTAAAATTGAAGTTGCAGAATAGTGCTTTTTTTTTTTTAACTAACTAAATTAAAAAAGTAAAAAAAAATTCCAGGGATTACTGTCATTCCATGGAGGTATAACAGTATAACAATTGGACTTCTGTATGAATTATATAGTTTCGTTTTGTTTTCCTTTAACCTGTGAATTGTCAAAGTGCAGGGAGGAAGTATAATGTGAAAAGAGAATGGGCTTTCAAGTCAGGCAGTGCTAGATTCAATTTCTAGTACTTAGAGCTGCAGGAAATCCCACATGTGGATCTTTGACAAGTTGCTTAACCCTCTTAGAACTTCTGTTTCCTTGTCTGTAAAATGGCAAAGGTGGCTGGGCGCAGTGGCTCTCGCCTGTAATCCCAGCACTTTGGGAGGCCGAAGCGGGTGGATCACCTGAGGTCAGGAGTTTGAGACCAGTCTGGCCAACGTGGTGAAACCCTATCTCTACTGGTGGTGGTGTACGCCTGTTGTCCCAGCTACTTGGGAGGCTGAGAGGCAGGAGAATCACTTGAACCTGGGAGGCGGAGGTTGCAGTGAGCCAAGATTGTGCCACTGCACTCCAGCCTGGGTGACAGAGCAAAACTCTTATCTCAAAAATAAATAAATAAAATGGCAAAGGTAATACAGGTTCACTATCCCTTATCCAAAATCCTTGGAACTAGTTGTATTTTGGAATTCAGAATTCTGGGGATTTTTAGAAGGGTAACACCCAGATAGGGTTTGGGGCCCAAAACCTGTAATCAAACACCTTAATATTAAATATGAGTAGTCATACTAAGTGGGATAAATAAAGACTATAAAGAGCCTCACATTAGTTCAAGTTAAATTTTGCCATCAAATGAGTTGAGGTAAGGTTTTGCCTCCAAATAAGTTACAAAAAAACTTTCGGTTTTCAGAGCTTTATGGATATCGCAATTTCGGATAAGGGATTATGGACCTGTACTTCCCTTATAGGGTTGTTATGAAGATTTAAACAAGATAAGCTGAAAACACATTACACAGTGCTGGGTAGGTATTCAATAAGTATTAATTTTTTTCTCTTGGAAATGTTGCAAGTTTTTGTTTGTTTAGTATTTATAATTCTGGGGTTGTCTTTCTTTCCCTAAGGAGAAACCGTTTTAATTTTTCTTAAATCTTACGAAGGGATTAGAGAAGGGCTAGAGGCTGAGTCTTGAGAATGCTAGGAATGGGATGAGAGAGTTAGCAATAGTTGAGGCTTAGAGCTTGGCATTAGTGACCAGTCTGGATTTTTACCAGGTAGGTTTTCAAAGTAACTGTAGATTGAACTGAACTGGTGGGGGAGTCATACGCTAACTTCTCTAGAGTCTTAAAAGAAAACCTCTGACCATCTTGTCATTGCTACTTTGTTTGTTCACAGAGTGACAGAAGGAAGTCAAGGCACCATTATGACTCAGATGAGAAATCAGAAACAAGAGAAAATGGTGTTACAGATGACCTGGATGCTCCCAAGGCCAAAAAAACTAAAATGAAAGAGAAGCTAAATGGAGACACTGAAGAAGGATTTAATAGACTTTCAGATGAGTTCTCTAAATCTCATAAGTCAAGAAGAAAAGATCTACCAAATGGAGATATTGATGAATATGAAAAAAAATCAAAGCGAGTATCATCCTTAGATAGTTCTACTCATAAATCAAGTGATAATAAACTAGAGGAGGTATGGATGCTTTTTATTTTGCATTTGACGTTATACTTGAACTATAGGTTGATTTGATTTTTTTAAGGCTAATTATAATTGATTATATAATATTTCTTGATTAGTGTCTAGTACTTACTTTTAGTTACACTAGAGAGTCTGTACAGATGAAGTCTGAGTCTTTTTTCCTTTGGCCCTTGTTTATTTCATTGTATGACTTTTTTCTTGGGGCCTGGTGGGAGAAATAGTCTAATTTAAACCTTTTCTGTACATTTGGGTTCCTAAAGTTATTCTGAATTGCTTGATGGTCACCTACTTGAATTTCTTTTCTTTCTTTTTTCTTTTTTTTTTTTTTTTGAGTCAGAGTCTCACTCTGTTCCCCAGGCTGGAGTGGAGTGGCACAATCTCGGCTCATGGCAACCTCTGCCTCCTGGGTTCAAGCGATTCTCCTGACTCAACCTCTTGAGTTGCTGAGATTACAGGCAGACACCACCATGCCTGGCTAATTTTTGTATTTTTAGTAGAGTTGGTGTTTCTCCATGTTGGTTAGGCTGGTCTTGAACTCCTGACCTCAAAGTGATCCACCTGCCTCGGCTTCCGAAAGTGCTGGGATTACAGGTGTGAGGCACTACCCTGGGCCGATAATTAGTAATTCTTTATATTCTTTAAATATGATAATTGCTGATATACATTTGAGCTTAATGCCTAATCTTTGGGGAGTGTTGGGAAAAGATGTTGAATCCTTGTCTTATGACTTTCGACTTTTTTTTTTTTAATTTGTGAATTTGCTGTTTGTCAGGAAGCACATGTGTTTGTTGATCTAAATAATGTCCTTTAAATCTCTATTGCTAACAGTGGAATGTATGGCTTGCTTCTCACTTTGGTGGGATTTTGCTTGGTAAAATCTGTATTATAATAGGTTTAACAGTTTATTATTTTCTTTAGATCACATGAGAGTTTAGGAATTCTACTTAAAGGAATTTATCCTAAGGAGATGATCAAGAGGTGTGCAGAGCTTTATGAATAAGTACTCTTATCACAGTAATATAATAGCAAATATTTAAGCATCCTAAATGTCTGATAGTAGACAATTGGTTTAAATAAAACATACAATAGTTATATAATAGAATACAGTTATCCCAAAGGGTCTACAATAGAAAAGGTGGTCACTGTATCTTGTTAAAAGATAAAAATAGGATGGGCGTGGTGGCTCACGCTTGTAATCCCAGCACTTTGGGAGGCTGAGGCAGGTAGATCACCTGAGGTCAGGAGTTCCAAGACCATCCTGACCAACAGGGTGAAACCCCGTCTCTACTAAATAAAAAAAAATTAGTTGGGTGTGGTGGCACATACCTGTAATCCCAGCTACTTGGGAGGCTGAGGCAGGAGAATTGCTTGAACCTGGGAAGCGGAGGTTGCAGTGAGCCAAGATCGTACCACTGCATTCCAGCCTGGGCAATACGAGCGAAACTCCATCTCAAAAACAACAATAACAAAAAAAGATTATGAAATGGTATATACAGTGTGATTTTATTTCTGTTTAAAAAATTATATGTTCATAGAGTGAAGATTGGAGGAGTATGTTTCAAATGTGGCTTTAGCTGAGTGAATTATAAATAACTTTTAAATTTGTTTTTCTTTCCTCTGTAGTTATTAAAGTTTCTTTTCTTTTTTTTTTGTTTTTTTGAGATGAGGTCTCACTCTGTCACCTAGGATGGAGTGCAGTGGTGCGATCATGGCTCACTGCTGCAGCCTCATCCTTCCTGGGCTCAGGTGATCCTCTCACCTCAGCCTCCTGAGTAGCTGGGACTATAGGCATGTACCACCACGCCTGGCTAATTTGTGTATTTTTAGGAGAGATGGTGTTTCATTCACTGTGCTGCCCAGACTGGTCTTGAACTCCTGGGCTCAAGTGATCCAGCCGCTTGATGAGACCACTTTTGGCCTCCCAAAGTGCTGGGATTACAGATATAAACCACTGGGCCCTGCCAGTTTCAAAAGTTTCTACAATGACAGTGTATTATTTATTTTTTGTTTGTTTGTTTGTTTCTTTTTGATAGAGACAGGGTCTCACTGTGTTGCCCAGGCTAGTCTTGAATTCCTGGGCTTAAGTGATCCTACCACCTTGGCCTCCCGAAGTGCTGGAATTACAGGCATGAGCCACCCTGTCCTGGCCAACAGCGTGTTATTTTTGTAATTTTTTTTTTAATTGTAAAAAGGTAACAGGAGCATTGACATTTGTTTAAATGGCATGCAATTTGAATTTGAAATTATTTTTTATCTAATTCCAAGTTTGAAAATTGTTAGTGTATGTCTCTTTAAACACATGAACAGTAAAGCTGACTGGGTAGGCATACTGTTTTTGTTCTGTGTACACATTAGTGTACAGAGTTTTCAATAAATGTTACATGATAATGTCATGCTAAGTTGTATATATGTTAAAGAAATCTTCAAACTTACAGTAATTTTCTCTTGTATTAGCAACCTAAATAAAAAAGCTTTTAAAAGCTATAGAATAAATTACTTATTTTCAGAAAAACTTTACATTCCTCATTATGTAATTTCTTTTAGCTTAGTTTATAGGCTTGTGTTAATCTTTATAATTTTGTCTACATCTGTATGATTTAGATTAATAAATAACCTTTTTGGCTGGGCATAGTGGCTCATGCTTGTAATCTCAGCAGTTTGGGAGGCCAAGATGGGAGAATCTTTTTTTTTTTTTTTCTTGAGACGGAGTTTCGCTCTTGTTGTCCCAGCTGGAGTGCAATGGCGTAATCTCGGCTCACCACAACCTCCGCCTCCTTGGTTCAAGTGATTCTCCTGCTTCGGCCTCCCGAGTAGCTGAGATTATAGGCATGCGCCACCACACCTGGCTAATTTTGTATTTTAGTAGAGACAGGGTTTCTCCATGTTGGTGAGGCTGGTCTTGAACTCCTAACCTCGGGTGATCCACCTGCCTTGGCCTCTGAAAGTGCTGGGATTACAGGTGTGAGCCACAGCACCTGGCCAAGTGGATCTCTTGAGGCCAAGAGTTTAAGACTAACCTGGGTAACATGGTGAGACACTGTCTCTACAAAAAATAAAGTAAGTGAGCATGGTGGCGTGCGCCTGTGGTCCTGGCTCCTTGGGAGGCTGAGGTGGGAAGGGTTTGAGCCCAGAGGTTGTGGCCACAGTGAGCTGTGATGGTGCCACTGCACTCCAACCTGGGCAACATAGTGAGACCCTGTCTCAAAAAAAAAAAGAAAAAAAAAGAGTGTTCCACTAAGTTTCCTTGTAAGTGAATCTGTACAAAATTAAAAACAGTAAATGAAGAAGAGTTGAATATAAATTATATGATTTAGGCCATTGATTTCATTTTTACAGACCTTAACACGTGAACAGAAAGAAGGAGCCTTCTCCAATTTTCCTATTTCTGAAGAGACTATAAAGCTTCTGAAAGGTATGTGGTTTTGTTGTTGTTGTTGTTGTTGCTGTTGTTTTGAGATGGAGCCTCGCTGTGTTGCCCAGGCTGGAGTGCAGTGGCGCGATCTTGGCTCACTGCAACCTCCGCCTCCTGGGTTCAAGCGATTCTCCTACCTCAGCTCCTGAGTAGTTGGGATTACAGGCGCATGCCACCACACCCGGCTAATTTTTGTGTTTTTAGTAGAGACAGTGTTTCACCATGTTGGTCAGGCTGGTCTCGTACTCCTGACATTGTTACCTTGTCCGCCTTGGGCTCCCAAAGTGCTGGGATTACAGGCGTGAGCCACCACGGCTGGCCCAAATGTATGCAGTTTTAATGGATATGCAATTAAAAATCTATCACTAGATTTTGTAAAACTCCTGTGCCTTTTCTGACCAAAAGGAGAACATAAAAAGAATGGAGAAGTAGCTCTTCTTTAATTGCAGTTACTTTTATATCATCCTTTTCAATATTCTGACTTGTTTTTAGCTTTAAGATTTATATGCATTTGTCAAAAGTTTAGACTAATTTTTTAGTAATTCTTGTGATAGGAATAGCTGGGTCACCAGGTGATACGTCGTTAGGCAGACATAGAAGAATCATGATTGTCATTTTCAAATGAATATATTTTTTCCTAATGCTAGTCGTAAAGAAGTATTTCAATTAAATCTCATTTTACAGGTCGAGGGGTAACATATCTCTTTCCTATTCAAGTTAAGACCTTTGGTCCTGTATATGAAGGAAAAGATTTGATAGCTCAAGCACGGACAGGAACAGGAAAGACATTCTCTTTTGCCATCCCCTTAATTGAAAGACTCCAAAGAAATCAAGAAACAATTAAAAAAAGCCGCTCACCAAAGGTAATCATTATAGGGGGTAAAAGCTTTAAACGTTACTCTAACAGCAAGGGAAAGAAAGTTACACCAGTCCTAAGTTCTAGTACCCCCAAGATAGAAAAGTTAACACTGTGTTACAAAGCAAAAATATGTTGTTTTTCACAAAAAGAAATTTCAAGCATAGTTAAAATGAAGTAGTTTTTGCATATGAATGTGATGTGCATGGATCCATAGATGTCTTTTGTAATTTCATGAATTACAAAGCCAGTATATCTTATTTACAGTTTATATATTTAGTTGACCCTTTTCTTCTCTTTTTTTCAGTCCTGACCTTTGCTTTTAAACAAATGAATTTTCTAAAGAGGTGTTCATTTATTTGTCATTCAGTAAATGTTCAGCATCATTTATTTCAGTGTTGACTTTTTTTCCCTTTAGTATGGAATGCATCATGAATTTTTATGTCATCCTTGTGCGGGGGTCATGCTAATCTTCTCTGTGTCATTCCAATTTTAGTGTATGTGCTGCTGAAGTGAGTACACACAGATGGACTTTTTGTTTTTTTTTTTGAGACGGAGTCTCGCTCTGTCACCTAGGCTGGAGTACAGTGGGACGATGTCAGCTCACTGCAAACTCTGCCTCCCGGGTTCACACCATTCTCCTGCCTCAGCCTCCTGAGTAACTGGGACTACAGGCGCCCGCCACCACACCTGGCTCGTTTTTTGTATCTTTTAGTAGAGATGGGGTTTCACCGTGTTAGCCAGGATGATCTCCATCTCCTGACCTCGTGATCCACCCGTCTCGGCCTCCCAAAGTGCTGAGATTACAGGCGTGAGCCACCGCGCCCGGCCCAGATGGACTTTTTAAGAAGAGTATTATTGAAATGATACTGCTTGTTTATATATTATTGGGGTGCTAGACATCTGTCTTATTTTATAAATGTAAAATCAACTGACAGAGGGAACTTGTAAAATGTAAGCCTAAAATTTGACCTAAAAAGCTGTGTGCACTTAAGGTTAGTAAAAGTGAAGAAAAAAATCAGCACCATAATATGAATAGCTGTATCACTAAAAGTAATTTGTTCTTTGTAAGACAACTGGGTGGTATTAGAAGAGCAAATTAACATATATAAATATAATTAAATCATAATAGTCTTGGATTAACTATCCCAAATCAGGTTGGCCGTATTGACTTACAGGATAAATCTTTTTGGAGAGTTATGTTTTGGGGGCGAAATTAGGAAAAGACTGAAATAGGACATAGGATATAATCTCAATCTCCCAGGCCAGAGCGGAGTGCCTTGGTGGGATCTAGACTCACTACAGGCTCCGCCTCCTGGGTTTTTGTATTTTTAGTAGAGACCGGGTTTCACCATGTTAGCCAGGATAGTCTCGATCTCCTGACCTCGTGATCCACCCGTCTCGGCCTCCCAAAGTGCTGGGATTACAGGCGTGAGCCACCACGCCTGGCACACCGCTGTTCTTGTTGCTATTTGTGTTGTATCTTTTTTTTTTTTTTTTTTTTTTTTGAGGCGGAGTCTCGCTCTGTCACCCAGGCTGGAGTGCGGTGGCCGGATCTCAGCTCACTGCAAGCTCTGCCTCCCGGATTTACGCCATTCTCCTGCCTCAGCCTCCCGAGTAGCTGGGACTACAGGCGCCCGCCACCTCGCCCGGCTAGTTTTTTGTATTTTTTAGTAGAGACGGGGTTTCACCGTGTTAGCCAGGATGGTCTCGATCTCCTGACCTCGTGATCCGCCCGTCTCGGCCTCCCAAAGTGCTGGGATTACAGGCTTGAGCCACCGCGCCTGGCCTGTGTTGTATCTTTAAATACTATGACATTAATGTAGAGATTCCTGGTTTTAAATGCACATACAGAAAGTCTTCTTGGTTTTAATTCAGATATGTCTTTAGAAAAGTATCTTTTTGTTTTTTAAACCTCTTGCTCAGGTACTTGTTTTGGCTCCAACAAGGGAACTGGCAAACCAAGTAGCCAAAGACTTCAAAGATATAACTAGAAAACTCAGTGTGGCGTGTTTTTATGGTGGAACATCATATCAAAGCCAAAGTGAGTAAATATGTATGATATAAACGCAAAGATGTATTTGATACTTATATTTAAATAAATGTGAAAGTGTGAATTTTACATATTGTTGGCATTTCTCTCTTCTCACAGTTAATCATATTCGAAATGGTATTGACATCTTGGTTGGAACCCCTGGTCGTATCAAAGACCATCTGCAGAGTGGCCGATTGGATCTTTCTAAACTGCGACATGTTGTGCTTGATGAAGTGGATCAAATGTTAGATTTAGGTTTTGCTGAACAAGTTGAAGATATTATTCACGAATCCTACAAAACTGGTATATCCTAATTCAAAATAAGCACATTCGCAATTATTCTTCGATCTTAAATGCAAACGAGTTTTTATTTAATAATTCTTATTGCAGTGTCCCGTGTTCTAACAAAACTAAAATAATTTGTTATCTGTTCTGTCCTTAAAAAAGAAAGTATGATAGCATCTTTTTAACTATTTTCTTAGCTTTCTATGCTTTATTCTGGTTTTTTTTTTTTTTTTTTTTTTTTTTTTTTTTTTTTTTTATAGTCAGTGGTTAGATTTACTAACTCATTTTATTGATTTTTTTGTTCATTGTTCCTTCTTAAATTCTCACCTTCCTTTTAGGTTCAGTTCTCTTCCTATTGTCCCCCAGTTTTGCAAGTTGAAAGTTTTAATACTTGCAATGAAGTCTCTGTGTTAAAAATTCACCCCAAGTTTTAAATTTTTCATTATTTTTTTGAAGCTTGGAATTTTTAAAAGCTGGGTACATCATGGGAAATTAAGAAAACATTTGAATTCTTTTTGTTTATTTAAGATTCTGAAGACAATCCTCAGACTTTACTTTTTTCTGCAACTTGCCCACAGTGGGTATACAAAGTTGCAAAAAAATACATGAAATCCAGATATGAGCAGGTTGACCTTGTTGGAAAAATGACTCAAAAGGCTGCAACTACTGTGGAAGTAAGTAGCTTTCTAGCATGGTAGATTTTAGCTTTTAGTTGGTATTTACTTTTGACATTTGTTGAAGCTAAACTTAAGTTTTGGGTACCTCTTCAGGCCTAATCTTTCTTTTTTGCTCTTAGTAAGACACCAATATATTTTTATAGTCTGAGACTGAGTAGCAGAATAGAATAAATAGAGGGAAAACAAGCACATGAATAGGCAAGTCCTAATAGGAAACACACAAGCAGCCATAGAGACAGATTTGAAGTGTTTGTTTCTCTCTTTAAAGCAGCTCAAAAAACAAAAACAAAAAACAACAAAATATTTACAACGTGACAGGGCTATTTATATTGACTAGAAAAGAATAGTGTGGAGATAATTTGTTAAAGCTGAGGTGAAAAAAAGTTAGATCCTCATCCCATTCCCCTAAACCAAAAAAATTTCTCAAAGATTTGAAAAATTAAGCTGTAAAACAGCTTAAAGCAGATGTAGGTGAATAAAGAGTTTTTTGATTTCAGGAAAGGGAATGCTTTTCTAACATACAAGTTGGGTAGGGCATGGTGGCTAATGTCTATAATCCCAGCACTTTGGGAGCCCAAGGTGGGCAGACCACTTGAGGTCAGGAGTTGGAGACCAGCCTGGCCAATATGTTGAAACCCTGTCTCTACTAATAGAAAAATTAACCGGCCTGGTGGTGGGTCCCTGTAGTCCCAGCTATTTGGGAGGCTGAGGCACGAAAATCACTTGAACCCGGGAGGTGGAGGTTGCAGTAAGCTGAGATTGCGCCGCCGTAATCCAGCCTGGGTGACAGAGGGAGACCCTGTCTCAAAAAAAAAGCCCAGAGAAGTCAGAAGAAGAATCCATAAGGGAAAAGGTTTATGATTTTCACTCCTTGAAAGTTAAACCAATGGTATGTTTAAAAAAAGAATTAGGGCCGGACGTGGTGGCTCACGTGTGTAATCCCAGCATTTTGGGAGGCCAAGGCAGGCAGATCACAGGGTCAGGAGATCGAGACCATCCTAGCAAACATGACGAAACCCTGTCTCTACTAAAAATACAACAATTAGCTGGGTGTGGTGACGCGCAACTAATCCCAGCAACTTGGGAGGCTGAGGCAGGAGACTTGCTTGAACCCAGGAGGAGGAGGTTGCAGTGAGCCAAGATCGTGCCACTGCACTCCAGCCTGGTGGCAGTGTGAGACAACATCTCAAAAAAAAAAGTAATATTTACAGTATTTATGACAGTCAACTAGGTAACGTATGTCATCTTTCTATTTAATAGGTGCATATATATGTGTATGTAGGAAAGACTAGGTGACTAAGTGGATAGTAGTATCTGCAGAATGTAATGCAGTGGTTAAGAATTAGTGATAAAAACCAAATTATGCAATGATGTGTACAAAAATTACACTATTTAAAAAAATACTAAATGGATTCCTTAGGCATTTATGTAAATATGCAAAAGCAGGTTGAAAGAATAAACATCAAATAATGATTACTTCTGGGAAAGGGAGTGCTGGATGGTAAAAAGAAGCTTTGTGGGCGGGGCACGGTAGCTCATGCCTGTAATGCCAGCACTTTGGGAGGCCAAGGCGGGTGGATCATGAGGTCAGGAGTTGGAGACCAGCCTGGTCAACATAGTGAAACCCCATCTCTACTAAAAATACAAAAATTGGCTGGGCATGGTAGTGCATGCCTGTAGTCCCAACTACTCGGAAGGCTAAGGTAGGAGAATTGCTTGAACCCAGGAGGTGGAGCTTGCAGTGAGCCAAGATTGCGCCACTGCACTCCATCCTGGGCAACACATTGAGACTCTGTCTCAAAAAAAAAAAAAAGAGTAAAAAATAAGAAGCTTTGTGTGTTTTGTAATGGTTGAAAGTTTTGCAGTAAGAATGTAAAATGTATCAGTAAAAAAAGTTGATAAGGACATTTTCAAACGTATAAAATTGAATAGTAAATTGAATAGAAAGATTGGATAGTATAAAGAACATGATGTACCCATTACCTATTACTAGTCTTTAACAATGATCTTTTCTTCACCCCTACATTTGAAACAATCCCAGTCATTTCATCTTCAAGGAATAGTATATTCTTCTAAAATGGTGACTAAGGACTCTTTAAAACCACAGTCATTATCATAGTAGAAGAAAAACAGTAATTTATTTATTATTTTTTTGAGACGGAGTTTCACTCTTGTTGCCCAGGCTGGAGTGCAGTGGTGTGAGCTCAGCACAGTGCAACCTCTGCCTCCCCAGTTCAAGTGATTCTCCTGCCTCAGCCTCCCGAGTAGCTGGGATTACAGGCACCCACCACCACACCTGGCTAATTTTTTGTGTTTTTAGTAGAGATGGGTGTTTCAGGATGTTGGCCAGGATGGTCTGAAACTCATGACCTCAGTCTCCCAAAGTCCTAGGATTACAGGCATGAGCCACTGCGACTGGCATAGTAATTCTTATAATCATTAAATACCTAGTGTGCACATTGCCGTTGCTATCTTTTTTAAATAGTTTGTTTGAATCTGGATCCAAATAGAATTCTTACATTGCTACTGATTGATATGAGTCTTAAACATTTTATAGTCTATAGTTCCTATTTTTTCTTTGCAATTTTCTGTTGAAAAAACTGATTTGTTGGCTAGGCGCGGTGGCTCACCTGTAATCCCAGCACTTTGGGAGGCTGAGGCCAGTAGATCACCTGAAGTCAGGAGTTCGAGACCAACCTGACCGGTGAAACCCCATCTCTACTAAAAATACACAAATTAGCAAGGCATAGTGGCACGTGCCTATAGTCCCAGCTACTTGGGAGGCTGAAAAAGGAGAATCGCTTGAACCCAGGAGCTGGATGTTGCAGTGAGCTGACATTGTGCCTCTGAACTCTAGCCTGGGCGACAATGTGAGACTCCATCTCAGAAAAAAAAACAACAGAAAAACTCATTTGTCTTATGAGTTTCCCATAGTCTGTTTTGCTGATTTGCATCCCTGTGGTTTTTATTTTTATTTATTTTTTTACTGTTAATACCACTCAAAGGTGTGGTGGGTTTTCTTGTTTGTTTGTGTTGTGTGTTTCTTTTTGTTTTGAGACAGAGTCTTGCTCTGTTGCCCAGGCTGCAGTGCAATGTTATTCTTTAATATCATTAAAAAATGAAAGCATGATCTCAGCTCACTGCAGCCTCCACCTCCCAGGTTCAAGTGATTCTCCTGCCTCAACCACGTGAATAGCTGGGACTACAGGCATGCGCCACCATGCCCGGCTAATTTTTGTATTTTTAGAAGAGATATTGTTTTGCCATGTTGGCCAGGCTAGTCTGAAGTCCTTATCTCACGTGATCTACCCGCCTCAGCCTCCCAAAGTGCTGGGATTACAGGCGTGAGCCACCATTCCCAGCCTCCATTCCCTTGTTTCTTTATCCACTGTCAATCACTGAGACAGGTATATCTCAATGGATATACCTGTTTTGGATATTTCGTGTACAGTCATGTGCTGCATAACGATGTTTTAGTCAGTGATGGACCATATATACAATGGCACATATTCGATGGTTGTCCCATAAGATTATAATGGAGCTGTCCTATACAGGTGTATCAGTTTTTATCTTTTATGCCATGTTCTTACTGTACCTTTTCTGTGTTTAGATATGTTTAGAGACACACATACTTACCATTGCCTACAGTGTTCAGTACAATAACATGCTGTTTAGGTTTGTAGCCTAGGAGCGATAGGACATATATAGCCTAGGTGTGTGTAGTAGGCTATACCCTAGGTTTGTGTACGTACTCTCTGATATTTGCATAATGATGAAGCCGCCTAACAATGCATTTCTCAGAATGTATCCCTGTCATTAAGCAACGCGTGACTATAAATGTAATCATACAATATGTGACTTTTTATGTCTTGTTTCATTCACTTAGCATATGTTTTTGAGGTTCATTAATATTATAATTTTTATTATGTACAATGAAATGCAAAATCTTTGTACATTTGTCTATTTTTGAAAAATTCATATGTGTGTAACCCAAACCCTTATCACCATATAGAATATTGCCATCATCCCAGAAAGTTCCCTCATGCCCATTCCCAGTTAGTATTCCCGGTTCAGAGACAACCACTGTTCTGATTTTTCTTCCGCAATTGATTGGTTTTGCCTGTTCTGGAACTTCATATAAATGGAATTATACTGTGTGTGCTCATTTTCTGTTAAGACTTTATTCGGCATTTTTTTAAGGTTCATATTGTTCCATGTATATCAGTAGTTGGTTTCTTTTAATTGCTGACTGGTATTCTGTTTGAATATACTGCAGTTTGTTTATTCTTTCATCAGTTTATTGATGGCCATTTGTCTATATTGTTTTTAAGTGCTGCTGAGGAGAGTCTTTGTCTTACAGTCTCCCAGGAAGGCTAATTCTTGACCGGATAGAAAAACTACACAAGAGAAATATTTTAAAATAATTTTAATGAAACAAATACTGTGATATTTTCTTTCTTCAAAGCATTTGGCCATCCAGTGTCATTGGTCTCAGAGGCCAGCAGTTATTGGAGATGTCCTTCAAGTCTACAGTGGGTCTGAAGGGAGGGCTATTATTTTCTGTGAGACCAAAAAGAATGTAACTGAAATGGCCATGAATCCACACATAAAACAGGTAAGTCTTTTTTTCATGCTTTCTGTAATTGAAATTATGGGGATGAATCACTGAACAAAAATTATATTGTCCTTTGTGGACAAGATTTGATAGTCATTCTCAAAATTGAGTTGTAAGACTGGGTGTGGTGGCTCACACCTGTAATCCTGTGACCTGGTAAGTCAGGATAGATTTTATCAGTTTTGTTTGTTTGTCTTGAGACAGGGTCTCCCTGTTATGCCCAGGCTGGAGTGCAGTGGGACAGTCATGGCTCACTGCATTCTTGACTTCCTGGGCTCAGGTGATTCTCCCACCCCAGCCTCTTGAGTAGCTGGGACTACAGGCACGTGCCACAATGCCCAGCTAATTTTTTGCATATTTTGTAGAGATGAGATTTCACCATGTAGCCCAGGCTGGTCTTGAACTCTTGGGCTCAAGCAATTCCCCGCCTTCCCCACTCCCCGGCCCCCGCACCCACCTTGGCCTGCCGAAGTGCTGGGATTATGGATGTGAGCCATCACACCTGACCTCTATCAGATGTTATAATTTTTTTTTTAAACTTTGAAAATGTGATCTGGAAAATATAAAAGTTGAAATAAAATGAATTTCTATGGGTAAGAGAGTAATATTTTAGAGTTGTGTTACAAAACTACAAATTTTTATTAAATTACTAAATCAGAATACTAAATCCATGCGTCTTTTTCTTTCTTAAAAAAATATATTTTGGCTGGGTACGGTGGCTTACGTCTGTAATCCCAGCACTTTGGGAGGCCGAGGTGGGTGGATCGCCTGAGGTCAGGAGTTCAGACCAAGCCTGGTCAGCATGGTGAAACCCCGCCTCTACTAAAAATATAAAAATTAGCCGGGTGTGGTGGTGGGCGCCTGTAATCCCAGCTACTCAGGAGGCTGAGGAAGGAGAATCGCTTGAACCCAGGGGTGGAGGTTGCGGTGAGCTGAGATTGTGCCACTATACTCCAGCCTGGATGACAGAGTGAGACTCCATCTCAAAGAAAAAGAAAAAAATACCTTTTATAGAAAATGTCAAACATGTACAAAAGTTGATAGAATCATGTAATGAACCCCTGTGTATTCATCCACCAGCTTCAATAATTATTTTATTTATATGTTAACCTACGTCCTCTTTCAGAAATATTTTTATGCAAACCCTAGATATCATGTTATTATATCCATAAATGTTTGGGTATGTATCTCTAAAAGAAAAGGATTTTCAGAAAAAAAACCAACAATACAGTTATCACTTCTAAAAAATCAATATTTCAAAATATTAATTCATTTTACATTATCAATTGTCTTAGAAATGTTTATTTTCTTTTATTGTTTGTTTTCTTGAATCTGCATCCAAATAAGATTTTTACATTGTGTGATTATTAAGTCGCTTTTTATATTTGGATTTCTCCTTTATGTATTTTTTATAGCTTTTTTTGTTTAAGAAACTACATTGTCATAAATCTAGAGTATTGCTTCCCCATGATGTCATTTAACATGTTCCTCTGTCTTCTATATTTTCTGAATATTCAGATTTGTTTGTTTGTTTGTTTAGGGCAGAACTACTTCATAGGTGGTGTACTTCTGGCAGGAGATATATGTGTCTGGTTCTTTTTGTGATGCTAACATCCACCAATAATCAGTGCCATCAGTCCTTATGTCAGTGTCTCCAGTCATTTTTGTTGTTTGTGACTTGTTATTGGGTAGATTCCTGAGAAAGGGCTCATGGAAACAGTACTGCCTGTTGATAATATCTTATATGTGACTTTGTACCTGAAAATTATTTTGGCTGTATATAAAATTCTTGGTTCACATTTTCTTTCCTTCATTCTCTTAAATATGTTACTTTAATATGTTACTGTGTTTGGAACAAAGCATCGCTATAAAAAGTGAGATGCCAGTCTAATCTTTTTTCCTTATATGTGATTTTCTTAAAATCTTTTTTCTAAGTGATTTCCTTTAAAAATCAGTAGTTTTACTAGAATATATTTTAGTGGTGTTTTTTGTCAGTTTTTCTGGGTACTCAGTGTGCGCTTTCAATTTGTAGTTTCATATGTATTTTTTAAAAGTTTCGGCCGGGCACGGTGGCTCAAGCCTGTAATCCCAGCACTTTGGGAGGCCGAGACGGGCGGATCACGAGGTCAGGAGATCGAGACCATCCTGGCTAACACGGTGAAACCCCGTCTCTACTAAAAAATACAAAAAACTAGCCGGGCGACGAGGCGGGCGCCTGTAGTCCCAGCTACTCGGGAGGCTGAGGCAGGAGAATGGTGTGAACCCGGGAGGCGGAGCTTGCAGTGAGCTGAGAGCCGGCCACTGCACTCCAGTCTGGGCGGCAGAGCAAGACTCCGTCTCAAAAAAAAAAAAAAAAAAAAAGTTTCATCAAAATTTTCTTGAAGTACAATTTTTAGTGTTTGGTTTTCCAGTTGCTTTGGTTTTCTTCTTTAAGGACTCTTGTTGTGCATATGTTGGCTCTCTTTTTCGAATCTCCTTTGTCACATCAAATCTTTTTCATCTTTTTCCTTATTCAGTTTTCAAAATTTCTCTTTTTTTTTAAGAGACAGGATCTTGCTGTGTTGCCCACATGGGTGTGCAGTGGCTATTCACAGATGTAATCATGGCACCTGATAGCTTTGAGCTCCTGTAGCTGGGATCGTAGGCATGCACCACTACACATGCCTCAGAATTTCCCATTTTTAAGAAATCTGTTGTGTTTATTCAGTCTTTTACTCTTTCTAGTATAGTCTTCATTTGTGAAAAGTTATCTTTTATTTCTACTTCTTTCTTGATTTATTTTATCTCATTGAAAAACTGAAAAGTTTTTCTTGATTTTTGTTCTTTACCGTAGCATTAAAATTTTTTCTTTTAGCAGGCATGGTGGCTCGTACCTGTAATCTCAGCACTCTGGGAAGCTAAATCTGAAGGATTGCTTGAGCCCAGGAGTTCAAGACAAGCCTGGGCAACTTAGTGAGACCCTGTCTCTTAAAAAAAAAAAATTAGCCAGAGGTGGTGGTGTGTGCCTGTAGTCCCAGCTACTTGGGAGGCTGAGGTGGGAGAACTTCATGAGTCCAGGAGCTAGAGGTTACAGTGAGCTATGATTATGACGCTGTACTCTATCCTGGGTGACAGAGTACGACCCTCTCCCTTTTTTTTTTTTGAGAGCCTCCCTCTGTTGCCCAGGCTGGAGTGCAGTGGTACAATCTTGGCTCACTGCAACCTCTGCCTCCTGGGTTCAAGCGATTCTCCTGCCTCAGCCTCTTGAGTAGCTGGGACTACAGGCACGTGCCACTACACCCTGCTATTTTTCGTATTTTTAGTAGAAACAGAGTTTCACCATATTGGCCAGGCAGGTCTCAAACTCCTGACCTCGTGATCCGACCGCCTCGGCCTCCCAAAGTGCTGGGATTACAGGTGTGAGCCACCGCACCCAGCTGAGTATGACCCTTTCTCTAAAAAAAAAAAAATCTGTGTTTGTGTGTGTGTGTGTGTGTGTGTGTGTGTGTATGATTTTTAAAACTTTTGTGTATTTTTTATGTATTTAATATATATAATATATATTTTATTTTATTTTATTTTTTCTGAGATGGGGTCTTTGTCACCCAGGCTGGAGTGCAGTGGCATGATCTTGGCTCACTGCAGCCTTCACCTTCCAGGTTCAAGTGATCCTCCCACCTCAGCCTCCTGAGTACCTGAGACCACAGGTGCGTGCTACCATGCCTGGCTAAGTTTCATTTTTGTAGAGATGGGATCTCTCTAAGTTGCCCAGGCTGCTCTTAATCCTGAGCTCAAGCGATCCACTTGCCTCTGCCTCCCTAAGTGCTGGGATTACAGGCGAGAGCCACTGTGCCCAGCCAATATATGATATATATGTATATTTTATTTTATTTCTTATTTTTTTGTTTTTTATTTTTTTGAGACACAGTTTCACTCTATCACCCAGGTGGAGTGCAGTGGCAAGATCTCGGCTCACTGCAACCTGCTCCTCTTAGGTTCAAGCGATTCTTATGCCTCAGCTTCCAGAGTAGCTGGGATTAAAGGTACACACCACCATACCTGGCTAATTTTTGTATATTTAGTAGAGATGGCGTTTTGCCATGTTAGCCAGGCTGGTCTCAAACTGCTGACCTCAAGTGATCCATCTGCCTCGGCACTCCTAAGTGCTGGGATTATAGACGTGAGCCACCGTGCCCAGTCATATATGTTTGAGTTCATTCAAAATGGTATGCTTTTATTTATTTTGTGGATAAGCCTTTCTAGATCACTTTATTTGTGGAGGTAGTCTGCTTTTTTTTTTTTTTTTTTAAAGATGTAGTCAAGCTCTGTGACCCAGGCTGGAGTGCAGTAGTGCGATGTCAGCTCACTGCAACCTCTGCCTCCTAGGTTCAAGTGATTCTCCTGCCTCATCCTCCAGAGTAGCTGGAATTGCAGGTGCCAGCAGCACACCCAGCTAATTTTTGTATTTTTAGTAGAGATGGGTTTTCACCAAGTTGTCCAGGCTGGTCTAGAACTCCTGACCTCAAATTATCACCTAGGCCTCCCAAAGTGCTGGGATTACAGGCATGAGCCATCGTGTCTGCCAAAAAAAAACTTTTTTTTCAAGAGACAGGGTCCCACCATGTTGCCAGCATTGGAGTACCTTGGCACAGATGCAGTAATAGCACACTGCAGCCTCTAACTCCTGGCCTTAAGGGATCCTCTCTCATCAGCCTCCTGAGTAACTGGGATTACAGGCATGTGCCACTGCTCCCAGCTTATTCTGTTTCCTCTTTTTTTCCTTCCTAATTACTTTCTGTGAGATTTGAGTGTGATCTTTTCTGTTGCTCATTTTTAGATTAAGTTAAACTTTTTGAACTGTAGATGGGAAGGTATTGGTGAGAATGCTTCTGGCGTCACAGCTCTAGAGCTGCTGCTTCTGTTATTTTTGTTAGTGCTTAAAATATAGTCTGTAAATTATATCTGAGTGAAGCTGTTAAAAAAAGGTCTACTTTCTGGCTCTAGCTGTGTCTTTCCTCACTTTTCTCTGTATCTTTTTTTTCCTTTGATCCTGTTATTCTTGGCATCCTTAGTTTAGATCCTCTGTCCTGCAGTTTCTCCTCAGTATGGGGCTTTGTCCCGGAAAGTGAACATTGGCTGTTAGTTTAGAAAGTTTATATAGGGCCCAGCTTGCTCCAGTCCCCGCAGACCTTAACTCTGGCTCCTCACAATCACCCTCAAGTATATAAAAATCCTCCCAGATTCAGCTGCTGTTGTCAACAATTTGTTTGAGAATATGCCTTCCAGGTAGCTTTTCATTATGCTTTCAAGATGGCAGACCTGAAAGACTAGGTCCCTGAATTGCCTGTTCTTAGGACTAGCAAATTCCCCCACATAGATAAAAGAATTTATCCTTCCCTGCTCATTTTTTTTTTGAGAAGGAGTTTTGCTCTTGTTGCCCAGATTGGAGTGCAGTGGCGTGATCTTGGCTCACCACAACCTCTGCCTCCCAGGTTCAAGTGATTCTCCTGCCTCAGTCTCCCAAGTAGCTGGGATGACAGGCATGTGCCAACATGCCCAACTAATTTTTTTTTTTTTTTTGTATTTTTAGTAGAGACAGGGTTTCTCCATGTTCGTCAGGCTGGTCTTGAACTCTCGACCTCAGGTGATCTGCCTGCCTCGGCCTCCCAAAGTGCTGGGATTACAGGCATGAGCCACCGCACCTGGCCTCCGCTCATGTTTTGGAAATCATGAGACTACTTTGTCACTTGTTTGTTACGTGTGTTGTCTGTGGATTTTTAGTTTTGTTATCCTAGTTGATGTGTGTTATGTGGGAACTAGAGACTCAAAGTCACTGTCTTCCCCTGTGTCATTTTAACTAATTGTGTAGCATTAGCTTTGATATTTAAATGTCCAGTATAGGCCAGGCATGCGTGTAATTCTAGCACTTTGGGAGTCTGATGTGGGAGGATCACTTGAGGCCAGGAGTTTGAGACCAGTCTGGGCAGTATAATGAGACACCATCTCTATAAAAAGTTAAAAATTAGCCAGGGCCAGCTGCAATGGCTCACACCTGTAATCCTAGCATTTTGGGAGGCCGAGGCATGTGGATTGCCTGAGCTCAGGAGTTCGAGACCACCTTGTGCAACATGGTGAAACCTGGCCTCCACTAAAATACAAAAAATTAGCCAGGTGTGGTGGTGCACACCTGTAGTCCCAGCTACTTGGGAGGCTGAAGGACGAGAATCACTTGAACCTGGGAGGCAGAGGTTGCAGTAAGCCGAGATCGCGCCACTGCACTCCATCCTGGGCAACAGAGCAAGACTCTGTCTCAAAAAAAAAAAAAAAAGAAAGAAAAAAAATTAGCCAGGTGTGGTGGCACATTCCTCTATTCCTGTCTACTTGGGAGGCTAAGGCAAGAGGATTGCTTGAGCCCAGGAGTTAGAGGTTGCAGTGAGCTATGAACATGACACTGCATTCCAGCCTGGGTGACAAAGTGAGACCCTGTCTTTTAAAAAAATTAAAAAAGGCCGGGCGCGGTGGCTGACACCTGTAATCCCAGCACTTTGGGAGGCCGATGTGGGCGGATCACGAGGTCAGGAGATCGAGACCATCCTGGCTAACACGGTGAAACCCCGTCTCTACTGAAAAATAGAAAAAATTAACCAGTCGTGGTGGTGGGCACCTATAGTCCCAGCTACTTGGGAGGCTGAGTCAGGAGAATGACCTGAACCCAAGAGTCGGAGGTTGCAATGAGCTGAGATCACGCTACTGAACTCCAGCCTGGGCGACAGAGTGAGACTCCATCTCAAAAAAAATAAAATAAAATAAAATAAAGTCCTCTATAAATAGATATTTGCTAAATAGTGAAAGAGTGGTAGAGGGTAATTGATTTGCTTTTCTTTTCGTTGCTTTAAAATATTCAGTAGCAGTTGTTTTGCAGAAACCATTTTTTAATCTTGAAGAAATTGCCTTGCTACAAAGGCTAGGGGAGAATTCTCCTCTCAGTGGACAATAATCTGTTTCTGTGATTTGGAGAATGGAATTCTCCATTCTCCATTCTGCTGCGTGACTTTTCTATTTAGGTAGAACATACTGGTAGTATCTTATTACGAGTTATATGGGATTTTATGGATTAACCAGAGAACCTGAATAGTTTCTTTTTTTTTAGTTTAAAATTGTAATTTACTTGTAAAAAGACAGATTTTACTTGGTTTCCCCCAGAAACGAATGCCTTCTAAATTCTGAACAGCTGGGTTTGGTTGTGCACCTGTAATTCCGGCTACTCAGGAGGTTGCGGCGGGAGGCCCCAGGCAACACAACAAGAACCCCTTCTCTGAATGAATGAATGAATCATTAAACAGTCTGTGTCTCTCACAAAGAGAGAAACACACACACACGTTTGGAAAAAAAATTACTCAAAAGTTGGATACCTGGAAACCATCGCTGATACCATGAATGTAGTATGTTCCTCTAGGACAAATTATCAAGTGAAAAAAACCCTGTGTTTTTTTGTTTTGTTTTGTTTTTAGACAGGGTCTTACTCTGTCACCCAGGCTGAAGTGCAATGGTGTGATCATGACTCACTGCAGCCCCAATCTCCCAGGCTCCAGTGGTTCTCCCACCTCAGCCTCCCAACAAGCTGGGACTACAGGCATGCACCATGACACCTGGCTAATTTTTTATTTTTTGTAGAGACAGGATCTCCTTGTGTTACCCAGACTGTTCTTGAACTCTTAGCCTCAAGCAGTCCTCCCACCTTGGCCTCCCAAAGTGCTGGGATTACAGGCATGAGAAAAAAACCTGTGTTGCAATTGAAAAATTCACTATGAAAAACTGTCTAACTTATTTAAAGTATATTTGTTTATAACTTTTTTCAAAAATTAGATGTTTCTTTTCTTGAAATATTTTCCTTAACTTGGGTTATATGATAACCACGCAGGTTTATTTTCTTCTTTGGCTAACCTTTCCCAGTTCCTGCTGATCTTTTTGTATTCTTGTCTGTACTTTAAATATTGGCGTTCCTCATGGATCTGATTCTTACTCTACATATTTTTCATGGAGGAAAAAAGAATAGTGATTAATAGCACAGACTTGGGAGTCAGATTGGGGTTTAAATCTTAGTTGTGCTACTTACTAGCATAATTTTATACCTATGTACATATGTACACATACTTATGTATATATATTGTCCTGCTCTTACGAAGTGGTATTTCAAGTATCTGCTTTTGGTGAAGAAAAAGTAAATTAAAAAAAATATGTATTAGCCAGGTGTGGTGGCCCATGCCTGTTATCCCAGCACTTTGGGAGGCCAGGGTAGAAAGGTTGCTTGAGCCCAGGAATTTGAGACTAGCGTGGGCATTTCATTTATATAGTAGATATATTTTTAAAGGGAGTCTTATGCATAAATTAAACATCTTAAAATGTATTATGGAAATTGTATTAATTAAGCTTCCTATTTAAAGGGATACTTTTGAGCCGGCCACCATGGTTCATGCCTGCAATTCTAGCTACTCAGGAGGCTGAGGTGGGAGGATCTCTTAGCCCAGTATTTTGAGGTTGTAATGAGCTATGGTTTTGCCATTGCACTGTAGCTTGGGCAACACAGCAAGATTCCATCTCTTAAAAATGAATGAATAAGGCCAGGCTTGGTGGCTCACACCTGTAATCCCAGTACTTTGGGAGACTGAGGCGGGTGGATCACTTGAGATCAGGAGTTCGAGATCAGCCTGGCAAACATAGTGCAACCCCACCTCTACTAAAAATACAAAAATTAGCTGGGCATGGTGGCACGTGCCTGTAATCCCAGCTACTTGGGAGGCTAAGGCACGAGAATTGCTTGAACCCAGGAGGTGGCGGTTGCGGTGAGCTGAGATTGTGCACCACTGTACTCTAGCCTAAGAGAGAGTGAAACTGTGTCTCAATAAAATAAAATAAATTAAAATAGAATAATAATAAAAGGATGTTTTTGAAATTAAAAGAATTTCCCTGGGAAGCCAAGACAGGAAAATTTATTGAGGCCAGGCATTCAAAAGTGGCCTGGGAAACATAGCGAGACTGTCTCTACAAAAAATAAAAAAATTGCCTAGGTGTGGTGGGACACACCTGTGGTCCAAGCTACCGAGGAGGCTAGATGTGGGAAGCATTTCTTGAGTCCGGGAGGTCGAGGCTACAGTGAGCAATGATCATGCCACTGCACTCCACCCTGGGCGACAAAGTGAGACCCTGTCTCCAAAATAAATAAATAAAAAGTTGATATTAAAAATTACTTTCTTTTGTACCATTTTAACATTTAGATGTGCCAGGCACGATGGCCTGTGTCTGTAATCCCAGCACTTTGGGAGGCCAAGGCAGGAGGATCACTTGAGCTCAGGAGTTCAAAACCAGCCTGGGCAACATAGTGAGACTTCGTCTCTGTTTTATTTTAAAAAAAAATTGTTTATTTAAAGCATTTTGCATACCGCATTTATTTTCTTGAAGCAAGGAGTCAATTAGTATAGGAATATAGAAGTATAGATATGTATAGAAAGATCTAATCACTCCTATGGCTCCAGTTATTGAGTATATGCTAATGATAGGCAAATCTTTTTCTCACTGGGATCTGCCTCAAGAATACTAGACCTACTGGCTAAAGACACACCAACCTGTATGTTTCTAAACCTAAATTAATTAATTTTCTACACTCCTGTACGCACTCTGTCTCCAGCATTATCCGTTGCTTAAACCAGAAATTTGTGTATCACTCTTGAGTTTATTCCTTATCCTTGGCCATCCAGCCAACTACATAGTATTTTTGGATTCTGTCTCCTATGGTTTAAAGTGTTCTGTTTATTTATTTATTTTTTTTTGAGACGGAGTCTTGCTTTTTTGCCAGGCTGGAGTGCAGTGGCATGATCTCGGCTCGCTGCATCCTCTGCCTCCCGGGTTCAAGCAATTCTCCTGCCTCAGCCTCCCCAATAGCTGGTATTACAGGTGTGTGCCACCATACCCCACTAATTTTTGTATTGTTAGTGGAGACGGGGTTTCACCATGTTGGCCAGGCTGGTCTGGAACTCCTGACTTCAAGTGATCCACCCATCTTGGCCTCCCAAAGTACACAGATTACAGGTATGAGCCACTGTGCCCAGCCTTGTCCATTTCTTTCTTTCTTTTTCTTTTTTGAGATGAAGTTTCGCTCTTGTCCCCCAGGCTGGAGTAGAATGGTGTGATCTCGGCTCACTGCAACCTCCGCCTCCCGGGTTCAAGCGATTCTCCTGCCTCAGTCTCCTGAGTAGCTGGAACTACAGGTGCACATCACCACATCCAGCTAATTTTTGTATTTTTAGTAGAGACAAGTTTTCACCATTTTGGCCAGGATAGTTTCAATCCCTTGACCTCATGATCCGCCCACCTTGCCCTCCCAAAGTGCTGGGATTATAGGCGTGAGCCACTGCTCCCGGCCTCATTTTTTTTTTTTTTTTTTTTTTTTTGAGATGGGGGCTGGAGTGCAGTGGTGTGATCTCGACTAACTGAAACGTCCGTCCTCCGCCCCCCGGGTTCAAGTGATTCTCCTGCCTCAGCCTCCCTAGTAGCTGGGATTATAGGCATGCACCACCATGCCCGGCTAATTTTTGTATGTTTAGTGGAGACAGGGTTTTGCCATGTTGGCCAGGCTGGTCTGGAACTCCTGACCTCAAGTAATCCGCCCACCTCGGCTTCCCAAAGTACTGGGATTACAGGTGTGAGCCACTGTGCCCTGCCTGGTCCATTTTCTTTCTTTCTTTCTTTTCTTTCTTTTCTTTCTTTTCTTTCTTTCTTTTCTTTCTTTTCTTTCTTTTCTTTCTTTTCTTCTTTCTTTCCTTTTTTCTTGTTTTGTGATGGAGTTTTGCTCTTGTTGCCCAAGCTGGAGTCCAATGATGTGATCCCAGCTCACTGCAACCTCTGCCTTCTGGGTTCAAGCGATTCTCCTGCCTCAACCTCCTGAGTAGCTGGGATTACAGGTGCCCGCCACCATGCCCTTCTAAGTTTTGTATTTTTAGTAGAAACAAGGTTTCACCACATTGGCCAGGCTGGTCTCAAACTCCTGATCTCAGGTGATCCACCTGCCTTGCCCTCCCAAAGTGCTGGGAATACAGGCATGAGTCACTGCGTCCAGCCTCCATTTATTTCTTACACCAGTTGCAGAATCTAAAAGTCTGAGAATCGTGTATAATGTATCTGTTTCCTTTATACATAATTTCTACTCCCTTGAATATGTCCTTGCAATTTTATCAACTAGTAGTTCTTGAATTCAGTTATGGTGTAGCCCCTACTTACCTTTCCAGCTTCATCTTTTTTTTTTTTTTTTTTTTTTTGAGACGGAGTCTCGCTCTGTCGCCCAGGCTGGAGTGCAGTGGCGCAATCTCAGCTCACTGCAAGCTCCGCCTTCCGGGTTTACGCCATTCTCCTGCCTCAGCCTCCCGAGTAGCTGGGACTACAGGCACCCGCCACCTCGCCCAGCTAGCTTTTTGTATTTTTTAGTAGAGACGGGGTTTCACCATGTTAGCCAGGATGGTCTCGATCTCCTGACCTCGTGATCCGCCCGTCTCGGCCTCCCAAAGTGCTGGGATTACAGGCTTGAGCCACCGCGCCCGGCTCCAGTCTCATCTTATACTTCCCTCTCATTTTTTCATTTTGTGCACACGCGCCATACATGCCATGGTTTTTTTTTTTTTTTTTTTTTTTTTTGGGTGGAGACAGGGTCTCACGCTGTCCCCTAGCCTGGAGTACAGTGGCGCAATGGCTTATTGGAGCCTCAACTGCTTGGGACCAAGTGATCCTCCCACCTCAGCCTCTCAAGTAGCTGGGATGACACGTGTGTGTCCCTACACCTGGCTAACTTTTTATTTTTTATAGAGATGGTATATCTTTATGTAGCCTAGGCTGGTCTTTTTTTTTTTTTTTTTGAGACGGAGTCTTGCTCTGTCGCCCAGGCTGGGGTGCAGTGGCCGAATCTCAGCTCACTGCAAGCTCCGCCTCCCGGGTTTACGCCATTCTCCTGCCTCAGCCTCCCAAGTAGCTGGGACTACAGGTGCCCTCCACCTCACCCAGCTGTTAGGCTGGTCTTTAACTCCTGGGTTCCAGCAGTCCTCCCACCTTGGCCTCCCAATGTGTTGGGATTATAGGCATGAGCCACCATGCTGGTCAGCTCTTGAATTTGTAGTCTACCTTGCCTAGCAACTCCTACTCATCCTTCAGATCTCAGTCCAAACCATCATTTTTTAGGGAATCCTTTCTTGCCCCAAGTTAGGTCAGGTTGTCCTCTTACAAAGCCTCATTGCCTCTTAGACCCGTGCATCATCCATTACATTCATTATCTAAATTTATTTGTGTGCCTAATTATTTGATTAATGTTCATCCTTCTGACCAGGATATGAAGACTATGAGGACAGAAGCAGTCTTTTTTTTTTTTTTTTTTTTTTTTGAGACGGAGTCTCGCTCTGTCGCCCAGGCTGGAGTGCAGTGGCGCAATCTCAGCTCACTGCAAGCTCCGCCTTCCGGGTTTACGCCATTCTCCTGCCTCAGCCTCCCGAGTAGCTGGGACTACAGGCGCCTGCCACCACGCCCGGCTAATTTTTTCTATTTTTAGTAGAGATGGGGTTTCACTGTGGTCTTGATCTCCTGACCTCATGATCCTCCCGCTTCGGCCTCTGAAAGTGCTGGGATTACAGGCGTGAGCCACCATGCCTGGCCAGCAGTCTTATTTTTTGTTCACTTTTTTATCCCTAGTGCCCAACATGTTGTAGGTCATTATATATTTGTGGAGTAATAGGTGGTCATTGCCACCACCTTAGTGAGGCCACTGATAACTCTTTATTTCCTTTTTTAGAAACCGGGTATTGCTCTGTCATCCAGGCTGGTGGGTGGGTGACAGAACCTAAAAAATAAATGTATATATATATATATAGAGAGAGAGAGACGGAATCTTGCTGTGTCGCCCAGGCTGGAGTGCAGTGGCACAATCTCGGCTCACTGCAACCTCCGCCTCCCAGGTTCCAGTGATTCTCCTGCCTCAGCCTCCTGAGTCTCTGGGATTACAGGCATTTGCCACCATACCCGGCTACTTTTTTAGTGTTTTTAGTAGAGACGGGGTTTCACCATGTTGGTCTCAAACTCCTGACCTCAGGTGATCCGCCTGCCTTGGCCTGCCAAAGTGCAGGGATTACAGGCGTGAGCCACTGTGCCCGGTCGTATAATTTAATACGTTCATGATATTTTCCTGTTTATAATCATTCAATTGTTTCATATTGTCCTCAGGATAAAGTTTATATTCTATTCCAATCTCATCTCTCACTCCCTATCCTCTCACCCCTGCTCCCTTTTCACTCTGTTTCAGCAGTGCTCAAATATTTATAGGTTTCACTCCCCACTCTTTATGTATGATATTTCTTCTACCAGGATCTCCCTAGCCTTCTGCTCCTTCTTTTACCTAGTAGTTCCTTACGATGTTAGGTGTCAGCTTCAGTGCTGCTTTCCCCTCAAACAAGATTGAGTTAGATTTCCCTCCTAAGTATTCCTGTAGCACTCTGAACCTACACCTGTGATAGCACACGTCATACTTACTGAAGATGCCTGTCAGCTGGTGGCCCCAGAGTTGTGTTTCTTTATGAATGTTCTAGAACCAGGTATAATTCTGACAGATAGCAAGTGTTCACTGAATTTATTCATGTATGCATTAAACTATTTATATACCAAGGCTGAAATACTGTTGGGGTTAAATTATTGTTGTGAACTTTAGTTTTTTGAGATGGAGTCTCGTTCTGCCGCCCAGGCTAGAGTGCAGTGGAGTGATTATGGCTCACTGCAACTTTCACTTCCCGGGTTCACATGATTCTCCTGCCTCAACCTCTTCAGTAGCTGGGATTACAGGCGTGCACCACCACACCTGGCTAATCTTTGTATTTTTAGTAGAGATGAGGTTTCACCATGTTGGCCAGGCTGGTCTTGAACTACTGAGTTCAAGTGATCCACCCACGTCAGCCTCCCAAAGTGCTGGGATTACAGGCGTGAGCCACTGAGCCCGGCCTGGTCATTGTTATGAACTTTTTGACTTTAGTATAGTGGCCAGGAATACTAGGAAGTGTATTTATAATACCAGGAAATTTGCACCAGAGATGAAGATTAACCTAATATAAATAGGTTCAGCATCACTAAAAATTACAGACATGTAAATTAAAACATCATTGGGAAAGTATTTTTGCCTATTAAATTCACAAAGATTACAATGATTTATAATATGCAAACTGGGTGGGGTATGATGAAATAAATATTCATAGAGTATTTAAGAATAAAAGGTACACAACTTTTTTTGTAATACAGTTTTTTTATAATACAGTTTCTGTTAAAATGCTACGTGTTCATAATTTTTGACCCAGAAATTCAACTTCTAGATATGTATCCTACTGAAATATACAGATACTGAGGCATCCAGAGATACAAGTACAAAGTTGTTCATTGCAACATTGTTTCTTTCTTTCTTTCTTTTTTTTTTTTTTAAGACAAAGCTTTATTCTTGTCCCCCAGGCTGGAGTGCAATGGCATGATCTCAGCTCACTGCAACCTTCGCTTCCCGAGTTCAAGCAATTCTCCTGCCTCAGCCTCCCAAGTAGCTGGGATTGCAGGTGCTTGCCATCACACCCGGCTAATTTTTTGTATTTTTAGTAGAGACAGGGTTTCACCATGTTGGCCAGGCTGGTCTCAAACTCCTGACCTCAGGTGATCTGCCTGTCTTGGCCTCCCAGAGTTCTGGGATTACAGGCATGAACCACCGCGGCTGGCCCATTGCAGCATTGTTTCTAAAGGTGAAAATTTGAATACAGCCCAAAAGTTCATCAGTAGGATCCATATGAATAAATTATATACAGTTTAAAAAAATTAAGTAGCATTTTATCTGTAGATGTGGATAGCTAAGATACACTAAATTTATAAAGTAGGTTACAAAACCCTACCTATGTAATATCTCATGTTATAAATAAATACATAAAGTCATAGTATATGCTTGTGTAATGTGAGTATGTGTGTATTTAAAAAAAAAAAAAAAAAGTGGCCGGGTGTGGTGGCTCACACCTGTAATCCCAGCACTTTGGGAGGCTGAGGCCGGCAGATCACCTGAGGTCAGGAGTTCAAGACCAGCCTCATCAACATGGTGAAACCCTGTTTCTTCTAAAAATACAAAAATTAGCTGGGCATGGTGGCAGGCACCTGTAATCCCAGCTACTCGGGAGGCTGAGGCAGGAGAATCACTTGAACTCGGAAGGTGGAGGTTGCAGTGAGCCAAGATCACTCCATTGTACTCCAGCCTGGGCAGTAAGAGTGAAACTCTGTCTGGGAAAAAAAAAGAAAAAAAAGTCTGACAGAATATTTACCAAACTCTTAGCAGTGAATTATTTCTAAGTGACTAGTATTAGGGAAGCTTTTACATTTTATGTTAAATATTTTCTGTCATGTTTGACTTTTTTTAAACAGTAACCATGTGTTGTTAAAATTACCAAAATAAGATTTAAAAACATGCAAAAGGAGCACAGACTAGATGATGTTGTGGTGCTATCAGTTGCAAGTATGAACTATACACTTAATTTTCTCCCCCTTTCTCAAATAGAATGCCCAGTGTTTACATGGGGACATTGCACAGTCACAAAGAGAAATTACACTAAAGGGCTTCAGAGAAGGTAGTTTTAAAGTTTTGGTGGCAACCAATGTGGCTGCCCGTGGTTTGGACATTCCTGAAGTTGACCTGGTGATTCAAAGTTCTCCTCCTCAGGTAGGAAATGGGATTTGATTTGGGAAAAATAAGAACAATTTTATAAATTCCCATTTGATTTACAACATATTGCTTGGGATGTGAAAAATATGTCATCTCTTCTTGCTCTTAGCCATTTTTTTGTTAGTGTGGTATTAAATTGATCAGATTCTGATACCTTTGCAGATGATTAACTCTGTTGTTTGGATTTGAAGCATGGAGCAACAAAATCAGGCAGAGAATTTTAAAAAGTTGCCATGTAAAAAAACCTGGGATGAAGTGGATTAAAAGGTTTTAAATCATACTGCCTTTACCCCAAAATCCACACATATAATTGTTTGGAATGTTGAAAAGGGCAACAGTATTGAAATAAATATATTATTATTAACATTATTATTTGGATTCCAGAATGACTGGAACTTGCTAGAGCTTTAAAAAGTATTACCTCTTATAATCTTTAGGATGTTGAGTCCTATATCCATCGCTCTGGACGCACAGGTAGAGCTGGACGGACAGGGATTTGTATATGTTTTTATCAACCAAGAGAAAGAGGTCAACTAAGATATGTGGAACAAAAAGCAGTAAGTAGAGTTAAATTATTTCAGGCTTATTGTCTAAATGGTGCCTTAAAAGAGAGTTCTTATATTTATTCTCACAAGTAGGTCTTCATAACTTTTCTCAATTTAAGCTGCATTTGGATGTGAAGCCTGCGGAGATCTAAATTTATATTAGCTTCAAGACTTTAATACAGCTTTTATTTTGAAGACAGTGGAGCTGACTTTCTCATCTTTTCCTTGAATTTCTCTCTTCATACTAAAATCAGAAGTGCATTGTGATTTCACTGCTTCTTAGTCCAGCATTGTAAATGGGTGACTAAAAGATTGTCTTGGAATAATAGTTAAGATTCTTTTAAGTAATGGTACAAGTTTCTTGAGAAACTGTACATTTTCTGTGGTCTGAATTTTCAGTTTTTCCCAATTTTATGTGTTTTTATATGCTATTTCATATACTTTGTAAAATAAGGAAAAAAGATGATAGATTTAAACATCTTTTTTTTTTTTTTTCCCCCAAATCAGGCTTGTTTTACAAGTGAAATTCTGTGATTGTAACTAAGGGGCAATTCAAAAAATTATTTTTCTCTTTCTGAAATTTGTAATTGATTATTTATTAGAAAAAAACAGATCTTGGCTGGGTGCAGTGGCTCACGCCTGTAATCCCAGCACTTTGGGAGGCAGAGACGGGCAGATCACTTGAGGTCAGGAGTTTGAGACCAGCCTGCCCAACATGGTGAAACCCCATCTCTACTAAAAATACAAGAATTAGCTGGGCATGGTGGCAGGCACCTGTAATCCCAGTTACTATGGAGGCTGAGGCAGGAGAATTGCTTGAGCCTGGGAGGTGGAGGTTGCAGTGAGCCAAGATCATGCCACCACACTCCAGCCTGGGCAACAGAGCAAGACTCTGTCTCAAAAACGAGAAAAAAAAAAAAAAAGATAAAACAGATCTTTTAATCTGCTAGGGCTATGAAATCTTTAAATCCAAGAAATAGAAATTCAATGAACTATTAAAATATTAATTTAGGAATTAATTGTAAAGACTTCCATTTTTCTTTAATGTAACTCTTTCATTTTCAGGGAATTACTTTTAAACGTGTAGGTGTTCCTTCTACAATGGATTTAGTTAAATCTAAAAGCATGGATGCCATCAGGTATGCTTTCTGAACTTGCTGAATAATTGTTTCTTTTGTATTAGGCTATTCATCTGTAAGCTCTCCCTGTTTAAATAGCAGAAAATTTTAATCACCAGTTTTACCAGCAGACATTTAGTTATATTAAAATATAAAAATGTGGCTGGGCACTGTGGTGCATATCTGTAATTCCAGCACTTTGGGAGGCTGAGGTGGGTAGATTGCTCGAGCTTAGGAGTTTGAGACTAGCTTGGCCAACATGGCGGAACCTTGTCTCTACAAAAAATACAAAGATTAGCCAGGAATGGTGGTGCATGCACCTATAGTCCCAGCTACTTGGAAGGCTGAGGCGGGAGGATCGCTTGAGCCCGGCAGGTTGGCTGCAGTGAGCCAAGATTGGGTCAGTGCACTCCAGACTGGGTGACAGAGCAAGGCTCTGTCTCAAAAAAAAAAAAAAAAAAAAAAATTACTCTCTCTTTTTCCCATTTATCCTCTTTTATTTTTTCCCTGTGTCTTGACCAAGAATACTATTTTTAAACCATAGGTCTCTGGCTTCCGTTTCTTATGCTGCTGTTGATTTTTTCCGACCATCAGCTCAGAGACTGATAGAAGAGAAAGGGGCAGTGGATGCATTGGCTGCAGCTTTAGCCCACATTTCTGGTGCATCAAGCTTCGAACCACGATCTTTGATCACCTCTGATAAGGTAGAAATCTGTGAGAAAATTGTACATAGTGGGAAAAGGTTAAAATTGAACTATAGTAAATATTGTATAGTGAATTACTGTGCTTTTTGTGCAGAAAAAAACTGTTTTGCTCTATGAGAAACTTGTCTCTTTATTTCCTCTACTCCCTAATAAATCCTTTTTTGACAATCACCTCTTCCAAATTTTTCAAATCCACAGAAAAACTGAAAGAATAATGCAGTAACCACATACAATCCACCTAGATTCAACTGTTAAAAGTGTGTATCATTTGCTTTATATCCTTTTTGAGCTCTTAATTTGTAATTTAAAAAAAAAGACACGTAATAATTGGTACATATTTATTTATTTTTTACAAGAGCACAAATCCACGTTTATTTATTGATTTTTCGTTAGTTTAAATCCTTGAGGGGTACATCATCACTCGGATTCTGTGTCCAGTGGCCTTAGCAGGAAGATTGCTTGGGAATTTGGCACGAACCATGCCACTGTTTCCATGGGCCTGAGTTACCTTTCCCCAGATGACTCTGGTTTTATTTGGTTTGCCGCCTGGAGTCACTGTGTTGTTCTTTGCTTTGTATACATAAGCGCATCTCTTGCCCAAATAGAATTCTGTTTCATCTCGGGCATAAACACCTTCAATGTTAAGAAGAGCTGTGTGCTCCCTTTGGTTCCGGAGACCCCGCTTATCGCCGGCAAAAATGGCCTTGGACCACAGCCTTCTAGACATAGTTCCTTTTAGAAGTCCCGTTCCCAGCAGGCTTCCACAGGAACCAAGATGGCGGGAAGAGGAATTGTACATATTTAAAGGGTCTGTAGTGATGTTTCAATACATACTGTGTATAGGGATCAGATCAGGGTCATTAGCATTTCCATCGTCTTAAACATTTATCATTTCTTTGTTTTAGGAACCATTCAATATCTTCCTTCTTGCTTTATAACTTTATAAGTATATATATATTTTTTGAGATGGAGTCTTGTTCTGTTGCCCAGGCTGGAGTGCAATTGCATGATCTTGGCTCACTGCAACCTCTGCCTCCCAGGTTCAAGCAGTTCTCCTCCTGAGTAGCTGGGACCACAGGCACATGCCACCACGCCCAGCTAATTTTTGTATTTTTAGTAGAGATGGGGTTTCACCATATTGGTCAGGCTGGTCTCAAATTCCTGACCTCAGGTGATCCACCGTCCTCAGCCTCCCAAAGTGCTGGGATTACAGGCGTGAGCCACCTCACCCGGCCTGTATTTTTTTTCTAAACCATTTGAAAGTAAGTTGAAACACCGTGATATCATCCCTAAATACTTCAACATGCATCCTCTGAGAATAAGGATATTCTGCTACATAACCACAATCTAATAAGCTCATCTGTGAAAAGTAATGATAGTTCTGTATCATCATCTAATATTTAGTTTATATCCATTTTTTTCTCATTATCCTGAAAATGTCTGTCTGGGTATTTGGAGAGAAATATGGGAAATGCTTACTTTGCACAGACCTTTGTTTACTGAAACTTGTATCCCAGAACCTACATTTCATTTTGTAAGTTTCCATGGAATCCTGCAAAGTAAGAAATAGATTACTTTTAATCTATTTAAAATTAACACAGTAGCATGCAAAGTAAGTAAATGCCTGTGTGTGTGTGGAGGGATTGTGTGTGACACCATCTGAACTCGCCTGCTGCCAGGTTCGTGTCACGTGCCAAAACATAGCACACCAGAACCATTGGTGCAGGTAGCTCAGAGATTTTTTACTTATTCAAGTATAAGTGAGGGGAGTTTCTTGGTGAAGAGAATTTTAAGAGTTCTTTTATGTCTGAGTGGAGAGAGAGAGTGACGAGCCTGGTCCTGGAGACATCTATAAGACTAGAGCCTGCTGGTGGGATTTTCAAATAACAGAACAGACTAATTTTGGGCAGCACATCCCTGTGATGGGGAGGAGGGAACAAAAAGGGCAGGGCAGGTTCACTTGGATGTGACTTATTTGGTGTAGCGCAAATGAATGCAGCTGGGGTATCTGATGGTTTCTACCTGGTAGGTGTTAATAGTTTAGCTAAATGTCATTTTGCTTCGAGTGACTTATTGGGCTCCATTCCATTTATCCGTATGTATACATATACCTGTTTGTATGTATCTTTTTAAAAATTCAGAATCTAGTTAAATATGTTACATTTGGTATTATGTCTCTTTAGTCTTTTTTAGTCTGGAACTGTTTTCTCATCATTTTAATTTTTTTCTGATACTGATTTGGTGAAGAGTCTAGGTTGGTTGTTTGGTATAATATCTCACTGTCTGAATTTGTCCGAATCTCTTCAAGCATCATTTAACTTTTGCCTTTATCCTCTTTTAAACTGGAAGTAATACCAAAGCTTGGTTTTTATATTTAGGTTAAATATTTTTGGCAAGGGTACTTTATAGTTAATATGTACCTCATACTGCATCACATCAAGAGGCATAAAATGTTAGGTTGTTCCAGTACTAGTAATGCTTAGTTTGAGCATTTGTTTAAGATGGAAACTGCCATATTTTAAAGGTGTATCTTACTTTTTGTAATTAGTAACTTGTGGGGTGATACTTTAGCATTGAGCAAATATCCTATCCCTGATAACCCACCAAATGCTTCTTAAGACTGTATTTAAAACATATTTGTTGAGAAAGCATTGAGATTTGAGCTAAGAAGTACCTAAGAAGTTATTTAGTCTCAACCCTCATCCAATAAAGAATCCCTCTTTGGCAGATGGGTCATTTAATCTCTGATTAAATATCTTAGAAACAGGGTGTTAGTGGCTTTAAATTTCTTTCATGGGTTAAACCAAAATCCAGTCTTTATCATGAATGTCCTATAGGCTTTTCCTCTTGCTGTCTCCTTGATATAATCTCTTATCACTCTCCCCTTTCTTATTTCAGACACCCTAACCTATTTGGTTTTCCTCAGACGTAAACTTAACTATTACACAAGGCCTTTGCGCTTACTTTCATTGTCTTGAATGTTTTTTCCCTCTAATAACCATGTTGCTTCCTCCTTTATTTCATTCTGGTCTCTGCTCAAATATCATACCAGAGAGGTCTTTCTTGATCACTCTAAAATAGCTTACCCCTCCCTATACTCTTTGTTTCCTAAGCACTGCTTTATTCCTATTCGTGATGCTTATTACTATATGATATTCCATATATTTGCTTATTTGTTTACTGTGTACCCCCCCACCCAACCCCACATACAGGTGTAGGTACATGCACATGCACCAGAATCTACTCTCCATGAGAGAAAGGACTACTTATTGCTGAATCTCTAGCACCTAATACAATCTGTGGCACATACATAGGGGGCACTCAATAAATATTTGTTTGCTGAATGCATCCCCATATCTTCTTAATGTTGATTCTTTTGCTGTTAGTGAAGCTTTACAGAACAAACAATTTTTGCTTATGTAACAGTCCTTCAAAAGTTTAAAGAAATTGGTCAGGCATGGTGGCTCATGCCTGTAATCCTAGCACTTTGGGAGGCTGAAGCAGGCAGATCACTTGAGTCCAGAAGTTCAAGACCAACGTGGGCAACCCCGTCTCTACTAAAAATACAAAAATTAGCACGGCATGATGGCACACACCTGTAGTTCCTGATGCTTGTGGGGCTGAGGTGAGAGGATTGCTTGAGCCCAGAAGGTTGAGGGTGCAGTGAGCTGAGATTGTGCCACTGCATTCCAACCTGGGTGACAGAGCGAGACCCTGTCTTTAAAAAAAAAAAAAAAAGGTTAAAGAAATTTATGTTGTATTTATTTATTTATTTATTTTTTTGAGACAGGGTCTAGTTCTGTCACCCAGGCTGGAGTGCAGTGGTGCAATCTCGGCTCACTGCAACCTCTGCCTCCTGGGCTCCTGGGCTCAAGCCTCCTGAGTAGCTGGGACTGTAGGAGTGCGCCACCATGCCTGGCTAATTTTTTTTTTTTTTTTTTTTTTTTTTTTTTTTTTTTTTTTTTAGCGATGGCATTTCACCATGTTGCCTAGGCTGGTCTCAAACTCCTGGGCTCAAGTGACCCTCCCGCCTCGGTTTCCTAAAGTGCTGAGATTACAGATGTGAGCCACCACACCCAGCCAGGGTTTTCACTCCAAGCTGACTTTGACTCCCTCAACATTTCCTTAATTCTTCACTTCCTTGTTGTCTTTCTTGGCTCTGGTTTGCTTAATTCTTAATTCTCTCTTAAAGCATAATGGTTAGAATTAAATAGAGTCTTGCAGCAATACATAGGATAGTACTTTCAATTATCTGTAAACACTATTCTAATAATGTAGTTTCAAAAAAATTTTTTAGCTGCAGTGTTATATACTTTTGGCTCATAAGAAATGCACAGTTACATCTTGAAGGATTATAGAGTTAGAATTTCATTGTACTGCTGCTGCTGATTTATTTCCAAACATAATGTGGTTTTTATTCCTCAAGGGGTTTGTGACCATGACTCTGGAAAGCCTAGAGGAAATACAGGATGTCAGCTGTGCTTGGAAAGAACTTAACAGAAAGCTGAGTAGTAATGCAGTGTCTCAGATTACCAGAATGTGCCTCCTGAAAGGAAATATGGTAGGCTTTTCTAGACAATTAAAAAGCTTTTTAATCAACTACCCCAAATGTTTACAAACACTAGCAAATTTTGTTTTCTCTTTGAAGCCTAATGGCGTGAATAATACTCTTTTCTCTGTGTTAGTTTGTTTTCAGTTATAAATTTGGGGCACTATATATGTAACCCATTCCTCTAGAGCTATAAGTCATTCTGTTCAGTTTGACTATCTGATACCCAGGTTATCTAAGTTTCTGCCACATACCGTATGTGGTTGTGTACATGTGTTTATTCTCTTTTTATTTTTTAAATTTTATTTATTTACTACTTTACAGTGATGAGGTCTCACTCTTTGCTCAGGCTGGTCTTGAACTCTGGAACTCAAGTGATCCTTCTGTCTTGGACTCTCAAAGTACTGGGATTATAGGTGTGAGCCACTGCACCTGGCCTTTTTGTATTATTATTTTTATTTTTGAGACAGAGTTTCACTCTTGTCACCCAGGCTGGAGTGCAATGGCACAATCTTGGCTCACTGCAACCTATGCCTCCTGGGTTTAAGCAATTCTCCTGCCTCAGCCTCCTGAGTAGCTGAGATTACAGGCGCCCGCCACTATGCCCAGCTAATTTTTGTATTTTTAGTAGAGATGGGGTTTCACCATGTTGACCAGGGCTGGTCTCGAACTCCTGACCTCAGGTGATCCTCCTGCTTCAGCCTCCCAAAGTGCTGGGATTACAGGCATAAGCCACCATACCCTGCCCATATTATTATTATTATTATTATTATTATTATTATTTATTTTGGTAAAGACAGGATTTTGCCATGTTGCACAGCCTGGTCTTGAACTCCTGAGCTCAAAGGATTCACCTGCCTCAGCCTCCCAAAGTGCTGGGATTACAGGCTTGAGCCACTACCTGGCATGTGTGTTTATTTTGTAAGACTAAGTAGCTTATGATTGCAGTAGTTAAGCAGCTCTATAATTTTGAGGACATGCAGGTTAGTTTTTAAGTGGCCTGCTCTTCGTTGTTAATGAATTAATGATATGAATTAAATAAATATTTTAATACTTTTAGATAGCAAAATTAAAACTGTAATCTTGTGACTGATTTCTTCTAATGGTTTTGAAAAATGATGTTATGTTATTAATTTAACCTTATTGTATAGGTTCATTCTAGCTTGGAATTTATTAACTAGATTGTTTATTGCAAATAATCATCTCTCTCAAAGTTTAATAATACTTACTTTTAAAAAGGATGTGGTGGTCGGGCGCGGTGGCTCACGCCTGTAATCCCAGCACTTTGGGAGGCCGAGGTGGGCAGATCACGAGGTCAGGAGATCGAGACCATCCTGGCTAACACGGTGAAACCCTGTCTCCACTAAAAATACAAAAAATTAGCCAGGCGTGGTGGCGGACGCCTGTAGTCCCAGGTACTTGGGAGGCTGAGGTAGGAGACTGGCGTGAACCCGGGAGGCGGAGCTTGCAGTGAGCCGAGATTGCGCCACTGCACTCCAGCCTGGGTGACAGAGCGACACTCTGTTTTAAAAAAAAAAAAAAAAAAAAAATGGATGTGGGGCAAGTATGAGACAAATACATACTTTCAGGAAAAAAATGTAGAGGGGAGGGAAAAAACAACAAGACATATAGGCCAAACTAGTTGCTATAGTTGAGTATTAATTTTCAGCTTATTGACAACTAAGACCATGGAAGAAACATCTTGGGTTATATAATTCTTATCTAATAAATATTGAAGCTTTTTTCTTTTTTTTGAGACAGGGTCTCACCCTGTCACCCAGGCTGTAGTACAGTGGCATGATCTCAGCTCACTGCCACTTCCACCTCCCAGGCCCAAGTGATCCTCCCACTCCCACCTTAGCCTCCGGAGTTGCTGGGACTACAGTCATGCATCATCACCACACCTGGATAATTTTTGCATTTTTTTTTTTTTTTTTTTTTTTTTTGTGGAGATGGGGTTTTCCCTATATTGCCCAGGCTGGTCTCGATCGAATTCCTGGACTCAAACACTGTCCACCTTGACCTCCCAAAGTGCTGGGATTCATTAACTACCACGCCTGGCCTATTGGAGCTCTGTAAATGAAACTTTCCGTCATTAAATTTTAAAAGAAATTTATTAGAAGGATCATTTTACAGGGGACATGGAACAACATACAGTGTCTACACAAACTCTTCTAGAGAATACTCTAGATTCTTAGCAGTAGTTGTAAATTCTTATTGTATACTGTGTTTAGTTAACTTTTTAAATTTAGAAAATATATTAAGCAGCCACTGAGTCATGCATTATTAGTAAAATAAAAAAATCAACACATATGCATGTAATTTAAAATGTTTTGCTTTGTTTTGCTTTTAGGGTGTTTGCTTTGATGTTCCCACAACTGAGTCAGAAAGGTTACAGGTATTTTTAAAATTTTATCTTTTAAATAGTTGAGTACATTCTCTGACATTTAGATTGGGATATTTTGGGAATCATAGTCACAATGTCATTATCGTGCCTAAATCAATGAAGAATTCCTTAATATAAAATAACCAGTCTGTCTCAAACTTAAATGTCTTTTTAAAGAGATGGAGTCTCTCTCAGTCTGGAGTGCAGTGGCATGATCATAGCTCATTGCAACCTTGAATTCCTGGGCTGAAGTGATCCTCCCACCTCAGACTCCCAAGTAGCTAGGACTACAAGGCATGTGCCACTATTCCTGGCTAACATGTGCCACCACGCCCAGATAACTTTTTTTTTTTAAAATTTTTAGTAGAGACGGAGTTTCTCCATGTTGGTCAGGCTGGTCTGAAACTCCCGACCTCAGGTGATCCACCCGCCTCGGCCTCCCAAAGTGCTGGGATTACAGGTGTGAGTCACTGCTCGGCCTCCTGGCTAATTTTTAAAAAAAATTTTGTAGAGACAGAGTCTGTAGCACAGGTTGGTCTTGAACTCCTGGCCTCAAGTGATCCTCCCACTTTGACCTCCCAAAGTGGGAATATTGGTGTGAGCCACCATACCCAGCAAAATATTTTTTATTATAAATCATTTCAAACATATTTTTTAGATGAGGGACTTGTATAATGAATTTCCATGTACCCAACACTCAGCTTCAACAATTATCAGTTCATGGCCAGTTTTGTTTCCTTTCTCTGTTCATCTACTTACCCACTTTTCTGCATTCTTTTGAAATACTAGTTATTCTGTCATTTCAACCATAAACATTTGCATATTTCTAAATATTAACGACTTTAAAAAATACATTATCATAATACCATAATTAAACTCCCCCAAATTAATAATTCCTTATTATCGTCCAATTTTGTTTAAATTTTTCCATTTGTTTCCTAAATTTTTTAAATATAGGGTCCATAAAGCTCATACATGGTAATTTGATGTTTCTTAAGTCTCTTTTAATATGTAGGTTCTTTCTGCTCCCTCTTTCTCTTTTTAAAAAGTATCCCTGTATTTTATCTGTTGAAGAAAGAAGTTGTTTACTGGATTCCCATAATGAAGAATTTGTCTATTTATGTCTCAGTACATACTTATATACCTACTTTGAAACAAAAATGAGTATTCTGCTTTTGAAGTCTTTTTAAAAATTCAGTATATATTAAAGACACATTTTTGTGTCAATAACACAGTTCCTTTTTTTCTTTTCTTTTTATATTTTAATTTATTTTATTATTTTTTTTGAGACAGAGTCTTGCTCTTTTGCCAGGCTGGAGTGCAGTGGTGCGATCTCAGCTCACTGCAACCTCTGCCTCTTGGGTTCAAGCGATTCTCATCCCTCAGCCTCCTGAGTAGCTGGGACTACAGGTGCCCGCCACCACGCTCGGCTAATTTTTTGTATTTTTAGTAGAGACGTGGTTTCACCGTGTTAGCCAGGATGGTCTTGATCTCTTGACCTCATAATCTGCCCATCTTGGCCTCCAAAAGTGCTAGGATTACAGGCTTGAGGCACTGCGCCTGGCCTTTCTCTTTATATTTTTAAATAGAGATGGGGTCTTGCCATGTTGCCCAGGCTGGTCTCAAACTCTTGGTCTCAAGTGATCCTCCCACCTCAGCCTCCCAGAGTATTGGGTTCACAGGTGTGAGCCATTGCACCCAGCCACAGTTACTTATTTTTAATTACTCCCTGACATTTTGGCATTTGGGTGGCTGGTTTTCTTAACCAGTGTCCGATTTGCTGAAATTTATATTTTTTCTAAAATTTATTATTATTAGGACTGCCCTAAACATTGGTATAGTGAATTCTTTATGCATTGCAATGTTTATCTCTATTTTAAATGTGATTGCTTGGCCAAAAGGTTTGTGCCTTTTTTTTTTTTAATTTTGGTTATATATTGCCAAACCCACAAGTGGTATGTTCATTTGTCTTTTCCCAAAAAGTACCAGTATTGGAAAGAAAGATAGCCTTAGCAACAGGGTGTCTTCATAACAACTTTTTTTGAGACAGAGTCTCCCTCTGTTGCCCAGGCTGGAGTGTAGTGGCATGATCTAGGCTCACTGCAACCTCTGCCTCCCAGGTTCAAGCAATTCTCCTGCCTCAGCCTCCTGAGTAACTGGGACTACAGGCACCCACCACCACACCTGACTAATTTTTGTATTTCTAGTAGAGTTGAGGTTTCACCACGTTGGCCAGGCTGGTCTCGAACTCCTGACCTCAAGTGATCTGCCCACCTTGGCCTCCCAGAGTGCTGGGATTACAGACATGAGCCACTGTGCCCAGCCAATAATAACTTTCTTTGCCAACTCATGATCACAATAAGGAACAGTTACTGTAGCAAGATATAAAATAGTGATGTTCTTATGGGTTACCGATTTGTATATCTTCACTTGTTTACTCCAATATCAAAGTGTTTCCGGTGGCTACATTTTTCAGTCCTTGGCTGATGTTGACTTGTATTTAATCTCCATCATGGGCTCTTTTACTTTTTCCTTGTCAGTATACCTGCTGAAAACAATGCATTACTTATTAATGGCCTATCTGCATTTTGCTGAGATACCAAATAGTGCTGTTTTAGAATGTATAAACTGAGTATAATGTATACTTTTATATATTTAATCAGTATATTTATTAATACATAGTATAATTTTGAATGTATATTTATTAGAATGTATATTTATTTAGAATGTTAGAATTTATTAGATAAATGTGCTGAGATACCAAATAGTGCTGTTTTAGAATGTATAAACTGAGTATAATGTATACTTTTATACATTTATTTAATTAGTATATTTAATTCATAATATGTAGTATAATTTTAGAATGTATATTTAGAATGTTAGGATTTATTTATTAGAATAGAAGTATATTTATGTAGAATGTTAGAATTTATTTAGAATGTATATTTAGAATGCATATTTATAGAATGTAATTAGTATATTTAATTAGTAATACATAGTTTAATTTTAGAATTTATAAACTGGGCCGGGCGCGGTGGCTCAAGCCTGTAATCCCAGCACTTTGGGAGGCTGAGACGGGCGGATCACGAGGTCAGGAGATCGAGACCATCCTGGCTAACACGGTGAAACCCCGTCTCTACTAAAAATACAAAAAACTAGCCGGGCAAGGTGGCGGCGCCTGTAGTCCCAGCTACTCGGGAGGCTGAGGCAGGAGAATGGCGTGAACCCGGGAGGCGGAGCTTGCAGTGAGCTGAGATCTGGCCACTGCACTCCAGCCTGGGTGACAGAGCGAGACTCCGTCTCAAAAAAAAATAGAATTTATAAACTGAGTATGAATTTATGATCTCGAAAATTGAAAATATTTTTGCTTATTTTCTGGTTTTCATTTTTGTTCCAGATACTTTAACAGAATAGATGGCCTTTAGCTAATAGATATGAAAAAGGTGTCTTCTATACTTACATGTTTGCTTATGGTTTCTATTTTGCATTTATATTAATCCTGTAAATTCCCCTAACAGGCAGAGTGGCATGATTCCGACTGGATACTCTCAGTGCCAGCCAAATTACCTGAAATTGAAGAATATTATGATGGAAACACATCTTCTAATTCTAGACAGAGAAGTGGCTGGTCAAGTGGTCGATCGGGCCGGTCAGGCCGGTCAGGTGGTCGATCTGGTGGCCGGTCAGGTAGACAGAGTCGACAAGGGAGTCGCTCAGGAAGTCGACAAGATGGTAGAAGACGAAGTGGGAATAGGAATCGATCAAGAAGTGGGGGCCACAAACGGAGTTTTGACTGAGTATTTGATAGTTAATCTACCAGTGTGAGCTTGCCTATTTCTGCCTAATCATGTACATTATCCACCAAAAATTAGGTCATCATAGTTGAGGTATGTGTCTGCTATTTGCAAAGAAGTTGGTCGTATTTTTTTAAAAAGTATTTCACAAGAATGGTTGTAAACAAATCTACTTATCCAGTTATACCTTTGAATAAAAAAACCTCCTTTTATTGTCTCTTTTCACTTACGTGTTAAGAATTTTCTCAATGTAATCTTAAAAATATCTTTACAAACTTGGCAGTCAGGCCAAGTGTGGTGACTCATGGCTGTAATCCCAGCACTTTGGGAGGCTGTGGTGGGTGGATCACTTGAGGTCAGGAGTTTGAGACCAGCCTGACCAACATGGTGAAACCCCAACTCTATTAAAAATACAAAATTTAGCTGGACATGGTGGTGCACGCCTGTAATCCCAGCTACTCGGGAGGCTGAGGCAGGAGAATCGCTTGAACCCAGGAGGTGGAGGTTGCAGTGAGCCGAGATCATGTCAGTGCACTTCAGCCTGGGCAACAGAGTGAGACTGTGTCTCAAAACAAACAAAACTTGGTAGTCAAGCTAATCTTAACATAAGATTACCTGCATTTTGCAAAATGCAATGTATTTGTATATTTGTGTTCATATCATTCCTTCCATAGGTTATGTGACAAAAATAAGAAATTCCCTTCTACATTAAAGGACTGTGTAAACTGGTGACATGGTTAGTTAGGTGTATCATTTTAGTCTAGATACAGTTAATTAAAATGGTGTGCAAACAGTGCATACTCATTAATTTATTCTACAGATATTTATTGAATTTCTACTATGTTTCCATCACTATGCTAACCACTGGGAAGTATAGTTGTGAATAAGGCATAATCACTATCCTTAAGAAACTTCGAGTCAATTATTACAGACTAACATGAAAGCTAAGACAGTGGTAGGTATGGGATGCTAAGGACCTACTTGGGGTGCACCTGACCAGTTTTAGGAGTCAGGAAGGCCTTTTAAAAGTGATGCCCAACAGAGAAATAAAGAAGTATCCATTTAACCACATGTATGTACAGGTGGGAAGAGGAGTTTAGAAGGGAGAGGGCTTGCAGGCAGAGAACAACGTATGTGGAACCCAGAGGCAAAGAATAGCATGGTAAGTCTGAGGTTTCCATATGATAGAGAACAGGAATAAGAGACCGGTTTAGTATTTAACAGGGACAGATTTTAAAGACCTTATGTACGTTGTTAAGGAGTTTAAAGCTTTTCTTGAAGACAGTGGGTAATCATTTAAGGGCTTAAAGTAAGGAGTAACATGATTTGATTTACATTTTAGAAAGAATGCTGGCCACACTGAAGAGACTGAATTGGAGAAAAGCCAGACTGGAGGCCTGGAGACCTCTTAAAATGCCATAGCAGTAATCTATGGTAGAGATCTAGCTGGTGATCTGAACTAATGCTCAGTAACATATTTTGAGGAATGAGAACTGAGGCACTTGAGAGGTTGTTAACTTGTCCAGAATCATGCAGCTGGATGTGAGGTAAATGAGGATTTGAACCCAGAAAAATGTCTAGCTTCTGAACCAGCACTCTTAACCACTGTACTAAATAGTGACAGTGGACATTGAGAAACATGGAGAGGTTTCAGAGTTTTTTTTTTTTTTTTTTTTAAATACGGAGTCTCACTGTGTCACCCAGGCTGGAGTGCAGTGGTGCGATCTTGGCTCACTGTAACCTCCGTCTCCCAGGTTCAAGTGATTCTTCTGCCTCAGCCTCCTGAGTAGTTGGGACTACAGGCACATGCCACCATGCCCAGCTGATTTTTTGTATTTTTAGTAGAGACGGGGTTTCACCGTGTTAGCCAGGATGTTCTCGATCTCCTGACTTCGTTATCCACCTGCCTCGGCCTCCCAAAGTGCTGCGATTACAGGCGTGAGCTACTGCGCCCAGCCGGTTTCAGAGTTAGGAGACAGAATTGTTAGGACTCAGATAGTGGATTAAAAGATGAGAGGGAAACAATAAAACCTAGATTTTGTTTTTTTTTTAGATGAGGTCTCACACTGTTGCCCCAGCTAGAGTGCAGTGGCTCAATCTAGGCTCACAGAAACCTCAACCTCCTAGGCTCAAGTGATCCTCCCACCTCAGCTACTCTAGTAGCTGGGACTATAGGTGCATGCCACCAAGTCCAGCAAAAAAACTAGATTTTTTCCCTGAGATAGGGTACTAGGAGGAAGAGCATGAAAAGTTATATTGGGAATATGATTAGTTCAGGATTAGATATATTTTAATATTAAGTAACCCATGAAATATGTAAAAGGAAATAAACAGTAGACAATTGGATTTGTAATTCTGAACCTCAGGAGAGATATTTGTTCTAGAGATATAATTTTGGGAATGACAGACCAAAAAATAATTACAGTTAAGCTAGTAGATGAGATTATCCAAGTATGGTAAGAGCAGAGGACTGAGGAGGGAAGCCAGAGGGCTACCAATGAACTTAATTCATAGTGGAAGAAAGAGGACTCCATTGAGAAGAGATGAGGAGGACAGAAAGCCCAGGAGTGTGTGGCTTTTAGAGGAAACAGGACGAGCTAGAAATGGCCATTGGATTTGGCAAAAGAAACTTTATAGGGAGCAACCATAGTAATAAGAGTATTGAGAATAGAAGCTATTTAGCAGTGGGCTCAGTAGGAAATGGGAGATGAAGTGGTGAGAACAAACATGAAGATCTCATTCTGAAATTTGATTGTCAATAGGGAAGAATAAGCAAAAGCTGGAGATAGAAGGACATGAAATTCTGGCAAGGATTTTCTGTGTATGTGTGGGAAGTGGGATATTTGAGCATGTTGAAATGTAGGAAGAAGCCCTAAAGGAGAGAGGGCAACATGAAGTTTCGGAGAAGGAATTTATGGGATCAAGCACACAACTAGAGATTTTAGCTTTAGTTATTCATTGTTTATTTTTTTAAAAGTTTATTAGGCTGGATGCGGTGGCTCATGCCTGTAATCCCAGCAGTTTGGGAGGCCAAGGCAGGCAGATCACCTGACGTCAGGAGTTCAAGACCAGCCTGGCTAACACAGGGAAACCCTGTCTCTACTAAAAATACAAAAATTAGCCGGGTGTGGTGGCAGGTGTAATCCCAGCTACTCGGGAGCCTGAGGCAGGAGAATCGCTTGAACCCGGGAGGCGGATGTTGCAGTGAGTGGGGATTATACCACTACACTCACAGCCTGGGTGACAGAGTGAGACTCTGTCTCAAAAAAAAAAAGAGAAAAAATATATTTATTGATTGATAGAGTCTTGTACTCTTGCCCATGCTGTTGTGCAATGGTACAGTCATGGCTCACTGCAGCCTCGATCTCCCAGGCCCAAGTGATCCTCTTACTTCAGCCTCCTGAGTAGCTGGGACTACAGGTGTGTGCTACCATACCCAGCTAGTTTTTGTGTTTTTTTTTTTTTTTTTTTTTTTGTAGGGATCGAGTCCCATTATGTTGCCCAGGCTGGTCTGAAACTCCAAGGCTCAAGCAAACCTTCCATCTCGGCGTCCCAAAATGCTCAGTTGCAGGTGTGAGCCATGTGAGCCACTGTGCCTAGGCTTTTTTTTTTTTTTTTTAATTGGCTGTGTTGCCCAGGCTGGTCTTGAACTGGACGCAAGTAATCCTCTTGTCTCAGCCTCCTGAGTAGCTAGGATTACAGTGCATGCCACTGTTCCTGGCTAGAGATTTTAGCCTTAGATAGCATAACATTTTGTCAGGGAGAAAGTATGATTATCTTGCAGATGTTAAGGTAACAACTACAGGTGGAGCAACTGAGTGATTTCCTGTATTAACACAGCATTCTGTTGTAGCAATGAAGATGAGGGATAGTTGACTGATCCAGGATTGGAGTTTCACTTTGTGAGTGAAAGGATGACGAGGTAAAGATGCCAAAGACTCTGGCAAAAGTGATAGGAGTAATGGTCCATGGAGTCTAGACTGCCTAGGGATTGAAGTGGAGATGGGGTTGATAACAGAGAATGTAGAGGAGGCAAGGGACTGAAGGTCCGTGAGGGCTGTCTGAACTTGAGATTTCAAGAATGGAGCAACTGGGGAGAAGCAAGTGCAAAGGTTGGGGCAAAGGTCACTTCAGTTGCGGTGGTCAAAGCAGTGGGTACATGGGTGGTACTCAAGGACAGTGAGGTCTCCTATGATGAAAACAAGCCAGGACTGCAGTGAGGAAGACTAACCCGATTCGAAAATATCAGTGAATGGTGGGGGTTGGGAAATTACCTGAATGAGGAGGGGTATAGGATGACATTATGCCTTATCTTTAAAAGGACAAGAGCTTTTACATCAAAGTGGAGTAATGGTTTGAAAATGGATTTCAGGAAAAGAGGACGCTGACATCAACTGGGATATGTGGAATTTCAGGGAATAGGCAACATCTTGTGTGTGAAACCTGCAGAGAGTGAGTTTTCAGAAAGAGCCAGATTTCAGTTAAGCCAAGGAGGCAAGGAAGGACTTTCAGTGCTGGCTTGTGGACGGTGGAAGTTTTGATTTGGGGGACTAGTGTTACAGACAAGACACAAGGTGGGGGGGGGGGGGGGATATCTCAGTCTGCTTTGCATTTGAGCAACTGAGTTGTATAACCAAGATGAAGTGGGCTCCATTCATATTAAGTTGCATGAGTACTAATATATTCAGTCAGAATATGTTGTGTGCCTACTATGACACGGGCAGTATGTTTTGGGTTAATAAGCAGTGCCCAGTCTCTCTACTCTGGGGCTCAGAATCTAGTGAAATAAGTGGACAAATAAACCTATGTCCATGGGAATGACTAAGTACAATGATTTGTGAATACTGAGCAAGGGCACCTGGCCCTGGAATGGGAATGGGAGTGGGAGTTCAGGGAAAGCTTTTTAGACATGATGACTGAGCATTAAGTAGGTAAAAGAAATAGGAAACTGGGAATAGGCATCCAGGCAAAGTCACAGAAAAGCTGATGAAACAGCTTTTTGATGGTCTTAAGTATGGGGAACTATGAGTAGCTCTTGTTGCTGGGATCGTGACTATGAGGAAGGCAATTGTGAGAACAAGGCAATATGTATTATATCTTGGAGGGCTTTGTAGATCTTGTTTTGGATAGCCATTGGAGGGTTTCAGGGAAGAGTGAAAAAGATGAGTATGTAGGTAAATGCCAACAGGGTGGATGGGTTTAAGAGAGTCTACCTGCTAAAGGTCAGCTGCCCCTATCAGCAAGGGTCCTAACAAAATTAAATAATAGCTTTCCATATGTTTTGAAAATAGGATGGGGCAGAGCAAATTTCTCATCAGATTCGCAGCTTTGGGCTGCACTTGGCCACTGGTATTACTCTTCTTCCTTTTAGAAGCCAATACCTTCATGGCTCCATTTTTTGGCTTTTGGCCTCCTGTTTGGTACTCTGTGCTCTAGTCATTTAACAGCTATTTGAACTAGAATCAGTTACCCTGATCTTCAGTTTTTGAATTTATAAATGAAATAACACCTGTTTTATTCTCTCCAGCTTTAGAATTATGAATTCACTTAGGTTTAAATCTTGAGAGTCTTCTCTCACATTGTTTTTGTTTCCTATATTTTGGGGATAGTGCTTAACAGTAGTTTTTAAAAACCATATTCCTTTTTTTTTTCCTTGTAAGTATACATGTCAGGCAGAGTGCAGTGACTCACGCCTGTAATCCCAACACTTTGGGAGGCCGAGACGGGTGGATCACTGAAGGTTGGGAGTTGGAGACTAGCCTGGCCAACATGGTCAAACTCTCTCTCTACTGAAAATACAAAAATTAGCTGGGCGTGGTGGTGAGCGCCTGTAATCTCAGCAATTTGGGAGGCTGAGGCAAGAGAATTTCTTGAACTCAGCAGGCGGAGGTTGTACTGAGCCAAGATCACGCAACTGTACTCCAGCCTGGACGACAGAGTGAGACTTCATCTCAAAAAAAAAAAAAAAAAAAAAAAAAAAAAAAAAAAGATGTCCATTGTTGGGAATCTGAAAAAATAGAGAAGCAAATGGAAGAATATAAAACCCACCCACAGTCACATTACTCAGAAATAATGACTGCTAATATTTTATTTTGTAGACTTTTGAATTCGTTGTGTGTGTGTATACATGCTTTTAAAAATAGAAATTCTCCCTCTAATTTTGTGAAAACATTACATCATCCAGATCAGAGGAAATGGGCCTGGCAAAATATTGATATTTAAGCATTCAAGGATATTCAACATTTCCTATCAAATTTTTTCCTCTATTTCCTTTGTTGTTTTTTGGAGATAGGGTCTTGCTCTGTCACCCAGGCTGGAGTGCAATGGTGCAATCTTGGTTCACTGCAACCTCCGCCTCCCAGGTTCAAGCAATTCTTCTGCTTCAGCCTCCCAAGTAGCTGGGACTACAGGTGTGTGCCACCATATCCAGCTCCTGTCAAATTTACATAAGCTATTCTTCCTCTTGTTACTGAATTTTATACTGATGACTAGACAAGATAATTGGCCACCTTTTGTCAAATGGGCCTTTTGCATGTTTCCTGGTGGAAATTTGGGTTTGCCCCTATATGCAGGTTACAAAGGAACTTAGTTTATAAGCTTTGAAAAGTTTTCCATTTAGTACCATTCTGGGGCTTACTCTCTTGTTGAGTATCTCTTGATGATAAACATGTCCCTGTACTGTATGCAGTAGTATGTATATAGCAAGATCATGTAGTGTTGTGGTTTTTCAACCAGACTGCAGGTTCTTTGAGGCGGGGACTGGGCCTCCACTTAGTATCTAAACTACATGATACAATGGTGAAACCAGAGATGTTAAGCATTTTGTTGGCCAGTTAGTTGACTGCATTCATGCTTGCTCTCCTTTCTTCTACATCTAACACCAGGATTACTTAAGTACTTTTGCACCTGGGCATATAGCTAAAATTTATTTCAAGGGGTTCCCCTCCACCACTGCTATGTTAACATTCAATAAACACTTAATTACAGATTACTATGTACCAGGCACTGTGTGAAATTTTGAGGACACAAAGATGAATAAATCAAGGCTCCTGGCTCAGGGATATCAGAATATAAGTTAAAGCATTGTTGCACATTTTCACAAAATGTTAAAAAAAATTTGAGACCGTGGCTGGGCGCGGTGGCTCACATCTGTAATCCCAGCACTTTGGGAGGCCAAGGCGGGTGGATCACCTGAGGTCAGGAGTTCGAAACCAGCCTGGCCAACATGGTGAAACCTTTTCTCTACTAAAAATACAAAAATTAGCCGGGCGTGGTGGCAGGCACCTGTAATCCCAGCTACTCGAGAGGCTGAGGCAGGAGAATTGCTTGAACCTGGGAAGCGGAGGTTGCGGTGAACCGAGATTACGCCACTGCACTCCAGCCTGGGCAACAGAGAGACTCGTCTCAAATAAATAAATAAATAAATAAATAAATACATACATACATACATACATACATACATACATACATACATAGAGACCATGAAACATCAAATAATAGTTTAGGTGAAACAAATTTTTTCCTTGAAACTCTGATTAAAAAATGTGCAGTAATCAGAAATACTTTTTCAGCATTTTCCTTTATCATAAAATGTAATATTTTAAATTGTGTTTTTAAACCCTTGTGATACTAAGTTTTAACAGTTCTCATTGATTGTGCTCTATGTACCAGGCACTGCCAGACCATTTTCTGCCATTATCTTAATTTTCTCAATAGATGAAGTAGGTTTTGTTATCATTTCATACAAGGGAAACTTGGGTTCAGATTAGGTAATGTGTCCAAAAATAACAGAGCAGACTGGGTATGGTGGCTCCTGCCTGTAATCCCAGTACTTTGGGAGGCGGAGGTGGGAAGATCACTTGAGCTCAGGAGTTCAAAACCAGCCTGGGCAACATGGCAAAACTCCATCTCTACAAAAAAAAAATTAAAAAATTAGCCAGGCATGGTGGCACATGCCTGTAGTCCCAGCTACTCGGGAGGCTGAAGTGGGAGGATCGTTTGAGTCTGGGAGGTCGAGGCTACAATGAGCCGTGATCACACCATTGCACTCCACTCCAGCCTGGGCAACAGAGGGAGAACCTGTCTCAAAAAAATGAAATAAAGACTGGGCGCTGTGGCTCATGCCTATAATTCCAGCACTTTGGAAGGCTGAGGCGGGCGGATGGATCACGTGAAGTCAGGAGTTCGAGACCAGCCTGGCAAAGATGGTGAAACCCCATCTCTACTAAAAATAGAAAAATTAGCTGGGCGTTGTGGCGAAGGCCTGTAATCCCAGCTACTCGGGAGGCTGAAGGATGAGAATTGTGGAGGTTGCAATGAGCTGAGATCGTGCCACTTCACTCCAGCTTGAGCAACAGAGCTAGACTCCGTCTCAAAAAAAAAAAAAAAAGGCTGATTGTCAATGTCAGATATTGTATGATTCTAACCCATCTTTGAAATTTATTTTTTCATATATATTATATATATTATATATTTACATATATATAAAGACATAGGGGTTTTGCTATGTCGCCCAGGCTGGTCTTGAAGTCCTGGCTTCTTTGGAGGCTGAGGCAGGAGATTCGCTTGCGCCTGGGAGGCAGAGGTTGCAGTGAGCCCAGGTCGCGCCATGGCACTCTCCAGCCTGGGTGACAGAGAGGGAGACTCTTGTCTCAAACCACAAGACTTCTCTCTCTCCCGCTAGTCTATAAAGCTTCTTGAGGATAAGGCTTTTGTGTCTGCTAGTGAATCCTAGCCCTGTTTGTCCTACCTGACACAGTGAACGCTCATAAAATGTTTGAGTGCACGCATGAATGAACGACCAGAACCGACTGAATTTTTTTTTTCCTTCAGGCTCTTGAGTCTGGCCGACACTTTCAGAGTAGAGGTTTCCAAGAGATGATTAAGAACACACATCCGCGAGTCTGTACGTGCAAACTCGAACAATATAACATAAAGCACTGAAGATGCGCCACTCAAAAGCAACTAGAAGCCTTCATTTTTCAGGCTGGGGCTAGGGAAAATCTGGCCAGTGTTGGAGAATACAAGGCTAACCTTTGTAATTCCTTGTGGTTTTACCGTTCCGTAGGTGCCTTCTAGACCAAAGGCCGCAAGTGGTCAGTCAATGCACTAAAGTTAGCCACAGTCACAGGCCGCTGCTTTGAATTTACCACGCGGAGAGCAGTCTTTCCTGTGCTTCCTGCTTTCCCCGGAAGTGCCTTGTTACGGGAAGTGACGAGAGCCGGGTGGACAGAGGGTGGAGAACTACCTCTTCCTCTCCACGCGGTTGAGAAGACTGGTTGGCCTGGGCAGCCTGCGCTGAAGATGCCGGGGAAACTCCGTAGTGACGCCAGTTTGGAATCAGACGCCGCAATGAAAAAAGGGGAGACACTGCGAAAACAAACCGAGAAGGTGAAACGGAGGGACCTGGGGCCAGGAGGGACGCTGAGTGGAGCGGAACCCCGGGGTGCGGGAGAAGTGCCCGGGCTGGGATCGTGAGAGCGCGCGGCGGGTAACAGCGCGTCCAGAGACCGGGCGTGGGTCTTGACGGGCGGCCGTCCAGGAGTGGTGCGCTCCCAGGCAGTGGATGCGTTGTCTGCCCGACCGAGCCAGGTCCGCCGCGCGCTGACCTCTTCCTCTGAGATTGGAGGCATCCACATGTCCCAGGAACTCTGGTAGAGAGGCCCTATTGGAGCTCGGGAGAAGGCCGGGTGTCCCACGTGGTCCCCGGCGACTGGGCGCGCCTCACACAGTGCGCAGAGTTGGACATTGTCAGGCTCCACGTTGTTGGCTGAGACGTAAGCTCCCGGCTTGAGGGTAGTACGCTAAGGGAATTACAAGTCAAGTCAAATGGAGGCAGGGTGCGGTGGCTCATACCTGTAATTCCAACACTTTGGAAGTCCGAGGCGGTCGGATCATGAGGTCAGGAGTTCGAGACCAGGCTGGCCAACATAGTGAAACCCCGTCTTGACTAAAAATACAAAAATTAGCCGGGCATGGTGGCTCACGCCAGTAGTCCCAGCTACTCGGGAGGCGGAGACCGGAGAATTGCGTGAACCCGGGAAGCGGAGGTTGTGGTGAGCCGAGATCGCGCCACTGCAAGTCAACCTGGGCAACAGCGAAACTCCGTCTCAAAAAAAAAAAAAAGTGGGGACTGGAGCTTTAGAGTAGACTGGAGATATCTTAACCTCATCTGCGCACGTGGGCGGCGTCTTTAGTGACTTTTTAAACTCTAGTAAGGGAAGTACAGTTTGTTTTCCGGTAAGCCGACCTGAGAAGATGACGTAATTCAGTTCTTCTTAGTATTATATTGACTAGATTTCCCATGGAAATGTAAAGGCATGTGTTACAATGCTGAGTGTACACCGTATTTTTTACATAGGCCAACAGTGTGCAGTAGTCTTAACCTTGACAGCCGTCCCTTGCTTTGCTGTTGCTTCCTAGTGATTTAACTTGTGACTGAGTCTCTGTTCTGAGATAAGTCAGTGGGAAGAAAGATGGTTCTTTTTTTTTTTTTTTGAGACGGAGTCTCGCTCTATCGCCCAGGCTGGAGTGCAGTGGCCGGATCTCAGCTCACTGCAAGCTCCGCCTCCGGAGTTTACGCCATTCTCCTGCCTCAGCCTCCCGAGTAGCTGGGACTACAGGCGCCCGCCACGTCGTCCGGCTAGTTTTTTGTATTTTTTTTTTAGTAGAGACGGGGTTTCACGGTGTTAGCCAGGATGGTCTCGATCTCCTGACCTCGTGATCCACCCGTCTCGGCCTCCCAAAGTGCTGGGATTACAGGCTTGAGCCACCGCGCCCGGCCTTAGAAAGATGGTTCTTGAACTTAGGTTGTACACTACTTAGAATTAACTTTCCTTGTTTGTTTCCTTGTCTTTGGATATGGAGCTCTTACAATAGCAATATTTTAGAATCGTAGGAAGCCGCGGCAGATTTGTACTCAGGTGCAAGAAGGTAGTGGTCCTGGTTTACATCACATCAGTCAGTTGCTTTCAATTTGGCGTGCTCAAATCCAGAGATACATGACCAAACTCTGTTATATTCCAAAGGAGACCACCAGGATGGGAAACTCGGTCTTATTTGGTGGAACCAAGGGATGAAAACGAATACAATTTTGGAAGGAGACTAGCTTGTTTTTTGTTGGCAAGGAGATTATTTTTAATCTATGATTTGAGAGCAGAGACCAGGCCTGAAGTTTCCAGGAGGCAGAATTCAGTGTAATATGTATTTCCAAGATTGTTCTGGGGCTCTGCCAGAATAGGTTTCTAAGGAGGCTACAACATGTGTCTAATTGTTTTCAATAGTATGAAAAGTTGTAGGGGGTCAGAAAGTTCAAATAGGAGCCACAGTCATCTGTCTTACTTGGTTCTGAGGTGTCACTCCTTCCATATTCTTGTAACTTATTTATTTTATTTTAAATTAAGTACATCTTTTTTACACAAGGGTGATAGACTGAGTTTTTATAACTTTTTGTTTCATAAAGTGTCTCTTTTATTTTATTTATTATTATTATTATTATTATTTTTAGATCAAGTTTTGCTCTCGTTGCCCAGGCTTGTTCTCCATTGGTCAGGCTGGTCTTTTTTTTTTTTTTTTTTTTTTTTTTTTGAGACGGAGTCTCGCTCTGTCGCCCAGGCTGGAGTGCAGTGGCCGGATCTCAGCTCACTGCAAGCTCCGCCTCCCGGGTTCACGCCATTCTCCTGCCTCAGCCTCCCGAGTAGCTGGGACTACAGGCGCCCGCCAGGTCGCCCGGCTAGTTTTTTGTATTTTTAGTAGAGACGGGGTTTCACCATGTTAGCCAGGATGGTCTCGATCTCCTGACCTCGTGATCCGCCCGTCTCGGCCTCCCAAAGTGCTGGGATTACAGGCTTGAGCCACCGCGCCCGGCCTCAGGCTGGTCTTAAACTCCTAGCCTCAGGTGATCCGCCCACCTCGGCCTCCCAAAGTGCTGGGATTACAGGCATGAGCCACTGCGTCCTGCACTTTTATTTTTTGTAGAGACAGAGTCTTACTGTCACCCAAACTAGAGTGCAGTGGCATGATTATAGCTAACTGCAGCCTTGAGTTCCTGGGCTCAAGCAATCCTCCCACCTCAGCCTCCTAAGTAGCTAGGAGTATAGGTGTGTGCCGCTACGTCTGGCTAATTTAAATTTTTTTTTTTTTTTTTTTTTTGAGATAGTCTTGCTGTGTCGCCCAGGCTGGAGTGCAGTGGCATGATCTCAGCTCACTGCAACCCCCGCCTCCCGGGTTGAAGCAACTCTCCTGCCTCAGCCTCCCAAGTAGCTAGGACTACAGATGCATGACCATGCCTAGCTAATTTTTTTTGTATTTTTAATAGAGACGAGGTTTCACTGTATTAAGCCAGGGTGGTCTCCTTCTCCTGACCTCGTGATTCGCCCTCATCGGCCTCCCAAAATCCTGAGATTACAGGCGTGAGCCACCATGCCCAGCCTAATTTTTAAAGTTTTTCAATAGAGAAAGGGTCTTGCTATATTGCCCGTGCTTGCCTGGAACTGCCGGCCTCAAACAATCCTCCTGCCTTGGCCTCCCAGAGTGCTGGAATTACAGGCATGAACCACTGCACCTGGCCCTAAACTGTCTTTATATAAATTAATTTGCTCTTGTGAGATAGGCAAAGTGCAGAATTCCTGTTTTGGAGTGGCTGCAGTGAGCTATGATGATGCCTCTGTACCACAACCTGGGTGAAAAATAGAAATTGTCTATTAAAAAACAAAAAAATCCCTGTTGTTTTACCTGGGATTTTAGCAGGAAGAAAGAAAAGAAACCTGCTTAACATCATCAATCTATAGATACATGGCCTTATTCTATTGGAATTGAATTTGGACTTTCTATAGTATTGAGTTTGGAGCCTGTTGGAGTATCCCATGAGCTTATCCAAATCCCTTACGAAAATCTGGTTTCCAGGCCAAGTGCATTGGCTCATGTAATCCTAGCAGTTTGGGAGCCCGAGGTGGGTGGGTTGCCTGAGCTCAGGAGTTTGAGACCAGCCTGGGCAACGTGGCAAAACCCCGCCTCTACTAAACATACAAAAATTAGCTGGGTGTGGTGGTGCACACCTGTAGTCCCAGGTACTCGGGAGGCTGAGGCATGAGGATTGCTTGAACTCAGGAGTGGAGGTTTCAGTGAGCTGAGATTGTACCACTTCACTCCAGCCTGGGTGATAGAGCAAGACTGTCTCAAAAAAAAAAAAAAAAAAAAAAAAAGAAAATCTATTTTGCAGCTGTTTGACCCACATGAGTTGAATAGTTACTAAGGGGCACTCTTCATTTTCCAAGATAGTGAAACTATTGATATATACTTGTCTCTATATATAGCTAAGAAGTGGTTTTTTAAAAGGTTTACTATTTTGATTTTTACCTTATCACAACACGAAAGTACAGATGTCAAAATGCCTCAGAACTGTATTTTTCAAAGTTGAAAATGATCTTGAAATAATCCAGAACTGATGAATTTTGCAAATGTATAAATGCCTTATTCAGTGTTTGTATTTTCCTTTTGAATATTTTAGAAGGAGAAAAAAGAGAAGCCAAAATCTAATAAGACTGAAGAGAGAGCAGAAGAGGAAGAAACTGTTTCCCCCAAAGCTAAACAAGTTAAAAAGAAAGCAGAGCCTTCTGAAGTTGACATGAATTCTCCTAAATCCAAAAAGGCAAAAAAGAAAGACGAGCCATCTCAAAATGACATTTCTCCTAAAACCAAAAGTTTGAGAAAGAAAAAGGAGCCCATTGAAAAGAAAGTGGTTTCTTCTAAAACCAAAAAAGTGACAAAAAATGAGGAGCCTTCTGAGGAAGAAATAGATGCTCCTAAGCCGAAGAAGATGAAGAAGGAAAAGGAAATGAATGGAGAAACTGGAGAGAAAAGCCCCAAACTGAAGAATGGATTTCCTCATCCTGAACTTGACTGTAACCCCAGTGAAGCTGCCAGAGAAGAAAGTAACAGTGATATAGATCAGGTAAATTTGCACTTCATTGGGTAGAAGATATCTTTCATTGTTGTTTCAGATAAATAAGTAGGTAACTGCTATATGTAGCCTTTAATCGCAGGAGAAAATGTGATGTGTCAGCACCTCATGGGTTGGGGGATACCTTAGGCTAAGTGGAACTTCATCTTAAAAATTAGCATATGACAGGGCACGGTAGCTCAGCTAAGACAGAGCCCTGTCTTTTTTTTTTTTTTTTTGAAATGGAGTCTCGCTCTGCTACCCAGGCTGAAGTGCAGTGGCACGATCTTGGCTTACTGCAACCTCTGCCTCCTGGGTTCAAGTGATTCTCCTACCTCAGCCTCCTCAGTAGCTGGGATTGCGCGCGTGTGCCATCACGCCTGGCTAATTTTTTGTATTTTTAGTAGAGGTGTGCTTTCACCATGTTGGCCAGGCTGGTCTTGAACTCCCAACCTCAGGTGATCCACCCCCACCCCGGCCTCCCAAAGTGCTGGGATTACAGGCGTGAATCTGTTCTCAGCAGACTCTGTCCTAAAAAAAAAAAAAAAAAATGGCCGGGCGCCATGGCTCACGCCTGTAATCCCAGCACTTTGGGAGGCCAAGGTGGGCGGATCACGAGGTCAGGTAGATTGAGACCACGGTGAAACCCTGTCTCTACTAAAAATACAAAAAATTAGCCATGCGTGGTGGCGGGTGCCTGTAGTCCCAGCTACTTGGAGGCTGAGGCAGGAGAACGGCGTGAACCCGGGAGGCAGAGCTTGCAGTGAGCCGAGTCTCGCCACTGCACTTTAGCCTGGGCAATAGAGCGAGACTCTGTCTCAAAAAAAAAAAAAAAATTAATGTAGTGTCACAATGCTTCCTTTACAAATAAGCAGATACTGTTTAAGCTTAGAGAGAGTCTTGGTCTGCTTATTTGCAAGTCAGTCATCAACAGAAGAGATACAGTTGTGTAAATGGGCCCTAGTTTCCCTCTGAGGGGTTTAACCAAATAAATTATTGGAATTACTGAAAAGGTTGATTGTATAAGTCCTTTTGGTTAGGCCGTTAAGTAATCATCCTAGAGTTGAACAGGATGATAAAATGTCTGTCCAGAACCTAATTCTGTTACCTTTCAGAAACTCAGTCATGAAAGAAAAATACTAATTGTATTAAAAATATTTTTTTGTAGACATGGGATCTCGCTATGTGGCCCAGGCTGGTCTAGAACTTGTGGCCTCAAGTGATAATCCTGCCTAAGCCTCCCGAGTAGCTGGGATTACAGGCACGAGCCACCACACCCAGCTGAAAAATAGTAATTCTAATAAATTTTCTTTTTGCTATAGATCATGGTCAACATTTGTAATTTTTTTCCTGATTATAAAAAATATGTGATTGGCCAGGCGCGGTGGCTCAAGCCTGTAATACCAGCACTTTGGGAGGCCGAGACGGGTGGATCACGAGGTCAGGAGATTGAGACCATCCTGGCTAACACGGTGAAACCCTGTCTCTACTAAAAAATACAAAAAACTAGCCCGGCGTGGTGGTGGGCGCCTGTAGTCCCAGCTGCTCGGGAGGCTGAGGCAGGAGAATGGTGTGAACCCGGTAGGTGGAGCTTGCAGTGAGCCGAGATCCAGCCACTGCACTCCAGCCTGGGCGACAGAGCGAGACTCTGTCTCAAAAAAAAAAAAAAAAAAAAAAAGTGATCCAGAGAAAATAAAAAATGCAGACATTTTGCAAAAAGAAAGAAATGCTTCCTGGAATTTCACCATTCATTTAGTAAATATTAATACCTGTACTTTTCAAGTGCAGAAGTAATCTTGTTCATTTTTGGTGTTTCCTTATAGTACTTTTAATATATGCATCTATTATTTTTAATCAGATTAGGATTGTGCTATACAATCTTGTATCTTGACTTTTCTGTTTCTATCTAAGCATTTTTCTCATTAAGTATGCTTAATGGTTACGTAATCCTTCATATAAATGTCTTGAAATCTACTTACTACTTTTATTGAGCATTCAGGTATCTTACTATCAAATAATGCCACAGTGACTGCTACCTCATAAACGTTTGTTCATTTTCTATGGATGTGTGTATACGAGAGATGCTGCTTTGGAAGAGGGCTAATGACATTTCCAACAGTATATTGTTGTATTGTTGGTTATGGTTATGGAGTAGATCTTAGTTAAGATCTAGTCACACATAATATACCCAGCATATATTTGCCTCAGATTTTTCTTTTGTTAAGGTTTTATAGATTTATGACAGTGTTTCCTTTTCAGATCTCGATTTACCTATCAAGGTTTTTGTGTCTTTTTGGTTGATTTTTAAACTGATGTGTTTAGAAGAATTGCTTTAGGATAGCTTGTTTTGTCTCTTTCTCAAAAGGTTCTCTGTTAATTTGTATAGGTGATTATTGATTTCTTTCTGTGGCCCTTTACTTGATAGGAAATATCTGTGGAACAAAAAGAAGGCTCTTTCTCTAATTTTCCCATCTCTGAAGAAACTATTAAGCTTCTCAAAGGTAATGTTCTTGGAAGTATCATATGATGTTAGAATGTATTATTTTAACAGAAGCACTCCACTGTTTTTGTTAAGATGAACCAGGATGTATTCTTATTGTAGGCTGACACATGCAATCATATAATGAAGTAGGTTTGTGTATTCAGTATAGTGCTATAGTAGTGATGGTTCTTCATGCCTCTTAAACAAGTGGTTAAAATTTCTTCAGAACCTCTGTGGTGGCTCACACCTGTAATTGATTGAGGCCAGGAGTTTGAGACCTGCCTGGGTAACATAGTAACAACCTGTCCCTACAAAAAGTTTAAAAATTAGCCGGGCCCGTGGTGACACACATCTCTATAGTCCTAACTACTCCAGAGGCTGAGGAAGGAAGATCGCTTGAGCCCAAGAGTTCAAGGCTTCAGTGAACTGTGATCACACCCCTGCATGCCAGCCTAGGTGACAGAATGAATCTCTGTCTCAAAAAAATTTGTATTTAATACAGTATGTATTCAGAAGTGTAATGAATAATGATGCTGGTGAAATTAAGCAGTTAGGTGATGCCATGTTAATGTTTTATCTCTTTCACTTCTGAGGCATCTCTAGGTTAATGAGCCTAATTTATAGACATAAACCCAGAATTCATTTAATAATATGCTTCTGAACTAGCTGACGAGTCACAGTTACTCAAGTAGGTGCTTCCTAAATCAGGAGCAGCACAGTTGGATTGCAAAGCACCAGATTTTCAGGTTTATGGATGAGACTTCAAATATTTACTGTAATTGGGTGCTTTAAAGTTTGCTGATATTTTTCAGTCAAGCAGATTCGTTGCTATCAGAATATTTTTGAGCCAGGTATGATGGCTTGCGCATGTAATCCCAGCTGTCCATCAAGCTGAGGCAGGAGGATCACTTGAGCGTAGGAGTTCAAGGCTGCAAGTGAGTTGTGATCACACCACTGTACTCCAGAGTGGGCGACAAAGCAAGACTCTGTCTCTTAAAATATATATATATATATTTGACCCTAACTTTGTAGATGTTGACCAAAAGGTAGAATTCCTTAATTCTGCAGGACCAGAAGCATAAGTAGTATACTTCAGTATGTCAGTATGGCTAATATTTTAAGAATTGTGGTGTGAGATAACACAGTTAATTTGTTCATAGGCCGAGGAGTGACCTTCCTGTTTCCTATACAAGCAAAGACTTTCCATCATGTTTATAGTGGGAAGGACTTAATTGCACAGGCACGGACAGGAACTGGGAAGACATTCTCCTTTGCCATCCCTTTGATTGAGAAACTTCATGGGGAACTGCAAGACAGGAAGAGAGGCCGTCCCCCTCAGGTAACTGTCTTAAATACAAGGGCTCTCAGTCAGCACAGGAAAAAGCACCACTTGGGCATTGTGTACATACCCTACGATTTTTTATTGAGTTCTTATAGTCACCCATTCTATTTACTGTGGATCTTTTTTTTTTTTTTTTTTTTTTTTTTTTTTGGAGGCGGAGTCTTGCTCTGTCACCCAGGCTGGAGTGCAGTGGCCGGATCTCAGCTCACTGCAAGCTCCGCCTCCCGGGTTCCCGCCATTCTCCTGCCTCAGCCTCCCGAGTAGCTGGGACTACAGGCGCCCGCCACCTCGCCCGGCTAGTTTTTGTATTTTTAGTAGAGACGGGGTTTCACTGTGTTCGCCAGGATGGTCTCGATCTCCTGACCTTGTGATCCGCCCGTCTCGGTCTCCCAAAGTGCTGGGATTACAGGCTTGAGCCACCGCGCCCGGCCTTACTGTGGATCTTTATGTGAAAGTAATCCAGGATAATTCTTTTATATTTAATAATTAATATATACAGATCATTCTCTATATATTTCAACATTTTAATCCTTCCTATACTTTTGATCATCTATATAATTAATGCTTATCATATTTCCTTCAAACCATTAGATGTCCCTGGGGCTCATAGCTTTGGTCAACTGACCATTTTTGCCTAGATGGAGAAAGCATTTTTAATAGAAAAGCATGAATGGAAGGAAGGACAAGTCAGAGATGAAAAGGCCAAGCCCCCATATTAGGGTGAGTCCATTGGGCTCATTTCTAGAGAACTTGACATTTGATAGACATTAACCTCATTGAAATGACTGCCCATGTTGTCACTTTGGCTGTGGGTTCTTGCAGTTGTCTTTCGGGCCTAACCTCACTTGCTCACTGGCCTTCCAGTGTCTATGCTCCCCTTTTGTTAATTTGTTTACTGCTGTGTCCCTAGCACACAGAATAGTGCTTGGCCAATAGTAGGTAGTCATTAAATTTTTTTTTTTTTTTTTTTTTTTTGAGACGGAGTCTGGCTCTGTTGCCCAGGCTGGAGTGCAGTGGCCGGATCTCAGCTCACTGCAAGCTCCGCCTCCCGGATTTACGCTGTTCTCCTGCCTCAGCCTCCCAAGTAGCTGGGACTACAGGCGCCTGCCACCACGCCCGGCTAATTTTTTGTATTTTTAGTAGAGACGGGGTTTCACCGTGTTGGCCAGGATGGTCTCGATCTCCTGACCTCGTGATCTGCCCGTCTTGGCCTCCCAAAGTGCTGGGATTACAGGCGTGAGCCACCGTGCCTGGCCCTCATTAAATATTTTTTAGATGAATGTATTAGGTGTTCTTTAATCATATTAGTTTCATACCATTACCCTATTTTGAGGACCTGTAGCAGGTTTTTTTTTTTTTTTGAGATGGAGTCACGTGTTGTCACTCAGTGGTACAATCTCGGTTCACTATAACCTGTGCCTCCTGGGTTCAAGCGATTCTCCTGCCTTAGCCTCCCAAGTATCTGGGATTACAGGTGTGTACCACCATGCCCGGCTAATTTTGTATTTTTAGTAGAGGTGGGGTTTCACCATGTTTGCCAGGATGGTCTGGAATTCCTGACCTCAAGTGGTCCGCCCACCTCAGCCTCCCAAAGTGCTGGGATTATAGGCACGAGCCACTGCACCTGGACTTTTTTTCCTTCTTTTTTTTTTGGAGACAAAGTCTCGCTTTGTTGCCTGGGTTGGATTGCGGTGGCGCAATCTCAACCTCCACCTCCCAGGTTTAAGTGATCCTCCCACTTCAATATCCCAAGTAGTTGGGATTACAAGTGTGAGCCACCACACCTGGCGCATTTGTAGTTTTAGTAGAGATAGGGTTTCACCATGTTGGCCAGGCTGGTCTTGAACTCCTGACCTCAAGTAAGCCACTCACCTCGGCCTCCCAAAATTCTGGGATTATAGGCGTGAGCCATTGCGCCTGGCCAGCAATTTCATGTTTTATAGATACATATATAGATCAAACACATATTGCTCTAGGATTCAAAGCCCTTACATTGTTGGCTCTACCTTACTTCTCTGACTTTGTTCTGCTTCAAATGTTCTCTACTGTAGAGGTTAAGACTATAGGTTTTGGAGCCCAGTTGCTTGAAGGCTCTGCTCCTTCTTAGCCTTTGGGGTTTAGTCAAGTTATTTATCCTCTAATACCTAGCTCAAAAAGTTGCGAGAATTAAATCAGAATAATACATATAAAGAATTTAGTACAGTCTAAGATCTATTAGACAAAAATATTAGCTAATGTTATCATCATCATCAGTGTTAGACCTTGTTCAAGTCGTTCTTTTCCTGGAATGCTATTCTTTAAGAACTAGATTAAGAAACAAATACTACACAGTAATTCGAATTCAATTATTTTTCTTTATCAGGTACTGGTTCTTGCACCTACAAGAGAGTTGGCAAATCAAGTAAGCAAAGACTTCAGTGACATCACAAAAAAGCTGTCAGTGGCTTGTTTTTATGGTGGAACTCCCTATGGAGGTCAATGTGAGTACATTCAAAAAGTGAGGGAAGCATAATGCCACCCATTGTTGACTACTCTTATTGGATTTCTTTTAACCTTCACATCTGGCTTCTCTACATGGGATAGTCGTTTATGGGGATTTTCTTTTGCCATGGTTTAAACATGGTCAAGAACATGGTCCTGCATGATGATAGGCAAATCCTGTATATGGTTCTTAGTACTTTTATCTATATTTATCTAGGGGCTACAAAGGTAACTTATTGAACCCAGAAAAACAGTCCATTTGGGCTCTAGGAAATAGGAAGTCAGAATTCAAGGTTACTCTTGTCTGTCAGGACCTTGGGTCTGTCTCTCTTTCCGCATGGTTGCTTCTTTCTTGATGTACGCAGGCTTTCTTTCCTTGGGGCTCAACGGCCAAATATTACAGTCTCTGCTCTTGTATTCCATTACTTCCCAGTTCAAGGCCTTGGAGCTTTATTATTAGAGCGGATGTATAAATTAGGAAGGGATTTAAGGAATTAAAAAAATCATAGTTTTGGCCGGGCGCAGTGGCTCATGCCTGTAATCCCAGCACTTTGGGAGGCTGAGGTGGGTGGATCACAAGGTCAGGAGATTGAGACCATCCTGGGTAACATGGTGAAACCCCATCTCTACTAAAAATACAAAAAATTAGTTGGGCTTGGTGGCAGGCACCTGTCATCCCAGCTACTCAGAAGGCTGAGGCAGGAGAATGGTGTGAACCTGGGAGGCGGAGCTTGCAGTGAGCCGAGATTGTGCCACTGCACTCCAGCCTGAGTGCAGTCTCACTCCAGACAGAGTGAGACTCTGTTTCAAAAAAAAAAAAATTCATAGTTTTGGCACACAGTCTTATGGTTATTTCTTTTCAGCTTTGCCAGAATGAATATAGGGTTTGGCACCAGAAAAGCTTGAATCTAGACTCTGCTCGCAGAGTAGCTATTGTGTTCAAGTTGCTTAATTTTTCTGTGCTTTAGTTTCCTCATCTATAGAAAAAGATTACTAAACCTCCCTGCAGGGATGTTGTGAGGATTGGGTTGGATAATGTATATAAAGTGCCTAGTGTTGTCCGTAGACTACAACAGCAGTTCAGTACAAAGCTAAATTATTATTACCATCTCACCACAGTTATATTGAGCTTCATTTTTCCAAATGTCTTTATATATCCTTGGAATATTTGCCCTTTCATTATGTCTCATCCTCCCTATACCTGTTTACTTTATAGAAAGTTCCTATTTCTGTTAGATTCTTATTTGTACTCTGCGAAACCTTGATACTTTCCTCCAGCCAAGGAAGTAATTTCTTTCTTTTTATTGTCTTGAGACAGAGTCTCGCTCTGTCGCCCAGGCTGGAGTGCAGTGGTACAATCTTGGCTCACTGCAACTTCCGCCTCCTGGGTTCAAGTGATTCTTCTGCCTCAGCCTCCCAAGTAGCTGGGACTACAGGCGTGTGCCACCATGCCTGGCTAATTTCTGTATTTTTAGTAGAGATGTGGTTTCACCATATTGGCCAGGCTGGTCTCGAACTCCTGACCTTGTGATCTGCCAGCCTCAGCCTTCCAAAGTGCTGGGATTACAGGCATGAGCCACCACACCCAGCTGGAAGTAATTTCTTTCCTGGTGCTATTGTCCTCCAGTAGTGTACATTTCTTCCTTTCCTTCCCTTACCTTTCCCCTTCCCCTTCCCCTTCCCCTTCCCCTTTCCTTTCTCACTCACTCTGTGGCCCAGGCTGGAGTGCAGTGGCGTGATCTCGGCTCACTGCACCCAGGTCCAAGCGATTCTCCTGCCTCAGCCTCCCAGGTAGCTGGGATTACAGGCACTCGCCACTGTGCCTGGTTAATTTTTGTAGTTTTAGTAGAGATGGGGTTTCACCATGTTGGCCAGGCTGGTCTTGAACTCCTGACCTCATGATCCACCCACTTCAGTCTCCCAAAGTGCTGAGATTACAGATGTGAGCCACCACGCCCAGCTGCATATTTCTTTTATGTCACTTTATACACTAGACAGTCACTTCAAATATTTACTATAATTGGGTGCTTTAAATTTTGTTGACATTTTTCACTTTGAATGTTTTTCCCACTAGATTAGGAGTGTCATGAGTATCTTTATCATTATTACTTAGCATATTACTTTGTACTTGCAGGTATTTAACAAATATTTTAGAATAACAATACAGTTAACGGTGGTACCCCAGACAGATAAAAACCCAGCAAATCTTGTCATTGTTTTTTATAGTTGAACGCATGAGGAATGGGATTGATATCCTGGTAGGAACACCAGGTCGTATCAAAGACCACATACAGAGTGGCAAACTAGATCTCACCAAACTTAAGCATGTTGTCCTGGATGAAGTGGACCAGATGTTGGATATGGGATTTGCTGATCAAGTGGAAGAGATTTTAAGTGTGGCGTACAAGAAAGGTAATCCACAAATTCAAGAAGCTGATAAAGAAGGCCAAAGGAAGGGTGGTAACTAAATAATTGTCTTTATTTATTTATTTATTTTGAGGCAGAATTTCACTGTCTCACTCTGTTGCCCAGCCTGGAGTGCAGTGGCATAGTCTCGGCTCACTGTAACCTCTGTCTCCTGGGTTCAAGTGACTCTCGTGCCTCAGCCACCCGAGTAGCTGGGATTACAGGCACCCGCCACCACGCCTGGGTGATTTTCGTATTTTTAGTAGAGATGGAGTTTCGCCATATTGCCCAGGCTGATCTCAAACTCCCAGCCCCAAGTGATCCGCCTGCCTCACCCTCCCAAAGTACTGGGATTGGAGGCATGAGCCACTGTGCCTGACCTGATGACTAAGTAGATTTCTAAGAGATGAATAAAGCCTTGGGAAATTGGAAGAAGAGGGCTTATTTTATCTAGAAACTTGAATTAAAAAAAAAAATTATTACTCTGGGATTAAAGCTGGTGAGGAAAAAAAAAGTCATGATTTATCATATAACCACAATGGGGAAGACTTGGGAAAGTAAAAGAAGAAAAATATCTTCTATCATCTTGATGTGGTCTACTTTTGGTGTATTCCTGATGTTTTGCATTTTATTGTGTATATGTGTTGATTATACTCTGACTATACATATAAAAATTCAGCAAAAATACTGTATGAAGTGGTTGTCCATGACTTAATTCTACCTTCTGCCTATTTTGATTTTTTATTCAATATAAATAATTCTGTTTAGCCACTTTTTTAAAAATTATTTATTTATTTATTTATTTATTTATTTATTTATTTATTTATTTTGAGACAGAGTCTCGCTCTATTGCCCGGGCTGGAGTGCAGTGGCTGGATCTCAGCTCACTACAAGCTCCGCCTCCCGGGTTTACGCCATTCTCCTGCCTGAGCCTCCTGAGTAGCTGGGACTACAGGCGCCCACCACCGCGCCCGGCTAGTTTTTTGTATTTTTTTAGTAGAGACGGGGTTTCACCGTGTTAGCCAGGATGGTCTCGATCTCCTGACCTCGTGATCCGCCCGTCTCGGCCTCCCAAAGTGCTGGGATTACAGGCTTGAGCCACCACGCCTGGCCTAGCCACTTATACAGGTAGCTTCTCACCTCAGTATCTGGAATTGGCTTTTTTTTTTTTTTTCTTTTGAGACAGGGTCTAAATCTTTCACCCAGGCTGGAGTACAGTGGTGGGATCTTGGCTCATTGCAACCTCCACCTTCCAGGTTCAAGCGATCGTTCGAGTAGCTGGGACTATAGGCGTGCGCCACCATGCTCAGCTAATTTTTCTGTTTTTTGTAGAGATGGGTTTCACTGTGCTGTCCAGGCAGGTCTCGAACTCTTGGGCTCAAGTGATCCTCCCTCCCACTTTGGCCTCCCAAAGTGCTGGGATTACAGATATGATCTACCACGGCCGCCCTTTTTTTATTTTTAAGGTAGGCCCTCACCCTGTCACTCAGGCTGGAGTACAATGGCACCATCATAGCTCACTGCATCCCTGAACTTCTGGGCCTCAGCTTCCTGAGTAGCTAGGGCTACGGGCGTGTACCACCATGCCTGGCTAATGTTTTTATTATGCGTAGGGACAGGGTGTCACTGTGTTGCCCAGGCTTGTCTTGATTCCTGGCCTCAAGTGATCCTCCTGCCTCTACCTCTGAAAGCATTGGAATTACAGGCGTGAGCCACTGTGCCTGGCCTGGAATTGGTTCTTTAGGATAGATTTCCAGAAGTGGAATTACTGAACTTGAAAGTGTAAATAATTCATGCTCCTCAATATACATTGTCAGATTCTCTCCAGAAGGGTTCTACCACACTTCTATTTGGAATGTTTGAGAATGTGATGTCACTCTTAAGTAGAATTGAACAAACAAAAATAGTAGCTGGACTCAATGATTGGACAAGAATTCTAAATTCATAAAATATTGAGAATAGAAATCTTAGAATATATTTCGTTTGTAATTCAAAGCCTAATGGTCAGAAAGCAAAATAACTTTCAAGTACTTTCACTGTTTTAAGGATCTTTTAGATAAATTACCTAGCGGTTTCTTTGCCCATTGGGAAACCTCTTTCTTCCAGTTTTGTGTCCTCAGTACCTGACTTGGCCTCAGGTGGTTGCTGTTGAACGTTGATGGACTGTGGAAGTGTTAGGTTAGGTGGAATACTATGTAGGCTTGTTTGGATTATTCATACTGACTTTTTTTTTCCCCTTGTCAAAGATTCTGAAGACAATCCCCAAACATTGCTTTTTTCTGCAACTTGCCCTCATTGGGTATTTAATGTTGCCAAGAAATACATGAAATCTACATATGAACAGGTGGACCTGATTGGTAAAAAGACTCAGAAAACGGCAATAACTGTGGAGGTAAATTATTTACTTAGTTGCCAGAATATAAAATTGTATATTATTATTTTCTTGTCTGATAATATTAAGACCGGCAAATACTGTTTTTCCGGATAAATACTAAATCCGTGTGAAAAGCCAAGGAAAGATATTTCTATTTGAGCTGTGTATGAGATCTGTGTTTTTATTTTTATTTTTTGTTTTTTGAGATGGAGTCTTGCTCTGTAGCCAGGCTGGAGTGCAGTGGCGCAATCTCTGCTCACTGCAACCTCTACCTCCTGGGTTCAAGCGATTCTCCTGCTGCAGCCTCCCTAGTGGCTGGGACTACAGGCGTGCGCCACCACGCCCAGCTTAATGTTTGTAGTTTTTGTAGAGACAGGGTTTCACTATGTTGGCCAGGATAGTCTCAATCTTTTCACTTTGTGATCCGCCCACCTCAGCCTCCCAAAGTGCTAGGATTACAGGTGTGAGCCACCACGCCCGGCCCAATATCTGTGTTTTTAAAATTTCATCATCTGATGGCCTCATTTCATTTCAGAATAATTTGGAACTTAAATCTATCTGAATTATGTAAACATAAATCACACTTACAATTTAAACATTAGAGGGCAGCAGAGAAACCTAGTGCTTTGGGTTTAAGCTTAAAAGTGTAGAAGTTTAAAATTTCACCTTCGATTCTGATACCTAGATGAATTAATTTCACTGAGGAACAGACCTGGATATTAATCTACAGATTGGATTTTTAAGTAAATGAAAGGGCAAAACATACAGAAACTTGTTGGTTATTTGGTTTCCTGTAGAAAGCTAGGGAATGGCATTTCCTTTCCAGCATTTTGCTGGTTGTCAGAAAATAAAGTTAGGTGCTCCTTAGAGAAAGGGGAGAGGCATGGGGAAATGGGCAGATCATGTTGCTTTCTGCTTTAATGACTTATTTAGGTTTTTTTCTCTCTGGAGTGGTGGCTGCAGACAGCTCTTATTAGGCTTGAGTAGTTGTTTCCAGGAGCAAGACGTTAGAACATTAGTGTTGTGCTCATTGATCATTGTGTTGTGATTTTAGTTTCCAGCAAATCTTTACTAACTAGATGTTTTTTTCTTCTTCTTATATAAGCATCTGGCTATTAAGTGCCACTGGACTCAGAGGGCAGCAGTTATTGGGGATGTCATCCGAGTATATAGTGGTCATCAAGGACGCACTATCATCTTTTGTGAAACCAAGAAAGAAGCCCAGGAGCTGTCCCAGAATTCAGCTATAAAGCAGGTTGGTCCTTCCCCTTATGCCAGCAAAGCTGGGGATATCAACAAATCTTCACCTTGGGCATATTTGCTCTTGGTCTAATTTTCATTCATTCAGTGAATACCAGTTTAGTTTCTTTTAGTTTAGAAATGAGAGGAAGCTACTTTTTTTTTTTTTTTTTTAATTGAGGCAGAGTCTCACTCTGTTACCCAGGCTGGAGTTCAGTGGTGTGATCTGGGCTCTCTGCCTCCCTGAGTTCAAGTGATTCTCCCACTTCAGCCTCCCGAGTAGCTGGGCTTACAGGTGGGCACCACCACTCCTGGTTAATTTTTTTTTTCTTTTTTTTTTTTGAGATGGAGTCTCACTTCTTTGCCCAGGCTGGACTGCAATGGTATGATCTTGGCTCACTGAAACCTCCGCCTCCTGGGTTCAAGCGATTCTCCTGCCTCAGCCTCCTGAGTAGCTGGGATTACAGGCACGTGCCAGCGCACCTGGCTAGTTTTTGTATTTTTAGCAGAGATGGGGTTTCACCATGTTGGCCAGGTTGGTCTTGAACTCCTGACCTCAAGTGATCCACCTGCCTTGGCTGCTCAAAATGCTGGGATTATAGGCATGAGCCGAGCCACTGCGCCTGGCCAATTTTTTTTTTTTTTTTTTTTTTTTTTTGGAGACAAGTTCTCACTTCCTTTGCCCAGGCTGAAGTGAAGTGCACCAGCGTGATCTCAGCTCGCTGTAGCCTCAACCTCCATGTAGCATGCACCACCATACCTGACTTTTTTTTCTGGATGGTGTTTTATTGTTGATATAATTCATGTGCCACATATTACCATTTTAAAATGTACAGTTAAGTGGCTTTTAGCATAATCATGAGGTTGTGCCACAGTCACTACTATCTAATTGGGAAGACTTTTTTTTTTATCTTCAACTTTTAGGTTCGGGGTACACGTGAGGATGTGCAGGTTTGTTACATAGGTAAACATAAGCAAAGATGGTTTGCTGCACAGATCATCCCATAACCTAGGTATTAAGCCCAGCATTTATTAGCTGTTCTACCTTATGCTCTCCTACCCAGCCTCCACTAACTTTATTTTATTTTATTTTTTTATTTCTAGTAGAGACCGAGTCTTGCCATATTGCCCAGGCTGGTCGCAAACCCCAGGCTCAAGCAGTCTGCCTGTTTGGGCCTCCCCAAGTGCATGAGCCACTGCACCTGGCCTCACTTCTTTCTGATAATCAGAGTGTACATGTTAGAGCTCACTTAATCTGTCATGGCATCTCACTGTACAAATGAGGAAAGGGTGGCTCAGACCTAAAGTTACACTGACAAAATAGGTTTGATCACCCTTCTGTCATATTCTCAACTTCAATAAGTAAAGTTGGATACAGTTGGAATTGATGACTGAGGATCTTGAAATAATATTGAGGCTTATCCATTCAAGACACATTTTCCCCTTTGTAATGTTTTCAACAGGCATAACACCAAAATATGATTGTCTTTTACAGGCCTAATTGATGATGAGAAAAAGTACTTGTATTGTTGGAGCTGGTGTTCTTACATCCGTTTATTTATTGGCAGGATGCCCAGTCATTGCATGGAGACATTCCACAGAAGCAAAGGGAAATCACCCTGAAAGGTTTTAGAAATGGTAGTTTTGGAGTTCTGGTGGCAACCAATGTTGCTGCACGTGGGTTAGACATCCCTGAGGTTGATTTGGTTATACAAAGCTCTCCACCAAAGGTATGTACTTTATGCTTAGATTTTATTTTGTTTCTTTTGGGTATTAAAACAAATGGGAAATTGTACTATTTACTTTCTTTTTTTTTTTTTTTTTTTTTTTTTTTTTTTTTTTTTTTTTTTGAGGCGGAGTCTCGCTCTGTCGCCCGGACTGGAGTGCAGTGGCCGGATCTCAGCTCACTGCAAGCTCCGCCTCCCGGGTTCACGCCATTCTCCTGCCTCAGCCTCCCGAGTAGCTGGGACTACAGGCGCCCGCCACCTCGCCCGGCTAGTTTTTGTATTTTTAGTAGAGACGGGGTTTCACTGTGTTAGCCAGGATGGTCTCGATCTCCTGACCTCGTGATCCACCCGTCTCGGCCTCCCAAAGTGCTGGGATTACAGGCTTGAGCCACCGCGCCCGGCCTATTTACTTTCATATAATTAGTATATAGCTATCTTTTAAGTGCTGGGATGCTAAGGGTGATTTTGAGAATGAACCTGTTATAAGACATCCCCCTCAGAACTGACACTTGAATAGAAGTGCAGTCAGCAGACAGAGGTTCAAAAGGTGACTTTGGGATATAGTGTGATTTTTGAGCCAAACCTTGAAGATGGGTGGAAGGACTTAGATGGGATAGGGGTAAGTAAGATAGATAAATGTATGAGTCTAGAGGACAGGGGAGAGAAAGGGCCTGTAATTAATGTCTGTGGTTAGAGATGCTTAGGTTTGTGAGTTATAGGAACCTCTCAAGGAGGATCCTGAAGCATAGTTTACGTGATGTGGATAATTTTCATGTAAATAAAGGTTGTTCTAAAGGTATTCCAGTCACTTCCAACATGAAGACCCCAGAATCTCACCCAAATTGGCAAATCCCCCATGGTTAAAGGCTATTACAACAATGGGGAAAAAATAACTGAAGACTATGAATTCACCAGTTCTTAAAAAGGAAGTCCTGCCGGGCGCGGTGGCTCACGCCTGTAATCCCAGTACTTTGGGAGGCCGAGGCGGGTGGATCACAAGGTCAGAATATCGAGACCATCCTGGCTAACACCATGAAATCCCGTCTCTGCTAAAAATACAAAAAAATTAGCTGGGCGCGGTGGCAGGTGCCTGTAGTCCCAGCTACTCAGGAGGCTGAGGCAGGAGAATGGCGTGAACCCAGGAGGCGGAGCTTGCAGTGAGCCGAGATTGCGCCACTGCACCCCAGCCTGGACTACAGAGCGAGACTCCATCTCAAAAAAAAAAAAGAAAGTCCCATAAGTGTGTGGTATAAACATTGTTTCATGAGCCTTTAGACTTTTTGATATGGTGGCCCCTAGCTGTGTTGAGCACTTGAAATGTAGGTGATCTGAATTGATCTGTGTACTGCAAGTGTAAAATACATACTGCGTAACTTTTCATTATGTGGTCTGGATTTTGAAGACTTATGAAAGAATACAAAATATTGCATTGGTACCCTGGTTTGTATAGATAGTATACTGAAATGATAAGACTTGGATATATTGACTGGTGTGGTGGCTCATGCCTGTAATCCTAGCACTTTGGGAGGCTGAGGCAAACGGATCACTTAAGGTCAGGAGTTCGAGACCAGCCTGGCCAACATGGTGAAACTCTGTCTCTATTAAAAATATGAAAACTAGCCAGGCCTGATGTCGGGTGTCTGTCGTCCCAGCTACTTGGGAGGCTGAGGCAGCAGAATCACTTGCATCCGGAAGGCGGAGGTTGCAGTGAGCCGAGATCATGCCACTGCACTCCAGCCTGAGTGATAGAGCAAGACTCTGTCTCAAAAGAAAAAAAAAGACTTGATATATTGAAAATACATTAAACTTCTTAAATCTTTTCAGTGTGTCTACTGGAAGATTGAAAATTGGAATTACATATATGCTTCTAATGGACAAGCACTGTTTAGACAACGCTCTTTGTAAATTTGCCTACAGGACAGGGACCACTGTTCTAGAAGCTTTAAAAATTGCCAGAGGTCAGCCAGGCGCAGTGGCTTATGCCTGTGATCACAACACTTTGGGAGGCTGAGGCAGGTGGATCACGAGGTCAGGAGTTTGAGGCCAGCCTGACCAACATGGTGAAACCCTGTCTCTACTAAAAACACACAAAAAAGTAGCCGGGTGTGGTGGCGCGTGCCTGTAATCCCAGCTACTCAGGAGGCTGAGGCAGGAGAATTGCTTGAATCTGGGAGGTGGAGGTTGCAGTGAGCCGAGATTGCGCCACTGCACTCCAGCCTGAGCAACAGAGCAAGACTCTGTCTCAAAAAAAAAAAAAAAAAAAAAAAATTGCCGGAGGTTTTTAAATTGAAGTGCTAAGGGACCTTCTCCCTCATGCCCTCAGGCTTATAACCACAATTGCTAGTGTTCACTGACCTGCATAGGCTACTCAGGTGTTTGTCTCTCTTTTTTGGTTTAGTGTTATTTATGTATTTTACTTCAATAGGATGTAGAGTCCTACATTCATCGATCCGGGCGGACTGGCAGAGCTGGAAGGACGGGGGTGTGCATCTGCTTTTATCAACACAAGGAAGAATATCAATTAGTACAAGTGGAGCAAAAAGCGGTACAACTATTCTTACCTTTCATTAAGCAAATGTTGAGTTTAAAGTCAGTCTGGTTTCTTCAATTTTTATCCACTCTAAAATATTTTTATTTCTAGTGTGTGGCAATGACTGAAAGCTTACTGTTAGGTACATATGTTGTCCTGTGATAAAAGGCCCATTCTGAAGTAACTTTGCATTTGAAAACAGTGGTTTTGTTTTCATATGTTTGAAAGGCAGTTTTCAGACAATGATAGTATGAACCAGAGATAATTAAGATTGAGGGGCTATAGGAATTGCTTGAAAATCAAATGAATTCGGGCATGTCAAAAGGATAAAGGAGAGAAGAGACTAATTTTTCCTCCAGAAGAATTGGAATAGTGTGTGTAGATTCCTGCCACTTCATGAGCTTAACTCATCTCCCTCTTGAGTGGACTGCACTTAGGGACTTGCTTTCAAAGAATAGAGTAAGGTGGGGAGTGAGGACTTTACCGTGGAGAGATGAACAAACACTACCTGGGCCCGCTGATTGTGGGTCACGTCATCAGTGATAGGCACATAGGCATGTGCCCCGATAAGAGGTGGTGAGGCGAGCATTCACACTGGGTATTCCTCCCCCAAGTATATAACCCTGAGCATGAGGAAAATACCAGACAACCTCAAATGGAGGGACATTCTACAAAACTGTTGACCAGCACTCCTTAAAACTTTCAGTCATGAAAAACAAGGAAAGAAGGAAAGACAGACATGGAATAAAGTCTGGGGTTTGGTTAATGGTTGAGCCATGTTGGTTTCTTAGTTGAAACAAATATACCTTAACAGTGTAAGATGTTAACGGTAGCAGAAACCTGGAGCTCTCTGAACTGTCTTTGTAGCTTTTCTGTAAATCTAAAATTGAAAGTTCATTTTTTAAGGTAATAAATACATTTGGCCTATATTAAAAAATTAGGGAACTGTTTTATCTTATTGGAAACAATTAATGGCCATTGTACATTAAACTGTGGTTCATTTTCCTGTAGGGAATTAAGTTCAAACGAATAGGTGTTCCTTCTGCAACAGAAATAATAAAAGCTTCCAGCAAAGATGCCATCAGGTATGTCCCCTACTACTGCTATGGTCTGTTTTAGTGTTTGTTCAAATACTGCGTGTCTTTGTACAGTAATAAGATTTGACTTTTTAAAAATTTATTTTTTTAATTTTTGAGACAGGGTCTCACTATGTTGCCCAGGCTGGTCTCAAACTCCTGGGCTCAAGCAGTCCTCCCACCTCAGCCTCCCAAGGTGCTAAGATTACAGGCGTGATATTCATTCCTGTCCAATCCTGTTTACCAAAGGAAACCACTATTAAAAGTTTGCTTTGTCTAGGATATTTTAAGGGATAATATCTTAGGTATAGTATAAGTGCTTCTCACCCACTGGCTGATTAGACCACAGATTACATTCCAAATCTATGTTAACCCAGTTCCTCACCTGGTAGGATGAAAGTTGATTGTTTCATTAATAGTAAATGTCTAGATGGTGAGGATTGAGTTAATTAACCATTTGTCAAATGGAGGTGCTGCTGACATTGGAGGCAAGAGAATTATTTTTTATGGGATTGTCCTGCAAATGGAAGGATATTTAGCTGTTTAGGATCCGTGGCTGATTCCCCTGTGCAGCATACTCAGGGTAGGTAGGTTTGGCATTATAAAAACCAGAAGCCATTTTCCAGATGCCTCCTGGTGGTGACCTACATTCTCTGTTAAAGAACCACTCAGTTTGGGCATCATTTTTATAGTGGTTTCCACAATTACTGTAAATGCTTATTTAAAAAACAGACACAGGGAGTCCGTGATCAAAGGAAATCCTGGATGTCAATCAGCGTGTTAATAGTTCAGGAAAGTTTTGTAAATGAAAGAGTTTTGGGCCAGGCATGGTGGCTCATGCCTGTAATCCCAGCATTTTGGGAGGCTGGGGTAGGTGGATTGCTTGAGCTCAGGAGTTCAAGACCAGTCTGACCAACACAGTGAAACCTCATCTCTATAAAAAATATAAAAATTAGATGTGATGGCACATGCCTGTAGTCCCAGCTACTCTGGAGGCTGAGATGGGTGGATTGCATGAGCCCAAGAGGTTGAGGCTGCAGTGAGCTGTGATTTGTGCTACTGTACTCCACCCTGGGTGGCAGAGTGAGATTGTCTCAACAAAAAAGAAAGAAGGAACGAAGGAAGAAAGAAGACAGGGAAGGGAGCAAAGGAAGGATGAGTGTTTTTGTTGTTGTTGTTGTTTTTGAGACGGAGTCTCACTCTGTCGCCCAGGCTGGAGTGCAATGGTGCAATCTCATCTCACTGCAAGCTCCGCCTCCTGGGTTCACGCCATTCTCCTGCCTCAGCCTCCTGAGTAGCTGGGACTACAGGCACCCACCACCATTCCCGGCTAAGTTTTTGTATGTTTAGTAGAGACGGGGTTTCACCGTGTTAGCCAGGATGGTCTCGATCTCCTGACCTCGTGATCCACTTGCCTCGGCCTCCCAAAGTGCTGGGATTACAGGCGTGAGCCACCGTGCCTGGCCCGGAAGAGTGTATTTTAACTGCGTTTTTCAAATTTATTTTAGCATGGCGTGTTTTTTTTAAGTGTCCTACAGACAGGGTTCCCTTGGGTGCCAGTTAAGGAGAGTTGGAGTTAGATGGCAAAGAAGTAGAATGGGACAAAGATGCTGGTGGTATACAACAAACAGCCTCCAGAGTGCCAGCACTGACGCTGCTGCATGTCACTTTCTACCCTTTTACTGGATGATCTTTTTTAACTTTGAATGGGACATTTATTATTGCCAAGATAATAGTGACCCCCTTAAAAATGTGCAAATAGTTCCGTAAACGTCCTTATCATTTTTGTAACTGACTTTGGAGATCTTTTTCTTATTTCTTTTTTTAAATTATTTTTTATTTTTTATTTTTGAGACGGAGTCTGGCTCTGTCACCCAGGCTGGAGTGCAGTGGCACGATCTCGGCTCACTGCACGATCTCGGCTCACTGCAAGTTCCCGCCATTCTCCTGCCTCAGCCTCCCAGGTAGCTGGGACTACAGGCGCCTGCCACCACGCCCGGCTAATTTTTTGTATTTATTTAGTAGAGATGGGGTTTCACTGTATTAGCCAGGATGGTCTCGATCTCCTGACCTCGTGATCCGCCCACCTCAGCCTCCCAAAGTGCTGGGATTACAGGCATGAGCCACCATGCCTGGCTTCTTATTTCTTTTATTTTCTTTTTTTAAAAAGAGATGGGGTTTCTTAAAATGATTGTGTGTGGCACAGTCATAGCTCACTGCAGCCTCAAGCAGTCCTCCCACCTCAGCCTCCCAAGTAGTTGGGACTACAGGCATGTGCCACCACACCCAGCTTTTTTTTTCAACTTCAGAATGGAAATAGGTATTTTCTGATCCTAAAAGTAACACATGCTTCTTGTATAAAAACTCTTGACATTATTCATCATCACATCTAATGGTAGTATAACATTTTATTATATCTGTTTTGTAGCGTATATAAGCAGTCCAGATGATGCACATTTTAAAATTGTTTATACTTTTTGTACATCATAAGTAACACCGTGTTGAACTTCTTGTTTTATTATTTCCTTAGGATAAAATGGTGCGGTAGGTGGTAAATTAGAATTACATACAGTCAAAGGAATTGATGTATTACTATAGAAATATGATTATTATACACTGCATCAAAATAAATGTGTTACACATGTGAAAGATTTGCAAAGTTATTCATTTATCTTGAGATGTCTTAGAAATGAAATCTGTTCACTTCTAGTATCCTTTTTCCTAACACACTCTCAAACAACAGGCTTTTGGATTCCGTGCCTCCCACTGCCATTAGTCACTTCAAGCAATCAGCTGAGAAGCTGATAGAGGAGAAGGGAGCTGTGGAAGCTCTGGCAGCAGCACTGGCCCACATTTCAGGTGCCACGTCCGTAGACCAGCGCTCCTTGATCAACTCAAATGTGGTAAGGTTCTGCAGCACATTCCTGACGCTTCATAATTTGGGGTATGAACAGGATGTGAAAGGGTTTCATTTAAACTTCCCAGTTGTTTTCCCTTTCTCATGAAGGTAGTAAAGTATTAATTGTATTTTACAATTTCTGGCTGGACATGGTGGCTCATACCTGTAATCTCAGCCCTTTGGGAGGCACAGGCTGGAGGATGGCTTGAACCTACAAGTTTGAGATCACCCTGGGCAACCTAGTGATACTCTGTCTCTACAAAAAAATAAAAATAAAAAATTAGCTGGGTGTGGTGGCATGCTGTGGTGCCAGCTACCTGGGAGGCTGGGACGGGAGGAGGGAGGATCACTTGAGCCCAGGAGGTTGAGGCTGCAAGGATCCACGATGGTGCCACTGCACTCCAGCCTGGGTGACAGAGTGAGACTCTGTCTCAAAAAAGAATAGAACCAATAATTCCCGTGTTTAAACACACACACATATATACACACACACATGCAAATCCATAGAGGCAGAAAATATGAGTGGTCCCCAGTGGCTGTGTGGAGGGAGGAATGGCAGTGGCTAGTAATGGACAGAGGATTCTTTTGGGTGGATTATGACATGGCTGAAATTTTACATAGTGCTGAATGGTTGCAGATCTTACCAATATACTAAAATAAAAAACACTGGATTGTATACTTTCAAATGGTGAATTTTGTGGTGTGTGATTTTTAATCGTTTTAATCCTAAAGTAGCCCAAACATATATATGCATAAATGCATGTAATACATTTAGGCAGCATACCTAGAAACTTTAGAAGGTGTATACTTTTCCTGTAAATTCAAATTTTTATTGAGATAATTGTAGCTTTACATGTAGTTGTAAGAAATAATACAGAGAGATCCTTCGTATACTCTACCCAGCTTCCCTAAGTGACAAATGTATTTTGTAAAAATATAAAATTTTGGAAAACTATACCACAACCAAGATATTGACATTCAGTCTTACTCAGAGTTCCCCAAGTAAAACCAGAGACTGTTTGTACTAATCGTTTGTGTGAGGTGTATGTTTTTAGGAATAACTTTTCAAGAAATATTATTTAGAATCACAAAAGCAAGTATTTACCAGTTTAGGTTTATTTTCAGCACTTTAATTTTATTCCCCTTTCTTCTGTAAGGGTTTTGTGACCATGATCTTGCAGTGCTCAATTGAAATGCCAAATATTAGTTATGCTTGGAAAGAACTTAAAGAGCAGCTGGGCGAGGAGATTGATTCCAAAGTGAAGGGAATGGTTTTTCTCAAAGGAAAACTGGTAAGGCTGGGGTCTCTTATAACCTTGATGGGGCTTTATGTGGGCAGGAAAACATAAAGTGGTGTGGGTTCTTCCTCTTCTGTGGAAATGCTGCATCTCTTCACTCTCTCATCTTCCCTGGGTAATCTCATCTGTGATCCTCAGTTGCCACTCTGCCACTGATAACTACTGTACCTCTATCTCCAGCCTGAACCATTCTCCTCACAGTGCCAGACTGGATCCAGCTGCTTCCCTGACATCTCCACCTAAATAGCTTACTTAAAGTAACTTTTTCAGAATCTTTTTTTTCTTCGCAATCCTATTCTAGCACTGGACTTATTCAGAATCTTGAATTCAAATTAAAAATGAAAAATTTTGCCTCCTAAACCTGTTGTTCTTTCTTCTGAGGACTTCTCTTGGTTAATGCCATAGACTTATCGCAAGGATCCTCAAACATTTTGGTTTCACAATCCCTTTAGCAAATGTTAGGGACCCCCAAAAGCTTTAGTTTATATGGGTTATATCTATTGATACTTACTGTATTAGAAATTAAAACTGGAACTCTAAAACACAATATCATGTTCCATTAGCCATCAGAGCAATGATTTTATCACGTCATATAGTGTCTAGGAAACTCCGCTGCACCCTTGAGAGAATGGGTGTGGAAAGGGGAGCATTATTATGAAAATAATTTTGACTTGGCGAAGCCCCTAAAAGATCTCAGGTTTCCAGGTGTCTACTGGCCTAGTGAACCAATTAGGTTTATCTTCAGCTTATTGCATGTCTAGCCATGTTGTTTATCTCCACAAAACTCCACAAAACTTGTGGGATAAAGTCTCAAGCCTTTCATAGGTGGGTAAGATCCTTCATGTCTTGGCCTCTGCTAGCCTTACAGCTTCATTTCTACCAACACCATATACTCCAGCAGTGCCCACTACACCATGTTTATCTCATCCTCAGTGCCTGCTGAACCTACTATTTATAGTAATCTTTTGGCCGGGCGCAGTGGCTCATACTTGTAATCTCAGCACTTTGGGAGGCCAAGGTGGGCGGATCACCTGAGGTCCGGAGTTTTAGACCAACCTGACCAACATGGAGAAATACTGTCTCTACTAAAAATACAAAATTAGCCAAGGATGATGGCGCATTCCTGTAATCCTAGCTACTTGCAAGGCTGAGGCAGGAGAATCACTTGAAAACCCAGGAGGCAGAAGTTGCAGTGAGCCGAGATTGCGCCATTGCACTCCAGCCTGGGCAACAAGAGTGAAACTCCGTCTCAAAAAAAAAAAAAAAAAATGTTGTATATATATAAATCGTGTCCTCCAAAGTAGCTTTTATGAATTTGCTTAGCCTTAAATCTTACCAAGCAATGTTAGGGGCATCTTTATCTGTACTTCAAAGTCTTTAGGACACACGGTTATGCAGGTAAACTTTTACCTTGCTGTGTTTGCTTACGGAGAGCCTCAGGAACACTCAAAGGCAAAAACTGTTTTCTGGTTACCTCTATCCCCAGTGAATGCCTGGGATTATACTCTACTTTGTAAATATGTAAGTGAAGATTACCATGAATGGCAAAATCCACCAGTAGGTGATGATACCTATGTTATGAATGGGTAAATTTTGGGGTGAAAGGGTGTTCCTTATAAAATATTGCAGTTGAAGACAGCAGGGAGAGGAGTGCCTGTATTAGTTAACACATAATTTGACTATATTTTTAGATGATTTCCTCGATTGGAGAGGATGGCACTTAATATTAAAGATGGTGTTCTGGCTAGGTGCCGTGGCTCACACCTGTAATCTCAGTATTTTGGGAAGCTGAGCTGGGAAGATAATTCTTGAGACTGGCCTGGGCAACATAGTGACACCCTGTCTCTACCCAAAAAAAAAAAAAAAAAAAAAAAAGGCCAGGTGTAGTGGCATGCACCTGTAGGAATTCAAAGTTAGAGTAAGTTGTTAATTGCACCACAGTACTCCAGCCTAGGCAGTAGAGAAAGACCCTGTCTTAAGAGGAAAAAAAAAAGATGGTGTCCTGTATTATTTTTTTCATACTCTTACAGAAGGCTGAATTAAGAAAAACTAGACAGTTAACAATAGAAGATCACTTGTTTTTCTGCTTTTAGTTAGGTCATTCTGAATAGCTGGCATTGCTTTTCTGATGGAAGGCAGTATATAGTTTAACTACAGGTTTTAGAGCCATACAGACCAGATTTTAAATACTTTCTCCATTTAATAGCTGTGGGGCCTTAGACTAGTCATTTAACCTTTCCAAGCCTGTTTGCTCAGCAATAAAATGTAGCTAATAGCCACTAGAGGGTTAGCCCGGTGTAATAGCTAAGACTCTGTCTATAGTTAGAAAGTTCTAAATCGTTTGGAGTTCTTTTTTTCAATATTCCTTGTCTTTCTGCAGTGTACTTTTGCCAGCTGTAATGTATTAGCTTTGGTCTAAAGTTCATCTAAAATTATACCTGGTGGTTTTTTTGCTTTATGTTTTTTGTTTTCTCTTTTTCACAGAATACGTGGTCTTTTAAAGGGAATATTTTTATTGTGCGTTGGTTGGATTAACTTCCATTTGCTTTGATTTCTAGGGTGTTTGCTTTGATGTACCTACCGCATCAGTAACAGAAATACAGGTATTCTTTTCTCTTAGATTTTAAAGTTAATGTACCTAAATTGTAGAATGTTAATTATGAAAATAGAGAATAATAGATTGGGAAACAATAGTTCTGGTTCCTTTAGTAAGAGATAATTGATAATTAAATTTTGGAATATTCCCCCCTAGCTTTTTACTTCTGATATTTTTGTAGTTGAACCCACCTGGTTTCTATAATTCCTTTATACAAAGTTGTGAACGATATCCAGCTCTTCCCGCCCTTTACCACTTACATATGTTATAGAGGTTTTGTATGTGTGTGTGTGTGTGTGTGCGCGCACATGTGTGTGTGTGTTTTCAGAGTCTTGCTCTGTCGCCCAGGCTGGAGTGAAGTGGTGCAATCTTGGTTCACTGCAACCTCCGCCTCCCGGCTTCAAGCGATTCTCTTGCCTCAGCTTCCCAAGTAGCTGGGATCATAGGCCCACCATCACCCCCGACTAATTTTTTGTATTTTTACTAGAGATGGGAGTTTCGCCATGTTGGCCAGGCTGGTCTCGAACTCCTGACCTCAGGTGATCCACCCACCTCCCAAAGTGCTGGGATTACAGGCATGAGCCACCACATCCAGCCTACAGGTGTTCAGAGACATTTAAAATTGTTACATCTTTATTCAGTACTGTGAGAAATGTGTGCTTAATATATTTATTACCTTTGGCTGTAGATACCCTGTAGCAATTGAGTTGAATAAATGGTTTAATAACGTAATAAATGAAGTAGTGATGAGGGCTATTTCTCATAATAAAACTATATTTTCCCACACTTTAGTGACACTGACTTTTGGACCATGACGGTTGGCCAGTGTTATTTTTGACCAGTGACTTGTTAAGCACTTATGTTACCACCTTTTCTTTGAAAAAATGGAAAAATTTTGTTTTTCTCATGCTTTTTAAAAATTGAATAGTAATTAAAGCACATGAAAACAAAACGTTCTCTCACAGGAGAAATGGCATGATTCACGACGCTGGCAGCTCTCTGTGGCCACAGAGCAACCAGAGCTGGAAGGACCACGGGAAGGATATGGAGGCTTCAGGGGTCAGCGGGAAGGCAGTCGAGGCTTCAGGGGACAGCGGGATGGAAACAGAAGATTCAGAGGACAGCGAGAAGGCAGTAGAGGCCCGAGAGGACAGCGATCAGGAGGTGGCAACAAAAGTAACAGATCCCAAAACAAAGGCCAGAAGCGGAGTTTCAGTAAAGCATTTGGTCAATAATTAGAAGATTTATATAGCAAAAAGAGAATGTTTGGCAATATAGAACTGAACATTATTTTTCTTACAAAGTTAAAAGCACATTGTGCCTCCTTTTGACCACTTGCCGAGTCCCTGTGTCTTTCAGACACAGACAAGCTTCATTTAAATTATTTCATTTGATCATTGTAATTTATAACTTTATTGCTACTTCTTCAGTTTTTCCTTTTGAAAGGTGTATGAAGTCATTACATTTTTATTCTAATGGATTATCTGTAGATTAGAAGATAAGATCAAATGTGTATCTGCCTATACTTTGTGATTTCACCTGTCTTTATGCTCAAAAGTGTCCCTTAATAGTGTCCTTCCCTGAAGTAAATACCTAAGGGAGTATAACAGTCTCTGGAGGACCACTTTGAACCTTTGGAAGATTTCCTCAGCCACCTGCCGAACAGTTTCTCATGTGGTCCTATCGTTTGTCTACTGAGACTTAATACTGAGCAATGTTTTGAAACAAGATTTCAAACTAATCTGGATTGTAATACAGTTTATACCAGTGTATGCGCTAGACTTGGAAGATGTAGTACGTTTGATATAGATTACCTATACTTATGTTCATTTTGATACATTTTTAGCTTCTCATTATAAGGTGATTCATGCTTTAGTGAATTCTTCACAGATAGTATATATAAAAGTACATTTTAATAGAAAGCCAGGGTCTTTAAGGAATTTCAAATGTGTAAGGTGGCTCCATAGCTTTATTTATAAGTAGGCTGGATAAATGGTGCTTAAAATGATAATGTACTCCACTTCTTCCTATTGGAAGATTAACATTATTTACCCACAGGATTTAAGGGAGTAGGGGGTTGCAGATTAGCATTGCCAAAGAGTATGTAAAAAAAAAAAAAACCAAACCACTGGAAATAATCAGATGCAAAAATGTAACAAATTCATAACTGGAGAGCAAAGAGAACGAGTATGATTTGCATGATAAAGCATTGTTTTAATGGTGAAAACTTCACAGATCACTAATATTTCTAGAGGTTAACTTCAAGTGGACAAGCTGGGGTTTTTAGGTAGTCAGTGGCCTAGTTTCTAAAGCTACAGTATAGGGTCTGTTTGTTAAACTGAATCTCTGTTGAAAGTTTGTGTTAGCTGCTTGGAGGCTTCCTTTTAAGACAAACTGTATGTGATTAAGTTGTTTTAAGGGAACTGAAGAACTTGATGTAACCCCTGGCCAGATAACTCTGCCTGATTTCTCAGATACTATTTCTCTGGGAAACATTCTACATAGCACAGGAGCTTAAGAGTGGCATTATCTTCTTGCCTTAATTTCCAGAGATTATTTCTGTACTGAGAATCCTGGAACTACTATGCTAGGAAATTTAAAGCCGCATGGTCTGTCTGGTTTTCATTTAATTATTGTGAACACCTAGAATCTTTCTAGGTCGTGATTTCTCTTGCTTAATCCAGTCTTTATCTCTAACTGCCCCTTATTTGATCACCATGTACTAGGGGCTCTGATAGCCAGCTCAGCTCCTGATCCTTGAGGCAACATCCTTTTTCTATTTGAACTTCAGTTCTGTCCTTGAATCCTGACTAGATATTTCTTGCCCTCTGGTCTCAGAATTCTCTTGGCTTTTGTTTGTTGATCCACTTGCCAGTTTTATCACTTTACCCTTGTTCCTCATGACTTACCATCAAGCCATGGGTATTAGGTGACAGTGTAATTTATTAGATTCTGATTTTGCCCAAATACTAGGCATGCTTTAATAACAACTGAACCTTTTCATTATTTGGATAGGCATGGGTACCTTATCAAGCAGATTAAAAGGATATGGTACTTGTCCTTTAGAAAAGAACAGCTAAAACCTTGTTGTGGATTATGGATTTAGCATAAAGAAAAATAATCCGGCATAAATTAAGAGTAAGAGGGAAGATTAATAGAAATTTCACTTCACATAACTTAAAACATGGCTATTTCAATAAATGAAACTAAAGTTTCTCCTGGATCCCAGAATTCAACCTGTATTTATAAATATATAATGTATTTAGCTACTTTTTGGTTTAAATGAACTTGTTGGGTTAGCTTGGTAAATGTTACAATTTTTACTATTTTCTACAGAGAAAATATTTTCTAATTTAAGTTAGAGCTATCTGTGCAGCAGTTTCTCTACAGTTGTACATAAATGTTTTTACTATAAAATGAGCTAATGTATAAAATACTACTCTATACCATAATAAAGATAGTAATACTTGATTTTGGTGGCTTTTGTTTTCTAAAATGGAAATAGCTTGAAATATTTATTATAAAAATAATAAAAGCTAGATATAAAAATCTAAAGAGAAAAAAAAAAACCAGTCACCCTTATCTAATATTTTAGTGAGCAATCTTCCACATATTCTTTTATAAAATTGGAATCATTTGATTTTCTGAATTGCTTTTCCCCCCTCAACATGTTGTGCACAATTTTGTACAGGCCTACATGGACATTTTTGATGACTACATGTTATCTTGTATAGATATGCCACTACACATTTAACCAGTACTTGATGGCCATGTTGGTTATTTCTAATTTTTCACCATTATAAACAACCCTAAAGTTAATACCGTCATATACGTGTTTGCATACTTGTCTGTCACCTTAGGATACGTTTACTAAAGGTAGAACTGCAGCTTTGAACTCCTGGGCTCAAGTTATTCTCCCTCTCAGCCTCCCAAGTAGCTGAGACTACAGGTAGGTACCACCAAACCTGGATAATATTTAAATTTTTTATAGAGGTGGAGTCTCATTCTGTTGACCAGGCTGGTCGTGAACCCCTGGCCTCACGCAGTCATCCTTCCTTGGCCTCCCAAAGTGCTGGGATTATAGTGTGAGCCACCATGCCTGGCCTCTTCTAATTACCTGTCATGAGATGGATCTCTAGTCATTGCATTATGGTTTATGTATTTAATATGTTTAGTGTTTTCCCTATACCAGGGCATGGATTTTTGTCTTTTTTTGAGATAAGGTCTCTATCTGTTACCCAGGATGGAGTGCAGTGGCATGATCATAGCTCATTGCAGCCTTGAACTCCTGGGCTCCAATAATCCTCTTACTTCAGTCTCCCACAGAGCTAAGACTATAGGCATGTGCCGCCACACCTGGCCAATATTTCTTTAAAAATGTTTTTTGTAGAGCTGGGGATCTCACTATATTGCCCAGGCTGGTGAATTTTTGTCCATTTTTTACTGCTGAATTTCCAGCACCTACAACAGTGCCTGGCAAATAACAGACACTCAATAATGAACAAGTGAACAATTTTTTTTTTTCTTTTTGAGGCAGGGTCTCTGTTGCCCGGGCTGGTCTTGAACTCCTGGGCTCAATCAGTCCCATGACCTCGGCCTCCCAAAGTGCTAGAATTACAGGTGTGAGCCACCGCGCCCAGCCCAAATCATTTTAAATGTACTGGGAAATGCATTGATAGGAGGCCAAACTGGCAACAGGACTGCCTGTTAGAAGTAATCAGATGATAGCCTAAACTAATGGAGATAAAAAGATGTACACAGAGCTCTTTAGTAGGTGGACTAAGCAGTACTATTTAGTTTTAGGTTTAATGACAGAAAAGGCCTGGTGCAGTGGCTCACACCTGTAATCAGCACTTTGGGAGGCCAAGGCAGGCAGATTACTTCAGGTCAGGAGTTTGAGACCAGTATGGCCAACATAGTCCCACCATCTCTACCGAAAATACAAAAATTAACCAGGTGTGGTGGTGCACACCTGTAATCCCAACTACTCAGGAGGTGGAGGTTGCAGTGAGCCGAGACCACGCCAATGCACACCAGCCTGGGCAACAAAGCAAGACCCCATCTCTACAAAAAAAAAAAAAAAAAAAAGTGCAGGAAATCAGCCTGGTGGATGGTGGTGCCATTCACTGACGTAGAATTGCAAATGTGGCAAATTTGGTATGGGAAGGAAGGGGCATGTGAAGAGGAAGATCATACATTTAGACTTGAACATACTGATACACAGCAGCTATTGAAACATTCAGGTGTGATTGTTCTAGCTGGATGTTGGATATTCCAGTCTGGAACTCTGGAGAGCCATCTGGCCTGGAGACAAAGTGGGAGTGAGCAGCACATGTAATGATAGACCTGGAAATGGATGAGATCTCCCAGGGATAAGGTTTAGGAAGGAATTTTTAGGAGCATTAACACTTAAAGGATAGATGTTTAATTTTATTTATTCTTCAGAATAATTCTGTAGAGGTAAGTAGTAGTATCATTCAGATTTTACTGTGGGAAACCTGAAGCTTAAAAAAGTTAACTTGTCAATTAAGAAAGCAGGTCAATCTGAGGTTCAAATCATGTATATGAACTTCCAAAATCAATGCTCCTTTGTATGTCTCAGAGCACTTTACACAGCTGGTGCGTAATAGTTAAAATCTTATATCACCCCTCCCCATTTGACTTGATAACTTAGGAAGGTAAAAGGCATGAGGTGGCTTTCACAGCTGTGGGACTTAGCTCTTGTTACGTTGGGCAGTTGTACAGATTCCTACAACCTGTATTTCAGGGTTGAAGTTAAAGTATTTGTCTATCACTGAGTGTTTTGTGTATTTATGGCTCTCGATCAAGATATTATATGTTGATAATAATCAGCTCTCGGCTACATTTCAATCTTTTTTTTCCTTTTATTTTACTTTAAATTCTGGGATATATGTGCAGAACGTGCAGGTTTGTTACATAGGTATACATGTGCCATGGTGGTTTGCTGCACCTATCAACCTGTCATCTAGGTTTTATGCCCCGCATGCATTAGGTATTTGTTCTAATGCTCGTGTTTTCTTTTTTTCTGAGGCAGTCTTGCTCACTGTAACTTCCACCTCTTGGACTCAAGCGATCCTTCCACCTCACACTCCGTCGTAGCTGGGACTACAGTCGCGCGTCACCACACCCGGCTAATTTTTTTAAAAAATTGTAGAGATGGGTCTTGCTATGTTGCCCACTCCAGTGGGCATCCCAAAATGTTACTGGCATCCCAAAATGTTAGGATTACAGATGTGAGCTGCCACGCCTGTCCTTTTTTAAAAAAGAAAGTTTTATCCAGTGACAGGCTGGGGTATATACACTTAATGTCTAAAGGTTTTTGCCTTTCAGTTCATATCAACGCGAGTAGAGTTAGCTAGCTATGTTTGTAAAAAAATATTTCGGCATGCTTCGTTAAAGTAAGCTGATATTAAACATTTATATAAATCCATCCTCACAGGGTCAATCTAGAGATAAACTCTCCGCTGCAGGGGGCGGGGAAGGAGGCGGGAACACCCTCATTGACAACTTCATTTCCATGAGAATGGTTGCTGTGGTGATTGCTACGTCTTCCCATTGGTCACTGCCAAGCGTATTGCGGTTCTCCGGACGGGTTTTATTGGTTCTCGTTCCATAGCGGCCGCAACGTGTCGAGAGCCGTAAGTAAAGTGTCGCAAAGCAGAAGGAAGGCGGGAGTCCCGACTGCAAACATTGAGGAAAGCCAGGCGGTAGAGGCAGCTATGGCGAACGTTCCGTGGGCAGAGGTCTGCGATAAATTCCAGGCGGCGCTGACCCTGTCGCGGGTGGAACTGCAAAAAAATCCGGAGAAGGAACCGTACAAGTCCAAATACAGCGCCCGGGCGCTGCTGGAAGAGGTCAAGGCGCTGCTCGGCCCCGCGCCTGAGGACGAGGATGAGCGGCCTGAGGCTGAGGACGGCCCGGGTGCTGGTGACCACGCCCTGGGGCTGCCGGCTGAGGTGGTGGAGCCCGAGGGGCCCGTGGCCCAGCGGGCGGTGAGGCTGGCGGTCATCGAGTTCCACCTCGGGGTGAACCACATCGACACGGAGGAGCTGTCGGCGGGGGAGGAGCACCTGGTGAAATGCCTGCGGCTGCTGCGCCGGTACCGGCTCTCGCACGACTGCATCTCCCTCTACATCCAGGCGCAGGTGAGAGCGAGCCCGGCCAGGCCGGCGTCTGCCGACGAATGGCGAGGGATGGGGAGGAGCCCCTGCCAAGGCCAAGGGCAGAAGTTCTAAGGCGCAATTCGTCCCCGCGTTTTTGAAGCTCTGGACTGAGTCCCAGAGAGCGTCTGTGGTCTTCAAAAAGGCCAGTCTTAAGGACATATTGCCTTGTAACTAGATCTCCTACAGTCGTCCCCAAACTCCCTGTCCACCCTCGTCGCCCACTCCTACATCGTCATGCGCTTTCCTCTCCACCAGTCCAGCTCCTGTTCATTCTGTTGAGAAAATCCAAAGTAATTTAAATCTTAACGTCTCAAGGAAATGACAATGACCTGAGTACATTCTTTTTTGGTTTTGGTTTTGTCTTTTTCTTGGAGATGGGGTTCTTACTGTGTCTCCCAGGTTGGAGTTAAGTGGCACCATCATAGCTCATTGCAGCTTCCACCTCTTGGGCTCAAGCAGTCCTCCTGCCTCAGCCTTCATAGTAGCTGGGACTACAGGCACACGCCACCATTCTTGGTAATTTTTTAAATTTTCTGTAGAGATGGGAGTCTCACTATATTGCCCAGACTGGTCTTGAACTCCTGGACTCAAGTGATCCTTCTGACTCGGCTTCCCAAAGTGCTGGGATTACAGGCCTGAGCCGCTGTGCCTGGCTCGGAATACATTCTTAATTCAAAATAAAGTGTCCAAAATCTTCACCTTCCTTTCTTACCAAATTCATTTGTTTGCATCTTAGGGAATTCGTTCCCATTCTTGAAAACCTAACTCAAGAATCACTTCCTTTAGTATTAATAACTTTCTTGGGACCATTTTGAGCCAAACTGATCTCTCCTTCCTACCTTTGAATTCTTATAATACTTTTTGTATATACCATTTATATGGTACTTGGTTTATTAAATAAATCTGGGCAGGGCACAGTGGCTCCCATCTGTAATCCTAGCATTTTGGGAGGCCGAAGTGGGAGGATGGCATGAGGTCAGGAGTTCAAGACCAGCCTGGGCAACAAAGTGAGACTCTGTCTCTAAAAAAAAAAAAAAGCAAAAGAAAACCGCACAAAACTAGCCAGGCATGGTGGTACACACCTGTAGCCCTAGCTACTGGGGAGGCTAGGCTGAGCTGGGAGGATCACTTGAGCCCCTGGAGGAGCTGTGATCATGCCACTGCAACTCTAGCCTGGGTGACAGAGCAAGACCTTTTCTCAGCAACAACAACAAAATCCACATCAATATTCTAAAGTAATATTGGTTAACACCTGTGAAAAGAAAGGGTGAAAAAAAAATACTTCAAAAAGTTAAAATAATATTGGGACAGGTGAATATGGATGTTCATCAAAGCAGTGTTGATTTTTTTTTTTTTTTTTTGGAGACAGAGTCTCGCTGTCTCCCAGGCTGGAGTGCAGTGGTGCAATCTCAGCTCACTGCAGCCTCCGCCTCTCGGGTTCAAGCGATTCTCCTGCCTCAGCCTCCTGAGTAGCTGGGACTACAGGTGTGTGCCACCATGCCCGGCTAATTGTTTGTATTTTTTGTAGAGATGGGGTTTCACTGTGTTAGGCAGGATGGTCTTGATCTCCTGACCTCATGATCCACCCTCCTTGGCTTCCCAAAGTGCTGGGATTACAGGCACGAATCACCACACCCGGCCAGTGTTGATTATTAAAGAAAAAAAACTGCAGGGCTGAGGCAGGAGGATTGCTAGAGCCCAGGAGGTCAAGGCTGCAGTGAGCCAAGATCATGCCACTGCACTCCAGCCTGTGCAACAGAGTGAGACCCTGTCTCAAAAAACGAAGAAAAGGAAAACAATATAAATGTCGGTAGGAATATGATTAAATTCCATTACATCCAAACAGAAGAACAGTACATAATTATTAAAAATAATAATTTATATTTTAAAAAATTGACAATATGAAGAGGGAGGGAGAAGACTGTAAGCCATGTTTAGAATTATGTAGAAAAGGCCGGGTATGGTGGCTCACACTTGTAATCCTAGTACCTTGGGAGGTTGGGATGAGATGATCACTCGAGTTTAGGAGTTCAAGACAAGCCTGGGCACATAGTGACACCTATTTTTAGTCGCTACTAAAAATAAGAAAAAAAAGTTATTCCAGGCATGGCTGCTTCGCTAGGCAGTATGTTCTTTGGGCAGCCATCAGAGCCCCGACCACCACCAGGGCTCTGGGACCAGGCTTCCCTTACTTACCAGCAGCTCCAGGGGCTCTGAGACCTTCTAACAATACTTTGGTGGACGATATGGAGTCATCTTTGCAGACTTGCTTAGCCTCTCCGGTAAGTCAGGACTATGTCAATGGCACCAATCAGGAAGAAATTGAAACTGGTGTTGATCGGTGTATATACAAGTTTCTGGACATTGCAAGACAGAATGTTTTTTTTCCTACAAAAAAGATTGCAATTATCTGTCCAGAAACCAGAGCAAGTTATCAATGAGGATGTCTCCAAACTAAGAAATGAGTAACATTGGAGACATGCACTGGTCCAGAAGCACTTGACAAAGCTAAGGCGTTGGCAGCAAGTGCTGGAGGTCATCACCTGCAGCACAAAAAGCTAACCGACATCTGTCAAGGCTCCTTGGTCTACCTTCAGCAGGCATTCAATATCCCTGCACTTCTGAAGTGCACCTGAGCAAAAGGGTAAAGGCTGTGGGCCTGAGAGTGGTCTGATGTGGGAGACAGCCCCATGCAGATGGTTTGCCATACATCCCTTCTCGTAGACTTGGCATTTTGGAAGAACTCTTTGACAGAGAATGAGTTGATTTTAGTTTTATGCTCCCCCCTAAAATTTTTTCAGTATTTTTGTAAGCTGTTAATTTCTTGAGTACTTTATTTATAACATGCCTGTGCCTTGGGTAAACCAAATAAACTTTTTTTGTCTCAGGCAAAGTTTAGACTGTTTGTATGATGATACAGTTTCTTTTTTATGTGGGTTTTTTTTTTTTTTTGCTTGTTTTTTATTTTTGTTTTTGAGACAGAATCTTTCTCTGTTGCCCAGGCTACATAGCAGTGGCACCTTCACAGCTCACTGCAACTTCCACCTTCCTGGCTTAAGCGATCCTTCCATCTCAGCCTCCCAAATAGCTGGGATCACAGGTGCATGCCACCATGCCCGGCTAATTTTTGTATTTTTAGAGAGAGGGTGTTTCATCATGTTGCTTGAGCTGGTCTCGAACTCCTGAGCTCAGGCAATCTATCGACCCCAGACTCCCAAAGTGTTGGGATTACCGGTATGAGCCACCATGCCTGGCCTTTTTAAATTTTTTGCATGACTTTTCATCTTTTTATGTGTGTTTCTCATTTGTTTGATATGAGGGAAAAAATTATAATAGCTTGAGAATCAAAGGGATGGGGATTTTGGTTGTAGGCCTTTTATAATACCCCTCAGTGGTGGTGTAGAAAAATAGGTAAGTTTTTTCTGTTTCAAGACTTCAGACTACCTCAAGAAGAACAATCTATTGCAACAGTATTTGTAATGCTTCCAGAGGGCTCAGAAGAGGAATTTTTTTTGTAAATAGGTTGGAAGAGGATTAAAATATCCTGGGTTAGTGTAGTAATATTACAGTAGGATCCTAAGGTTGATGCTGACTTTTATTTGGGGTAAGCTTATATTTTGTGTGGTGTTTATTTACTTTTTTTGAAGAGGAGGATGTAGTAGGAGCAGTGTTACAAATCAGTTTAAGTAATGGGATAGACCCTGTTCTCAGTAGGGGTATAGGTGAGTTATGAGGGCTAAAGCTTGCTCTGATGGTGTCTTTTTGTTTTGTTTTCTTTGGTTTTATCTTTTTTGTTTTACATTTGGGGAGGGGAGAGATTTTCCATTAAGGAAGAATTTGCTAGTGGATTTGATTCCAAGGGCCTGGGGTATCACAGTGGGGTTGGGGAGGGGCTGCAGGGTGATCCTTGGCTACTGACCCTCCACAAAGAGTATGTGGTGCCCCTGCCCTTTGAAGATAATTTGCTCTCTTGTTAGTTTTGCAGGCCACCTCAGATTCTCTGTTGAATTGCTGTTAAGAAATACAGACCAGCGTTGTTTCTGGGCTCTTGTTGGGTGAGGTTTTCCTGAGTTTTATATCTCTTCTTAGTTCACATCGTGTTACCCAGAACAAATGCTTCACTGTCTTCTGAACAGGCAGTCCTCCTGTGGCTCTGTGTCTTGGCTTGTTTAGTTTTCTTCAGCCTTGAAGACTGCTTCCCACACTTACTGACATCCACTCATGTTCCTGGTATGACCTGGATTGCTGCCTGGTCCCTGCAGTATCCCAGTGCTCTTTCTGCTGCATTCTCAGAGCACAGGACTTTTCCCTTTTCTGCTGACCTTGCTTGGTTCTCCCTTGTGGGTTAGTAATTTCTGTCTGTCTCTTTGCCCCTCACTAATTGTTCACCCATGAGAGTTAGGTATTATTCCTTTTAAATATACAGGGACCATATATAGTCTTTATCTTTTATACATGATACTTATTACTCAATTTTATGTGTGCAAAGTATCTGGCACATGGACCTGTGATTAGTAGCCTGAGGTCAACAAATGGATAGGTTAAACAAATTTTTTTTTATTTATTTAATTTAATTTTATCTTTACAGAGATGGGGTCTCACTATATTGACCAGGCTGGTTTCAAATTCCTGGCCTCAAGTGATCCTCACATCTCGGCTTCCCAAAGTGCCAGGATTACGGGCATGAGCCACTGAGCCCAGCCTAAACAAAGCTTTTAAAAGCTCCTGCAACCTCAAGGTTGTTAACCTGGTCATCTCTTGGTAATTAGAAAGTCTGATTGGCTGCTTTAGATTTCTTAATTAAAAACCTAAATAAACTGATTAAGTTTTAGGCATTCTTTCAAAGGTTTCTCAGTGAAAAGATTGGGAACTATTCTATTTAGTGCTTTGTGAAAATATTTTGAATTAATGTATGTACCAGTTATTGCCATTTCTTAAGTCCAACATGTTTTTCTGGTCAAATAAATAGCAGCTTTTCAAAGACAAATTAGCAGGGTGTGGTGGCATGTAGTCCCAGCTACTCAGGAGGCTGAGGTGGGAGGACTACTTAAGCCTGGGAGATCAAGGCTGCAGTAAACTATGATGGTGTCACTGCACTCCAGCCTGTGTGACAGAGTGAGACCCTGTCTCAGAAAAAAAAAAAAAAAAAGAATTTGTAGAATGATCCTATTTTTGTATAAGACTATGTATACACATACACACACATATTTACATTATATATACACATATAATAAAAAGTTTATGTGTGAATATATACAAATACATATATATGTGTGTGTGTATGAAAGACTTTTGCAAGTATCAGTTCATGGGAATTCATGATATTCTAACTGCTTTGTCTTAATCTGGTGTCTTCTCCTTGGGGAACTACAGAACTTGGCTTTACATTATTTATCAAAAGAGATTGATCTTACTTTAGATTATCAAAAGAGAATTCTGCCTTCTCTGGGTTCCAGGTGCCTTAGGAATAATTTTTATCTGGTATTCCTTCTGATCCTTGTTATTACCGATATATACTGGCACTACCAGCTTGATTTTAGTAAAATTTCTTGGGAAATTAGTAGATTGCTCTCCCCACTCCAGGTTATATATGTATAAGGCGTGCTTTTTGTTGTTATTGTTCACAGCTTCGTTGAGTTGCAATTGGCATATAATAAACTGCACTTTTTTTTTTTTTTTTTTTTTGAGTCGGAGTCTCCCTCTGTCACCCAGGCTGGAGTGCAGTGGCAAGATCTTTGCTCACTGCCTCCCAGGTTTACGCCATTCTCCTGCCTCAGCCTCCCGAGTAGCTGGGACTACAGGTGCGTGCCACCACACCCGGCTAATTTTTTGTGTTTTTAGTAGAGACAGGGTTTCATCTTGTTAGTCAGGATGATCTAGATCTTCTGACCTCGTGATCTGCCTGCCTCTGCCTCCCAAAGTGCTGGGATTACAGGCATGAGCCACCGTGCCTGGCTTTTAATTGCACATATTTGTAACGGTACAGTCTGATGAGTTTTGATACATGTGTGTGTGTTTTTTTTTTTTTTGAAACGGAGTCTCACTCTGTCGCTCAGGCTGGAGTGCAGTGGCGCATCTCCGCTCACTGCAAGCTCCGCCTCCTGGGTTCATGCCATTCTCCTGCCTCAGCCTCCTGAGTAGCTGGGACTACAGGCGCCCGCCACCTCTAATTTTTTTTTTTTTTTGTATTTTTAGTAGAGACGGGGTTTCACCATGTTAGCCAGGATGGTCTAGATCTCCTGACCTCGTGATCCGCCCACCTCGGCCTCCCAAAGTGCTGGGATTACAGGCATGAGCCACCGCACCTGGCCTGACATATGTATTTATACCTGTGAAACAATCACTGCAATCAAGATACGAACATGCCTGTTGCCACCAAAAGTTTTCTTGTGCTCCTTTGTAGTCCTTCCTTCTCTCCTATATTCTTTTCCTCCCTTCTGCTTGCCCCAACCCTGCATTTTGTAGATTTTTATTTTATTTTAGAGACAGAGTCTTACTGTGTTGCCTAGGCTGGCCTCAAACTCCTGGGACCATGTGAACCTTTCACCTCAGCCTCCTGAGTAGCTGGGACTATGTAGAAATTTATTTTATTTTATTTTTGGAGACAGAGTCTGGCTCTGTCACCCAGGCTGGAGTGTAGCGGCAGGATCTCGGCTCACTGCAACCTCTGCTTCCTGGGCTCAAGCCATCCTCCCAAGTAGCTGGGACTACACAGTCATGCCACCACGCCCAGCTAATGTTTGTATTTTTTGTAGAGGCAGGGTTTTGCCATGTTGCCCAGGCGTCAAGTGATCTGCCTGCATTGGCCTCCCAAAGTGCTGGGATTACAGGTATGCACCACTGTACCCAGCCTATGTAGAATTTTATGTAACTGAAATTGTATTGTGTATACTCTTGTTTTGGTATACCTTTTTTCCATTCCACATCATTATTTCATTCTGTATCTACTGAGCTGATCATGTCTTTTCATTTTCAGTCTGTTAATAGGGTGGATTACATTGATTTTTGTAAATGTTAAACCTTGCATTCCTGGGATAAACTCCATTTGGTCATAACGTATTATCCTTTTTATATATTGTTGAACTGAATTCACTAAAATTTTGTTTAAAATCTTTGCATCTATGTTCATGAAGGATTTAAGTCTGTAGTTTTCTTGTTATATCTTTGGTTTAATATGATATGGGAAGTGTTCTGTCCTTTTCTCTTTTCTGGAAGTGTTTGTGTAGTGTTGGTGTTAAACTTCATTACATGTTTGACAGAATTTACCAGTAATACTTTTTTTAGCTGTTTTTATTTTGTATTTTACTTTTCTCCTTACCTAGTTTGATATGATGGCAAGGGTATGATATGTGAAAGATGCCAGACCTTCCATTGTAGCTTTTCTACCCTTAGAATTTATATTGTATTTAAAGAATAATTCACATAAAGACTGGGCACAGTGGCTCATGGCTGTAATCCCAGCACTTTGGGAGGCCGAGGCCGGTGGATCATTTAAGGTCAGGAGTTTGAGATCAGCCTGGCCAACATGATGAAACCCCATCTCTACTGAAAATACAAAAATTAGCCAGGTGTGGTGGTGGGTGCGTTATCACAGCTACTCTTGAGGCTGAGGCAGGAGAATTGCTTGAACCCGGGAGGCGGAGGTTGCAGTGGGCGGAGATTGTGTTACTGCACTCTAGAGTGGGCAACAGAGCAAGACTCTATCTCAAAAAAAAAAAAAAAGGTAATAATAATTCAAATAAAATGTCAACAGTGATTATCTCTGTGGAGTCAAACTTAAAAAAAAAAAAAATCCAAAACACCAAACCTAACTTAATTTTAAAAATAAAAGGCAGGCCGGGTGTGGTGACTCACGCCTGGAATCCCAGCACTCTGGGAGGCTGAGGCAGGTGGATCACCTGAGGTCAGGAGTTCGAGACAAGCCTGGCCAAAATGATAAAACGCCATCTCTACTAAAAATACAAAAATTAGCTGGGCGTGATGTTGGGCGCTTGTAATCCCAGCTACTCTGGAGGCTGAGGCAGGAGAATAGCTTGAACCCTGGAGGTGAAGGTTGCAGTGAGCCGAGATCGTGCCACTGCACTCCAGCCTAGGAGACAAGAGTGAAACACTGTCTCAAAAAAATAAATAGGCCGGGCGCGGTGGCTCACACCTGTGATCCCAGCACTTTGGGAGGCCAAGGCGGGTGGATTGCCTGAGGTTAGCAGTTAGAGACCAGCCTGGCCAACATGATGAAACCCCATCTCTACTAAAAATACAAAAATTAGCCAGGCATGGTGGCAGGCGCCTGTAATCCCAGCTACTCGAGAAGCTAAGAGAGGAGAATTGCTTGAAGCTGGGAGGTGGAGGTTGCAGTGAACTGAGATCGCGCCACTGTACTCCAGCCTGGGTGACAGTGAGACTCCATCTCGAAAAAGTAAATAAATAAATAAATAAATAAAGGCATTCTAGATTCCTTACATGGTCCTTACCTTCAGGACCTTAATAGGTTATGATCCAGAAGAAGAATTTTAGTCATTTTTGGATATACTCTAGGGTCTCTATTTGTTTTCAGATTTGTCACATACCAAGAATTGTTGCTTTCTGTGGCATAGTCTACCCTGGATCTAGCAGGCCAAACACAACCCTGTCCCAAAAATAGAGTGTGACTAACCAGTTTCTGGTACTAGGTGAGTCTCTAGACTACCTAGGTTAGGTGCAGGGTGCTACAGTGGGGCATAGTGGTGTCATGGTCAAAGGAGTTTCCCAAGCACTGTCTATCATCAAAGGAGAAATAAGTTGAACTAAAGAGTAAGGAAAGCCTGGGCGCAGTGGCTCATGCCTTTAATCCCAGCACTTTGGGAGGCCGAGGGGGGAGGATCACGAGGTCAGGAGATCGAGACCATCCTGGCTAATACAGTGAGACCCCGTCTCAACTAAAAAAAAAAATACAAAAAAATTAGCTGGGTGTGGTGGCGGGTGCCTGTAGTCCCAGCTACTCAAGAGGCTGAGGCAGGAGAATGGCATGAACCTTGGAGGCGGAGCTTGCAGTGAGATGAGATGGTGCCACTGCACTCCAGCCTGAGCGACAGAGCGAGACTCTGCCTCAAAAAAAAAAAAAAAGGAAAAGGTGACTTGTACGTCTAAGATCAGGAAATTACATTCAGTAAGTTATTAGGAAGGCAGAGCCCTTTGTATTAGTCCATTCTCATATTGCTATAAAGAACTACCTGAGACTAGATACTTTATAAAGAACAGAGGTTTAATTGGCTCACAGTTCCACAGGCTGTACAGGAGGTATAGCTGGGGAGGCCTCAGGAAACTTGCAATCATGGCAAAATGTGAAGGGGAAGCTCAAACATCCTACATGGCTGGAGCAGGAAGGGGAGAGAGCAAAGGGAAGTGATACACACTTTCAAACAACCAGATCTCATGAGAACAGCAAGGGGAAATCCACCCCCATGATCCAGTCACCTCCCACCAGGCTTCTCCTCCAACACTGAAGATCACAATTCAACATGAGATTTGAATGGGGACACAGAGCCAAACCTTATCACCCTTCAAGTCTCTGTTACTTATGAGATTTAATAAGGTCATCTATTATGTCAAGCCTCTATTACTTATGTAGTTTAATGAGGTCCTGGAAAGGACCTCGTAAGTAACACAGGAGAGAACTATCCAATCTCACAACATTATCAGTATGACCTATAGTCCTGGATACTGAGGACTGATCAAGTCACGTAAAAAAAAATTATACAATGGATATATTTTGTGAAGCCAGAAGACCAAAGTGCTATGTTCCAGTGGAATGATCAAGTCACTTTTATTTCATTTTTCTTCAAATAGAGACAAAGTCTCACTGTGTTGCCCAGGCTGGTCTCGAACTCCTGGGCTCAAGTTTCAGCCTCCCAAAGTGTTGGGATTGTAGGCATAAGCTGTGCCCAGCCAAAATTTATTTATTTATTTATTTATTTATTTATGGAGACAGGCATCTCTCTGTTGCCTGTCAGGAGTGCAGTGGAGTGCAGTGGCGCAATCTCGTCTCACTGCAACCTCAACCTCCTGGGTTCAAGCGATTCTCCTGCCTCAGCCTCCTGAGTAACTGGGATTACAGACATGCACCACCACACCTAGCTAATTTTTGTACTTTTGGTAGAGATGGGGTTTCACCATGTTGGTCAGGCTGGTCTTTTTTTTTTTTTTTTTTTTTTTTGAGACAGAGTCTCGCTCTGTTGCCCGGGCTGGAGTGCAGTGGCCGGATCTCAGCTCACTGCAAGCTCCGCCGCCCAGGTTTATGCCATTCTCCTGCCTCAGCCTCTGGAGTAGCTGGGACTACAGGCGCCCGCCACCTCGCCCGGCTAGTTTTTTGTTTTTTGTTTTTTTTTTTAGTAGAGCCGGGGTTTCACCCTGTCAGCCAGGATGGTCTCGATCTCCTGACCTTGTGATCCGCCCGTCTCGGCCTCCCAAAGTGCTGGGATTACAGGCTTGAGCCACCGCGCCCGGCCCTGTCAGGCTGGTCTTGAACTCCTGACCTTGTGATCTACCTGCCTCGGCCTCCCAAAGTGCTGGGATTATAGGCGTGAGTCACTGCACCCAGCCCAAAAGATTTTTAAAACAAAATGTGTGATATAGTAATATATATACTTCTTTATTAACACATTATATAATGTATCTAATGTCTTTGATGATTTTAAAGTAATGATGAGCATAAATGATATTTTGAGATATCTGCAAACTAGCATAATAGGTTTTTTTTTTCATTTCTATTGTTCACAAAGTCCCAGGTCCTATAATACTGCTACAATTTGTTTCCTGTGTTCATAATGAAAAGAAATGCTATATTTTAATAGGAGATTAGTGAAAAGAAATTTGTATTTTTTTTTTCCCTTTTCAAATTCGTGGACTCTGAATTCTCTTTATGGATGCCTTAGGGGTCCTTAGACTTGGGGTTAAGAATTTCTGCATTAAAAACTCTGTTTCCTTAACCTGTTCCTTCCCTAGGGGAGTGGCAAAAGATGGTAGAAGGCCAGCCTCAGAAGTATCCTTGTGCCTTAAGGACTGACTATTCCAAGGGAAGTGAGGTAGACTAACTCCACTACATATATACTTTTTTTTTTTTTTTTTTTTTTTTTTTTGAGACAGAGTCTCACTCTGTAGCCCAGGCTAGAGTGCAGTGGCATGATCTTGGCTCACTGTAACCTCCACCTCCTGGGTTCAAGCCATTCTTCTACCTCAGCCTCCCAGGTAGTTGGGATTACAGGCATCTGCCACCACACTCGGCTAATTTTTTTTTTTTTTTTCAGTAGAGATGGGGTTTCGCCATGTTGGCCAGACTGATCTCGAACTCCTGACCTGAAGTGATCTGCCTACCTTGGCCTCCCAAAGTGCTGGGATTACAGGTGTGAGCCACTGTGCTGGGCCCATATATATAATTTTTTGGTTTTTGTTTTGTTTTTGAGACAGAGTCTTGCTCCATCGCCCAGGCAGGAGTGCAGTGGTGCGATCTCGGCTCACTGCAGCCTCTACCTCCCAGGTTGAAGCAGTTCTCGTGCCTCAGCCTCCCAAGCAGCTGAGATTACAGGCGCATGCTACCACTCCTGGCTAATTTTTGTGTTTTTAGTAGAGATGGGGTTTCGCCATTTTGGCCAGGCTGGGCTTGAACTTCTCGCCTCAAGTGATCTGCCTGCCTCGGCCTCCCAAAGTGCTAGAATTACAGGTGTGAGCCACCACACCCAGCCTATTTCTTTTTTTAAAAAAGGTCTCTGGATAGTATTTTGAAAGCATTATGTTTCTGATCCATCTTGGTCTATTATCTCAGAAATCTCATCATGGCTTAGCTGATTGCCCCTTACTCAAAGGCCGACATCATATTGTTGACCTGCTGGGGCTCACAGTAATACTTGAAGGCTGGGATGCCAAGAGGATCCATTTCCAACTTACTCACATGGTTGTTGGCAGGATTCAGTTCCTCACAGGCTTTTTGATGGAGGGCCTCAGACTGTTGACCTCTCTCATTTCCTTTCCATATGGGCCTCTCCATAGGGTGGCTCACAACATGGCAGTTGGTTTCCTTAAGAAGCAGCAGTCAGTTGGCTGGACGCAGTGGCTCATGCCTGTAATCCCAGCACTTTGGGAGGCCAAGGCGGGTGAATCACAAGGGGTCAGGAGATCGAGACCATCCTGGCTAACACGGTGAGACCCCGTCTCTACTAAAAACACAAAAAATTAGCCAGGTGTAGTGGCGGGTACCCGTAGTCCCAGCTACTCAGGAGACTGAGGCAGGAGAATGGCAGTAACCCGGGAGGCAGAGCTTGCAGTGAGCCAAGACTGCGCCACTGCACTCCATCCTGGGCAACAGAGCGAGACTCTGTCTCAAAAAAAAAAAAAAAAAAGCAGGCAATAGATAGCACCCAAAATGGAAACCAAGGGTTTTGTTAACTAATCTTGGAAATGACTTTCCATCACTTCTGTGATAGTCTAGTTGTTAGAAGCACATCACTAAAACCAGCCTGTACTCAAGGGGAAGAGATTACATAAGAGCATGAATATCCCGAAGCAGAGATCATTGGGGGATGATTTTAGCAGCTACCTGCTGCACTACATAAGGTCAATATCATTGTGAATAATTAATTGGTAATCCAACTCCACTATTTGGTTGGTAAGTATTGACTTTAAAACTATGAAATTTACTTTAATTGGAGGTCTTATATCATTGTTTGTTTCTCTTTTTCTTTATTTTCCAGAATAACCTGGGTATCTTGTGGTCTGAAAGAGAAGAAATTGAAACTGCACAGGCTTACCTAGAGTCATCAGAAGCACTATATACTCAGTATATGAAAGAGGTATGTTACATGTCAGTTAATTTTTAAGTTTTGATTGAAACTAGTCAAGAATTGATAGTAAGAATCCCTCATTCGTAATATTGGTGTGACTCTTCACTGTGCCCAGGAACTTCTCTATAGAGCTATCTGGGAAGTCACCTAATAGCTGAAATTATTGCATATTAAAGACTTCAGGATTTTAAAAAAATAATTCTTGGATAGGACATAATGGCAACCTAGTCTAAATACCATTATAAAGGAAATATTATTCTAATGTTATCCTAAAATACTATTTGCATGTTTTTGTATTTATAATTTAAATATTTTATTTTGGTTTTCCATGAAAATAGCATTACTTGAAGGAAACAAGAACTACTTTAACAAAACATCTGAAATCTCTGAAGCAATGGTTCTCAAATGTTAGCACCCATCAAAATCTGGAGAGCTCGTGAAAGCAGAGCAGACTGGGCATCCAGGCTCTGATTTAATAGTTCTGGGGTGGGGCCTAGGAATTTGCTTTTTGTTTGTTTTTTTTTTTGAGATGGAGTCTCGCTCTGTCGCCCAGGCTGGAGTGCTGTGGCCGGATCTCAGCTCACTGCAAGCTCTGCCTTCCGGGTTTACGCCATTCTCCTGCCTCAGCCTCCCGAGTAGCTGGGACCACAGGTGCCCGCCACCTCGCCCGGCTAGTTTTTTGTATCTTTTAGTAGAGACGGAGTTTCACCGTGTCAGCCAGGATGGTCTCGATCTCCTGACCTTGTGATCTGCCCGTCTCGGCCTCCCAAAGTGCTGGGATCACAGGCTTGAGCCACCGCACCCGGCCTTTTTTTTTTTTTTGACATGGAGTCTCGCTCTGTCACCCAGGCTGGAGTGCAGTGGCAGGATCTCGGCTCACTGCAAGCTCTGCCTCCCAGGTTCACACCATTCTCCTGCCTCAGCCTCCTGAGTAGCTGGGACTACAGGCGCCCGCCACCACACCCGGCTAATTTTTTGTATTTTTAGTAGAGACGGGGTTTCACCCTGTTAGCCAGGATGGTCTCGATCTCCTGACCTTGTGATCCACCCACCTCGGCCTCCCAAAGTGCTGGGATTACAGGCGTGAGCCACTGCGCCCAGCCGGAATTTGCATTTTGAACAAGGTCCTGCCTGGGTGATGCTTGTGCTGCTGGTCTAAGTACTATACTGTACTTTGAGAACCACTGCTTCAGGGCAATGGTTTTTCAATGATTTTTTTTTTAAGCCCATGAAACCCTTCTGAAAATGCAACATATAAAAATTGATTGAGTTACTCTGGTTAAGCAGGTTAGAAGGACCCAGAGCCCAGTCCACTACAGATTCTTCCTCCTCCCCACTGCAGTAGTACAAAAGAGATGCTGTAGAACTTCTAGGGCTCTGGGGAGCCAACACTGAAGACTCTCACTTTAGGGTCACGGCCTGCAAAGGTGACAAGCCACTGTGTTATCATCTTTTTCCTTAATAAACTTGTTTTAATATGAAAGGGAAATTATCAGGCACAATATTTTCTTATGGATTACTATTTGTCACAGCTATCTGCTTTAAAAATCCATTAATACGGCTGGGCATGGTGGCTCATGCCTGTAATCCCAGCATTTTGGGAGGCCGAGGCAGGTGGATGACTTGAGGTCAGGAGTTCAAGACCAGCTTGGGCAACGTGGTGAAACCCCATCTCTACTAAAAATACAAAACAGCAGGTGTGGTGGCACACTCCTATAGTCCCAGCTACTCCGGAGACTGAGGCAGGAGAATCGCTTGAACCTGGGAGGCAGAGGCTGCGGTGAGCCGAGATCACACCACTGTGCTCCGGCCTCGTCGACAGTGAGACCCTGTCTCAAAAAAAAAAAAAATCTATTAATAAAGTGCTTTTATAACATTAAAAAACTTGAAATAACATTAGATATCACATAAAAGAGACTAAACATACAAAATTATGTTTGCTAAATTCAGGCATCAGAATGCTTAACTACAAAAGGATATAAGAAGCTCGGTATGCCTGTAATCCCAGCACTTTGGGAGGCTGAGTCTGGAGGATCACTTGAGCCCAAAAGTTTGAGACCAGCCTGGGCAGCACAGCAAGGCCTCGTCACTACAAAAAATTAAAAAATTTGTCAGGTGTGGTAGCACACACCTGTAGTTTTAACTAGTTGGGAGATTGAGGCAGGAGGGTCACCTGAGCCCAGGAGTTTGCGGTTGCAGTGAGCTATCATCGAACCACTGTACTCCAGCCGGGGTGACAGAGTAAGATTCTGTCTTTATTTATTTTTCTCTTTTTGATACGGAGTCTCGCTCGGTTGCTCAGGCTGGAGTGCAGTGGTGTGATCTCGGCTCACTACAACCTCCACCTCCTGAGTTCAAGTAATTTTCCTGCCTTAGCCTCCCAAGTAGTTGGGATTATAGGTGCCCGCCACCATTCCCGGCTAATTTTTTATTTTTTTGGAGACCAAGTTTCACTGTGTTGCCAGGCTGGTCTTGAACTCCTGAACTCAAGTGATCCGCCCACCTCAGTCTCCCAAAGTGCTGGGATTACAGGCATAAGCCACCATGCCCAGCCTCATACTTTGGCATTTTAACTTTCTTCCTGAAGTACTAACAAGAGCAGAGTGCCACAAGGCCAAATAGAGATGTTAGTCTCCCCTTTCTTGCTTTTAGGCTCACAGTCTTGTATGTGAAATTGTTAATTTAAAATGTAAAGGCTGAGGCCGGGCACGTGGCTCACGCCTTTAATCCCAGCACTTTGGGAGGCCGAGGTGGGTGGATTGCTTGACCTAGAAGTTCAAGATTAGCCTGGGCCACACAGTGATACTCTTGTCTCTATAAAAACTAAAAAAAAATTAGCTGGGTGTGGTGGTGTGTGCTTGTGGTCCCAGCCACTTGGGGGGCTGAGGTGGGAGGATGGCTTGAGTCCAGGAGGTCAGTCCAAGAGGTCAAAGCTGCAATGAGCTAGGATCCTGCCACTGCACTCCAGCCCAGGCAACCAAACGAGACCCTGTCTCAAAAATAAATAAAATGTAAAAGCTGAGTGCGGTGACTTATACTTATAATCCCGCACTTTGGGAGGCTGAGGTGGGAAGATTGCTTGATGCCAAGAGTTCAAGACCAACATGAGCAACAAAGCAAGAACCCGTCTTTTCAAAGAAAAAAAAAAAGTTACTAAGCATCAATAGTATTTCATAAAAATAGTATTTATATGGAAACATAATACATATAGTGAAATTCCTTATGCTTAGTTGTACCTCTATTTCAGTTAAAAGAAGATACTGATTTGACTGTTAATATTACTTATGAAGTCTGAAAGCCATAACAGTGAAGTATGTACATAAAATAATATATTGATTAATTCCCCTCATCTAGACAGGGGTATGCTTGGTAAGCAGCCCTCGGCATTGTTGAGTTCTCTGAAGAATTACTTATCTATTGGGTTTGCCTTGGGCCTTGCTTCCTGTCTTAGTTGTTTTTACTTTCTGTGAATCCTGGGAGCCCAAGTTGTGATGCTTTTAGTGTTCACATCCAGAATGTAAAATCATATTTTTATGGGAAGCGTTGTTCCTTTTTGAGTTTAATAAATTCAGTTGAAAGCAAGACTATGCTTCTAGATGGGACTATCCTCATAGAAGTAGAATGAGGCAGAGGTTAGGTAGTTCTGCTCTTTTGGAAGACGTAAGAGGGGGTTGTAAGTGATTTATAAATATTAACTCACTTAATCCTCATGAGATAGATACTGTTATTACCCTTATTTTATAGACGAAAAAACAGAAACACAAGAGATCAAGTGACTTGCCCAAGGCAATAAATAATGGAATCTGGTTTTAATGTCCCTGTATTGAAAGGGGGTAATACACTTTTCTTATTTCCTTGAGAAAAAAATATCAGAATAAATATTAAAATCTCTCATTTGATTTTTATTAGTGGTCAGTTTAGAATACTACTACTCTAGAAACATATACATTTTTCTTACTTGTTTTGCTTATGCAGGTTTTTAACAGAGCCCTTTTACCAGACAAAATTGCAATTTGACATACTTAAAGAGGGGTCAGGCACGGTGGCTCGCACCTGTAATTCCAGCACTTTGGGAGGCCGAGGCAGGCAGATCAAGAGATCAAGACCATCCTGGCCAACATGGAGAAACCCTGTCTCTACTAAAAATACAAAAATTAGCTGGGGGTGGTGGCACATGTCTGAAATCCCAGCTACTCAGGAGGTTAAGGCAGGAGAATCGCTTGAACCTGGAAGGCAGAGGTTGTAGTGAGCCGGGATGGCACCACTGTCCTCCAGCCTGGTGAAAGAGCGAGACTCCATCTCCAAAAAAAAGAAAAAAAAAACTTAAAGAGGCTGGGCACAGTGGCTTATGCCTGTAGTTTCAGTACTTTGGGAGGCTGAGGCAGGAGGATCACGGGAGGCTAGGAGTTCAAGACCAGCCTGGGCAACAGAGCAAGACCCCCATCTCTAAATAAATAAATAAGAATTTAAAAAAAGAAAAAACAAAATACCTAAAGAATTATATATATCTAAAAGCAAATTGGTGAATTTTTTGCATGTTTGCAGTTTAACTGCAACAACAGTAAAATTTTGTCAAATGTGAACTTACAGGATATCTTTTATTTGTTTGACTCAGATTTTATGGTTAAGAAAATTACTTGGCTCACGCCTATAATCCTAGCACTTTGGGAGGCCAAGGCAGGTGGATTGCTTGAGCCCAGGAGTTCAAGACCAGTCTGGGCAACATAGCGAAACCCTGTGTCTACAAAAAAATACAAAAATTAGCCAGGCCTGGTGGTGCACACCTGTAGTTCCAGCTACTCAGGAGGCTGAGGTAGGAGGATTGCTTGAGGTGGGAGGATTGGGAGACGGAGGTTACAGTGAGCCAAGATTGTGCCACTCCACTCCAGCCTGGTGACAGAAACCCTGTCTGAATAAATAAATACAAATTTAAAAAACGGAAAATTACTTCTTGAGTAACAGGAAAATGAACTAGGAAAAAATGAAATGTATTTGGCTTGTAAAAGTTGATTTCTCCAGGTCCTCCAGAAGAGGGCACTTGGTGTTTACAGTTTAAAACTTTAAAGAGCTTTTGTTTTTCTTAATTGTAGGTTGGGTGTCCTCCTCTTGATCCTACTGAGCGTTTTCTTCCTGAAGAAGAGAAACTTACTGAACAAGAGAGATCAAAAAGGTGAGTAGGTGTAGAAATCAGCCCTTGCAAATATTTCCACATAGCATAGATAAGTGATTATTCAAAAAGGCACTTACAAAGGTTACAGAATGGGGATTCTGACATGAGTAAAACCTCCATGTACCGCTTACATGTTATGTGACCTTGTTCAAACCTGAGACTCAGTTTCCTTATCTGTCAAATAGATACAATAAGCAAATCCAACTCAAAGGGTTGGTGGGAGGATCAAAATAAATATGTATGAAATTTACTTATAAAACGTAAACCATGGGCTGGACACAGTGGCTCACGCCTGTAATCCCAGCACTTTGGGAGGCTGAGGCAGGTGGATCACAAGGTCAGGAGTTCGAGACTGGCCTGACTATTATGGTGAAACCCCGTCTCAACCAAAAATACAAAAATTAGCCAGGCACGGTGGCAGGCGTTTGTAGTTCCAGCTACTCGAGAGGCTGAGGCAGGAGAATTGCTTGAACCCAGGAGGCGGAGGTTGCAGTGAGCCGAGAGTGCGCCACTGTACTCCAGCCTGGGCAACAGAGTGAGACTCTGTCTCAGAAAAAAAAAAGTAAACCATTACACAAATATTGGCTTATTTTTTCTTTACAGATTTGAAAAGGTTTATACTCATAACCTATATTACCTAGCTCAAGTCTACCAGCATCTGGAAATGTTTGAGAAGGCTGCTCACTATTGCCATAGTACACTAAAACGCCAGCTTGAACATAATGCCTACCATCCTATAGAGTGGGCTATCAATGCTGCTACCTTGTCACAGTTTTACATCAATAAGGTAAGCATCTTGAAGTAGTTTTCTAACAGAGTACCAATAGTGAGTATAAAAATAGAACCAGTAGTACCTTGAAAATACCATCTTTTAAAAACAGGTAGCTTGTATTTTATGATTTGCAACTGGACCCGAAAATGCAGCTCAGTTTGCCCGTGTACTAAAATTTTGTAGCTTTTTGTTGTATGAATTATTTTAAGTTTTAAAATACTGAGTTTTATCATTGTTTTTCATGTTACCTAAGACCAGTTCTTTTTTTTTTAACATAGGCACACTATCTCAACTCATTTTAGTGAGGTATTACCTTAAATTGCAGATTTTATCTTGTAGATATATCTTTATGTAATGGTAATCTCATAACTCTGAGAATTTGACTGAGGAAGTTGACTGTTAAATGTGGGCTTTGATAAAAGCATGTGATGCATTTCAGTTATTTTTCAGAATTAACTCTGTAATAATTTTTTAATGTTGGAAATATGTCTGCTGAGTTCCAAAGTTCTAGGTCTTTATGACATACTTCTTTTGGATTGTTAAACAGGGACAATGTTTTTGAGTTTCTTAATTGTTTATCAGAATTTCTCATAAAAATTTAAAAAAGCATTGCTCACATCATGTTGATGTACCCTTAATTGACCCATTTATTCCTTTAATCCCTAAGAGTTTTTAATGCTAAAATAATTTTACACCACCTTTTCTAACCAGATTTTCCTATTAATCCTTAATAAGACATCTTGGCAATATAAATTACTTTTATTTATATTCCTAATTCGCAAGCCTCTATGAAATTTTGGTAATTCTCTGCTTATCAGAGTTCCTTCTTTCATCTCTCTGGTAACCTGCTGCCTTATTCTTGGGCCTTTATCCTTTTTGAGCATTTCTTTAGCGTTGGTTCTGTAAATGCGCCCAATGATTAAAGTATTGTCCCACAGAATTTCATTCAGAAAAGCTATTAGCAGGAGAGAAAGGGCTGTGGTGACTGCAGCATCGCTTCTAGGACTTTGGTCTAAGATCAAGTGTGTAAGTAACACTACTGCATATATCAGAGCATTCAGTTAACTAATTCTCATGAATCCATTTCATTGTCCTCATCCAAAGTATTATCCAGTGCCTCTGCTTGTGACATCTTTTTTACAGCTGTTGGAGGCCCCTTGTTCATTTTGTTTAGCAACTTTAAAATTATGTATTCACTATGACTTTAATTAATACTTAAAACTCCATGGATATTGGAAGTACTAAGATATCTAGATATTAAAGTATGATTTAAAATTTAAAGTTGTTAAGCATTACTTATGTGGAGCATGCAGTAATTTTCATGAGACCTCCCACACCCTGCACTTTTATTTTTTGCCAAAATCTTTTTTAAGTTTTTGTTAAAACCAACTAAGTCGTATTGCAAAAAGAGGGATTTGAACCATGTTTTTAAAAATGCAATTGTCATTTATATCATTGTCATCTTCATCTGATTCCAGTGATGAGGTTTTGCTACGTGGTGAATCCCTACCTGGCAGCTGCTAAAGTCCCACATTTACCAGCCACCTAGAGGGCATAAGATACTCACTGTTCTAGCAGCGATTGCTCACAGGGAGCCAATCTGGACAAAGCTGAAATGATGATAATGGTTAAGGGATTGGATTATAGAGAGATAATTAAAGTTTCATTATATAAACTCTTAACTTTCTTTTGGCTTTTAAGATTTAACACATTTTTATCTATAGATGTTGCTGGGCCAATACTTGACGTGCCCAGCTATTCTCAAGATGGCTTCTGAATTTGCCATAATGGAAAGATACATTTAATGCTGCGATTTTAAAGTTATAGCCAACCATTTAAAGCCTTTCAGGTATTACTATAATTAAGTAGACATTCTATTTAATGAGGGTGGCTTCCAACTAAAAGTTGGACTTTAACTTTGAACTTCTGCTGGGTGGTCCTTTTACATGACAAATACAAAATGTTTCTGTTAATAAGGAGGTCTTCTCTAATTGTTTGAGAAGTTTGCCACGCCCAGAAATGAATTATGAAGTCTTCAAGAGTGTTGGTAAAGCAGTTCCATAAAGTTCATCTGTAGAAATCTGTTGACTTTAAAACTTGGTGGGAAGCCTTATTGTATGTAAATTTTAAAGATTTTAGAACACAGGAGTCTCTCCTTATCCAAATTTATCCTAATTGCCTTTGTATAGTAGGATGTAAAAGGGCTCTATAAACCTAATAAAAATTAAATCTTCAGACTGGGCAAGGTGGCTTACATCTATAACCCCAGCACTCTGGGAGGCCAAGGTGGGAGCATTGCTTGAGGCCAGGAGTTGGAGACTTGTCTAGGCAACATAGAGGAACCCCAGAATTAGGCTTGGTGGCATGTGCCTATAGTCCAGCTACTCAGGAAGCTAAAGGTGGGAGGATCCCTTACGCCCAGGAGGTTGAGGCTGCAGCGAACTATGATTGTGCCACTCCACTCCAGCCTTGGGCTAGAGTGAGACCCCTATCTGGTAAGGAAAAAAAAATTCAGTCCTGACACAATGTAAATAGTCTAAGAATTTATTGTGTGTGGGAGTTTGGCTCTTTAGACTGAACCTAAAGGACTTTTTGAGACAGTTTAAGTCTAGGATGACAGCCATTCCTGTATATCTATTGATTAAATAAGGAGAGCTAACTTTCAATTGGCAGTTGTCTTTCAGCCCGAGTGGATTATTGTTAAGAGTTTGGGGGCATTAATATTTTAACCTTTGAGGTTACATTTTAACCAGATAATACGATAATATGTCTTTTATACCTTCTGAATGATCTGCAACTCTATAGGGCCTCCTTTGTAGTATTTTTATCTGATTTTATACCTTTTCCCATATTAAAAGAAATTATGCAAGCATCAGTTGCAAATAAAGCTGTATGATAGCATTCACTGTTGTTTATTTCCCCAATAGCTATGCTTTATGGAGGCCAGGCACTGTTTATCAGCTGCTAATGTCATTTTTGGTCAAACTGGAAAGATCTCAGCCACAGAAGACAGTAAGTTTACCTTTGCATGTTTTACATAGCTTTTAAAAAAGTATTTTATTTTGAAATTATTTTAAACTTTTGAAAAGTTGCAAGATCAGAAGAGCTATCATATGCCCTTCTCCTAAATGCACCAATTTTTAGTATTTTCCTCGCTTGGAATCAAATTTTATTTTTCTCTCTGAACCACTGGAGAGAAGGTTACATACAAGGCTCCTTTACTCTTTCATACTTCAATATGTATTTCCCAAGAAGAATATCTTTTTACATAATCATAGATCATTTATCAAATTCAAGAAATGTAACATTGGCTAGGCACGATGGCCCACGCCTGTAATGCTAGATTTTGGGAGGCCAAGATGGGAGGGGCCAGGAGTTCAAGACCAACCTGATCAACATAGTGAGACCCTATCTCTGTGTTTTTAAAGAAATTTAAAAAACAAAAGTAACATTGATACAATTCTTTTGTCTACACTGCATATTTCTGTTTCATCAGTTGTTGCCATAATATTCCTTCTAACATTTGTTTGCCAGTACTGGATTATACAGTTCAAGATTGCATATTGCATTCAGTTGTCACATCTCTAGGCATTTTTCATCCAGAATTGTTCCTCAGCCTTTCTTTCCCTTTCATCGCTTAACATTTTTGAAGAATATAGGCCAGTTATTTCATAGAATTACTGCCAACTGGGGTTTGTGTGATGTTTCCTTATGCCACGATTCAGATGATATATTTTTGGTTGGAATACTACATGCATAAGCGATGTAGCCAAATATCCATCTTTTTAAGTATAGTGTTTCATTTAGTCTTAGAAAATCACAGTTAACATGTATCTTTGAGCCATTTAACAGGTTATGTAGTAAGTTTTTCATTTTCTTTAAAAATAGTTTATTTTTAAAAATAGTTTGATTTTATAACTCACAGTTGAACAGTTTCCAACCTTCTTACGATGTTTTAGATTTTGAAACATCATGTCTTCCTTACAAATGAACATTCTAATTGTGTATCTGAAAAGTGCAGAGACTCTTAAGAGTTAAAGGAATGTACATTATCAAAGTAAATAGTTGCTTTCTCCCCTAATATATTAGCTACATTGAATTAATTATAGATTAGTTGAAGTCTAAGAGGCACTTGTCTCAAAAAATGAATAAAAACTAAATTGCTGAGATATTATTACTATATTTTATTTAAAATAATATTGTGAGATTTTTTTTACTCTTCAAAATAGCTGAAAAAATGAGAGTGTCCAGTGTTTTCAAAATGTTCTTATTGAGCATTCTCATATATTGTTGGTTGGCGTATTTGTTGAAAATAATTTGGCTATATGTTGTGAATTATTTAAAATTGTGTAAACTCTTTTACTCAGTAAATTCCACTTCTAGGAACCTGCCCTAAGGAAGTAATCCAAAATCCAGGCAGATTTTTGCACAAATATATTCATGTTTCGAGTGTAAAAAAATGTGTCTGTGTGTGTAAACTTTCTAAACCTTTGTGTTGAGGGCTGACTTTCAATAGATTGCAGCAAGAAAGCTGCCCTGCTGTGTATGACACTCTGACCCAGAAGCAGGTCATCTGAATAGTTTAGCACCAGGTTCTCCACAACCATGTGTTGTGTGACATAGAGGTTTTTGTGATAGTACAGATATGGAAACAACAAATTCCGGGTTAGAATTAGAAGAATGGCTAAATAATGTAATATCTATTTAATTGTATATAATGGTGCACTTAAAAATGAAGCTAAGAGTCGATAATGATATGAGTAAAGTGTTTGTGGTATGAAAAAGAAATATGCAAAAATAATAGTGAGTGCTTCTGGATAGTAGGATTTGGGGTGGATCTTTCTTCCCTTTTCCCCGAGCCCCTGCTTCAGTAAAGATCTGTTACTTTTGTAGGAAAAAGTGATATAAAAAAATTACAGTACCCAATGAAAATTACAGTTGTGATCATTAATTTAAACAAATCACATGTATATTTTAGCTCCTGAAGCTGAAGGAGAGGTGCCAGAGCTTTATCATCAAAGAAAGGGGGAAATAGCAAGGTGCTGGATCAAATACTGTTTGACTCTCATGCAGAATGCCCAACTCTCCATGCAGGTAATGCAGTCAGAAGTTACCTTTTTCTTTCTTAAATGAGAACATTGTAAGTAAAAACTCATAGTGGGGATTGTGCTCATTGGGATCACATTGTGTTTAATATGAAAGGCGTGTAGAATGTTTTCATAAATATTTCTTTCTTGGTTTTAAATCGTACTCATCAAATTGATTGAATCCAGGAGGCAGAGTCTGCAGTGAGCCAAGACTGGACCACTGCATTCCAGCCTGGGCAACAGAGCAAGACTCCATCTCAAATAAATAAATAAATAAATAAAATCTTACTTATCATTCAAGGCCTATCTTAAATACTATGTCTTCCTTGAAGACTTCTCTTTGGTTAGACTATAAGCTTCTTGAGAGCTGGGAACTATGTCATATTCTTTTTTTTTTTTTTAAAGACAGGCTCTCGCTGTGTTGCCCAGGCTGGCGTGTGGTAATATAGTCATGGGTCACTGCAACCTTGATCTCCCCAGCTCACACAATCATCCCACCTCATCCTGGGAGTACAGGCATGTGCCACCATGTCCAGTTAATTTTTAAATTATTTTGTAGATACTGGCTCTCACTATGTTGCCAAGGCTGGTCTTGAACTCTTGGGTTCAAGTGATCCTCCTGCCTTTGCCTCCCAAAGTGCTGGGATTACAGGTGTGAGCCACTGTGCCTGGCCTAACTAATCTTTTTTTTTTTTGAGACGGAGTTTTGCTGTGTTGCCCAGGCTGGAGTGCTGGAGTGCAGTGGTGTGATCGCAGCTGCAACCTCTGCGTCCCGGGTTCAAAGGATTCTCCTGCCTCAGCCTCCCAGGTAGCTGGGATTATAGGTGCCTGCCACCCTGCCTGGCTAATTTTTGACTTTTTAGTAGAGACGGAGTTTCACCATGTTGGCCAAGCTGGTCTTGAACTCCTGACCTCAAGTGATCCACCCATCTCGGCCTCCCAGAGTGCTAGGATTACAGGTGTGAGCCACCACACCTGGCCAAGGCCTTACTAATCTTTATATACTTCTCAGTGTTATCTTACACACAGCATGGACTTGATAAAATCTAAAAGGGTAGACTTTTAAGAAATAGCTCATGTAATAGTTCAAAAATAGAAGCAGAAGTGATGGCAGTGAAGAGCATGGGCTCTGGAAACACACTAGGTAGGTATGAACTCCAGCTCTGCCGCTTCGTAGCTATGTCTTTGTGGCAATTTACTTAATATATTTTTGCCTCTATTTCCTCACAAATAAGTTGGAGATAATAATACTTAATAATGTTGTTATGAGAGTTAAATCAGTATATATTAAGGCCAGTATATAAAAGTGCCTGAGACATACTAAGTCCTTAATAAATGTTAACTACCATCATCATTATTAATTTATACCCAATCCTAGTTTCTAACCACTAGGGAGAATAATAAAATTAATCATTTAGATGCAGTATACTAATTGTAGATACATAGGAAGCTTTCCTGGGGGAGTCATTGTGCTTTTGTTTTTTATATGTGTATATTAAAGTATGATAATTTTTTTTTTTACATGGGACTCTGCTTGATAAAAGTATAATAATCTTTAGTGGTTGTATTAGTCCTTTCTCACACTGCTAAAAAGAGTTACTTGAGGCTAGGTGCAGCGCCTCATGCCTATAATCCCAGCACTTTGGGAGGCCAAGGTGGGTGGATCACTTGAGCCCATGAGTTTGAGACCAGCCTGGACAACATGTTGAAACCCTGTCTCTACCAAAAATACAAAAAATTAGCCAAGCATGGTGGTGTGCACCTGTAGTCCCAGCTACTGGGGAGGATGAGGTAGGAGAATCACTTGAGCCCGGGAGGCAGAGGTTACAGTGAGCCAACATTGCACCACTGCGCTACAGCCTGGGTAACAGAGTGAGACCCTGTCTCAGAAAAAACAGAAAAAGAACCACCTGAGACTGGGTAATTTATGAAGAAAAGAGGTTAATTGACTTACAGTTCCTCAGGCTTAATAGGAAGCATGACTGGGAGGCCTCAGGAAACTTAGAGTCATGGCAGAAGGTGAAAGGGAAGCAAGCATGTCTTACCGTGGCAGAGCAGGAGAGAGAGAGCAAAGGGGGATATGCTACGTACTTCAAAACCATCAGATCTTGTGAGAGAGCTCACTCACTACCACAAGAACAGCAAGCAGGAAATCTGCCCCCAATGATCCAGTCACTTCCCACCAGGTCCCTCCTCCAGTTTGACGTGAGATTTGGCTGGGGACACAAATCCAAACTGTATCAGTGGTAAATAATGTAGAACCTTGTGAAACTACTAAACGAAAGAAAACTAAACAAACCAACACATCAGAAGCATAGGTCTTGAAGAGATAAAGATCATTTTAGAGGTTAGAGGGTAAAGAGGAGGCATATTAAGGAAAGACAGGAAGTAGGGAGAAGAACTATGGGCTTTATGTCTAGAGAATTTGGAGCCAGGAAGAGCTGTCAAGTTGCTTCTGGTCAGGTAAGGAAAGCTGGAAAAGGAGGGTTGCAGGGACTCTTGGAGCAAAACAGTAGGCTAATTTAAGAAAGCATCCTAGAGAGAACATGTAAATAAACAAGCAGCCCAGGAAGGAAGGAAGTATACAAGATTTAGAGACTTATGATCTATATTTGAAGTAATTGTGTCAAGCATAATGCACTATGATTTGACCCTTACCTTTCATTCAGTTGATGTTTCTAGTCTGGGAACTTAGAACTTCATCACTTGGTTAGTTTAAACTCACATATTTGCCATGCTACTAAATTACTCAGATTTTCCTTAAACCCAATTTTGTTTTTTGAGATGGGGTTTCTGTCACCCAGGCTGGCGTGCAGTGGCATGATCTCCACTCACTACATCCTCCACCTCCCCAGCTCAAGCAGTCCTCCCACGTCAGCCTGCCACGTAACTGGGACCACAGGTGTATGCCACTGTGCCCGGCTAATTCTTTGTATTTTTGTTAGGACGATGTTTTACCGTGTTGCCCAGGCTGGTCTTGAACTCTTGAGCTCAAGCAATTCACCCGTGTCAGCCTCTCAAAGTGCTAGGATTACAGGTGTAAGCCACTGCGCTCAGCCCTGACTTTCTTTTTTAACCTTAACTTCATCCTGTATTAGTGTATTTATCTGAAAGACCTTTAGTTCAAGCTTTCTTTTTTTTTTTTTAAGACGGAGTCTCGCTCTGTCACCCAGGCTGGAGTGCATCGCAGTGGCGCGATCTCGGCTCACTGCAAGCTCCGCCTCCTAGGTTCACACCATTCTCCTGCCTCAACCTCCCGATTAGCTGGGACTACAGGCGCCTGCCACCACACCCGGCTAATCTTTTTTGTATTGTTAGTAGAGATGGGGTTTCACCATGTTAGCCAGAATGGTCTCGATCTCCTGACCTTGTGATCCACCCACCTCGGCCTCCAAAAGTGCTGGGATTACAGGCGTGACCCACTGCGCCCGGCCCAGCTCAAGCTTTAAGACATACGTATATTTATTTAATTAAGTATTTATGCCAAACCTGTGCTAGTCATTGGCCAAGGATACTATGATGGACAAAAATGAACCTAGCCTTTGACTTCATGTAAAAGTACAATTTTGCTAAGTTCCACAAAGGAGAGACACGTGGTATGAGAAGGCACAATAGGAGGAAATAACAAGCAAGCTCTGGGGATGAGTAAGTAGGAGTTACCTAGCCTGAAGAAAAGAAGGCACACCATGCCAAGGAGCTGAAGCAGCATGTTTAGAAGTTCTGTGGCGTAAGGGAGGATAACATCAGAAGGGATGGAGCAAAGGCTGTGAGGTTGGAGCTGAGGGAGAGGGAGTGTGATATAAGGTAAAGTTAGAGTTAGAAAGGGGCTAGAGCAATCAAGGCTTTGAAGCATTGTTGTCTTCATCTTCTGAGCATTTGGAAACCTTGAAGGGTTTGTGGAGAGATCACTAGTGAGACAGTGTCAAGTGAAAAGAAGAAAAGGCCTTGGGATCTGTTATTTAATTTTATTGGCCATGAAGAGCTTACTCTTATTTCTTAACCACCTTAGTTATTCTTAGTTATTCCCCACCCCCAAGAGGTAGAGGAGAAAACTTTAACTAGGAAGGTAGATTTAACTTTGTTCATTTTGATATCTTTAAGAGACCTAGAGCATTTCTCTCTGATATATTTCACTAAATAACTAATAGCATAAACATGGTAGCATTAATCTTAATGGCATCCTTGTGAAATATTTTTGTGATGTAGATTACAGTCTGTTTGTTTGTTTGTTTCTTGAGACGGAGTCTTGCACTGTCACCCAGGCTGGAGTGCAGTGGCACGATCTCCACTCACTGCAACCTCTGCCTCCTGGGTTCAAGCGATTCTCCTGCCTCAGTCTCCCGAGTGACTGGGATTACAGGCCCCTGCCACCATGCCTGGTTAATTTTTGTATTTTTAGTAGAGACAGGGTTTCACTGTGTTGGCCAGGCTGGTCTTGAACTCCTGAACCTCGTGATCCACCCGCCTTGGCCTTCCAAAGTGCTGGGAGTAATGTATCACATGTATATAATGTTTCACAATTCTCAAAGTACTTTTACAGGTAGCATTTGTATTATTGGAAGGAGTAACTGTAAATGAATTTCAGTTCCTCAGAATAAATGATATGTAAGCAGCTTGTCTATTTAAATCCTTTTTTTTTTTTTCACATTTCTTGAGTTTTTAATATAACTGGAAGAAAGAAAGAAGTTTTCAAAGGTGTTTAAGACTATGATACCCTTCTAAACCAGGCTGGAAAGTAAGAGACTTTTCTAAAAAACTCTGAAGTTTGCTTTAATATTATTTAACAGCAGGAGGTGAGTGTCCTACTTAACCATAATTTATTTATTTTTCCTTCAGGACAACATAGGAGAGCTTGATCTTGATAAACAGTCTGAACTTAGAGCTTTAAGGAAAAAAGAACTAGATGAGGAGGAAAGCATTCGGAAAAAAGCTGTGCAGTTTGGAACCGGTGAGCTGTGTGATGCCATCTCTGCAGTAGAAGAGAAAGTGAGCTACTTGAGACCTTTAGATTTTGAAGAAGCCAGAGAACTTTTCTTGTTGGGTCAGCACTATGTCTTTGAGGCAAAAGAGTTCTTTCAGATTGATGGTTATGTCACTGACCATATTGAAGTTGTCCAAGACCACAGTGCTCTGTTTAAGGTGCTTGCATTCTTTGAAACTGACATGGAGAGACGGTGCAAGATGCATAAACGCAGAATAGCCATGCTAGAGCCCCTAACTGTAGACCTGAATCCACAGTATTACCTGTTGGTCAACAGACAGATCCAGTTTGAAATTGCACATGCTTACTATGATATGATGGATTTGAAGGTTGCCATTGCTGACAGGCTAAGGGATCCCGATTCACACATTGTAAAAAAAATAAATAATCTTAATAAGTCAGCGTTGAAGTACTACCAGCTCTTCTTAGACTCCCTGAGAGACCCAAATAAAGTATTCCCTGAGCATATAGGGGAAGATGTTCTTCGCCCTGCCATGTTAGCTAAGTTTCGAGTTGCCCGTCTCTATGGTAAAATCATTACTGCAGATCCCAAGAAAGAGTTGGAAAATTTGGCAACATCATTGGAACATTACAAATTTATTGTTGATTACTGTGAAAAACATCCTGAGGCTGCCCAAGAAATAGAAGTTGAGCTAGAACTTAGTAAAGAGATGGTTAGTCTTCTCCCAACAAAAATGGAGAGATTCAGAACCAAGATGGCCCTGACTTAATCCTTGTTTTTAAAGAAAGGAAATGTGCAATATTGAAGTGATCTTTTTCCCTAGTCAAACAGGCCCAATTCCTTTGTGATATTTACCTTTATGGCCAGGTGAGTGCAGTTTGAGCTTGAGATACAGTCAACTGAGTGTTTGCTAGGATCCTAAGGAACATAAAGTTAATTAAAAACTTACACCTAATTATGTAAATTGCCTTGTTAAAGACATGTGATTTGTATTTTAGATGCTTGTTTGCTATTTAAATATAGACATTTCTACCCTCAGTTTCTAAATGTAGATTATTTGTTGGCTAGTACTTGATAGATTCCTTATAAGAAAAAATGCTGGGGAATGTACCTGGTAGACAAGCCTGTTACTATATTAAGATTGAAAGTAACTTCTCTAGTTACTCCTTCTAAAATATTTGACTTCCTAAATTCCTCCCACCCAAAATCTTTCCCTTTTGAAAATACTAAAAACTAAGTTATGTTATTATAAAGTGTAAAATGGTTTGTCTTAATTATAGGAGAAAAAGGCCTTGTTGGAAATAAAATAAACTGACTTATTTCACTAATAAAAACTACCATTTCCTCTTTTGTTTTCTTGTGAGCATTGGTTTTGTTTTTTGATACCTCAAAGATACTAGCTTATTTGAAGCTAGAGAAGAGTATTTCTTCAATAACATTGCATAGTTAGAAAACATTAAAATATCATTCATGGCTGAGTGTGGTGGCTCATGCCTGTAATCCCAGCACTTTGGGAGGCCGAGGTGGGAGGATCACTTGAGGCCAGGAGTTCGAGACCAGCCTGGGCAACAAAGTGAGACCCCATCTCTACAAAACATACAAAAATTAGCTGGGGCATGGTGCCACCTGTCTGTAATCCCAGCTACTTGGGAGGCTAAGGTGGGAGGATTGCTTGAGCCCAGGAGGCCAAGGCTGTAGTGAACCATAATTGCCACTACACTCCAGCCTGGGTGACAGTAAGACCCTGTCTCAAAATAAAATAAAATATTATTCACTTAGTAAATATTTATTGAGCTACTACGGTGTCCCAGGAAACCTTACTGACTGATTTCTCGCCAGAGGATCCTAGCATGTTTATAAACTTCTAAGCACTGTTGAGAAAGGATATATTTGTCATAATTAAACCTTGTTAAAGTGTGTTAGTCATTTTAAGAAATGCAGGAATGAAATGGAGTTCCTCTCCGGTGTATTGTCAAAATCAGTCGTAACATTTAATATAGAGAATAGCTCTGTGTGTTAGCTTGCCTGTTAAAATTGTTTCTGAAAGCTTAGGTCTGGGTCAACGCTAAGATTCTGTAACATTTATGTAAACACACACACACACACACACACACGCACACATGTAAATCACCTTGCTTTCCCTTTGAGATCAATTTTCCAGGAAGAAAATTCTTTGAGTATAACAGTCAGAAATGTGTAATTCACTCAATTTTTAACTGATATGTATTCAAGTCTTTACTAAGGTCAGGCCCTGCTCTCACTTTTCTAATCATAGAGGATATGATGATTAACAGGATAAACAAGGACCTGTTCTCAGAGACTGAATAAACAACTAAGATAATTTCAGGCCATAAGGGCTGTTAAGAAAGGAAAACTGAAATGGTAAACTTTTTTTTTTTTTTTTTTTGAGACAGAGTGTCACTCTGTCGCCCAGGCTGGAGTGCAGTGGTATGATCTCGGCTCACTGTAATTTCTGCCTCCCGGATTCAAGCAATTCTCCTGCCTCAGCCTCCCGAGTAGCTGGTATTACAGGTGGCACAACACCACACCTGGGTAATTTTTTGTATTTTTAGTAGAGGCGGGGTTTCACCAGGCTGACCAGGCTGGCCTTGAACTTCTGACATCAAGTGATCTGCCTGCCTCGGCTTCCCAAAGTGCTGGGATTACAGGTGTGAGCCACCACGCCCAGCCTGAAATGGTAAACTTTTAATGGAAGGGGTGCTGTCTTAGCTGTGGTGATCTGGAAAGGTCTTTGAGAAGGTGGGAGGTGACACTGAGCTGAGAACTAAATGGGGGAAGAAAGCAGCCAGGTCATCTTTAGGTAGGGTGTTCCAGGGCTGGAATAAGCTCAGGAAGGAGTTTGGCATGAGAAAGACCAGAGTGGCTGGAGCAGATAAGGGTGAGCAGTGCGGGGAGCAGTGGGGAGTCCAGTTGGAGAGGGCTTTGTAGATCAGGGTAAGGAGTTTGGATTTTATTCAAGGTGCAGTGGGAACCTTCATGAAATTTTAAAAAGTGAAGCAGCATGATCTGATTGGATTTTTTTTTTTTTTTTTTTTTTTTTGAGACAGAGTCTCCCTCTGTCGCCCAGGCTGGAGTGCAGTGGCACGATCTTGGCTCACTGCAAGCTCCCCCTCCCGGGTTCACGCCATTCTCCTGCCTCTGCTTCCTGAATAGCTGGGACTACAAGTGCCCGCCACCACACCTGGCTAATTTTTTTGTATTTTTAGTAGAGACAGAGTTTCACCATGTTAGCCAGGATGGTCTCAATCTCTTGACCTTGTGATCCACCCGCCTCGGCCTCCCAAAGTGCTGGGATTACAGACATGAGCCACCGCGCCTGGCCTCTGATTGGACTCTGGCTCTTAGGGCAAGGGAAGGGGAATAGGGCAGCCGAGAACCAGAGGAAGCAGAGAAACAAGTGAGTTTCTGTTAAGATTAATCCAAGTGAGAGATGAAAGTGGTTTGGACTAGGATGAGGGAGTAGAGATGGAGAAAAGTGGATAAATTCTGGATGTGTTTTGAACACGTTAGAGGGTCAAGTGTAGAGCATGAGGGGAAAAGAAGAGCCATGTTAAGCTGAGGAAGTATGGAGGCAAAACATGTTTTATGGGGGATACGTGGGTTTAGAATTAAGAGTTTTGGGGGAAGTTCCAAGATGGCCAAATAGGAACAGCTCCAGTCTACAGCTCCCAGCGTGAGCAACGCAGAAGATGGGTGATTTCTGCATTTCCAACTGAGGTGCCGGGTTCATCTCACTGGGGCTTGTTGGACAGTGGATGCAGCCCACCGAGTGTGAGCCGAAGCAGGGTGAGACAGGGAAGCACAAGGGGTCGGGGAATTCCCTTTCCTAGCAGGGAAGCTGTGACAGATGGCACCTGGAAAATCGGGTCACTCCCACCCTACTACTGTCCTTTTCCAATGGTCTTGGCAAATGGCACACCAGGAGATTATATCCTACACCTGGCACGGAGGGTCACACGCCCACAGAGCCTTGCTCATTGCTAGCACAGCAGTCTGAGAGAACTGCAAGGCTGCAGCGAGGCTGGGGGAGGGGCGCCCGCCATTGCTGAGGCTTAGTTAAGTAAACAAAGCAGCCGGGCAGCTCAAACTGGGTGGAGCCCACCACAGCTCAAGGAGGCCTGCCTGCCTGTGTAGACTCCACCTCTGGGGGCAGGGCATAGCAGAACAAAAGGCAGTAGAAACGAGTTTGAGATCTGAGAGTGGACAGACTGTCTCCTCAAGTGGGTCCCTGACCCTGAAGTAGCCTAACTGGGAGGCACCTCCCAGTAGGGCCAGACTGACACCTCACACGGCTGCGTGCCCTTCTGAGCCAAAGCTTCCAGAGGAATGATCAGGCAGCAACATTTGCCTGTTCTGCAATATTTGCTGTTCTGCAGCCTCCTCTGGTAATACTCTGGTAAACAGGGTCTGGAGTGGACCTCCAGCAAACTCCAACAGACCTGCAGCTGAGGGTCCTGACTGTTAGAAGGAAAACTAAAAACAAAGGACATCCACACCAAAACCCCATCTGTACGTCACCATCATCAAAGACCAAAGCTGGATAAAACCACAAAGATGGAGAGAAACCAGAGCAGAAAAGCCGAAAATTCTAAAAATTAGAGTGCCTCTTCTCCTCCAAAGGAACGCAGCTCCTCACCAGCAATGGAAGAAAGCTGGACAGAGAATGACTGACAAGTTGAGAGAAGAAGGCTTCAGACGATTGGTAATAACAAACTTTTCTGAGCTAAAGGAGAATGTTCAAGCCTATCGCAAAAAAAGGTAAAAACCTTGAAAAACGATTATACAAATGGCTAACTAGAATAGCCAGTGTAGGGAAGTCCTTAAATGACCTGATGGAGCTGAAAACCATGGCATGAGAACTGCGTGATGCATGCACAAACTTCAGTAGTCAGATTTGATCAACTGGAAGAAACGGTATCAGTGATTCTTCAATCGAATGAAATGAAGCGAGAAGAGAAGTTTAAAGAAAAAAGTAAAAAGAAACAAACAAAACCTCCAAGAAATAGGGGACTATGTGAAAAGAGCAAATCTACATCTGATTGGTGTACATGAAAGTGACGAGGAGAATGGAACCAAGTTGGGAAACACTTTTCAGAATATATTATGCAGGAGAACTTCCCCAACCTAGCAAGGCAGGCCAACATTCAGATTCAGGAAATACAGAGAATGCCACAAAGATACTCCTCGAGAAGAGCAACTCCAAGACACGTAATTGTCAGATTCACCAAAGTTGAAATGAAGGAAAAAATGTTAAGGGCAGCCAGAGAGAAAGGTCAGATTATCCACAAAGGGAAGCCCATCAGACTAACAGCAGATCTCTCGGCAGAAACTCTACAAGTCAGAAGAGAGTGGGGGCCAATATTCAACATTCTTAAAGAAAAGAATTTTCAACCCAGAATTTCATATCCAGCAAACTAAGCTTCATAAGTGAAGGAGAAATAAAATCCTTTACAGACAAGCAAATACTGAGAGATTTTGTCACCACCAGGCCTGCCTTACAAGAGTTCCTGGAGGAAGTACTAAACATGGAAAGGAACAACCAGTACCCGCCACTGCAAAAACATGCCGAATTGTAAAGACCATCAATGCTAGGAAGAAACTGCATTAACTAATGAGCAAAATAACCAGCTAACATAATGACAGGATAAAATTTACATATAACAAGATTAACTTAAATGTAAATGGACTAAATGCTCCAATTAAAAGACACCAACTCGCAAATTGGATAAAGAGTCAAGACCCATCAATGTGCATATTCAGGAGACCCATCTCACGTGCAGAGACACACATAGGCTCAAAATAAAGGGATGGAGGAAGATCTACCAAGCAAATAGAAAACAAAAAAAAAAAGCAATGGTTGCAATCCTAGTCTCTGATAAAAGAGACTTTAAACCAACGAAGATCAGAAGAGACAAGCCCATTACATAATGGTAAAGGGATCAATTCAACAAGAAGAACTATCCTAAATATATATGCACCCAATACAGGAGCACCCAGATTCATAAAATAAGTCCTTAGAGACCTACAAAGAGACTTAGACTCCCACACAATAATAATGGGAGATTCAACACCCCACTGTCAACATTAGACAGATCAACAAGACAGAAAGTTAACAAGGATATCCAGGAATTGAACTCTGCTCTGCACCAAGTGGACCTAATAGACATCTACAGAACTCTCCACCCCAAATCAACAGAATATACATTCTTCTCAGCACCACATCGCACTTATTCCAAAATTGACCACATAGTTGGAAGTAAAGCACTCCTCAGCAAATGTAAAAGAACAGAAATTGGCTGGGCGCGGTGGCTCAAGCCTGTAATCCCAGCACTTTGGGAGGCCGAGGCGGGCGGATCACAAGGTCAGGAGATCGAGACCATCCTGGCTAACATGGTGAAACCCCGTCTCTGGGCCGGGCGCGGTGGCTCAAGCCTGTAATCCCAGCACTTTGGGAGGCCGAGACGGGCGGATCACGTGGTCAGGAGATCGAGACCATCCTGGCTAACACGGTGAAACCCCGTCTCTACTAGAAATACAAAAAAAAAACTAGCCGGGCGAGGTGGCGGGCGCCTGTAGTCCCAGCTACTCGGGAGGCTGAGGCAGGAGAATGGCCTAAACCCGGGAGGCGGAGCTTGCAGTGAGCTGAGATCCAGCCACTGCACTCCAGTCCGGGCGACAGAGCGAGACTCCGCCTCAAAAAAAAAAAAAAAAGAAATCCCGTCTCTGCTAAAGAGTACAAAAAAACTAGCCGGGCGAGGTGGCAGGCGCCTGTAGTCCCAGCTACTCAGGAGGCTGAGGCAGGAGAATGGCGTGAACCTGGAAGGCGGAGATTGCAGTGAGCTGAGATCCGGCCACTGCACTCCAGCTTGGGCAACAGACCGAGACTCAGTCTCAAAAAAAAAAAAAAAAAGAACAGAAATTATAACAAACTGTCTCTCAGACCACAGTGCAATCAAACTAGAACTCAGGATTAAGAAATTTACTCAAAACTTCTCAACTACATGAAAACTGAACAAACCTGCTCCTGAATGACTATTGGGTACATAACAAAATGAAGGCAGAAATAAAGAGATTCTTTGAAACCAATGAGAACAAAGATACAACATACTACAATCTCTGGGACATATTTAAAGCAGTGTGTAGAGGGAAATTTATAGCACTAAATGCCCACAAGAGAAAGCAGGAAAGATCTAAAATTGACACCCTAACATCACAATTAAAACAACTAGAGAAGCAAAAGCAAACACATTCAAAAGCTAGCAGAAGGCAAGAAATAACTAAGATCAGAGCAGAAATGAAGGAGATAGCGACACAAAAAACCCTCCAGAAAATCAATGAATCCAGGAGCTGGTTGTTTGAAAAAGTCAACAAAACTGATAGACTGCTAGCAAGACTAATAAAGAAGAAAAGAGAGAAGAATCAAAGAGACACAATAAAAAATGATAAAGGGATATCACCACCAGTCCCACAGAAATACAAACTACCATCAGAGAATACTATAAACACCTCTATGCAAATAAACTAGAAAATCTAGAAGAAATGGATCAATTCCTGGACACATACACCCTCCCAAGACTAAACCAGGAAGAAGTTGAATCCCGGAATAGACCAATAACAGGCTCTGAAATTGAGGCAACAATTAATAGCCTACCAACCAAAAAAAGTTCAGGACCAGACGGATTCACAGCTGAATTCTACCAGAGGTACAAAGAGGAGCCGGTACCATTTCTTCTGAAACTATTCCAATCAATACAAAAAGAGGGAATCCTCCCTAACTCATTTTATGAAGCCAGCATCATCCTGATACCAAAGCCTGGCAGAGACACAACAGAAAAAGAGAATTGTAGACCAATATCCCTGATGAACATTGATGCAAAAATCCTCAATAAAATACTGGCAAACCGAATCCAGCAACACATCAAAAAGCTTATCCACTATGATCAATTTGGCTTCATCCCTGGGATGCAAGGCTGGTTCAACATATGCAAATCAATAAACATAATCCATCATATAAACAGAACCAAAGACAAAAACCACATGATTATCTCAATAGATGCAGAAAACAAGATAAGATTGGCATGGGTTTGTTTTTGTGTGAGTGTGTTTGTGTTTGTTTTTGTTTTTGGCTTGACTCAGGATTTAAAAACTGGACTGTGAAGGTGACAGCAGTTGGTTGGAGTGAGCATCCGCCAGAGTTCTACAATGTGGCCAAGGACTTTGACTGTACATTGTTCTTTTTTTTCTTTTTTTAATATTTATTTTATTTATTTATTTGTTTTGAGATGGAGTCTTACTCTGTTGCCCAGGCTGGAGGGCTTTGATGTGATCTCAGCTCGCTGCAACCTCCGCCTCCCAGATTCAAGTGATTCTCCTGCCTCAGCCTCTCGAGTAGCTGGGACTACAGGCACGTGCCACCGTGCCCGGCTAATTTTATTTTTTTCTTTTTTTTTTTTTTTAGTGCAGACGGGGTTTCACTATGTTGGTCGGGATGGTCTCAAACTCTTGACCTCAAATGATCTGCTCTCCTCATCCCCCAAAGTGCTGGGATCACAGGCATGGGCCACCGTGTCGGGCCACATTGTTCTTTTTTTAAATAGTCATTCTAAATACCGTGAGGTGCATTGTTACAGGAAGTCCCTTGCCCTCCCAAAATCCAGCCCACTTTTGTCTAGGGAGAATGGCCCAGTCCACTCCCAAGTCCACACAGGGGAGGTGATAGCATTGCTTTCGTGTAAATTATGTAATGCAGGCCAGGCGCGGTGGTTCACGCCTGTAATCCCAATACTTTGGAGGGCTGGGGGGCGAGGTGGATCACCTGAGGTCAAGAGTTCGAGACTAGACTGGCTAACATGGTAAAACCCTGTTTCTGCTGGAAATACAAAAAATTAGCCCGGCATGGTGGCATGTGCCTGTGGTCCCAGCTGCTCGGGAGGTTGAGGCAGGAGAATCACTCGAACCCAGGAGGCTGAGGTTGTGGTGAGCTGAAGTCGTGCCATTGCACTCCAGCTTGGGCAACAAGAGCAAAACTCCGTCTCAAAAAAAAAAAAAAAAAAAAAAAAATCATGTAATGCAAAATTTAAAAAATCTCCCCCTTATACTTTTTTATTTTGTTTCATTTTGAATGATCAGCCATCATGGCCCCTCTTTTTTGTCCCCCAGGTTCAGATGTATGAAGGCTTTTGGTCTCCCTGGGAGCGGGTGGAGGTGTGGAGGCAGCCAGGGCTTACCTGTACAGTGACTTGAGACCAGTTGAATAAAAGTGCACTCCTTAAAAAAAAAAGATAAAATTCAAGTATAACAGGCAGTGGCCGTAAAACCAGCCTTTATCCCAATAGCCATCAACATACTCTGCTATTTGTCATTTGCTCCTCTGTAGTGACTTGTTATATTTTAAGACTGTGTTTTCGTTGGCTGCTTTGCAGTCCTGCCCTCTGTTCACATAGCCTATGCCACAAACACTGCTTTCCCTGAGCCTGGCTTCCCAGAGATAGTTGTCTTCCAAGACCTCAATGCCCCTTTGCACTTAAAATTATCGAGGACACCAAGATTTTTTGTTTATGTATGTTATATATTTCTATATTCACCCCATTTGAAATTTAAGTGGATACATTTAAATAATTTATGTTAAAATGACAATAATAAACCCATTGCATTTAAAGATAACTTTTTGTTGTTGTTTTTTGAGATGTATTTATATATAAATATATATTTATAAATACATATTTATATATACTATATATTTATATATAAATATATATTTATATATACTATATATTTATATATAAATATATATTTATATATACTTATATATTTACATAAGTATAAATGAATATATATTTACATATGAATATATTTTACATATACTAATATATATTTATATATTTTATATATATACTAATACATATTTATATATTATATTTTTCCCCCTTCTTTTTTATAGAGATGGGGGTCTCGCCGTGTTGCCCAGATTGGTCTCAAACTCTTGGACTCAAGCAATCCTCCTACCTCAGCTTCTCCAAAATGCTGGGATTACAAGCGTGAGACTGTAACTAAACTTGAGGCATGAGTCTGTTTCTAAGCTTGCCATAGACACCTTCAGTGCATGTCTGCTTTTTGATTACCACAGTCACTAATCATGGGTTATAAAAATATAGAATTCAAATATGTTAGGGCAATAATATATTATGTATAGATGGATTCATGTCGCAGTACAAAAACGAGCCTTTCAGTCATTTTGCTCTCTAGATAGATGTAATCTTTTTTAAAAAATTAATTGCTTTCATCTTGAGCTTGGGAGGTCAAGGCTGCAGTGAGCCATGATTGCGTTACTGCACTCCAGCCTGGGTGACAGAGACAGACCCTGTGTCATAAACATAAATAAATAAATATTTTTAAAAAGATTCTAAGGCTGAACATGGCGGCTCACACCTGTAATCCCAGCACTTCGGGAGGCCAAGGCAGGAGGGTTGCTTGAGACCAGGAGTTCGAGACCAACGTGGGCAACGTAGGGAGACTCCTGTCTCTACAAATAAAAATCAAGAAAAATTTAGGCCGGGCGCAGTGGCTCAAGCCTGTAATCCCAGCACTTTGGGAGGCCGAGACGGGCGGATCACGAGGTCAGGAGATCGAGACCATCCTGGCTAACATGGTGAAACCCCGTCTCTACTAAAAATACAAAAAACTAGCTGGGTGTGGTGGCGGGCATCTGAGGCTGAGGCAGGAGAATGGGAGGCGGAGCTTGCAGTGAGCTGAGATCCGGCCACTGCACTCCAGCCCGGGCCACAGAGCAAGACTCCTTCTCAAAAAAAAAAAAAGAAAAGAAAAATTTATTGGAGGCCACAATGTCTATTGCTATTTTTAAATTATTTTTTATTATTAGGCTTTGAAAAAAAAATCTAGGATGGGAAAACAAAATTCAAGAAAGCAACCAGGAACTATGTGTCAAAGAGAAATCCCAAAGAAAGTATAGCTTTCGTTAAGCCTCACCCATATAACTCATAATCCAACCAGGGTCTTTTTTTTTTTTTTTTGAGATAGAGTTTCGCCCTGTCACCCAGGCTGGAATGCAGTGGCATGATCTTGGCTCACTGCAACCTCCACCTCCCACGTTCAAACGATTCTCCTGTCTCAGCCTCTGGAGTAGCTGGGACTGCAGGCGCCCGCAACCACGCCTGGCTAATTTTTGTATTTTTAGTACAGACAGGGATTTCACTGTGTTGGCCAGGCTAGTCGAGAACTCCTGACCTCAGGTGATCCTCCAGCCTTGGCCTCCCAAAGTGCTGGGATTACAGGCAAAAGCCATCTCGCCCGGCCCCAACCAGACTCTTTAAGCCAGTAACCTCTTTCTCAGGAAGGTCATGACCCAATATTAATTTTTCATCTACAGGGAGTGACAAGAAGGCTTTATGCATGTGCTGTGTAAAAATGGGGTTCAAAATGTAGTTAATAGAAACAGACCTGAGAATGTGCTAGATGATTATGAGTCGCCAAATCTGACATGACCTGCAGCAGCCACATACCAACTCTATCAGTACAGAGCTCTTTCTCCACACTTCCTTCTGAATTATCTCACCCACTTTTTCTCCACTGGTTATCTTAATCATTTTGCCTTTCCTGTTACCACTCTAAGTCAGGTTTTGTTATCAAAAGAACTCATCACCCTTTAGCTATCTATACTTTTGTGTGGATGATTTTTATGCTTTAAATTTACCCAAAACCTATTGCTTGGACACTAAGAAAATGGAACAAACATGCAAGAAATGTTAACAATGAAAACAGAATAATTTCCAATCTGCTCCACTGATTGTACAAAACTGTAGGATGACTTTATGTCAAAATCATTGCCCTTTTAGACTCAAGAGTTTTGAACTCTGCTTCCAAAGAGTTAATCCTTCATCCGTGTTTTCCGTGCGTGGAGCCCATAAAATCTAATTACATTCCACTTATATATAAGGAGAAATAACTCCCAAATTCGTCTGGAAAAGTAGCTTTTTTTGTTGTTCTTGTTGTTTTGAGACAGAGTCTCGCTCTGCTGCCCAGGCTAGAGTGCAGTGGCATGATCTTGGCTCACTGCAGCCTCCACCTCCCAGATTCAAGTGATTCTCCTACTTTGGCTGAGTAGCTGGGACTACAGGTGTGCACCACTGCATCTATCTAATTTTTAAATTTTTAGTAGAGATGGGGTTTCACCATGTTGGCCAGGCTGGTCTCAAACCCCTGACCTCAAGTGATCTAACTGCCTTGGCCTCCCAAAGTGCTGGGATTACAGGCATGAGCCACTGAGCCTGGCCAGGTTTTGTTCACTGAGGATGTGTCAGTGTCCCAAGTTGTAAAAAGTTAATTCCATAGGCTTGCTTCTTGCCTTCCTAGTTCAAAAATCACATGTATCTTATCGTAGGAATACACTAAGGTATGGATACTAAATATAGAAAGTATGTTTGGGATGATCTGACTTGAAATATGGTTGTTTTAAATGGAAATCACTTTGTGTTACATTGGGGTGCATAGAGAACTAGGCCGAACTCTCAGAGCAGCTGATAAGGTGCTAGAGAAGCGGGGTGCAGTGGCTCACGCCTGTAGCCCCAGCACACGGGGAGGCCGAGGCAGGTGGATCACTTAAGGTCAGGAGTTCGAGACCAGCCTTGCCAATGTGGTGAAACCCCATCTCTATTAAAAACACAAAAATTAGCCGGGCGTGGTTGCGGGCACCTGTAATCCCAGCTACTCGGGAGGCTGAGGCAGGGGAATTGCTTGAACCTGGGAGGCAGAGGTTGCAGTGAGCCAAGATTGTGCCACTGTACTTCAGCCTGGGTGACAGAGCAAGACTCTGTCTCAAAAAAAAAAAAAAAGAAAGAAAGAAAGAAAAAAAAAAGAGGCCGGGCGCGGTGGCTCAAGCCTGTAATCCCAGCACTTTGGGAGGCCGAGACGGGCGGATCACAAGGTCAGGAGATCGAGACCATCCTGGCGAACACAGTGAAACCCCGTCTCTACTAAAAAAATACAAAAAAACTAGCCGGGCGAGGTGGTGGGCGCCTGTAGTCCCAGCTACTTGGGAGGCTGAGGCAGGAGAATGGCGGGAACCCGGGAGGCGGAGCTTGCAGTGAGCTGAGATCCGGCCACTGCACTCCAGCCTGGGCGACAGAGCAAGACTCCGCCTCAAAAAAAAAAAAAAAAAAAAAAAAAAAAGAAAGTGCAAGAGGCCAAGATGCTACTAAGCTGACACAGACAGAAAACAAATAGGTCTCAGCTATGAGCTCCAAATTTAAGTATTGATTGCTAATTAATCTGCTTCTCACATGGGCAACTCTGTGTTCCAGGGTAAGCAGCAGGGATTTGTTTGTGTCATTCAATTATTTAATGATACTTACAAATTTAACTTACTAGGGCTGGGTGCGGTGGCTCACGCTCCCAGCACTTTGGGAGGCCAAGGTGGGTGGATCACAAGGTCAGGAGTTCCAGACCAGCCTGACTAACATGGTGAAACCACGTCTTTACTAAAAATACAAAAATTAGCCGGGTGTGGTGACGGGCCGCCTGTAGTCCCAACTACTCGGGAGTCTGAGGCAGGAGAACTGCTTGAACCTGGGAGGCGGAGGTTGCAGTGAGCCGAGATAGCGCCACTGATTCCAGCCTGGGTGACAGAGCGAGACTCCGTCTTAAAAAAAAAAAAAAAAAAGGCCAGGCGCGGTGACTCAAGCCTGTAATCCCAGCACTTTGGGAGGCCGAGATGGGTGGATCACGAGGTCAGGAGATCGAGACCATCCTGGCTAACACGGTGAAACCCCGTCTCTACTAAAAAATACAAAAAACTAGCCGGGCGTGGTGGCGGGTACCTGTAGTCCAGCTACTCCGGAGGCTAAGGCAGGAGAATGGTGTAAACCCGGGAGGCGGAGCTTGCAGTGAGCTGAGATCCGGCCACTGCACTCCAGCCTGGGCGACAGAGTGAGACTCCGTCTCAAAAAAAAAAACCCAAAACACCAAATTTAACTTCATAATAATATGTAATGATATGCTGAATAATGGGGATAACTTTACTTAACATCATAATTTTAATATAGATTGTATCCACATTCAATGTAAGGCATTATTTATTAGAGTCAAGTCCCAGGACTATGTGCATCAGAAACATTTAGTGATACCTATTAAAATGCGGATTCCTAGGCTCTGGCCCAGACCTAATCAGAAACTCCGGGGAGTGACGTCCAGGAATCTATGCTTCAGCAGAACCCCATGTGATATTTATGTACATTAAGGTGCTAGAACCCCATGCTTCTGGAGTTAAGGAAACTCAAGCTACAGAGTATTGGAAAAGCTTTTACAGGGAGAAGCATCTGAACCAGAAAGTTATTCCCAAGGGGAACCCAGCCGGGGACAGAGGGACACAATAAATGTTCCCAGCTGCCTTAGGAGCCTAGGAGCTGCAACCCTCTCCTTCCCTGGAGCTCCCTGTACTGGGAGGAGAATTCTGTGTGCATCCCAACTGGAGGCTGAGCCTAGTAACCACAGCACTGGGTCTCTCAGGGACCTAAGGGGAGGTCTCTGAGATGAAAGGTAGGCCCTCTCTAATGACCCTTGAAGAATATTCTAGATTGCTTCAAGGAAGGTGAGAAAAGGAAAAGAGATTGTTTGACTAGGGTCACAGATTGGGCAGGAGTCATTCCTGGGGCATTTGAATGGAATTACCCAAATGGTTGTCCCAGAGCTGTGGTAATTAACTATTTCCTCAGCAATCTAGAGCTAGGACCATCTCTCAGAAACTGCAAGTTTGGAGTAGAGCAAATACTCCAGGATTCCCCCACTTTTGTTACCGGCCCAAACTGAGGGTCGGGCTGCTATTTCTCATGGCCCAATAATGAGACCCAGATGAACTGGGGAGGAAGAGAGTTTTTATTTCTGCAACCAGTGACAGGGAGAAGGTGGAGAAATTATCGCCAGACCAACTCAAAACTACAAAGTTTTCCAGAGCTTATACACCTTCTAAGCTATATGTCTACGTGTAAATGTGCATTCATCTGAAGACCTAAGTGATTAATGTCTTTTAATCTGTAACTAAGGTGTGAGTCCTGAAGACCTTCCTCTGGAGCCTCAGTAAATTTATTTAGTCTAAATGAGTCCAGGTGCTGGGGTGATTAACTTTATCTTGTCTCCTGCTAAATCACAGAGGTTTGGGGAGTTCCTTTAGACCCCCAGTAAACTTGTTTGTGGACATCTGGGGAGTTCCTTCAGATCCAAAATAAAACTTGTTTAATCCTAAATGGGTCCTGTTAAGAATTCCTTCATTATTTTGTCATGCTTTAAGGTCCAGGAAAGGCCTAGGCAAAACTCTTTTTGGGCTTTTGTTACATCCCAGCCTTTGTCTAAGAAAACCGGCTTCTAATATTCACCTTAACCAGTCAGTCAGCACTGAAACAGTTGTTATGGAGGCCTGCGTGAGTGAGGCCTGGCCTGCCACACTTTAACACCCCAAGAAGGGTTATGTTCTGGTGATGTCCGATTAAAATAAAAGCTGAATGCCTGCTTATAGAGAAGCAATCTTTCCTCCTATAGCACACAGAGCATGCCTTCCCCGAAGAAATCCGCATCTGCAGGATGGAGACATTTTGTATCTAAAACCGACCACTAGTGCTATCTTCCTTTGTTTTTTGTTGTTCGTTTGGTTTTCTTTTGAGACAGAGTTTCACTCAACCACCCAGGCTGGAGTGCAGTGCCTGGATCTTGGCTCACTGCAACCTGTGCTTCCTGGGTTCAAGTGATTCTCATGCCTCAACCTCCTGAGTAGCTGGAATTACAGATGCGTGCCATCATGCCTGGCTAATTTTTGTATTTTTAGTAGAGACAGGGTTTTGCCATATTGGCCAGGCTAGTCTCAAACTTCTAACCTCAAGTGATCTGCCTGCCTTGGCCTCCCAAAGTTCTGGGATTACAGGCGTGAGTCACCAAGCCCAGCCAGTGCTATCTTCCTTTGAAGGGGATGAAAGTCACATGCCAGGTGGATGAGAGCTTGGAACTTGGTGAATGAGAAAAATGCAGTTCTCCCCTCATATCTCTGCAGCCAGGCAGCCCAATTTATTAATATATGCACATACAGTGCATACAACACATAGTGGACTTAGCCATTGACTGGAGGTCCAGGGACCTCCTTGCTGCTGTCCTAATGCTAACTTTCCAGTCCTCACAATTCCAGACCTCTTGGTAGGATGGCATTTAACTGACTGACTGCTTCCTCCTTTTTTTTTTTCTCTCTTTCTTTTGAGACGGAGTTTCGCTCTTGTTGTCCAGGCTGGAGTGCAGTGGTGTGATCTTGGCTCACTGCAACCTCCACCTCCCGGGTTCAAGCAATTCTCCTGCCTCAGCCTCCCAAGTAGCTAGAATTATAGGCACCTGCCACCATGCTTGGCTAATTTTTTTGCATTTTTAGTAGAGACAGGGTTTCACCATGTTGGCCAGGCTGGTTTTGAACTCCTGACTTCAAGTGATCCACTTGCTTTGGCCTCCCAAAGTGCTAGGATTACAGGCACGAGCCACTGCACCTGGCTGACTGTTTCCTCCTGGAAGCTCCTTCCTCCTTTTCCGTCTACAACACTGCACTTTTCTATTCTTCTATCTTACCAGCCTTTCCTTATGTTTCCTGTAAGGGCCTTTTCAATCTATCACTAGCCTATAATGATCCTCAGGATTGTGATGTAGGCTTCTAATCTCTCCAGGCACTGTTGTTCATTCTTTTTTTCTTCTTCTTTTTCTTTTGAGACAGGGTATCACTCTGTCATCTAGGCTGGAGTGCAGTGGTGAGAATTTGGCTCACTGTAGCTTTGACCTCCCAGGCTTAAGCGATCTTCCCACCTCAGCCTCCAGAATAGCTGAGACTACAGGTGCATGCCATAATGCTTGGCTAATTTTGTTCACTTTTTTTTTTCTTTTTTTTTTGAGACAGAGTCTCGTTCTGTCGCCCAGGCTGGAGGGCAGTGGCGCGATCTCGGCTCACTGCAAACTCTGCCTCCCAGGTTCGTGCAATTCTCCTGCCTTAGCTTCCCAAGTAGCTGGGACTACAGGTGCCTGCCACCGTGCCTGGCTAATTTTTTGTATTTTTAGTAGAGACGGGGTTTCACCGTGTTAGCCAGGATGGTCTTGATCTCCTGACCTCGTGATCCGTCTGCCTCGGCCTCCCAGTGTTCACTTTTTGTAGAGTTGGGGTCTCACTATATTGCCCAGGCTAGTCTTGAACTCCTGGGGTTTAAGGGATCCTTCTGCCTCAGCCTCCCAAAGTGCTGGGATTACAGACATGAGCTACCTCGCCTGGCCTCATACTTAAGACATATTACTTACCATCTATATCTAATTCTTCATCTTAAAAAAAATGTTTTAGAGATGGGAGTCTCACTATATTACCCTGGATTCCTGGGCTCAAGCAATCCTCCCTCCCCAGGATCCCACATAGCTGGGATTATATTTTCAAGCCACTGTGACTGGCTTTTATTTTTATTTTTTTCATTAGTTCTTCTATTTAGCTTACTTATCCTTAAATTAGAATGTATTGAATACTACTGTCTCTCTCTCTCTCTCACACACATGTGCACACATACATATACTTTTATTCATTTCCTTTTTAAAGTTATTTTATTATAAATAAGTATATATATATATATACTTAATTTTTAAATTTATTATTATTATTATTCTGAGTTGGAGTCTCACTCTGTCACCCAGACTGGAGTGCAGTGGCACCATCTCAGCTCACTGCAACCTCTGCCTCCCAGGTTCAAGCGATTCTCCTGCCTCAGCCTCCCAAGTAGCTGGGACTACAGGTGCGTGCCACCACACCTGGCTAATTTTTTGTATTTTTAGTAGAGACAGTGTTTCACCATGTTAGCCAGGATGGTCTTGATCTCCTCACCTCATGATCCACCCGCCTCGGCCTCCCAAAGTGCTGGGATTACAGGTGTGAGCCACTGCACCTGACCAAGATCTATCTCTTAAAAAAAGATAAATAAGGCTGGGCGCGGTGGCTCAAGCCTGTAATCCCAGCACTTTGGGAGGCCGAGACGGGCGAATCACGAGGTCAGGAGATCGAGACCATCCTGGCTAATACGGTGAAACCCCGTCTCTACTAAAAAATACAAAAAACCAGCCGGGCGACGAGGCGGGCGCCTGTAGTCCCAGCTACGCGGGAGGCTGAGACAGGAGAATGGCGTCAACCCGGGAGGAGGAGCTTGCAGTGAGCTGAGATCCGGCCACTGCACTCCAGCCTGGGCGGCAGAGCAAGACTCCGTCTCAAAAAAAAAAAAAAGATAAATAAATTTAAAAAACACCCCAAATTTGGCTGGGTGTGGTGGCTCATGCCTGTAATCCCAGTACTTTGGGAGGCCGAGGAGGGTGGATCACCTGAGGTCAGGAGTTCAAGACCAGCCTGGCCAACATGGTGAAACCCCATCTCTACTAAAAATACAAAAATTAGCCAGGTGTGGTGGCGTGTGCCTGTAATCCCAGCTACTCAGGAGGCTGAGGCAGGAGAAACACTTGAACCCAGGACCGGGAGATTGCAGTGAGCAGAGATCGCGCCATCACACTCCAGCCTGGGGGACAAGATCAAGACTCTGTCTCAAAAAAAAAAAAAAAAAAAAAAAAAAAAAAGAAAGGAAGGGAAAAAAAAAGAAAACACTCTAATTTTAAAATAATAGTTGCAAGGAGTTTAAAATGAAAGTGCCAGTCCCAGTCCCTAGTACTATCATTCCCTACTCATTCCCTAGTACTGTTGTTCCCTACTCATTCCCCTCCACCCCTCCCATGAGAAAATCTGTTTAACGGTCTTTTGGTGGTTACCTCGACATGTTGTAATAACGTTCACATCACTATTTCTTGATTTAGCAATTTAAAACATCTGTTGATTTCTTCAATGATAGCAAATGATTTAATTCACTTACAACACCCCGCTTCCCCTCCTCACTTCTTTCAATATATCTCCCAATATAGTTTAACACCTTTTTGTTAAACCATATATGTAATATATATACATATATCTACTTGCATATGTATAATACATATAGCAAATTTGTAGATATAGGTATGTGTTGTTCTAGTTCTTGACTACCCACTAAGATAAGGATACTAGTGCCCCTACCCTTCAAACTTCCCTTTCTTCATCAACCTCACCAATCCTCTCTATTCTCATGTATACATTGTCAGGGGTAAGCATACATTTTATTACATAGTCATAATTATTAGTGTATCTTTTAGCCGGGCATTGTGTTGGGCACCTGTAATCCCAGCTACTCGGGACACTGAGGCAGGAGAATCGTGTGAACCTGGGAGGTGGAAGTTGCAGTGAGCCGAGATCATGCCACTGCACTCCAGCCTGGGCGACTGACTGAGACTCCTCCTCAAGAAAAAGAAAAAAAATTGTTACAGTATCTCTGTCTTTAGGGAGATCCTGAAGGTTAGTAATCAATCAACAAATATTATCTACATTATGACTGCATATATATATTATATATATGTTGCCCACTGCAGAATCAAGTAAAATATACGTCATCATTTGGGAGGCCCACCTTGGCCTCCCAAAGTGCTGGGATTACAGGCATGAGTCACTGTGCCCAGCCTGAAATATACTTTGATTATATATATTCCGTTCCTGCACAGATTTGTATTCTTCCTGGAGTTCCTAACTTTGCTCTTTTTCCCTTCAGTGTTTGCCCTTAATATCTTCAGACTGTCAAACTCACCATCATGATAACCAATTCTATAGAGTTATTTTCTCCCCCAAAGACCTCCCTCCAGGAGCTCCCCTTCCTACTCCAGTCCAGGCTGATTGTTCTCTGACTGTTGCTCAGCTACCACCTTGAGATGTGCAGGTGGAGGTGAGGTACCTCTTTAAGAAGATGAGCTGGGGCTGGGCGAGGTGGCTCATGCCTGTAATCCCAGAACTTTCGGAGGCTGAGGTGGGCAGATCACTTGAGGTCAGGAGTTCGAGACCAGCCTGGCCAACATGGTGAAACACCTATATCTATAAAAATACAAAAATTAGCGGGGCATGGTGGCAGGTACCTGTAGTCCCTGTTACTTGGGAGGCTGAGGCACAAGAATGGCTTGAACCTGGGAGGTGGAGTTTGCAGTGAGGTGAGATCACACCAGCCTGGGTGACAGAACGAGACTCTGTCTCAAAAAAAAAAAAAAAAAAAAAAAAAAATGAGCTGGGAGGTGAGGTGCACAGTTTGGGAAGGAGGGGAGCCCTCTTGGATCTGCGAGCCAGCAGGTTCACCCAAAATGAGTCTTGTGTGTCGACACTGAGGAATGAAGTTCACCTGGCAGAGCTGGGCTGAAGGAAGAGACAGGTGCGGTTACAATAGGCAGAGGAGGCATGGCATGTTTTGTGGGGGAAGAGATGGAAAGAAGACTTGGGTTAGTTTTAGCACCAAAGGCTCAGAGAGAAAAAAGAGGAGATCAAACCTGGCTGAAGACACTGAAAGAAGTACTGATCAAGACACGAGGCCTGGCTTGGTGCGGTGGCTGACACCTGTCATCCCAGCATTTTGAGAGGCTGAGGCAGGAGGATCATTTGAGCATAGAAGTTCAAGACCAGCCTGGGCAACACAGGGAGACCCCCATCGCAGAAAAATAATAATAATAATAATTAATAAATTAGCCAGGCATGTTGGCACATGTCTGTGGACCCAGCTACTCGGGAGGTTGAAGTGGGAGGATTGCTTGAGCCTGGGAGATTGCACTATGAGGCCGGAGGGTAGATTGGGGCCAGACAGAGCAGCCCATGAAGGACCTGAATTCCAGGTGAGGAGTGTGGGCTTGTCCTGCAGGCAGGCATGTGGAGTCACTGGCTATGCTTTAACAGAGGTGTGTTATGAACCAACTGGTGAAATACTGGATGTTTTAGTTTTCCATTTGCTGTAACAAATTACCACAAACTTGGTGGTTAAAACTACATGAATTTATTATTTTACAGTTCTGTAGGTCTGTAAGTCTGACACGGGTCTCAGCGGCATGAAACTTAGGTGTTGACAGGGCTGCTGGCTGTCCTCTCTGGAGGTTCTAGAGAGAGTTTTCTTATCTTCTCCAGCCTCTGGAGGCTGCCCACATTCCTTGGCTTGTGGCCCCTTCTGTTGTCTTCAAGCTGGCAAAGGCAAGTCTAGCCCCTCTCACATCACATCATATCACTCGGACCTTATCTTTTGTCTTCCTCTTCCACTTCTGTGAGGAAGGACCTCTGTGATGACATTGGGCCCACCCGGATGATCCAGGAGAATCTCTCTTTTTTAAGGGCATATGATTAGCAGCTTTAATCCACCTGTATCTCCAATTTCCCTTTGCTGTGTAAGGCAACAGTCACCATTTCCAGGAATTAGGACAATTAGGACATGGACATCCTTGAGGAGGTGGTGGTGCTATTATTCTCCCTACCACATTGTATTAGTTGGGTCTCTTTGCAAGCAAAAAAGAAAAAAGAATAAAAGAAAAGAAAAGAGCCATGTACTGACTTAAATAACCGAGCACTCAGCATCTTTCTTGCTTTACCTCTTGGATCTGCTTTCCTTGCTGTTGGTTTTCAGGCAGTCTCCTTCTATGAGTGGCCCTGGAGCCCCAGGCGTACTTCCTCCCAGCTTAGCAATGTTAACGAAGGGTCCCATCTCCTGATAGTTTTAGCATAACCCAGGATGATGAGTATTGACTCTCACTAACCCAGCTTCTGTCCAGGGCTGTCCCTGGACCAAACCCTGTGGCTTAGGAGAAATTCTCATGGGTCAGGCGTGAATTTCATATGCATCCCTGAAGCTGAAACTTCAGAAGCTCCCCTAAACCACAGGGAATGAGAACTAGGGACTGGTGATTCCTTAGAGGAAAACTGGCAGATTGCTATCCCCAAAACAACAATGGTGGTGATAATTGCACAACAGCATGAATGTACTTAATGCCACAGAACTGTACACTTACAAATGATTAAGGCTGGGCATGGTGGCTCATGCCTGTAATCCCAGCACTTTGGGAGGCCGAGGGGTGTGGATCACTTGAGCCCAGAAGTTCAAGACCAACCTGGTCAACATGGTGAAACCCTGACTCTACTAAAAATATAAAAATTAGCTGGGCGTGGCGGTGGGCGCCTATAGTCCCAGCTACTTAGGAGGCTGAGGCAGGAGATTCACTTGAACCCAGGAGGCAGAGATTACTGTGAGCCATGATCACATCACTGTACTCCAGCCTGGGTGACAGAGTGAGACCCTGTCTCAAAAAAATAAAAAATTGATTTAAATGCTGAACTTTATGTTATGTATATTTTACCACACACAAAAACAGAGAATCAATCTAGGCTGTAGCATCAACCTGTGGACTTTTGATGAACCTGCTAAAAAAGAGGATCTTTCTCTTTCTCCTGGGATGCTAGGCTGGTCTGAGCCTAGGATGGAGCTGTTAGGGTCATCATGTCCCCAGGTGAGGAGAGAACCTGCCTGAGAGCAAAGACAACATGAGGAAAGCAGAGCCCAGAGATGCATGCAGTCAAGTTCCTGATGATGACTGGGACACCTGGACCCAGCTGTGCCTGAAGCCCTCATCTATCCAATAAAGTCCTTCTTATGCTTAGATCAATTCAATTTGAGTTTGAACTGGCAATTAAAAGAGTCCAGACTTATAAAAACAAAAAGTACAAGGGATGGTGGGTAGTAAGCAGCAAGATAAATCCACAAACAGTAATTCCTGGACAAGGGTGAAGCAAGGACAGTCTAAAGGCCAGAAAACAGCAGAATGTTCTTAAACAAATGTAGATGTGAGATGTCGAGAAAATGGAAAAGAAAGATGATAAGAGAAGCTTTAAATCAGCAGTCCTTAAACTTTCTGGTCTTAGGACCTCACTACACTTTTAAAAATTATCAAATTTTGGGCCGGGCATGTTGACTTATGCCTGTAATCCCAACACTTTGGGAGGCTGAGGCAGGAAGATCACTTGCATCCAGGAGTTCCAGACCAGCCTGGAAAACATACAGAGATCTCATCTCTACAAAATAAGCAAATAAATAAATAAATAATTGAATTTTCTTTATATGGGATGTATCTACTGATGTTTGCCATTTTAGAAATGAAAACATAATTATTGTATTTTTTTCTTTCTTTTTTAAATTATACTTTAAGTTCTAGGTCACATGTACACAACGTGCAGGTTTGTTACATATGTGTACATGTGCCATGTTGGTGTGCTGCACCCAATCTTATTTTATTTTGATTGTTATTTATTTATTTTGAGACAGGGTCTGGCTCTGTCGCACAGACTGTAGTGCAGCTGTGCTATCATGGCTCACTGCAGCCTCCAACTTCTGGACTCAAGCAATCTTCCCGACTTAGCCTCCTGAGTAGCTGGGACTACAGGCATGCATCACCATGCCCAGCTAATTTTTTGTATTTTTTTTGAGAGATGGGGTCTTGCCGTGTTGCCCAGGCTGGACTTGAACCCCTGGACTGAAGTGATCTGCCTGCCTTTACCTCTCAAAGTGCTGGGATTACAGGTGTGAGCCACGGTGCCTGGCTGAGAATAATTTTAAATAGCAATGATAAACCGATTACATGTTAACATAATTAGTATATTTTATGACAAATAGCTATATAGTCTTTCTTTCTTTTCTTTTCTTTTTTTTTTTTTTTTTTTTTTTTTTGAGATAGAGTCTCACTCTATCACATAGGCTGTAGTGCAGTGGTATGATCTTGGCTCACTGCAACCTCCACTTCCTGGGTTCAAGCGATTCTTATGCCTCAGCCTCCCAAGTAACTGGGATTACAGGCATATGCCATGATGCCTGGCTAATTTTTCTATTTTTAGTAGAGACGGGGTTTCGCAGTGTTGGCCAGGCTGGTCTTGAACTCCTGACCTCAAGTGATTCGCCTGCCTCAGCCTCCCATGCACAGGCATGAGCCACTGTGCCCAGCCCATATACATTCTAAAATTTTAAAAAATTACTGAGAAGAATAGCATTGTTTTATATTTTATATTCTTTTCTTTCTTTCTTCTTCCTTTCTCTTTCTTTTTCTTTCCTTCCTTCCTTCCTTCCTTCCTTCCTTCCTTCCTTCCTTCCTTCCTTCCTTCCTTCCTTCCTTCCTTCCTCCCTCCCTCCCTCCCTCCCTTCCTTCCTTTCTTTCTCTCTCTCTTTCTTTTCTTTTTTTTTTTTTTGACAGCGTCTAGCTCTCCAGCCCAGGCTGGAGTGCAGTGGCGCAATCTTGGCTCACTGCTACCTCTGCCTCCCAGGTTCAAGAGATTCTCCTGCCTCAGCCTCCCAAGTAGCTGAAATTACAGGTGCCTGCCACCACGCCCAGCTAATTTTTGTATTTTTAGTAGAGAAGGGGTTTTGCTGTGCTGGCCAGGCTGGTCTTGAACTCCTGACCTCGTGATCTGCCCACCTCAGCCTCCCAAAGTGCTGGGATTACAAGCTTGAGTCACCGCACCTGGCCTGTTTTATATTTTTTCAAGTCTTTTTGATGTCCAACTTAAGAGATAAGACAGCTTGCTGGATTTTCTTACGTCTCCTCATTCAAGCTATTTTGACACCACAGATCACAAAGCTTCTGAAACTCTACTGTACCCTTTTGAGAGAAAAAGACTAAAATAACATCTTAGTATTATTGTGAAAATAGTTTTGGCCTCATAAACACCCTGAGAAGGTCTTGGGGATCCCAAGGGTCCCCAGACTCACCGAAAAAAAACCCAGCTGTTCACTGGAAAGAGACCTGGATTTGAGTTCAGGCTATGTGGCTTTCTAGCTGTGTGACCTTGGGCAAATTATTTAACCTTTCTAAGCTTCTCTTTTCTCCTGTGTAATGAAGCCCATCTCATAGATTTTTGTTGAGGGTTAAATTAGACAATATTCGTGCCGGGTTCATGTTCAGATGGGATTTGATCCTATTGTTACTGAGGTCTGGGGCTGGGGTGACGGGGTGAATGGCAGTGTCATTGACAGTAATAGGGACATAAAGGACCAGAGCTGGTGAGGGGGTAAGAAAAGTTTGGTTGGGTCGTGGTGAGTTAGAGCTGATGATGGGCCACCCAGGTGGAGCAGCTGGGCTAGAGCTCTGGGATCGGGTCTCAACTGGAGATCAAGATTTGTGAGTGGTAGGTTTTGAGGTGGAAATGAAAGATGTGAGGGCCAAGAATGTTAGTCCTGTGAGGGCAGGAAGGGTCTTGGAGCCCCAGGTCTAAGAACAGGGCCTGGCACAAAGTAGGTTCTTACTTATTTACCTACATTTTTTAGGAGATAGAGGTCTTGCTCTGTTGCCTAGGCTGGAGTGCAGTGGTGCAATCACAGCTCACTGCAGCCTCCAGTTCCTAGGCTTGATCAAATAATCCTCCCACCTCAGCCTCCCTAGTAGCTGGGACTACAGGCATGGGCGACCAGCCTGGCATATATATTTATTTATTTATTTTTGAGATGGGGTCTCATTCTGTCACCCAGGCTAGAGTGTAGTGGTGCAATCTCTGCTAACTGCAACCTTCCTTTCCCAGGTTCAAGTGATTCTCCTGCCTCAGCCTCCTGAGTAGCTGTGCTTACAGGTGCCCGCCACCACACCTGGCTAATTTTTGTATTTTTAGTAGAGATGGGGTTTCACCATGTTGGCCAAGTTGGTCTCGAACTCCTGACCTCAGGTGATCCACCCTCCTCGGCCTCCCAAAGTGCTGGGATTACAGGTGTGAGCCACCATGCCCGGCCTAATTTTTATTTTTATTTTTCTGTTTTTAGAGACAGGGACTCACTATGTTTCCCAGGTTTGTCTTAAACTCCTGGCCTTAAGCAATGCCTCTGCCTTTGCCTCCATGTGTATCTGGGGTTATAGGCGTGAGCTAGGCCCTCAGTAACTGTTGAAGTGGAAATGAAATAAGGGAAAGAGAAAGACAACTAGTCCTGGGGCCATGGACAGGAAGGGCGGGGTCTGAGGCAAAGCTGTTCTGAGGCTCACAGGGATGCCAGTTTCCTCTGGAAACATTTGCTTTTAACCACCAGGGAATCCTTCCTGAAACATTTGCTTGAGACATCATCTTTTTTTTTTTTTTTTTTTTTTGAGGTGGGAGCTTGCTCTGTTGCCGAGGTTGGAGTGCAATGGTATGATCACGGCTCACTGCAGCCTCAACCTCCTGAACTCAAGCGATCCTCCCACCTCAGCCTCCTAAGTAGCTGGAACTACAGGCGTGCACCACCGTGCCCAGCTTATTAATTATTAGTATTATTATTATTTTTGTAAAGATGAGGTCTTGCTATGTTGCCCAGGCTGGTCTCAAACTCCTGAACTCAAGCAATCCTCCTGCCTCAGCCTCCCAAAGTGCTGGGATTACAGATGTGAGCCACTGTGCCTGGTCAAGATAGACACCCATCTCTTAAACTGGGACCACTTAACCAGCCCAACCATTTGATTTGGCTCAAGAGCTGGGGTTCAGAGACAAGTGCCTGCCGTCCGCTGGTCCATCAGGCATCATCTCACATTTAGCTGCCCTTTTACACAGGTTACCTTGACCTTGAGTTGTCTTGTTTCACCTTGTGGCAGGGAGAGAAGGTGTGTTTTCACATGATTCTGGAAGTTGGGACTTGTGGTAGACATTCATCAATATTCGAGTCCTTCTTTACTGTCTCACAGAAGAATGAAGAGGAGCTGCAGGACAAGCTCCAACATCTCTTTTCCATCTTCGTCCACTCCTGCCATGCGTGTGCAGAGGATGCACAGAGCGGGAGATCCTCCGCTCACCCTCCCCATGGCCCAGTGCACTCCTGTTCTGGATATGCATGAAGCCTACTGTCTTGGAAGCAGCAGTGCCCATGTCCCCATCATTCTTCCATCAAGTCTGGAATAGACCTTTCTCTTTTTTTTTTTTTTTTTTTTTTTGAGAAGGAGCCTTGCTTTGTTGCCCAGGCTGAAGTGCAGCAGCGCGATCTCGGCTCACTGCAACCTTCACCTCCCCAGTTCAAGCAATTCTCCTGCCTCAGCCTCCTGAGTAGCTGGGATTACAGGCGTCTGCCACCATGCCCGGATAATTTTTGTGTTTTTAGTAGACACGAGGTTGGTCTTAAACTCCTGACCTAAGGTAATTCGCCCGCCTCAGCCTCCCAAAGTGCTGGGATTACAGGTGTGAGCCACCTCGCCCGGCTGGAATGGACATTTTTAAGGTGAGTTTGATTTCAACAAAGTCATCCTTTCTCAATTTTAAGTTTTACTTCAGGTGTTTTAAGTCAGTGTCAATGGTTGGAAACTATTGGATAGAGGAGATCTGGGAACTTAGACTGCACATGAATGCTTAGGGAAATAATTCTCCTTTGTCCGTGCTTTTGCTGTAAGCTGTTTAACCTTGTCATATACAACATGGACTCTCTGCCAAGGGCCTCTTGGTGATCTGCAAAGCTTTCTCAGATGGCTGTCTCTGAGGGCCTGGTCCCTCCTTTAGCTTGTCAAAGGACACAGAGATGGGTCACTGGAGCTGGCTCTCCTCGGGGTACAATCCAGTCCCCTCAGCTAGGGCATTTTTATCACTGCCCTCGGGTGGAGCTCAATAGTGACCCCATGTTTAGGCCATCTGGAAACAGGCTGCTGACACCCGGGACTTCTGTGCTGCCAGGAGGAACGACCAGGAGGATGTGTCCCTGCACCCAGGCTGCCCTCCAAGCCTGTGGAATGCAGCCCCTGGTCAGACAGGTGGCCCAACTGTTGCTGACACGTATGGGAATCCAGAGGCCGGGCTCCCCTTCATACTGCCAGGGCCCCATGGAGACCTGAACTGACTCATCACATGCCAGACGGGACAGAGTGCTCACATGGGCCGCTTGCCGGACCCTCTGACGCCTTTATGAAGCAGGTATTTTCACCATGGCCACACCCAATGCTAGCAAGTGCCTGTGATGGTTAATTTTACGTGTCAGCGTGGCTAGGCTCTGGTGCCCAGTTGTTGGTCAAACATTGTTCTAGATGTTGCTATGAGGGTATTTTTTTTGAATGAGAGTAACATTTAAATAAGTAGACTCTAAGTAAAACAGATTACCCCCCACAATATGGGTGGGCCTCACCCAATCAGTTGAAGGCCTTAAGAGAAAAGACTGAGGTCCCCCGGGGAGGAATGAATTCGTCTCTAGACCACCTTAGGATTTAAGGCCACAATATCAACTTCTGCTAGAATTTCCAGCCTCCTGGCCTGCCCTGCAGATTTCACACTTGCCTGACCGGATCATTGCGTGAGCTGGTTCCTTAAAGCCTCTCCCGCTGTTTTTCTGGAAAACTTGACTACTGCAGTGCCTGAAGTGGGACCGGATTACCCCATTCTGCCTTCCAGCTGCTGGCAGTGTGTGTATTTGCCTGGAAGGGTGATCCAGGGCTTGATCTGGCAAAGCATTGGGGATGGAAAGTCCGGTGACTCTCGTGGCCTTGCCCGGTGAGGGGCACCCCTGGGGCGAACCCTGTTTCCTACTGATTCCACGTCAGCACTGCTTTTCCTGCTGGGAGAAATCAAATCAAGCCAGTTGCCATGGCTCACAACTGTTATCCCAGCACTTTCAGAGGCCAAGGCAGTTGGACCACCTGAGGTCAGGAATTCAAGACTAGCCTGGCCATCGTGACGAAACCCTGTCTCTACTAAAAATACAAAAAAAAAAAAAAAAAAAAAAAAAAAAATAGCTTGGTGTGGAGACAGGCACCTGTAATTCCAGCTACTCAGGAGACTGAGGCAGGAAAATCATTTGAATCCGGAAGGCGGAGTCTGCAGTGAGCCGAGATCGCACCACTGCACTCCAGCCTGGCCAACAGAGAGACTGTCTCAAAGAAAAAAAAAAAATGTTCCTGCCATCTAGGCATGAACTGTTTGCTGAAGCCCCTCGAATCTCCTGCCTTGCCCTGGGTGGAGACCTGTTTTTATTTTGTTATTTCTGTCTATAAAAGCAGCTAGGTTACTATATCTTTCCTTTTTATTGAAATTTGAAAAGCTGCACACCACTTATAAAACTTATAATGTGTGAGCCACGTTATAATGGAACAGGCAGGTGTCTCCAGAGGAGACACACAGGGCGGCATGTGTCTGTGTGATGTGTGTCATTAGAATACACGTGTGTGGGTTTGTGTCTAGCTCCCTTCATCTGCATGGTGCCAACAATGATTGTGACTATCTGTGAGCCATGCATTCCTTTACTAACGCAGCACATGCTACGCAGGGCCCCCTCTGTGCCAGGCACCACACTGGGTTCTGGGGACCCAACAGGGAACAAGACACAGTCCCTGCCCGCAGGGAATGTGCAGCCTAAGTGTCATTCCTGAGACTGGGTTCGAAGGGAAGTGAGGAGCGTAGAGCTGGGGCCTGCAGTCTCTTTACTACTTAGCTATTTATCATTACAACGGGGCTCTATGAACCTAGTAATATTTTCTGTTTGAGTCAAAGACTAGCGTTTTTTGGAGCCAGCCAGTCGGAAGTGGGCTCTCCAACCTTGCCTCCACAGCCTCTCTGTGCATCTCACCGTGGCACCTTCACTTCTGCCCCTCCCATGTGATTTTGCAGATGTGGGGCCCACAAGTTGAGCTTCGTCCTCACCCACACCTGTGACTGGGTCCCAGTCACACCATTTCTAGCCCTGTGATCTTGGCCTCACGACTTAGCCTCTCTCAGCTTCCCTTTCCTCATCTATAATACTAATTCAGGGGAAAATAATAGTACTGTACTTAGATTGGTGGGGCTGTTAGGGAATTAGTGAGATGATACATACCACAGTCCCTTGCATAAGTGCCAAATAAATGTTACATGCCGCAGCCCCTTGCAAAAGTGCTAAAGACAAGTCCCTTGCAAAAGTGCTAAATAAATGTTAACTTCCTTTTTAAATTTTTTTTTTCTTTTTTTGAGACCAAGTCTTGCTCTGTTGCCCAAGCTGGAGTGCAGTGGCGTGATCTTGGCTCACTGCAATCTTCGCCTCCCTGGTTTGAATGATTCTCCTGCCTCAGCCTCCTGAGTAGCTGGGATTACAGGCGCCTGCCACCACACCCAGCTAATTTTTGTATTTTTAGTAGAGACAGGGTTTTACCATGTTGGCCAGGCTGGTCTCAAATGTCTGACCTCAGGTGATCGGCCTGCCTCGGCCTCCCAAAGTGCTGGGATTACAGGTGTGAGCCACTGTGCCCAGCCTTAAATGTTAACTTCTATAATGTTATTTTCGTTATTGTTACTTATCTCCTTACTTAAGTATTTTTCATTATTCAAGGGCAAGGACCATTTTTCCCTTTCTCCTCTTACCCTCCTCCTTATTCTAAATAGACTTATGGCAAATTTCAGCAAGTTGATGAGAAAAATAGAGGGAAAATAAAGACATAAACATAAAATGGAGCCAGTAGGGACTAATACAGAAAGTACATCCTTACTTTAGTGGGTCACAGGATTGGCTCTGAGCTTCCTAGCACCCAATGAGTTAAAAGAAACTGAATTAGTTACATACTGTAACACTGTTGTCCATGAAATAAAACAAGCGAATAGCTCAGGAGAAATACACCTGGGCAGCATTCTTTTTTTCCTTCTCACTTCCTTCTTGACCTTGTGGTTCATTTTGCTGAAGGGAAGATCATTTGTGGGACAGTGTTTCTGAACGTGATGGGCATCCTGGCCCTTGGCAGAGGCCTACCCCTCCCTGTCTTCAGCTGATCTATTAGTAATAGAGAAGATCTAGTTCCTGGCCCAGAGAACTAATCTTGCAATAGGGCTGTGTTTTTGAAACCAAAAGCGTCATACAGATAACAAAGGAGATGTGTCTCACTGTGGTTAGGCTATTTTGTAGCAACACTTATTTCCTCTCTTTTGCAATTTCAGGTTCTGTCTGACTTGATCTAAACAAGAATGTGTAAGTCCAGTGCTCAGGCTGATATAACCACTGTCTGGGCCCTGAGTTGATTTGAATTTCCACTTCCAGTCTGTGGTGCAAAGTATGTAACACAGCAATCAGTAAGGCTTTATCGAGCACTTTCTTTGTGTGAGGCCCCTGTCCCAGGCCCTCCCTGGGAACCCTGCTTCCAGCTGGCAGTAATGGGGGTCAAGAAGGAGGGGCAGGTAACCCTGGTTTTGAGAACTCAGGAGGGAGCTTGCAAACTCAGGAAGCTAGAGAGGCCTGGAAACTTCATGGTGGAGGTAGGACTTGAAGGATGAGTGGGATAGGAAGGAGAAGAGGCTGCACATGATGACAAGGACTCCAGCTGGCACGGTCCAGTGGTGTTCAGACACCAGAAGAGCCTGACTTGCTTGGAGTGGAGAGGGGGAGGGAGGGAGGGTGTGGACATCAGCATGTCCCGGAGCCCAAGGCTGCTACAGCTGCTCCCTGCTCCCACATCAGCTACCTAACATGGGAGTCGGGGAAGTCCTTGCTCAGCCTGTTGCCCCCCTTCAGGGGATCCTTGGGAAGAATCCAATGAGACTCTTTTTTTTTTTTTTTTGTGAGACAGAGTCTCGCTCTGTTACCCAGGCTGGAGTGCAATGGCACGGTCTTGGCTCACTGCAACCTCCGTCTCCTGAGTTCAAGTGGTTCTCTTGCCTCAGCCTCCTGAGTAGCTGAGATTACAGGCATTCACCACCTCGCCCGCCTAATTTTTGTATTTTTAGTAGAGATGGGATTTCACCATGTTGGCCAGGCTGCTCTCAAACTGCTGACCTCAAGTGTTCCACCCACCTTGGCCTCCCAAAGTGCTGGGATTCCAAGTGTGAGCCAATGTGCCCGACCCAACATGGGACTCTTTTTTTTTTTTTTTTTTAATATACTAATAATGTTTATTGAGGGAATCAGGATAAAACTAAAATAACAGACAAAGTACGTAAGAAAGAGGGGTAATTGAAGTGAAGGCATTTTTTTTTTTTTTTAGGTGGACAGGAAGTAGAATTTATTGGTGAGTATTAAGAGGGGGCAGCACAGTGGAAGCCCTCATGAGTGCAGGGCCTGCCACTTGTCCAGAGCGCCACGATTGGGAACGTACTTGACCCATCTGGGATAAGCCGCTTCTCAGCCACCATGTCTTCAAATTCATTGGCATTGAACTTGGTGAAGCCCCACTTCTTTGAGATGTGGATCTTCTGGCAGCTGGGGAGCTTGAACTTGGCCCTGCACAGGGCCTCCATCACATGCTCCTTGTTCTGCAGCTTGGTGCGGATGGACATAACTTGGTCAATGTGAACCCTGGCCACAGTGCCCTGGGGCTTTCCAATGGCACCTCGCATGCCTGTTTGGAGCCTACACTGGGGTAGTGCAAGGTCAGAAACATGAACATCCATCTGAAAGGACTGTCTCCAAGGTCCCTTAGAGCAACCCATACAACAAACAGGTTGCATCACTACCAGGGAAGCTGCTGTTTGCAGCCATTGCACACTGGGCCCCCATGAGGAAAGGAACTCAGTCGGCTTAATTGGCTGCAGGGGGACTCTTTGAAACAATTTGCTACTTAGGGATTTACGAACTTTTAAATATATATCATCTGGCCAGGTGTGGTGGTTCACATGTGTAATCCCAGCACTTTTGGAACTAAGACGGGAGGATCACCTGAGCCCAGGAGTTCAAGCTCAGCCTGGGCAATAGCTGCTAAGTATGGTGAAACGACATCTCTACAAAAAATACAAAAATTAGACAGGTGTGGCAGTGCGTGCCTGTAGACCCAGCTTCTCAAGAGGCTAAGATAGGAGGATCACTTAAGCCTGGGAGGCAGAGGTTGCAGTGAGCCGCGATTGTACCACTGCACTCCAACCTGGGTGAGAGCGAGACTCTGCCTCAAAAGAAAAAATCATCTCTAAGTGAGTGTGGCTAGTGGTCAACATTCACATTTCTGTCCAATGGAAGTTACTAGATCCCAGCTGCTGGCTTTGTAGAAAACCTGCAGGTCAGCATTGCATTACAGGTTTGCTGGTAGAACTAAACCATGACCTTCACTTGGGATCATGTCAAGATTCTAAAACTGGTTGCAGAAATATTTCTTTTTCCATCCATTGAAGAAAATAACTCTACTGTGGTTATCTTTATTTTGGCATCTTGGGAGAAACTTAAGGAAGAATGTTGACCTAAAATGTGCTGGTATCTGAAACATTTGGTTACTCTTCAAACCACTAGACCACATGTCCCTGATAGATGGTGGGGCCACTGAGGAGGAGGCTGCGGGCAAGGGGAGCAGAGGGTGGGCCTGGAGGGCCGGCATCTGTGAGGACAAGAGCAGGACTCTTGCATCTGTGAATTGTTTAATCTCATCTCTCTATTCTGCATATAAGGGGATGGAGACTCAAGAATTTAAAATTTACCCAAGTCACAGAGCTAGAAAGTGGCAGGAGTCCGGCTTCAAAATTCAGATGACTGCAAAGCCCAGTTCCCTCTCAGCCAGTTCACCTTCCTTAGAGAACAACCAAACCCACACTCAAAGGTGAACAAGCTGAATCACCAGGACTCAGCAGCAGCAGAGGCTTCCTGGGTCCTTTCCCTAGAGATTCAGGTTAGTGGCTCTGGGGCCCAGGCACCTGGGTTCCCACCCTCTCCCCTCTCCCCAGGTGATTCGCAGGACCAGCCAGATCCTGGAACCACCTTGTAAAGAGCCTTCACTCTTGGTCCCTAGAGACCTAGATGGAGCTTCATTCTTGTTGCCCAAGCTGGAGTGCAATAGTGTGATCTCAGCTTACTGCACCCTCCGTGTCCCAGCTTCAAGTGTCTCCGTGTCCTGTGCCTCAGCCTCTCAAACAATTGGGATTACAGGTGCCCACCACTACACCCGGCTAATTTTGTATTTTTAATAGAGACGAGGTTTCTCCATGTTGGTCGGACTGCTCTCAAACTCCTGACCTCAGGTGATCCACCTGCCTCAGCCTTCCAAAATGCTGGGATTACAGGCATGAGCCATTGCACTCGGCCTGGGATAAAGGATTTCTACTGGGAGCCTCTCTCTGAGTGGCAGGGTGGAGTCTCGGGCCAATGGTAGAGTCAGATGGGGAAGAGCAAACAAGAGGAAGTTGTGTCCTTCTGTGGAAACTTCTTTGAGAACTGAGTAGACGGCAGCATGTGTCACTCTCGTAGGTGCAAGAAGCTGTGGAAACTGCTGCTTGCTGACTTCAGCTCTCCCACACCCTCCGCCCTCCAGCTGCTGATGTCAACAAAGAATCTTAAGGCCAGGCACGGTGGTTCATGCCTGTAATCTCAGCACTTTGGGAGGCCGAGGCAGGTGGATCACTTGAGGTCAGGAGTTTGAGACCAGCCTGGCCAGCACAGCGAAACCCCTTCTCTACTAAAAATACAAAAATTAGCCAGACATGGTGGCACATGCCTATAATTCCAGCTACTTGGAAGGCTGAGGCAGGAGAATTGCTTGAACCTGGGAGACAGAGGTTGTAGTGAGCCGAAAGCCGACATCGTGCCACTGCACTCAGCCTGGCGACACAACAAGACCCTGACTCAAAAAAGAAAAAAAAAAAAAAAGAATTTTAGCTGCCCTCCAGGGCTGGGGGCAGTGAAGGGAACTGATTGAGTCCTGAGCAGGGGGCTTCAAATGCAAGCTGTGCCTCGAAGCAACTGTGAGCCCTTGAGTAAGACACCCTGCCCCTCCCCGGTCCACAGGCTTCTGCACTGAAAAAAATGAAGGAGCTGGAAGCAGTCTTCAGCACATAAATCTGTACCCACTGCAGGGGTCCTGAACATTCTGTGGGGGGGGGCCGACCCCTTTGAAAATCTAATAAAATGATCAATCCTCTCCTGGAGAAAAAATGCAGACATCCAAATTTTGGCTGACAATTTCAGGGAAATGAATGGACTTCCCCAAGCTCATTCAGGAAGCTCTGGGGGTCACTGGCCTATGTTAAGCACTGCTGGTCTGTCCAGAAGCCTCTATGACTGCACCTTTCGGTGCTGCAGTCTCTCATCACATGAGGCCCTGAGCATGTGCAGTGTGGCAGGTGTGAACTGAGAGGTGCTATAGACATGAAGTGCACACTGGATTTTGAAGACTTAATAGGAAAGAAGAACATAAAATATCTCATGACTAATTTTTATACTAATTATATATTAAAAGATAAGTAGGGGCTGGGCGCGGTGGCTCATGCCTGTAATCCCAGCACTTTGGGAGGCTGAGGTGGGTGGATCACGAGGTCAAGAGTTCAACACCAGCCTGACCAACACGGTGAAACCCTTTCTCTACTAAAAATACAAAAATTAGCTGGGCATGGTGGCACGCGCCTGTAATCCCAACTACTCAGGAGGCTGAGGCAGGAGAATAGCTTGAACCTGGGAGGCGGAGGTTGCTGTGAGCCGAGATCACACCACTGCACTCCAGCCTGGGTGACAGAGACTTAGTCTCAAAAAAAAAAAAAAGTAAAAAAGATAAGTTGGATATTTGAGGTCAAATAAAATGTTACTAAAATTAATTTCACCTGTTTCTCTTTACCTTTTAAAAGTGTGGCTAGAACATTTGAAATGCAGTATGTGACTGGCATTATGTAGGGACTGGACCCTGCTGCTCTGTGGTGACACCCTGGAGGCGTGGCCTCACTGCCGGACCTCTCAAGTCAGTGTTGGCTCTTCATGGAAAGCCCAGCACTTCCTCTTTCTGGAAGATGTAGTTGTGAGAATGGGCAGGGAAATCTTCACCAGAACAAGCTGTAAGTTGTGTTTTCCCGACAAGATCACAAGCTCTAGCCGGGCACAGTGGCGCGTGCCTAAAGTCTCAGCTGCTGGGAAGGTTGAGGCAGGAGGATTATTTGAGCCCAGCAGTCTGAGTCTGCAGTGAGCCATGACTGTGCCACTACAATCATGCATCTCAATAGAGCAAGACCCTTAATAAAAAAAAAAAAAAAAAAAAAAAAGGCCTGGGTGCGGTGGCTCATGCCTGTAATCCCAGCATTTTGGAAGGCCGAGGCGGGCAGATCACAAGGTCAAGATATTGAGACCATCCTGGCCAACATGGTGAAACCCTGTCTCTACTAAAAATACAAAAATTAGCTGGGCCTGGTGGTGGACGCCTGTAGTCCCAGCTACTTGGGAGGCTGAGGCCGGAGAATCACTTGAACCTGGGAGGTGGAGGTTGCAGTGAACTGAGATTGCGCCACTGCACTCCAGCCTGGTGACAGAGCTAGACTCTGTTTAAAAAAAAAAAAAAGGTTGAAAGCTCCTAGCCGGATATAGTGGTGCACACCTATAATCCCAGCTACTTGGGAGACTGAGGCAGGAGGATCGTTTGAGTCTAGGAGTTGGAGTCTAGCCTGGGGAACATAGCAGGACCCCATCTCTTAAAAAAAATTGGGGTGGGGGCGCCAGGCGCAGTGGCTCATGCCTGTAATCCCAGCACTTTGGGAGGCTGAGGCGGGTGGATCATGAGGTCAGGAGATCGAGACCATATTGGTTAACACAGTGAAACCCCGTATCTACTAAAAATAAAATTAAAAAAAAATTAGCTGGGTGTGGTGCCACGTGCCTGCAGTCCCAGCTACTCGGGAGGCTGAGGCAGGGGAATCACTTGAACCTGGGAAGCAGTGGTTGCAGTGAGCTGAGATCACATTACTGCACTCCCACCTGGGCTACAGAGTGAGACGCCGTCTCAAAAAAAAAGGCACTTTTCGGGCAAAGACATATCTAATGTGTAAGGCTTCTGGGTCCTCTCCAGGGATAGGCACCCAGCAGATGGAGTGAGCCATCTTTGGCCACTTATGGGCCTGGAGCTCCAGGTAACATTGCTGTATTATTTTCCTGGGGCTGATCCAACAAAGTGCCACAAACTGGGGTGGCTTACAGTGACACCCTCACAGTTCTGGAGGCGAGAAGTCTGAAATCAAATTGCTGGCAGGGCCAAGCTGCTGCTGCAGGCTCTGGGGGAGGTGCGTCCTTTCCTCCTCCTGGCTTCTTGTGTTGCCGGCAATCTTTGGTGCTCCTCGGCTTGCGGACGCACTGCACTCATCCTGGGCCCTGCGGTCACATGGTGTCCTCCCTCTGTCTCACATCCTCTTCCTTCTGTGTTCAAATTTCCCTCTTGCTAACAGGTCATCAGCTATTGGATCAGGGCCCATCCTCATCCATTATTATCTCATTTTAACTTGATGACATCTGCAAAGAGCCTATTTCCAAATAAGGTCACATTCTGAAGTTCCAGTACACATGAATTTTGGGAGGGACAGTGTTCAATCCAGTATGATTGATGAGTATATTTTGTGAGAAAGATATTTCCAAAGAGTTTGGGTAGAGCTTAGGTAATTTCTCCAGAATCTTCTAACCCCAAATAGGGACAGAACAGAGTGCTTATGTGTGCCAGACAATGGTCTCGATGCCAGGGACACGATGATGGACATGAACAGTCTTTGCCCCCATGGAGCTCACATCCTAGTGATGGAGGCAGACAATCAATACATGGATATCTGTCAGTACGTAATATGATGCTGGGTTGCGTCAGCAGAGTAGGGGCATGGAGAGGAACACGCCGGTAGAGGTGGTGGGTTATTTTCGATAGGAAAGAATGGCAGGGAAGACCACTGTCACCTGTGAGGTGACATTGAATCGCAGAAGTATCTGGGTTAGTGACTCAGTGACGAGAAAAAGCGCCAAGCCCCTGAGGCAGGAATATGATTGGTAAGTTCAAAGCACAAGGAAAGGGACAGACGATGTATCTCACCTACCACGGCCTGGGGTGGGAGCTGGGTATCGGGCTCCTAGGCCCAGAGCTGCTGGTCTGGAGTGGGGAAGTTGATGGAGAGGAGCTTTCTCCGGCTTCTGGTCAAGGGTTTCACTTCCTTCAGCCGTGCTTCCTCCATTGTTCAGCTGGGGTGGAGGCTGGTTACCCCTGGCTCTGGCTGGAGCAGTCCAATGCCATTGTCATTGTCTTTTCCAGACAATAAGAACAGAATTTGGTCTTTTCTTTGCTGCTGGCTTTAAACCTCAAGCTCCTAAAGCCCCTTCTCTCATTTCTTTGTTTATCTCAGGATGTGCCTGAGGCTTTTCACTCTGCCTCCACTTTCACCACGGCCTGGTGGCTGGTGCGTGGGCTTCTTACCTGGCTCCCTCCTTCACCTCCTGCAAATCTTCCTTCTTGGATGAGCACCCCGACCACCTTACTGAAGGAGCATATACTCCTCTCCCAGTAGCCTCTGTACCTTGCACCTTTCCCCCATGGCATGCTGTAGAATTTCCTTAGGCATTGTGTGTTGTTCGGGGTCTCTGTCACCCTCACTGCCATCTACTAGATTGTAAGCTTCATGAGGGCAAAGATGGGTATCTTTCATTCATGGATATAGCCCAAGCACCTAGAGCAATGCCTGCCACAAAGTAGGTACTGAGAAAGTATTTGTAGACTGAAATGAATAAACAAGTGAATGGGTTGTGCGGTAGAATCCTCAATGGCTGAACTGGAAGAGCTCGGCACAGGAATTCCCCTGAGCTGCCCCTACGAAAGAGCTGAGATGCAGAGAACAGAAAGGAATTCTTGAGCGAGTCGAGCGGGAGGAGAACTGGACACAGAGCTTGCCCTCAGGAAATGCACATGAATTGGGGGTGGAGTGGGCAGTGCCACCTCCTTGCACAACTCCAGGTAGTGTCATTTTCATTGAACACAGTATCGGTGGTGTTCCTGGAGTGGTGCCTGGCCTGGGGTTGAGGTAGTTGACGAGAGACTGTGGCTGGACCTTGGCGTGGGGCTCAGAAGACAGAGTGCAAGTGTGACAGCTCGAAGAGCCCAACCCAAGAAAGAACATCACCAGCCCCAGGCCAGGAGGGGTGTGGGTGGAGGAGGGGCGCCATAGTCAACACACAGAGATCCAACACACACACTCCCAGCACCATCTCTGGTGCTCTCTGTGCCCAGCACAAGGCCTGGCCAAGCAAGTAGGTGAAGTCGCCCAAGGCGCCCGGTAGATGAAGTCTTTTGTTGTTGTTGTGGTTTTGAGACAGGGTCTTGCTCTGCCCCCCAGGGTGGAGTGCAGCGATGCAAACAGGGCTCACTGAAGCCTCGATCTCCCAGGCTCAAGCGATCCTCCCACCTCAGCCTCCTGAGTCTCTGGAACAACAGCCATGGGCCACTATGCCCAACTAATTTTTAAATTTTTTTTTATAGAGATAGGATTTCACCATCTTGCCCACGCTTGTCTTGAACTGCTGGACTCAAGCAATTCTCCCACCTCAGCCTCCCAAATCTCTGGGATTACAGGCATGAGCCACTGTGCTGGGCCTAGGAGGTGAAGTCTTGATGAGGGGCTATGATGCTGTGGCTTGGGAGCAGAGCTGAGGTTTGCTCTAGCACCCGGCCCTGTTGTCCAGTGGGGCTCGCTCCTCTTGACTCTGTTCCGCTTGCCGCTGGCTCTTCACTTTGCTGCCTGGTAGAATCTAAAATCCCCTGGGGAATTTTAGAACACATGGGATGTGAGGGGGTGTGGGTGGGGGCACATCCTCGGGGATTTCCATTCAGGTGGTGAGGAGCGAGACTGGGCATCCCTCACCATGTGATACTTGTGTTAGCCAGGCTTGAGAACCCCTGCTCTAGAAGCTGTCCCGGTGATGTGGAAGGACCCAGGTAAAAGATTCATAACCCTGTAGTGTTATCCACACAACTGGTGGATTTGGTCGCTTGGTGGGTATCCGTTCAATGACCTCCACCATGGAGGATGTAGCAAGGGGATTTTATGACTTGTAACAAGTCCCAAAGCTGCACCTCCCTGAGCCGGGGACTGGGTCAGGTTTTACAAGTATAGGGTAATGATCCGACTGGATCCTGCCATGGGTTGATGCCAAAGGTCGAGCCGATTATATCCTGGATCCTGCCGTGCAGTGCCTGCTTCTTTTTTTTTTTTCTTTTTGAGAGGGAGTCTAACTCTGTCACCCAGGTTGGAGTGCAGTGGCGTGATCTCAGCTCACTGCAACTTCCACCCACCAAGCTCAAGCGATTTTGTTTTTTCTTTTTGAGACGGAGCCTCACTTTGTCACGCAGTCTGGAGTACAGTGGAGCGATCTTAGCTCACTGCAAGCTCCGCCTCCTGGATTCACGCCATTCTCCTGCCTCCCCCTCCCGAGTAGCTGGGACTACAGGCGCCCGCCACCATACCTGGCTAATTTTTTGCATTTTTAGTAGAGACGGGGTTTCACCGTTAGCCAGGATGGTCTCGATCCCCTGACCTCGTGATCTGTCCACCTCGGCCTCCCAAAGTGCTGGGATTACAGGCATGAGCCACCTCACCCAGCCTCAAGCGATTCTTGTGCTTCAGCTAGCTGGGATTACAGACATGCACCACCATGCCTGGCTACTTTTTGTATTTTCAGTAGAGACAGGGTTTTGCCATGTGAGCCAAGCTGGTCTCGAACTCCTGTCCTCATGTGATCCGCCCACATCAGCCTCCCGAAGTGCTGGGATTACAGGCGTGAGCCACCGCGCCCGGCCCCGTGTCTGATTCTTCATTCAGCCCCACTTGGGTTCCCCTGTGGTTACTTGGTTCATCTGGGCATACTCAGGTTATGTGACCCGAGGGTCCAAGGCAACTGGGAAACAATTCACATCTTTGTTACATAACAGCTGAACCAGACTGGTCTGATGCAGTTACAGTGGCTCCACAGAGAGCATTCAGAGGAATTGATGAACTCGAATGGGAATAAATGACACCTTAATTTTCATGAACCTCCAGCTGAAATTGAGTGTTTTCTTCCGTTATGAATGTAAATGTCAAACCACAGCAGTGTCAACAGTACCTGTGAGTTTGTCACCCGTAGAAATCAGATCTTTTCGTGTCATTTTATGGTTGTTGTGGGTATCCTGAAATATCATTTAAGCTCATCTGCACTTAAAAAGTAAGGTGATTATTAGATTCCTCCTAGATTTTGTTATTTAATGCATTAATGAAGATGAACACATATCACTATATCACAATTTTTACAATATTTTGGCCACTGGCATTCAACATAATTGTTTCAATAGAAATCGTATCTGCCTTAGATTTTTTTGTTTGTTTGTTTTGTTTTTTTTTTGAGATGGAGTCTCACTGTCGCCCAGGCGGAGAGCAGTGCAAGCTCTGCCTCCCAGGTTCACGCCATTCTCCTGCCTCAGCCTCCCGAGTAGCTGGGACTACAGGTACCCGCCACCATGCCGGCTAATTGTTTGTATTTTTAGTAGAGACAGGTTTCACCGTGTTAGCCAGGATGGTCTCAATCTCCTGACCTCATGATCTGCCTGCCTCGGCCTCCCAAAGTGCTGGGATTACAGGCATGAGCCACTGCGCCTGGCCGTCTTAGATGTGTGGGTTTTTTTTTTTTTTTTTTTTTTTTTGAGACGGAGTCTGGCTCTGTTGCCCAGGCTGGAGTGCAGTGGCCGGATCTCAGCTCACTGCAAGCTCTGCCTCCTGGGTTTACGCCATTCTCCTGCCTCAGCCTCCCGAGTAGCTGGGACTACAGGCGCCCGCCACCTCGCCCAGCTAGTTTTTTGTATTTTTTAGTAGAGACAGGGTTTCACCGTGTTAGCCAGGATGGTCTCGATCTCCTGACCTCGTGATCGGCCCATTTTGGCCTCCCAAAGTGCTGGGATTACAGGCTTGAGCCACCGCGCCTGGCCAGATGTGTTTTAAGATAGCATTCTGAGAAGGGGGTCTGTAGGCTTCCCAGATGGCCAAAGGGAACCCTGATCAAAGCAAAGATCTTCAGAAGGTAAAGAACATTCAGCGGAGGCTCCTTGTGGTCCCCAGAGGAGGTAGATTGGCATGTAGTGGACACAGTAACTCCCTCTCTCTTCCTGTGTGGCCTGCAGGCAAAGGTCACGCTGCTCGCGGTCAGGGCTGTCTCACCTCCCTTTGGGGTGAGAGCACCCCCTCACTCGCTCGTTTCTCATTTTTTGGCAGAAGTGCCCCTTGGCCTCCCATGGCAGCCCTGGAGGAGGGCAATGGAGCTTTTTTCCACCCTTGTTAACCCAATGGGGAGGGGGCAACCCAAACAGTGAGGGAATGAGAAGAGCTTGGACTGGAGGAGAGCAGTGGTTCCCTGAGCCTCGACAGGTAGATGCTGACCGCCAGCTCCTTGCTGCCCCTCACAATTCCTTCCTGCCCTGATTGTTAGTATTCCTGCCAGAGGAAGGACCTGGGAGACCCACTGATGCGTGCTGGTGCTCCTTTATAGCCCTTCTGCAGCTCAGCAAACACTTGGCCCCTGTGGACACCCCTGTGGTCCAAGCCAGACCCAGGCACAGTCTCCACCCTCAGGGAGCTCACAGTCTGGCCAACGGATCTGAGCCAAGAACTCAGAGTAGGAAGAGGTTTGCAGCTGAGGCCTGGTACAGGTATGTAGAGCAAACCAGAAACAAATGGGTTAATTTCCGATGATGCTTCTACTCTCACACAAACCCTGGGTTGTCTGGTGCATGGCTGAGCTGAGTCTTAAAGGCTAGAGTCTTAGCTGCTCAGCCCATAGCAGTGCCCTTTGGATCCACCTGCTCCTGTGGGTGGGCACACATGCTGTGTGGGGCATGCACTACAGGGTCCAGTTGGCAAGAGGTGGTGGTGTCACCACTGGGGAACTTGACCTCCTGGCCCAGCAGCCTAAAACAGAGGTTGATTAAGCTGAGATCCGGCCACTGCACTCCAGCCCCGGCGACAGAGTGAGACTCTGCCTCAAAAAAAAAAAAAAAAAAGAATAATAGTTGTGGGTGGCTGGAGACCTGGGTGTCTGAGGAGATGTCTGAGCTACGAGTGGGGGATGCCTGCAGTAAACGACAGACCCAGGAAGTGGCTGCCGTGCTGCTCGGAGCCACAGAACAGGGCCCTTAGACTGGATCTTTTTTCCCTTGGAGTCCGGGAACTCTTTTAGCCCTCTGGTGAAAGCTGCAGAGCCATCTCCCCAGGAAAACGCACATGTGTCATCCAAATTCTGTACCCCTTTGTAGAGGTTCTCTTCCCCATGTTTGGAGGAGGAAGAGGCAAAGTTAGAGAGGTGGACGAATTTCCCACGATTGATGGCTTAGCAGCAGGGGGCAGCAGAGCCAGGACCTCTGGTGCCTGGCAGGTTTAGTGTGCCATGCTTTCCCTTCCCCTCATTGTCTCCCTGGAGAGGAGGAAGTGGGATGGGGCCAGGGGAAGCCTGCAGGCACAACAGTTCCACACCATGCCAGGGTAGATAAATAAACACGGGACAGCGCAAGTACAAAAGGCGGCAGAGGCCTTGGGTCCATCCCAGTTCTCATCCTCTCCCTGACTTCTTGATTCCAGTGCAAAAGACCAGTAGCTCTTCTCCCTGAGGCCTAACCTGTGACTTCCTCCTCCTGGGGAAGGCAGAAAGACTTGTCTTCTGGCCTCTACTCTAAGACTTCCCTTTTCAAGCAATGGAAGCGTTCAAATTTCAACAAGAACCAACCAGTGACCCTACAGTGTCTGTCCTCGCTGAAATCTGAAAGAAAAGTGGTCAGAGTCATTTGTGCCCAGGCTTCCTGGAAGTGATGTCTTCTCAGCGTGAGTCGAGCAGCCAGGACAGACTCTTCTCCCCAGCTCCTCTTGGCTTTAGAGGAGAGACTGCTGGTGACAAAAGGAACCTACTGGAAATAAGTGGAGGATCACCCACAATCTCCCAGCTGCCTCCACCTACAGATAAGGAGGAAAGGGTGGGGAACGTGCTTCTAGTGAGCTGTATCTGAGCCGGACTCAGGGCTGATCCCCATCCCCAAAGGGCTCAGAAGTGATTCAGGCGGGAGGCATCCTAGGTTGAGGTTCAAGAGAGATATGCCCAGGAGCCCTGAATTTTCTGAGTTGGTGTTCATTTCATAAATGTGATTACCCTTTTGTTGTTGGGTCTTGGTTACTGATTTGAAAAAATCTGTCATTATTAAGGGTCTAGGGCACAGTCCTGGGGTGCCTGGTGTGGGCAGGAGTTAGTGGCTTCCTTGCGAGTATATGGCTTTGAGAGTTCTGTCCCCAGCCTTCCCTCTTGGGACTACACTGGTTTCTGTTAATATCACTTCACTGTGGGCTTCACTATCAGTCTTCTCTGTTTTCTGTTTTCCTTCTTACCCAGCTTTAGCAACCACCAAAGGGATGCCAACTCCTCATACCTGCCTCCAACCAGTTTTTATTTCATGGCCAAATTTTACTAATTTGGAGCAAACACACGGACTGAGTATTGAAGAGTTTGTTCTTTTAAGTTTTCTTAAGTCATTAAGAAATACTCCCCAGCCAGGCATGGTGGCTAATACTTGTAATCCTAGCACTTTGGGAGGCTGAGGCATGAGGATCGCTTGAGCCCAGGAGTTTGAGACCAGCCTGGGCAACCTGTCAAAAACTCATCTCTACAAAAAAAAAGAAAAAAAAAAGAAAAAAAAAAAAATTAGCTGGGCGTGGTGGTGCATATCTGTAGTCTCAGCTATTCGGGAGGCTGAGGTGGGAGGATCACTTGAGTCCTGGGACTGTGATTGTGCCCCTGCACTCACTCCAGCATGGGGAACAGAATGAGACCCTGTCTCAAAAAAATAAAAAATAAAATAAAGAAACACCACCTTGGCCGGATGCAGTGGCTCACGCTTGTAATCCCAGCACTTTGGGAGGCTGAGGTAGGCAGATCACCAGTTCAAGAGTTTGAGACCAGCCTGGCCAACATAGTGAAACCCCACTCTACTAAAAAAAAAAAAAAAAATAGCTGGACATGGTGGCTCACACCTGTAAACCTAGCACTTTGGGAGGCCAAGGTAAGTGGATCACCTGGGGTCAGGAGTTCAAGACCAGCCTGGTCAACATGGCGAAACCCCATCTCTACTAAAACATACAAAAAATAGCTGGGCATGGTGGCAGGCACTCGTAATCCCAGCTACTCAGAAGGCTGAGGCAGGAGAATCACTTGAACCTGGGAGGCAGAGGTTATAGTGAGCCAAGATTGTGCTACTGCACTCCAGCCTGGGTGACAGAGCGAGACATCTCAAAAAAAAAAAAAAAAAAAAAAAAAAGTCCAGGCGCGGTGGCTCAAGCCTGTAATCCCAGCACTTTGGGAGGCCGAGACGGGCGGATCACAAGGTCAGGAGATCGAGACCATCCTGGCTAACACGGTGAAACCCCGTCTCTACTAAAACATATAAAAAACTAGCCGGGTGAGGTGGTGGGCGCCTGTAGTTCCAGCTACTCAGGAGGCTGAGGCAGGAGAATGGCGTAAACCCGGGAGGCGGAGCTTGCAGTGAGCTGAGATCCGGCCACTGCACTCCAGCCCGGGCGACAGAGCCAGACTCCATCTCAAAAAAAAAAAGAGCCCCATTTTGATCTTCTTTGCACACTTCATTTGCCTTATCTGAGGAGTATGCCAAATAAAGGTAAATTTCAGCTGCATCCCTGCCAAGAGGAGCAAGAATTTCCTGAGTCTTGGGTTATATTTGGGGACTCCTTTTGTACATAATTCTCCTGGTTTATAAGTGCCTCTGAAATAAAAAATAAAGATGAAGTGGGAGCTGCCACCACCTATTTTCTTTTTATTATTACTATTATCATTATTATTATGTTTGAGACAGGGTCTCACTCTGTCACCCATGTTGGAGTATAGTGGCATGACCATAGCTCACTGTAGCCTGGAATTCCTAGGCTTAAGTGATCCTCCCACGTTGGCCTTCCAAAGTGTTGGCATTACAAGTGTGAGCCACTGGGCCCAGCCCCATGGCCTCTTTTTTTTTTTTTTTTTTTGTGAGACAGAGTCTCTTGTTGCCCAGGCTGGAGTGCAATGGTGTGATCTCGGCTCACTGCAACCTCCGCCTCCTGGTTTCAAGCAATTCTCCCGCCTCAACCTCCCAAGTAGCAGAGATTACAGGCACCTGCCACGATGTCCAGCTAACTTTTTTGTATTTTAGTAGAGACAGGGCTTCACCATGTTGGTCAAACTGGTCTCGAACTCCTGACCTCAGGTGATCTGCCCACCTCAGTCTCCCAAAGTGCTAGGATTACAGGCATGAGCGACCGCGCCCAGCCCCATGGCCTTTTTTTAATAGCCAAGAAAGCTCAGGGATAATAACCCACCATGCCTCTTGAAATTGCCACAGAAAGAAAATGGAAAGCCACTTTTAAAAATAAAAAGGCTCGGGCCGTGCTCGGAGTCTCATGCCTGTAATCTTAGCATTTTTGGAGTCTGAGGCGGGCGGATCACGAGGTCAGGAGATTGAGACCATTTTGGCTAACACGGTGAAACCCCGTCTCTACTAAAAATACAAAAAATTAGCTGGGCGTGGTGGCAGGTGCCTGTAGTCCCAGCTGCTCGGGAGGCTGAGGCAGGAGAATCACTTGAACCCGAGAGGTGGAGGTTGTGGTGAGCCGAGGTTGCGCCGTTGCAGTCCAGCCTGCGCAACAAAGAGTGAGACTCCATCTCAAAATAAATATATAAATAAATAAAAATAAAGTCTCAAGCCTGTAATTGCAACATTTTGGGAGGCTGAGATGGGCAGACTGCTTGAGCCAGGAGTTTGAGACCAGTCTGGGCAACATCGTGAGACCCTGTCTCTAGAAAAAATTAAATTAAAATATTAGCCACTTGTCTTGGTGGCATGTGTCTGCAGTCCCAGCTTCTTGGGAGGCTGAGGTGGGAGGATCTCTTGAGCTCAGGAGGTCCAGCGTGCAGCGAAGTGTGATTGCACCACTGCACTCCAGCCTGGGCAACATAGCAAGATCCTGCCTCAAAAGAAAAAAAATAAAAGAGGAAAAAAAAAAAGAAAAGGCTGTGTGGGTTGGCATGCACTTGAAATCCCAGCTAATTGGGAGGATGTAGAAAAGAGCCTGGGCAACATCGTGAGACCCTGTCTCAAAAAAAAAAAAAAAAAAAAGACATATTTTAAAACTTCAATAATCTTTAAAAATATGACTTTTATTTTAAGATTCTTGGATAATGCAATGGAAAAGTTCAGTGATCCCCATCTTTTTTTTGTTTTGCTTTGTTTTGGAGAATGGGGTCTCAATATGTTGTTTTGAACTCCTGGGCTCAAGCTATCCTCCAGCCCTCTTTTTAATACAAATAAGCAACTCATCCTTAATGAAGTTCACTTGAAGAGAAGACATCTTCCCTTCCCTCCCCTCCTCTCCCCTCCCCTCTGCTCCCCTCCCTTCCCTTCCTTTTTTGAGATGGAGTCTCATTCTGTTGCCCAGGCTGGAGTGCCGTGGCATGATCTCGGCTCACTGCAACCTCCGCCTCCCAGGTTCAAGCAATTCTTCTACCTCAGCCTCCTGAGTAGCTGGGATTACAGGTGCCCGCCACAAGGCCTGGCTAATTTTTGTATTTTTAGTAGAGACCGGGTTTCACCATGTTGACCAGGCTGGTTTCAAACTCCTGACCTCAGGTGATCCGCTCGCCTCGGCCTCCCAAAGTGCTGGGATTACAGGCGTGAGCCACCGTGCTGGAGTGCAGTGGCTGGATCTCAGCTCACTGCAAGCTCCGCCTCCCAGGTTTACGCCATTCTCCCGCCTCAGCCTCCGGAGTAGCTGGGACTACAGGCGGCCGCCACCTCGCCCGGCTAGTTTTTTGTATTTTTTAGTAGAGACGGGGTTTCACCGTGTTAGCCAGGATGGTCTCGATCTCCTGACCTCGTGATCGGCCCGTCTCGGCCTCCCAAAGTGCTGTGATTACAGGCTTGAGCCACCGCGCCCGGCCTCCTAACATACCTTCTGAAGATTAAACATGGAAAGGACACTACTGATGTGTGGTTGGCTTTGCATGACTCACTGAGTAGGAGGAATTTTTTTAATATCTTCTGTCATAACTCTCAAGAATGTGTTAAAGCCAACCCAGGAAATTTCTTAGGAATAGAGATCAACTTGACCGTTGCAGTATTTCTCGGACTTGTGGCTGATGACAAGGCACAGCAGCTTGGGAATTACACAATCTCCGCTCTTATGCATTTCTTAATCATTCACTGGATACAGTTGCATGAATACTTTCTGTTCCTGTTCGCGTTTAGTAAAAATAGCAAAATAGAAGCGTCTATGGGGTTAGGAGAGGAAAAACACTCTAGCAGCAAATTCTGTTCCATTGGACCCAGTGTACACGATAGTGATCAGAGGACGTCTCTGGAGAGCGCGTTTTCCTTTTGACCTTGTGTACTTCCTGTACTTCTCTGCCTCTGCTGGGCATGCTGCCCAGACAGGGCTCTGGGTCCTCAGCAGCACCGAGGCAGCAGAAGCACCAGGTATCTGGTGCCTACTACACACCAGCAACTTCTGCAGGTCACTGCTGATCCCCACCAGGTCTGAAATGCTCCTCCTGCATTTCACAGATGATTGAAGGAGGTTCCCCAAGGAAGCTGCCCTGGGCAGGTGGTTACACGTGGCAGAGCAGGTGTGATGGCCCCAGGACTGTCTGGCTCCAGAGCCTGTCCTTTCTCAACCCTACCACCCCACTTTACAACTTTACCTCCAGTTGTTTTTCTTGGCCAAAAACTTTTAGCACTACAGGATAAAGAAGGCCTAGCTTTAGGGCGCTCACAGTCTAGTGAAGGAGAAAAGATGAGTATTTAAAAAGCATTTTCTTCTCTGTGCAATGAGGAGCCTGGCATTCAGGGATTCTAATTGGAGCATCAAACCAGATTAGCTCAATGCAGGATGTTGGAACAGAGCACTGTGGTAATTCTGCTTACTGTCAGAGTTTATATATGGGTAGCGGGGCATGGGGAGGAGGTGGGAAACAGTGAAAGTTGGAGGGACCAGGATTCATACCCCAAAGTGATGGGTAAGGTGTAGACAGCATAACAGCAACCTCAATAGCTTGTATTGATTTTGGACTTGCCAGAGCCGGGTTTGAAGTGCTTTCTAGGTTTTGATGCTTTGAATCCACCCTGTAAACCTTAAAGTAGATACTGTTACTCTGTCCATTTCCACGTGAATAACAGAGACATAGGGAGGTTAGGGAAATTACCCAGGCCCCCCAGCTAGTAAGTGGCGAGTACTCGAACCTGGGCAGGCTGACTCCAAGCCCAAGTTCTTGATCACAATACAAAGCAGAGGATAAGTTGGCAAATACTCTCATAGATTTCGCTGTTATGCTTGTCAAATTTATAATTATTTGCTTACTGCCTGTTTTCCTCTCTAACCTATGTCTCCAAGAGGGCAGGAACTATGTCTGTCTGGCTCTCAGAGGTAATTTCAGCACCTAGACTAGTAACTGGCACATAGAAGGATCTCAAAAGTTTTGAAGAATGGATGAAATGCATTGAGGGAAACAGAAGATTCCTTTCCATGAGCAGCCCCCACCCTCTGAGTCCGCCATTCAATAGCTGATGAGTATGAGCAAACACTTCTCTCCCTCCCCTGCCATCAGCAAAATGGGGTTGATAACAGAAGTGAAGCTCCAGAAAATGGTCTGGAAGTTCCTAAAAAGTTAAAAAATAGAGTTGCCATAGGACTCAGCAATTCCACTCCTGGGTGTTTACCCAGGAGAATTGAGAATACAGTTATGTCCACACAAAAACTTGTGCAAGGACGTTCATAGTAGCATTATCCATGATAGCCAAAAAATGGAAGCAATGCAAACGCCCATCCACAGGTGAGTGCATAAACAAAACCAAGGAGATCCATACAAGCACATATTTGGTCATAAAAAGAAGCAAAGTGCTGATACATGCAACAACATGGGTAAACCTCAAAAACATTTTGCTAAGTAAAGAAGCTAGTCACAAAAGGCCACAAAGTGTGTGGTTCCATTTACATGAAATGCTCAGAACAGACACGTCCATGGAAGCAGAAAGTAGATTAGTGGTTGACAGGAGCTGGGTGGAGGGAGGAATAGGGAGTGAATGGGTACAGGGTATCTTTTTGGAGTGATGAGAATGTTCTGGAATTAGATAGTGATGATGGTTATGAATATACTAAAAACCACTTAGTTGGAGACAGAACTGGGTTGAATCCTGGCTGCCCCCTGCCTTGATGTATGAGCTGGGGCAAGTTGCTCCATTTTGGGATCCTCAGTTTCTTCATCTGTAGGAAGGAGACCCTGATCCATTTTTATCCCTGTCACCCTATTCACTCCTTCTCCTAGGTCCTTGGTGACAAGCCTGGGAGGAAAGAATGTCCCCTGTTGCACTGGATTGCACTGAGGGCAGTGGATGCCCCTGACTGCTCTGGATTAGACAGGACAGTTTTCCTTTATGTTGCAGCCTCCTGCCTTGCAGTCTTAATTCAGGGGGTAAGAGGTTTATCCTGGAATATTGTTTATTTTGTCCCCCAAATTCCTCAAGTGATTCCAGCATGCACCCAAGTTTGTGAACCACTAATTTAGCTAACATGCACCTGAATCACAGGAAGGCATTTGTTTGTTAAAACATCAATTGTTTGTTCCACCTCCAGAGTTTCTGGCTCTGCACACCTGGGCAGGGTGGAGCCTGGACATCTGCATTTCTAACAAGTTCCCAGGTGATACTCATGATGCTATTCTGGTACACAACGAGCCCAGACTAGAGCCATGGAGATCAGCCTCACCTGGACAGTAGCCTCACATGGACAGTAGCCTCACCGGGACAGTAGCCTCAGCTGGACAGTAGCCTCACCGGGACAGTAGACTCACCTGGACAGTAGCCTCACCGGGACAGTAGACTCACCTGGACAGTAGCCTCACCTGAGAGCTCTTGCAAACACACAGGTTGCACCAATTAAATCAGAATCTTTGAGGTAAGACCAGGCCTCAGGACTTCCCCCTCAACGTTGCATTATGAAAATATTCAGCTGGGCATGGTGACTCACACCTGTAATCCCAGCACTTTGGGAGGCTGAGGCAGGCGGATCATCTGAGGTCAGGAGTTCAAGATCAGCCTGGCCAAAAAGGGGAAACCCCATCTGTACTAAAAATACAAAAATTAGCCAGGTGTGGTGGCATGTGCCTGTAATCCCAGCTACTCGGGAGGCTGAGGCAGGAGAATCGCTTGAACCTGGGAGGTAGAGGTTGCAGTTAGCCGACATTGTGCCACTGCACTCCAGCCTAGGTGACAGAGTGAGATCCTGTCTCAGAAAAAAAATAAATAAACAAAAATAAAATAAAATGTTTAAACACACAGCAAAATAGAAAGAATTCTACAGTGAGCAGCTGTGTATCTACCACCTAGATTTGATCTTGGACACGTGACTATGCTTTGTCACACATCAATCCAAACATCCATTCCCCTAACATCAGGATTTCTTTTCTTTTTTTTTTTTTTTTGAGACGGAGTCTCGCTCTGACGCCCAGGCTGGAGTGCAGTGGCCGGATCTCAGCTCACTGCAAGCTCCGCCTCCCGGGTTTACGCCATTCTCCTGCCTCAGCCTCCCGAGTAGCTGGGACTACAGGCGCCCGCCACCTCGCCCGGCTAGTTTTTTGTATTTTTTAGTAGAGACGGGGTTTCACCGTGTTAGCCAGGATGGTCTCGATCTCCTGACCTCGTGATCCGCCCGTCTCGGCCTCCCAAAGTGCTGGGATTACAGGCTTGAGCCACCGCGCCCGGCCACATCAGGATTTCTTAAAGCCTCAATTCCCCAATATTCAGCCGAGTTTGAGAACCAAGAGCTAGAGTTTCTGGGCTCCTCCTCTGTAAAGCTCTTTCTGGCTACAATCTGGGGTTCTCTGCAGATGCCCTCCCCATCCCTAAGGGTTTGTTGAGCAAGAATACATGCATTTATTGAGCACCTACTGAGTACCATTGAGGCTCCGCTTGCTTTGAGCTGAGTCTAGTGGTAGATTTCCTCTTCTGAAATGTTTTAAAGCCAAGACAATTCAGACTAAGGAGCCCCGTGTATTCAGTATGAGGCCCTTTGCTGATGGGGAGGATCTCGCTGTGCCACCACCACCAAGACCTGACGATCCGGAGGTGACGAGCCGGAAGTGACTTGTCCTGGACCTCCTATCTAACAAAAGACTGGGAAGAAATGAAGCTTCTGGAGAGGGCTCCATATTCCCTGATTTCAGGGTACCCCCCAAGCTGTCATTGTGGGTTCTGTATCCTCCCCTAAGAGCTTAAGGCTTTATAGGGTCAAGCAAACTGCTCTTCAGAGTACACTGTGACTGTATGTGATAAATGCTCTGCCAAATCAACCAAGGTTTGCAAAGCACTGGACGTGCACTTTGGAGGGGAAAATAATACAGGGCTCTGCTGTGTGGAAGTCTCCAGAAGAGAGAACCTGACCAAGAACCATCCCTCCCTCCCCACATCATGGGTGTACAGCTGGCCCTGTGGGACCTTGGAGTGTAGAGGAAGAGGGAGAACCCACAGACATGCATAAGTTTGCTCTAGGCTGCCCGGGTTTCCAGCTGGGCACCTTTGGTTTTTCTTCCACTTCAGCTTCTGGCAGCTGGGGTTGGGGAATGGGGAGCAGAGAGCTGCATTTTATGTAGGAGATGGTCTTGGTTGGGTGGAGTAAATGAATATGTGTTCTTGTTTTTATTTCTAGGGAAACAGTGGAAAAGTTGCTAAATGTGGAAACCCAAGCTGTGGTTCTCTTTCTGGGGTTTCTTTTTCATGCTCTGTTTGGAGTGGCAAGTGGAGAGGAGAAAGTTTCAGAGAGAAGCCAACCCATGCAGCAATTCCCCCATGGACACAGGTTGAACTTGCAGTCCCAGCGGGCAGGAGGCAGGTTTGGGATTTCCTGGCTGGTCAGTAGGGTGAGAGGGCTCATTCTGAAATAAAGGGGGTTTTCCTTCCATCGCCAATGAGATCAGAAGAGCTACCATTTGGAAATACAACCCTGTGTGGAGGTAGTTTCAGCTCTGCTGGTGACTAAAGCTTGGGAGTGGGGACTTTCTCAAACACTTTCCTTCAGTCATTTTGAAAATATCTAACTCTTCTGGGTCCCTCAGACTGGAATCTGTTTTGCTGGGGCTTTTAGTGTGACTCATTTCATATGTCTTCCAAGGTGTCTTCACTTCTTAACAAAAATGATTTGCTGGTTTCTTGCCTTAAGCTCTGTGAGGACCATGGCTGCCTGGTGACCGACTAGGCCTCCAGTGACCTCAGCACAGGACCTGGACAGACTGCGTTCTCCATAGACATGGCTTGGTCCACAAACGCTGCAATTTCCCACAACACTGACCAACCAAACAAAAAACCCAAATCATGCCAGTCCAGTAATGAGGAATGGTTTTGTCATTTTAGCACATGAACCAGAATGACAGGAGCCAGGATAGAATAGCATGTAGCTTTTCCAAAAAAAGCTAATAAGGAAGATTAGGCAGGAAGATATAAAAATATAAATGGTAGAAAAATACAATCTCTAAGCATGTTGTGATTGCTACTACTGTAAAACATGATGTAGTTAAAAATGGGCCAGGCACGGTGGCTCATGCCTATAATCTTAGTGCTTTGGGAGGCTGAGACAGGAGGATTGCTTCAGCTCAGGAGTTGGAGGTTACAGTGAGCTATGATTGAGCCACTGCACTCCAGCCTGGGTGACAGAGTGAGACCCTATCTCTAAAAAGCCAAAACAAACAAACAAACAAAACTGGCCAGGTGCAGTGGCTCATGTCTGTAATCCCAGCACTTTGGGAGGCCAAGGCAGGCAGATCACCTGAGGTCAGGAGTTCGAGACCAGCCTGACCAACATGGTGAAACCCTGCCTCTACTAAAAAAGTGTAAAAATTAGCTGGGCATGGTGACATGCACCTGTAATCCCAGCTACCCAGGAGGTTGAGGCAGGAGAATCGCTTGAGGGAGCTACTTGAGAGGCAGAGGTTGCAGTAAGCTGAGACACATGCCATTGCACTCCAGCCTGAGTGACAAGATCAAAACTCTGTCTCAAAAAAAAAAAAAAAAAAAAAAAAAAAAAAAAAAAAACCAAAAACTGGAAGGCAAAGGCAAATGGAAATGATTGTGTTAGTGAGATTACGGGCAGTGACCGTTAAAGGTTTTTCTTAAATTCTAACTGTTACGCCATTATTGCAATATAAAAACCAAACCTTTGTGGCTATGCTTCATGGTGGACACAGCCAGGGCTTGAGTAGCAGAAGTCCTGTGGTGTCCTGGCTAGATGAAACTACTTGAGGACTGGGTTCATTTTTTTCATGCATCTCCCCCTGGCCTCATACCTAGTAGGGCCACACCTAGCACATAGTAGGTGCTCAGTAAATACTCATTGAATTAGTGGTTCAGTGGACAGATTATGCCAAATGGTTACCTCTTTTTGGAGGTACCCAGAGGCATTCTTTTTGGTGAGGGGGCACAAACGATTATTACTGTACTTGAGAAGTGCTTAGGGGGACAAGGTTTCTGTCATTGCTCAGGCTGTAGTGCAGTGGCATGAACATGACTCACTGCAGCCTCAACCTCCTGGGCTCAAGCAATCCTTCCACCTCATCTTCCCAAGAAGCTGGGACTACGGGTGTGCACCACCACACCCAGCTAATTTTTAAAGATTTTTGTAGTGACGGAGTCTCTCCATGTTGCCCAGGCTGATCTTGAACTCCTGGGCTTAAGCAATCCTTCCACCTTGGTATCCCAAAGTACTGGGATTATAGGCATGAGCCACCTTGCCAGGCCTCCAGAGGCATTTTGATTGGAAGAGAAGACTTCTTGGGAAAAGAAGTCATATCTGACCTGAAAACCACCATCCAGAGGAAAATAAGTTTTGTCAACTCTCATCTTGATTGCATGTAAGTTGGTTTTCTTCAATTAAAGTGATTTAGTAAATGTATAATCAATTACTTATTTATCTGTTTATTTAAACTCCTAACCTTTTCCGCATGTAAATAAAGTCACAAAAGAGGAGGAAATACCCCTTGTTAGATGTGGGACCTCATTCTCAGCCCAGAGTCCAAAGAAGGTGATGAAGCCTTGCTCTCCGGGAGAAGCGGCTGCCTAACTCATGTCTCCTTGTGACCCAGGACCCAGAATCCGTCACTACAGGTTGGCCTCCCTCTTGCTCCCAATGCAGGCATCTGTGCAGCTGAGCAGCAAGGTATTTGCTGCCATCTCTCCCTTCCTGGGGTCCCAGTGCCTGGGTCCACAACTAGGCCAGCCTCACCAGCGCCTTTGTCAGGACATGGGTGGACTTGGCTTGGCAGGGAGGAGCAAGTGGGATGTTTTTTGGCTTGGTTTGATATTTGCTGACTGGTAAAGGTCTTGCTCCAAATATTCCCTCACCAACCACCTCTGTGTCTGAATTCCCTGTTAGTCACTCTTTGAGAGCAGAGTTTTGAAGATCCCTGCTCAGGTACAGATCTAGAAAGGGGGCCATTCTGAGCCATTTCTTTAAGGGAAAAAGAGCTGCAAGGTGGTGACTCCACTTTGGCGAAAATGAACCACCGTGTCGGGCTGGAAGACATTGTGTCTGGGAGCTATTCATGATGTGCCCCTAGCCAGGAAGGCTCAGACCAAATTCTGTCTTTTATACACTGCTAGCTGGTTGCTCAACTTGCAAGACCCTGAGAGAATGGAATGCAATACAGACAACGGTTGGCTTCTTACCCATCATTTCCCACACAGGGCACCAAGCCCTCTACACGTGATACTCTCTTTCTTTTTTTCTCCTTTTTTTTTTGAGACAGAGTCTCACTGTCGCCCAGATTGGAGTACAGTGGCACAATCTTGGCTCAGTGCAACCTCCGCTACCCAGGTTCAAGTGATTCTCCAGTCTCAGCCTCCCACGTAGCTGGGACTATAGGCGTGTGCCACCAGGCCCGGCTAATTTTTATATTTTTAGTAGAGACGGGATTTCACCACGTTGACTAGGCTGGCCTCGATCTCTTGACCTCAGGTGATCCGCCCACCTCGGCCTTTCAAAGTGTTGGGATGAGCCACTATGCACGACCCACATGATATTCTTTTTCAATTTTCCCAACAACCATGTGAGGTAGAAATATCCCTACTTTATAGGAACAAAAATGGAGGCTCAGAGATAAGCGACTTGCCCAGTGTCATGCAGCTAAATATAGTTATGCTGATTAACAGCTAGTACCATTGAGTGCTGCAGGCCAAGACACTACAAAGGATTCCTGTTTCAACTCACTTGATCCTCATTACATGCTTGTGGAATCTCCGTTTTAACAGATGTGGAAAGTGGAGTACAGGGAGGTTGAACAGGCTCTCCGAGGCATTCAGCTGGCAGATGTCAGATGTCAGGCTGCTCTTCGCCGCCCTGCTGCATGCAGTCAGTCAGGAGCCATCTGCGTCTGAGCCACAAAAAGAGCCTGCTGTGTGCCAGGCACATGCAGTTACCCTGGAGATCTGACAGCCCTGGCCTGCTGGAGGTTACATGCTGGTGTCCTCGCACAGGACCAGTCAGAGATGGCCAAGGGTAGCAAAAGGGTTGGGACATCCAGGGGACATTGGGTCCAGGCAGTGAGGGGCCTTGCTTGCTTCCTGTCTCCCCTGCCTAGGAAGGGCAATCAGCGGTGACCCTGACCTCTTCCTGTGTGGCTAACCTGAGGCAATGATTATCCTCTCTAGCAGACTGAGGCAAGCGGTCAGGTGTCTTGAGGGCCCACTTATCTCTGGACTTGGACATCTATGGGGTCTTGTCTCACACACCCACTGTGGGGCTTTCCCTGTCTCTGCTTTACATGCACATTGCAGAATAAGAGATGCTGTTGAAGGACTCTATCCGAGAAGCCCCTTCCAATGAGATTTGTGGCCAGGATTAAGAGGTCTTAAATGGACATTTCCGCGAGGAAGAAATTGTGCATGCTTAGATGTCTGTCTTTGGAGGTTTTGGAGGGTCAAGACACCACCAAATTTGTGTTTCACGAACTGGTGGTGACAGGGTTGATGGGGTCTGGACTCTGTCTGCTATGGGGTCAGCCCTGCTGGAGTCCACCTCAGCTTGAGTGCTGGAAGCCTGCCCTGAATTGGACAGGACCCCTGCGTTTCTGCCCCAGCACTCACCTTCCACTGATCAAATTATATCCTCAGCTTCCTCAGGAATACAATCTTCAAAGGACCGTGGAGAGGATTGAACAGTTATTACTGTACATGCGAAGTGCTTACCTCAGTACCTGTTCATATTTTACATGTGATTATTATCATTATAATCCCACCTGGCCTGGTCAACATAAAGAAACCTGGGGTCTGTTCTGCCTCCCTACCCCACTTTAATTTTTTTGTTTGTTTTGTTTTTGTTTTTTGAGACGGAGTCTCACTCTGTTGTCCAGGCTGAGTGCAGTGGCCTTATCTCAGCTCACTGCAAGCTCCACCTCCCGGGTTCACGCCATTCTCCTGCCTCAGCCTCCCGAGTAGCTGAGACTACAGGTGCCCACCACCACGCCCAGCTAATTTTTTGTATTTTTATTAGAGATGGGGTTTCACCATGTTAGCCAGGATGGTCTCGATCTCCTGACCTTGTGATCCACCTGCCTCGACCTCCTAAAGTGCTGGGATTACAGGCATGAGCCACCACACCCAGCCCCTACTCCACTTTATTTTTAAAATAGAGACAGGGTCTCCCTCCCTATGTTACCCAGGCTGGTCTTGAACGCCTGGCCTCAAGCAATCCTCCGGTCTCGGCTTCCCAATAACAGGCGTGAGCCACTGTGCCCGGCCAGCTCCTTCCCTTTTTCTGCCAGGTTTGAGCCCTTCTCCCTGGTGGGACCCAGAAGGCCAGTCTGGCAGAGCTGTGGAGAACCAGGTAAGCTCTCACATCCACCCTGCCTGACATGTAGTAAGCCCCTCCTCACCTCTTTAAAGAAGACCAAAGAAAGTGGGTTTACGATTTCTCAGGAAGGTTTTGCTTCTGTTGTTTTTCCTTCCCAACTTCCCAATTGTCTATTGTACCCGCAAACTCCCTACCCTTCGGTTCCAGATCTAGTGTGTCTCCTGCAGCTTCTGTCTAAATGAAGGATTGCCCTTTTGGTCCCTATTCCAGCCCTTCCCCTCTGGGAAATGATGTATGCCTTCCAGAACTTCTAACTTTACCACACCCTGATGGTGAGCTGGGTACTGTGTGGCTGGCATTGTTCTTAATTACCACGCTCCAGGTCTTCACACAGATGGGCTTGTTTGATCCTCACTGTGTTCCTATGAGGATGGTGCAATTATGATCTCTATTTCTTTCAAAAATAGAGATGGAGTCTAGCTGTGTTGCCCAGGCTGGTCTCTAACTCCTGAGCTCAAGCGATTCTCCCCACCTCAGACTCCCAAAGTATTGAGATTACAGGCATGAGCCACCGTGCCTGGCCTATCATCCCCATTTAAAAGACAGAAAATCTGAGGTGCAAGGAGGTTAAACAACTTGCCTGAGATCCCAGTTAGAAAGTGTTAAGTTTGAACCCAAGTAGTGTGACTCTAAGCACCAGCTCCCAACCACATCATTTTATTGCCATCGTAACTCTAATGTTTAGAATCTGTTGGATACTCAAAGGTCTTGGCGTGTCCTAAATTTAAATAAATAAATAAGTAAATAAGAATCCATGGGAATTGCAAAAAGAAGCATGGTCTTTGTTCTACGAATGTTGTTTGTTCTTTTTTTTTTTTCTTCAGTCGAAAGATACTTTACTGCAAAATTGGAGATTTCAAATTCCTCCTGGTTATATTCTGCTGGTGTTTAACCTCCTTCTAAATAAGGCATCCTTTCTGAATCTCACTGAACTCTCTTGTATTAAAAAATAGAACTATTTTTTCTTGCTCCATCGCCTGTGGAGATGGAAAAGTGCCGATCAGCACGTTCTCTCGCATGCTTGAAAACACTTTTCCCGGTGTCTCACATCTCTCTGAGCCCATTCTTCTCCAAAGCCAGAGGACCTGGCTCCTTTCCACTGGGCGAGTTTCCTGTTCGCAGCCCTGACAAAAGTGCCCAGAGTTCTCCAGCCTCTCCCCTTCCACTGGGTATGTACTGGGCCGTGAGGGTGGCGCTGAGGGTGCACACAGGGTCCAAAGCAAGCCACGTGGCTCGGGGTCCTCCATCTCTGCTCAGAATTTTGTTTTAGCTTACTTTGTTATTTTTATATTCCAGAACACTTAAAAAAGAAATGAAGGTGTAAATAAGTTGGTGGGGGGGTGCACGTGGAAAATGTTAGCCTTAATTTTCCCTCCCCTGACATTTTCATACAGGTTGGAGCTGACTTTGAACCCGAGGGCCTAAGTGCCCGGCACTGCGAGGGTATGGCAGGGACTCCATTCTTGATCCTGGCCTTGAGGTTCTCACAGTCTGAGCTTGTGAGTATCAAGAACAGCTCTGGGCTGGGCACAGTGGCTCACACCTGTAATTCCAGCACTTTGGGAAGCTGAGGTGGGCAGATCACCTGAGGTCAGGAGTTTGAGACTAGCCTGGCCAATATGGCGAAACCCCATCTCTATTAAAAAATACAAAATATAGCCAGGTGTGGTAGCAGGCACCTGTAGTCTCAGCTACTCGGGAAGCTGAGGCAGAAGAATCACTTGAACCCGGGAGGCGGAGATTGCAGTGAGCCGAGATGGCGCCACTGCAATTCAGTCTAGGCAACAAAGCGAGACTCCATCTCAGGAAAAAAAGAAAAAAAAAAAAAGGAAAGGAAGCCAGGCATGGTGGCTCACATCTGTAATCCCAACATTTTGGGAGGCTGAGGCAGGAGGCTCAATTGAGGCTAGGAGTTTGAGACCACCCTGGGCAACATAGTGAGACCCCACCTCTACAAAAGATTAAAAAAAATTAGCTGGGTGTGGTGGCACATGCCTCTAGTCACAGCTACTCGGGAGGCTGAGATGGGAGAATCGCTTGAGTCTGGGAGGTCAAGGCTGCAGTGAGCTGAGATCGTGCCACTGCACTCCAGCCTGGATGACAGAGTAAGACCCTGTCTCTAAAAATAAATAAAAATAAACAAATAAATAAATAAATAAAGGAGAGGAAGGGGGCTATGGCATACTGTAGGGTGTGGGGGGAGGTTGCAGGATTAGGTGGGGCACCAGGGTTGGCCTCCTTAAGAAGGTGAGATTTCAGCTTTTGGAAGCTGAGGGATTTAACCATGTAAGTATCTGAGAGTGGAGCATTTCAGTTGGAGGGCATAGCTACAGCCTAAAGGAAACAAAATCCAACACAAACATCAGGAAGGGGTCACCCAAGAGATAAGGAGTTTGAGAAAGGGCCAAGGGAAGGGAAGAAGGAGGGTTTCATGCCTATGCTAATTGCATTGTGGTTGCTCTGAGGGTGGGGTCATTTACCCAACCCCGGGACCACCCTCTGCCCAAACCCTTAGGCTAATGGAAATCAGACCAATGTGGTGGTGGAAATAGCTCTGATCCAGGCTCTTTCATAACTAGTACACGGCCTTGAGTAAGCCACATACTCTATGGGCCTCAATGGCCTCGTCTATAAAAGGAAACAGCTGAAAACTGGGTGCTTGCAGGCCCCTGAGTGCGCCTTGTAATAATAGCACTGTTATAAATAAGATGGAAACTGCAGCATCTTGCCAGGGTGAATAAGTTAATTATTCTTATGATTGAGACTTTTAAAAGTCAAAAGCAAAACCATCTGATTTATGTGGTTTCCGAGGAAAAGAAAGGCAGGAAAGAAAGATGAAGTGAGGCTGGGCGGGGTGCTGACACGTGTAATCCCAGCACTTTGGGAGGCGGAGGAGGGTGGATCACTTGAACTCAGGTGTTCAAGATCAGCCTGGGCAGCATAGTGGGACCCTGTCTCTAAAATAAATAAATAAATAAATAAATAAATAAATAAATAAATAAATAAGCTGGGTGTGATGATGCGTGCCTATAGTCCCAGTTACTTGGGAGGCTGAGGTGGAGGATCACTTGGGCCTGGGAGATTGAGGCTGCAGTGAGCTGTGATCATGCCACTGCATTCCAGCCTAGGCAATAGAGTGAGACCCTGTCTCAAAAAAAAAAAAAAAAGAGGCACAAGTTTTCCTTTTGCCACCATTTAACCATCTTCACTTTGTGGGAACTAGAACTATGCTGGGGTGGTGGCGGGGGTGGGGAGTTGGGGGGACCCTCTCAACTGCTGTGCTGGGTGGGAGGTGGGGGGTGGGGTGGTGGTGGAGGGTTGGGGGGACCCTCTCAGCTACTGTGCAGGGATGGTGGGTGGGGGTGGGGGGACCCTCTCAGCTGCTGTGCTGGGGTGGTGGGTGGAGGGTTGTGGTGGTGGGTGGGGGGTGGGGGGACCCTCTCAGTTGCTGTGCTGGGATGGCGGGTGGGGATGGGGTGGTGGGTGAGGGTTGGGGTGGTGGGTGGGGGTGGGGGACCCTCTCAGCTGCTCCCTGGCAGTAGTTCCTTAGCTGAGGTTCAGAACATTTGCAAGCAACCAACTGTCTGTCTGTTGGGAAGGTTTGGAAAGTGTTAGGCAAATTGTGAAAAAAACGGTCTTTGACAACTTAGGAAATAATAAAATCCGGCAGAGTGTTCTAGCCTTTAGGCTGCTGGGGCCAGAAATACAAAGTCATGTTCTCATAATCTACTAAGTTGCTAAAAGGAGGGATTTGAGAGCATCGCGTTGGCAGATACGGGGTTCTGCCCATACTCTGGGATTTAGGGCCTGTGATTTCAGGAAGGGCTTTCCCTGCTCACGACAGACAGGAGTGTTTGTTTTTTAAGTGCCAGGGCAGAGGTGGGATGGGCTTGCTGGGGAAACTGGACTGATAAAGAAAATCCTCCTAGAAAGCTACATCCAACAAAGGAGTGCTCACAGGAATGTCAGAACAAGTAAGAGTCAGGATCTGAAGTCAGATTGCCAGAAGTCAAATCCCTGTATTCGAACCTTTCTGTGTCTCAATTTTCTCATTTGTATTGTAGGTATAAAAAAGATGCCTATTTCCCAGGGCAGTTATGGTGATCACATGAATTAATACACATAAAGTCCTCAGCGCGGTACCTGGAATATCGTAGTGAAACCCACGAGTGGTGCTTTATCTTTGGGTTATATGGGTTCTTCCAAATGATGTCTGAGTGTTTTTCATTGAGGACTGTCTATTTATGGGATACTTTTTGGTGCAGATACACTTTCAGGTCATGAATCTCTCTTCTTTCTAACCAAGATTTTCTTTAATTTTGGCTGGGTGTGGTGGTTCACACCTGTAATCCCAGCACTTTGGGAGGCTGAGGCAGGAGGATCGCTTGAGCTCAGGAGTTCAAGACCAGCCTGGGCAACATGGCGAGACCTTGTCTTTGCGAAAAAAAGAAAAATTTGCTGGGTGTAGTGATGTGTGCCTGTAGTCCCAACTATTCAGGAGGCTGAGGTAGGAGGATCGCTTGAGGCCAGGACTGAGGCTGGAGGATCACTTGAGTCCAGGAGTTCAAGGCTGCATGAGCTATGATTGGCATCACTGCATTCCAGTCTGGGTAACAAAGCAAGATCCCATCTCAAAAAAAAAGAAATTTCCTTAATTTTAAAAAAGTTACCATTTTCTTTTTGGAATACATATATTTTATATATATATATATATATATATATATATATATATAGAGAGAGAGAGAGAGAGAGAGAGAGAGAGAGAGAGAGAGAGAACCTCACTCTGTCATCCAGGCTGGAGTGCAATGGCGTGATCTCGGCTCACTGCAACCTCTGCCTCCCAGGTTCAAGCAATTCTCCTGCCTCAGCCTCCTTGAGTAGGTGGGATTACAGGTGTGTGCCATCATGCCTAGCTAATTTTTGTATTTTTAGTAGAGATGGGGTTTCACCATGTTGGCGAGGCTGGTCTTGAACTCCTGACCTCAAGTGATCCACCCACCTCGGCTTCCCAAAGTGCTGGGATTACAGGCATGAGCCACGATACCCAGTCAAAAAACATATATTTAAAAAGAACCAGATAGAACATTTATAATTCAAAATACAATATTTGAAACGAAAGATTCACTGATTGGGCTTACTATCAGCTTGGTGGCAGAAGAAGAAAGAGTGAATGACAAAAGTTACCATTTTCTAAGCCAACACTGTCCAACAGAATATAATGCAAACCACAAACATAATTTCAAGTTTTTAGTAGCTATATTTTAAAAAGTAAAAGAAGACAGGTGAAATTAATTTTTTAATAATATGTCTTAATCCAGTATATCCAAAATATTATTTTTTCAATGCGTAATCAATATAAAAATTATTAATGAGACTTTACATGCTTGTTTCCTTACTATATCGAATCCAATGTATATTTCACAAATACAGCATATCTCAGTTTGGGCCAGCGGCATGTCAAGTTTTTAACAACCACATGGGGCTACCATGTAGGACAGTGCAGTTCTAAGGAACAAGAGGATGTCTCTTGGCAGTAAGCTTGGGTGGGCGAATCAGGCTGGGCACAGACTCCCCCTAATCACACTATGATGACAGGCCTCTGAGATGGGGGGTCTTCTAGTCACACAGAACCAGGAGGATCCCTGGCCATGTGCCATGGCTCACACCTATAATCCCAGCACTTTGGGAGGCCGAGGCAGGCAAATCACTTGAGGTCAGGAGTTCAAGACCAGTCTGGGCAACATGGAGAAACCCTGTCTCTACCAAAAATACAAAAAATCAGCTGGGTGTTGTGGCACTCGCCTGTGGTCTCAGTTACTCAGGAGACTGAGATGGGAGGATTGCTTGAGCCCAGGCGGCAGAGGCTGCTGGGAGCTGAGATCATGCCATTGCACTATAGCTTGGGTGACAGAATGAGACTCCATCTCAAAAAAAAAAAAAAAGAACAAGGAGGATCCCAATGCAAGCCCCACATTCCAAGACTGTGGTTTTGAACTGAGATACATTGAGCAAACTCTTGCTTGCCCCAACGGTCTTTTCCTCCCTCTCTACTAACCACACCCCTTATCTCAACCTGACTTGAGGATGAAATACTAAGAAGATCATCAGTCTTTCAATGATTATTATCCTCTATTAAGATGCAAATGCAAATGTTGGACAAAATTTCAGTTAAGAGGAATAAGTTCAAAAGATCTATTGTACAACATGATGGCTATAGTTAATTTTTTTTTTTTTTTTTTTTTTTTTTTTTTTTTTTTTTTTTAGACAGTGGCTAGAGTGTAATGGCACGATCACAGCTCACTGCAGTCTCAAACTCCTGGGCTCAATCGATCCTCTAGCCTCAGCCTCCCCAGTAGCTGAGACTACATACATGTACCACCATGCCCAGCCTTGACTATACTTAATAACATTGTATGTATTCTTTTGGTTGTTGTTGTTGACATGGAATCTCACTCTGTCTCCTAGACTGGAGTGCAGTGACGCAATTTCAGCTCACTGCAACCTCCGTCTCCGGGGTTCAAGTGATTCTTCTGCCTCAACCTCCTGAGTAGCTGGGATTACAGGAGCGCACCACCACACCCAGCTAATTTTTGTATTTTTAGTAGAGCCGGGGTTTCACCATGTTGGCCAGGCTGGTCTCGAACTTCTGACCTCAAGTGATCCACCTGCCTTGGCCTCCCAAAGTGCTGGGATTACAGGCGTGAGCCCCTGCCCCCGGCCCAATGTATTGTATTCTTGAGAATCACTGAGAGTAGATTTTAAGTGTTCTCACCACAGAAAACACTAAGTATGTGAAGTAATGCATGCTAATTAGTTCAATTTAGGGATTCACAATGTATTCCAGAACATTATGTTGTACACAATAAATATATACAATTTTTATTTGTCAATTAACATAACAAATAAAAAAGATGTGAATATTGGGGAGAATATCTTCATTGAGTATCAGCTGAGACTAAGGTAGTTGAGGTAGAGATTAGGACAGGAAGCAGAACATGTTTTTGGGTTCTGTCTGGAAACTCTGAGGAGTGACCTTGCTTAAAAGCCAGCATTGGTAGGATGGCCCTCAATGGAGTCTTTAGGGTCCCGGCCTTTATCCTAACACTTTATCCGAATGGGAACCTTATTAACCATGGCAGCAGCTATGTGAGCAAGAGCAGACTTCAAAATGCTGGGCACCTTGGGGCCATATATATATATATGTGTGTGTGTGTATATATACATTTTTTTTTTTTCTTTTTTTTTTTTCCTGAGACAGAGTCTCACTCTGATGCCCAGGCTGGAGTGCCATGTCCAGTCTCGGCTCACTGCAACCTCTGCCTTCCCAGTTCAAGCAATTCTCCTGTCTCAGCCTCCTGAGTAGCTGGGATTACAGGCATCTGCCACCATGCCCGGCTAATTTTTGTATTTTCAGTAGAGACAGGGTTTCACCATGTTGGTCAGGCTGGTCTTGAACTCCTGACCTCAAGCAATCCACCTGCCTTGGCCTCCCAAAGTGCTGGGATTACAGGTGTGTGCCACCGTGCCTGGTTGGGTCCATATTTTTCTAGATGAATTAGTCTGTATCTGAAAACTACGTTGGGAGTCCTGTGAAAGAGAAAATTTGCAAATTTGTCCTGCCCATCCATTCCCACCCATCCAGAAGGAGAGACTACCCCCTTCTCCCTAGGGAAGTGCCCTTTGACCTTATTCAAGGAGACAGCTGGTCTTTGAGGTGGGATGTACCTTGGGAAGGGTGACTTAACTTTGAGACCAGAGTCTCTTCTCTTCACCTTTCCCTCCCTCCATTCAGTTACGTTCCAGTGAATCTGCACATCTTCCCTCCAGAGCTTTCTTGAAGGAGGTCTCATATCCCTATTTCCAAGTTCTTGGGAAAAGTGAAAGGGACCTCACTTTCACCTCCATAAGCTAAGACTATTATTACCACCATGGATGCTCTAAAATCTGAAAAAAAAACACTATTCTTTTTTTTTTTTTTTTTTTTTTTTTTGTGAGACAGTCTCTGTCGCCTAGGCTGGAGTGCAGTGGCACAATCACAGCTGACTGCAGCCTCGACCTCCCAGGCTCAAGTGATCTTCCCACCTCAGCCTCCCAAGTAACTGGGACTATAAGCACGCACCACCATATATGGCTAATTTATTTCTATTTTCATTATTTATTTATTTTTATTTATTTATTTTTTTTTGAGATGAAGTCTCGCTCTATAGCCCAGGATAGAATGCAGTGGCGCTATCTTGGCTCACTGCAACCTCTGCCTCCTAGGTTCAAGCGATTCTCCCGCCTCAGCCTCCTGAGTAGCTGGAATTACAGGTGTGCGCCACTGCACCTGGGTAATTTTTTGTATATTTTAATAGAGATGGGGTTTCACCATGTCGGCCAGGCTGGTCTTGAACTCCCGACCTCAGGTGATCCACCTGCCTCAGCCTCCCAAAGTGCTAGGATTACAAGCGTGAGCCACTATGCCCGGCCTATTTTTATTATTTATTTATGATTAGAGACACGGTCTTGCCATGATGCCCAGGCCGGTCTTGAATTCCTGAGCTCAAGTGATCCACCCCCCTTGGCCTCCTAAAGTGCTGGGATTACAGGCGTGAGCCACCACACCCTGCCAGAAATACTATTTTTTGAGACAAGGTCTCACTCTGTCACCCAGGCTGGAGTGCAGTGGCGTGATCATGGCTCACTGCAGCCTAGACTTCCCTGGCTCAGATGGTCCTCTCACCTCAGCCTTCTGTGTAGCTGGGACTACAGGAACATACCACCATGCCTGGCTAATATTTGTATTTTTTTGTAAAGGTGGTATGTTTTACCATGTTGTTCAGGCTGGTCTCAAACTCCTGGACTCAAGCAATCTTCCCACCTCGACCTCCCAAACTGCTGGGTTACAGACATAAGCCACCACACCTGACGTGGAAATAATCGTTTGTGGTGACACTTGGATTATCTACTTAACCCACAAATGTTCTGGCCATTCAACCTTCATGATTACTGTATTACTCTCATTCAACCTGTAATATTCCTAACTATATTGTCTTGAGTTTTCAGGCAGTCCTGAGTGCTAATCTTCGACCCAATTTCTTTAGACTCATTGTATTCCAAAGGAGGTTATCTAAAGTATATCCTCCATTAACAGATTTTTAAAGTTAAACTCTTGTTTTTTTTTTTTTTTTTTGAGAAGGAGTCTTCCTCTGTTGCCCAGGCTGGAGTGCGGTGGCACGATCTAGGCTCACTGCAACCTCTGCCTCCCGGGTTCAAATGATTCTCCTGCCTCAGCCTCCCAAGTAGCTGGGATTACAGGTTTGCACCACCATGCCTGGATAATTGTGTGTGTGTGTGTGTGTGTGTGTGTGTGTGTGTGTTTTCAGTAGAGACAGGGTTTCACCATGTTGGTCAGGCTGATCTTGAACTCCTGACCTCAGGTGATCCACCCGCCTTGGCCTCCCAAAGTGCTGGGATTATAGGTGTAAGCCACCGCACCCAGCCTAAAGTAAAACTTTTGTAAACAACCAAAATATTTTTATTGAGCCTTTTTTCTTGATTATTAATATGATACATAAGTTTTTCTAGAAAATTTAGAGTTGTCTGGAAAAGATGAAGAAGAAACATTTGTGATCCTACTGTCCAGAAAACACCACTGTTAATTTTTTGGTCAATGGGTATTTGAACCTATTACATTCTAGAGCAGCGGCTGGGCGCAGCAGCTCGCGCCTGTAATCCCAGCACTTTGGGAGGCCGAGGCGGATGGATCACGAGGTCAGGAGATCGAGACCATCCTGACTAACACAGTGAAACCCCGTCTCTACTAAAAATACAAAAAGTAGCCAGGCGTGGTGGCAGGCATCTGTAGTCCCAGCACTTTGGGAGGGCAAGGCAGGTGGATACTTGAGGTCAGGAGTTTGAGACCAGCCTGGACAACACAGCGAAACCCTGTCTCTACAAAAAATACAAAAATTAGTTCAGTGTGGTGGCAAGTGCCTGTAATCCCAGCTACTTGGTAGGCTGAGACAGGAGAATTGCTTGAGCCCAGGAGGTTGAGGCTGCAGTGAGCCATGATCCAGTCACTGCACTCCAACCTGGGTGACAGAGCCAGACCCTGTCTTAAAAAAAAAAAAAAAAAGTTAAAATTCATCGTGGGAAAAATTTTTTACCATCTCAATGAAGCTTCTAAATAGCATTTCACTAAGTGATGCTGTTTATATTTTAAATTTCTAACCAAAGCCAAAAAAAAAAAAAAAAAAAAAAAAAAGCCTAGAGTCTGGCAAGATAAGAACCAACTAAAGTGTAGTAACTTAATTGGTAAATGTGGTCAGCCTCTGGGAACTGAAACGAAGAGGCCGTTGAAGATCCAGTTGATGTTCTGTGATTACAAATTAAGGGGTAAGAACTTCCTTCTTCCTTAGTGACCCAAAACCTTAAGTAGAATGCAGGTATGGAGTATAATGGTGTATATTTGGAAGAGAAGGAAGTAGGGGTGATGTTGGAAATACTGTCACTGAATTTGGGAACTTGGATAGGTTGCTTATTTTTGGAGGGAGCTCAGCATCTTATGGTGGTAGAATGGATGGATGGGTTATAGGATTGGCAGGAACGAACAACCAGGTGAGTTCTGGGGACACTGGTGGGGCTATGTAGTACTGCAGGATAGGTTATAAAACAAGAGCAATGAAGGAAGCTGAGGGGGATCCAGTGTGCCAGGGAGTGGTGTGTGCTACTTTGAGTTGCACACTCAAAGTCATCATGATGGAAGACATGATAGTCATCATCTCTGCACGGTAGGTGACAAAGGATTTGTCCTTTCTTTTTTTAAAAAAATTTTTTTGGGACGGAGTCTTGCTCTGTTGCCCAGGCTGGAGTGCAATGGCACAATCTCAGCTCACTGCAACCTCTGCCTCCTAGGTTTAAGCGATTCTCCTGTCTCAGCCTCCTGAGTAGCTGGAATTACAGGCGCACGTCACCACACTCAGCTAATTTTTGTATTTTTAGTAGAGACAGGGTTTCACCATGTTGGCCAGGCTGGTCACGAACTCCTGATCTCATGATCTGCCCACCTCTGCCTTCCAAAGTGTCAGGATCACAGGCGTGAGCCACTGAGCCCAGACTTGTCCTTTCTTTTAAGTTCCCCCTTGCAATTCTTCACCTGCTGACTTTTCCATAGTAAGCATTAATTAATTAGTTAATTATTTTTGAGACAGGGTCTCACTGTGTGGTCCAGGCTGGAGTGCAGTGTCACAGTCGTGGCTCACTGCAGACTTGAACTCCTGGCCTAAAGTGGTCCTCCTGCCTTGGCATCAGCCGCTGTGCCTGGCCTATTTATATATATATATATATATATATATATATTTTTTTTTTTTTTTTTTTTTTTTTTTTTTTTTTTGAGACAGAGTCTCGCTCTGTCGCCCAGGCTGGAGTGCAGTGGCCGGATCTCAGCTTCTCAGCTCACTGCAAGCTCCGCCTCCCGGGTTTACGCCATTCTCCTGCCTCAGCCTCCTGAGTAGCTGGGACTACAGGCGCCCGCCACCTCGCCCGGCTAGTTTTTTGTATTTTTTTAGTAGAGACGGGGTTTCACCATGTTAGCCAGGATGGTCTCCATCTCCTGACCTTGTGATCCGCCCGCCTCGGCCTCCGAAAGTGCTGGGATTACAGGCTTGAGCCACCACGCCCGGCCTATATATTTTTTTTTCTGAGACGGAGTCTCGTTCTGTCACCCAGGCTGGGGTGCAGTGGTGCCATCTTGGCTCACTGCAACCTCCACTTCCCAGGTTTAAGCGATTCTCCTGCCTCAGTAGCTGGGACTTCAGGTGCCTACCACCACACCCGGCTATTTTTTTGTATTTTAAGTAGAGATGGGGTTTCACCATGTTGCTCAGCCTGGTTTCGAACTCCTGACCTCGTGATCTGCACACCTCGGCCTCCCAAAGTGCTGGGATTGCAAGTGTGAGCCACTGCGCCCAGCCCTAATTTTTTAATTAGAAAAGATAATTAACTAAAGATAGACAAAAATAATTTTAGAATAGCATCGATAGATAGTGTGTCTTGGGAGAAAGGTAAGATTTAAGAAGTCAAACAGACCGGGTGCAGTGGCTCACACCTGTAATCCCAGGACTTTGGGAGGCCAGGGTGGGTGGATCATGAGGTCAGGAGATCTAGACCCTCCTGGCTAACACGGTGAAACCCTGTCTCTACTAAAAATACAAAAAATTCGCCGGGCATGGTGGTGGGCACCTGTAGTCACAGCTACTCAGGAGGCTGAGGCAGGAAAATGGCATGAACTCGGGAGGTGGAGCTTGCAGTGAGCTGAGATCACACCACTGCCCTCCAACCTGGGCGACAGAGCGAGACTCTGACGCAAAAAAAAAAAAAGAAGTCAAATAAAGACCTCTTTTCTTGATTCCTATTCAAAGCGTCCTGCTCCCTTTAACCCACATGCCTATTCCTGTGCCCTTTCTGAAATATCCTGAGAGATTTGTTTCCACTATTTGTAATATCCTATAGTTTTTTGTAAGCCCTATAGTTTTGGAATTGAAATTCTGTGTCCTATTAGACTCAGGGTAGCATTTTGAGAAGTCCTTTAATGCCTTTCTTTTTTAAAAATAGGATATTTTGGCTGGACAAAGTGGCTTACACCTGTAATCCCAGCACTTTGAGAGGCCACGGCCCAAGTTCAAGACCAGCCTGGGCAACATAGTGAGACCCCATCTCTACAAAACATTAAAAAATTAGCTGGGTGTGATGGTGCATGCCTGTAGTCTTGGCTACTCAGGAGGCTGAGGAGGGAGGATTACTTGAGCCCAGGAGGTCAAGGCTGCAGTAAGCCATGATTGCATCGCTGCATTCCAGCCTGATAACAAAATTGAGACTCTGTCTCAAAAAAAAAAAAAAGAAAAAAAATTTTAAAGTACAGTTTTAGGATGGGCACGGTGGCTCATGCCTATAATCCCAGCACTTTGGGAGGCTGAGGTAGGCAGATCACTTGAGGCCAAGAATTCAAGACCAGCCTGGCCAATGTGGCAAAACCCTGTCTCTACTTAAAATAGAAAAATTAGCTGGACGTGGTGGCACATGACCATAATCCCAGCTACTCAGGAGGCTGAAGCAGGAGGATCACTTGAACCCAGAAGGTGGAGGTTGCAGTGAGCCATGATAGGGCCACTGTGCTCCAACCTAGGTGACAGAGCAAGACTCTGTCTCCAAAGCAAAACAGACAAAAAACAAAAACAATACAATAACCCCAAATTCCTCAACTTCTAGGTATCTAGGGAGATTTCTGGACTAGGACTCTGAAGACTTTTAAGAAGGGGGGCAATCCTGCTCTTGGGAAACTATTTTTTTTTTTAGACAGAGTCTTCCTCTGTCGCCCAGGCTGGGGTACAGTGGCACAATCTCAGCTCACTGCAACTTCTGCCTGGCAGGTTCAAGGGATTCTCCTGCCTCAGCCTCCTGAGTAGCTGGGGTTACAGGTGCATGCCACCACACCTGGCTAATTTTTTATATTTTTGGTAGAGAAGGGGTTTCACCATGTTGGCCAGGCTGGTCTCGATCTCCTGACTTCAAGTCATCTGTCTGCCTCAGCCTCCCAAAGTGCTGGGATTACAGACGTGAGCCACCACACCAGGCCATGGGAAACTAACATTAATAGATGTGTGGCTAACAGATGAGAAGGGAGGAGCTGGAGAAGGAGCTACATGGTCCTGCCAGGGACGCCCTTGAGCCTATGTCCTCTCCCAGGGCGCCCCTCCATTGTTACTCAGTAAGGAGACCAAGGACACAATGAGAGCTGCTCCCTTGGGACAAGAAGCATCAAGATAATTTCCTGCGTGGCGTGTGCCTGTAGTCCCAGCTACCTGGGAGGCCAAGGCAGGAGAATTGCTTGAGCCTTGGCATTTGATTCCAGCCTGAACAACATAGCAAGACTTTGTCTTAAGAAAAAAAAAAACGACAATTTTTTTTGTCTTGGACACAGTCTCCCTGTCCCCTAAATGATTGAGGGTGGGAATGGAAGTAGAATCAAAATAATAGGAAACTCAAAGTTGCCTGAGATCCATGAAAAAATGAGTCACTTTTTAAAAAAATATGCCTTTTTTCTGTAACATCTTTTTAAAAATCAGATGTTTTCTCATTTATGTGGACTCTGAATAAAATGAAGATATCTTTTTTAAATGATAATTTTTTAGAAGTTTTATGGAAAACAAATTTTTTTGAGAGAGGTCTGGCTTTGTCACTCAGGCTACAGTACAGTGGCATGATCTGACTCACTGCGACTTCCACCTCTCTGGCTCAAGCGAGCCTCCCAACTCAGCCTCCCAAGTAACTGGGACTACAAGCATAAGCCACCACGCCCAGCTGATTTTGGTATTTTTCATAGAGTTGGGTCTTGCCGTGTTGCCCAGGCTGATTTCAAACTCCTGAGCTCAAGTGATCCACAAACCCTTGGCCTCCCAAAGTGCTGGGATTACAAATGTGGGCAACTGTGCTGGCTTATTATGAAAATTCTCAAAAATATATTAAAGTAGGGAGGATAGTAGAATGAACCTTCATTTACTCATTGCTCAACTTCAGCAGTTATCAAACCACCACTATACCCTTCCCATCCCCCCTCAAACCGGATTATTTAGAAGCAAATCCTAGTCATTTTATCATGCTAAACAGCAATGTTTAGCATGTACCTCTACAAAAAAATAACAGAAAGGACTTCTGATTATTTACAAATCTTAATCTTGTTTCCCTTTCATTCCTCATCTATCCGGGGGCATGGATTAGGAAGTTTGAGTTCTAACCCTGGTTTGCCACTTGCTTACAGTGTGAGCAGGGGCAAATCATTTAACCTTTCCGGACTTGGCATTTTTCTCACCTGAGTGAGGGAACTAGATGATTTCCAAGGTCCCTTCTAGTTCTAGAAATAAAAAATTCATGCAAGGGCCATCCTTGCATGAAACATACAGATTTGGTGCAGTATCTATTTACTGGTTTTTGTTTGTTTGTTTGTTTGTTTGTTTGTTTGTTTTTGGTGCAGTGCCCAGTTCAGAGTCAAGACCCTCTCAATGAAGAGCCAAGCAAAAGGTCTAGAGGCTGCTAGTGGTGGAATCTTTAACCTGGAGCTTTAAAAAAGAAATAAGCCTTGGAGCTGCCCCTCTGTGCAGTTTCATGCTGCCTTCAGTATCTCTTCTCATAACCTCAATTTATCTTTTTTTTTTTTTTTTCTTTTTTTGAGATGGAGTCTTGCTCTGTTGCCCAGGCTGGAGTGCAGTGGCACAATCTCTGCTTACTGCAAACTCTGCCACCCAGTTTCAAGCGATTCTCCTGCCTCAGCCTCCTGAGTAGCTGGTATTAGAGGTGCCTGCCACAATGTCCAGATAATGTTTTTGTATTTTTAGTAGAGACAGGGTTTCACCATGTTGTCCAGGCTAGTTTCAAACTCCTGACCTTAGGTGATCCGCCTGCCTTGGCCTCCCAAAGTGCTCGTGTGAGCCACCCCGCCCCGCCGGTGACCTGTTACTTTATTAAATAACAGGAATTGATTTCTGTCATGTTCCAGGTGACTGTGAAGGAATAAGAACACTCATTTTATGGCCAAATCAACTGTGTGTGAAGTAAAGTAGGTGTATTTCAGGTTGCCTGGTAAAAGAAAGATTAAGTCTGGTATAGGGTTTGTCTTTTAAAATTGTGGAAAACATGCATGTTGTAGATTGAATTTTAGGGAAAGATGTGGGTCCTATTGGGTTAAGAGTGGAATCTTTGGGTAAGATCGTGCCCAGCCCTGAGGACTGTTGCCAGCGCTTCCCTCACCGCATATGCCATGTGCTCCTGAGGACATCCTCTCATTGGCTTCCCACACCATCATTACAACTGGAACAAGGGACGCATAAAGAGTGAGTGGCCCAGCGTGGCTCAGCTGGTAAGTGACAGACATGGGCTTGGACCCAGGACTTCCAGCTGCTGCAGTATGTGTCCTGCTCCCCTATAGCTTGAAGTAGGGCTAGGGAAATGAAACTGGAGGACTTCTTGGAAAAAGAAACTTGATTATCAGCGTAGTGGTACGCTACGCTGAATGCTTATGAAGAGCAAATGCTTATGAATACTGCACCTGTGCTTTAAAAGTCACCATGAGCTGGGCATTGTGGCTCACGTCTCTAATCCCAGCACTTTGGGAGGCTGAGACAGGTGGATCACTTGAGGTCAGGAGTTCAAGGTCAGCTTGGCCAACCTGAAAAAAACCCCATCTCTACAAAAAAAAAAAAAAAAACAAACAAAGGAAGGAAGGAAGGAAGGAAGGAAGGAAGGAAGAAGGAAGAAAGAAAGAAAGAAAGAAAGAAAGAAAGAAAGAAAGAAAGAAAGAAAGAAAGAAAGAAAGAAAGAAAGAAAGAAGGAAAAGAAAGAAGAAAGAAGAAGGAAAAAGAAAGAAAGAAAGAAAGAAGGAAAGAAAGAAAATTAGCCAAACCCGCTTGCTTGAACCCAGGAGGTAGAGGTCCAGCCTAGGCGACAGAGAGAGAGAGGGAAAAAAAATAAAAAACAAACAACAACAACACCATGACCCAGAGAAAGAAAGAAAGAAAAAAAAAAAAAAAACACTGAAGTTCCCAAATGAAAAAAGCCCCTAAAATTACCATTGTAAAGCACAAGCCCTAATCAGCTCTGGGGATTTGTAGGAAACTCATCAAAGTTATTGATAGGAACTATTGTTTTGGTGCCAGGGTTTTCAATTGGGAGTTAGATTAAAAAGGACCAAAGATGACAGCTGATATTTCAAACTGAAACCAACGTTCCTCAGTGGAAAGCTTTCCGGGACAGTGCATTTTGGGGTTGGTTACTGTGCTTGGAGATGCCCCTGGGTTGGAGGACACACTTCTGGCTGATTTGAGGGGCTTCTGAAGAGAGCCAAAATGTGCACTCTTTGTGTTCTTGCACCACGGCTATTAGTCTGTGAGACTCTGTCCTTAGCAGGAAATGGTAAAGGAATCAGCAGGAAGCCTAAAACAAGGGAAGGGAAACTCCTCCCTCCTATCAAAGGCCAGGCAAGGGCGAGGATGAGAATAGAGAGTGGGGCATGTGCATTAATCCGTCTGGGGTAGCGGTAGGGATAGACATGTTGAAATGGAGAGTGTTCGAATCTTGAAAGGAAGTAAGGAAAATTTATACACCACAAGGGCAAGGATGTATGATAGGCTTGTATTTATTGTATAACTTTATTTTATTATTTTATTTTTATTTTTTTGAAATGGAATCTCTTTCTGTCGCCCAGGCTGGAGTGCAATGGCACGATCTCAGCTCACTGCAACCTCTGCCTCCCAGGTTCAAGCAATTCTCCTACCCCGCCTCCCGAGTAGCTGGGACTACAGGCGCCCACCACCACGCCTGGCTAATTTTTTGTATTTTTAGTAGAGACAGGGTTTCACTGTGTTAGCCAGGATGGTCTTGATCTCCTGACCTCGTGATCCGCCTGCCTCGGCCTCCCAAAGTTCTGGGATTACAGGCGTGGATCACAGCACCTGACCTTTATTGTATAACTTTAATATAGAGCCTTAGTCCTCCAGAAATCTGCATGATGCCCAGGGAAAATGCTGTTCCTTTATCTGCATGAGGCAGAGGTTTGTGTTGTTTGCTGGGGTCCAGCAGCTCGCTGGGAGAACAATCTCTCCCTCGTTCCTGATTTCTGGCTTATTCAAGGCCAGAGGACCCAAAACTCAAGTTGAAAATTTTGACTAGGAGAACAGATAAAAGTAGAAATGGAATCCAATCATAAGAAATGCTCAGTGTGAAGGAGAGAGGAATGCAAAAGAATTTTTCTGTTTTACCATGGCCTTTGTAACTGAAAATCGTATGTTCTTGAGATAAAGAGCCGATGATCCAATGCAAGAAACTGAGTTTAAGAAGAAACTGTTCATCTGAAATCCAACAACTCATTCTTGAAGGTTAGAGCTCAGCTTTGAAGTTTCACTTCACGAGCTTGGCTCAGTGAGATATGCTACTCCCCGGTGAAAAAGAAAATGAAGAGAATGTTTTATGCTGAAAGTGCTCGGTGATGAAAAGGCAGCACCTAGCTCCCTTATCTCATCAAAAATGCAGCAGATTCTTAATATTAGCAATCTTGTGTTTAGATTGTTACCTGAGGTGAAACCCTGTCTCTACTAAAAATACCTAAGGAAAGGAAAAACAAACTGTCCCGAATGCTGATTCTACTGTTTCAGTAGGGAAAAAAAATTTCTGGCAGGCAAGTGGCAAACAACAAAACTTTTGAAAAAGCAGGCCTGGGGGGAGTCCAGTACAGTTTCATAATGGGTATGAATAGTTATTTTACTGTGTTCCCCCCCCCTTTCTTTCTGGGTTTTGATGTGGATCTCTTTCTACTTGTTCAGGAAATTGTGACGTGTGTTCTGGGCAGGGTTTGAGGTTTTGGAACCTTTTCTAAAAGGGACAGCGAGCACCCTGCTACATTTCCTAATCAAGAAGTTGGCGTGCAGCCGAGAGAGCTGGAGTGAGTTGGTCATGATGCAGAAGCTACTCAAATGCAGTCCGTTTGTCCTGGCTCTTGCCCTCATCCTGGTTCTGGAATCCTCAGTTCAAGGTAAGACTCAGGAGTCTTGTTCCCCAGCCATCTTCTCTGTAAGCCCCATAGTCCATACAAGTAATTATATTCATTTTAAGGCATAGAATGTATAATAAATATTGTGGGAAAGGAGGCAAAGAAGAAGGATTTGGGGTCGCCGAACCCTTTAATATGAGTTCAGTTAAGTTTGGTACCAAGAAAAATTAAACTCGGTGGCCTGTGCATTCTTGTAAACTCTTACAATGATTGAAATGTACTATTTTGGGATGAAAATGTGAGGTTTATACATTTTAAAAAGCTCAAGGAATCCAGAAAATGACTCCTGTGCGTGTTGCATGGAGGAGATGGCACTTTGAGTGTTTGGGGATTTCTGCCTGCCCCTCAGTGTCTACATCAGCCCCAAGTTCTAGTGCGCTGTGACAGTGTCATTGTTATTTTAATACTGGGAGATGTTATATTCCAATTGGGGTGAATCTGACTGTGTGTATTTTTTCTTCTTCTTTTTTTTTTTTAAAGGTAAACTTGGTTCTTACTGAAAACTCAATTATGGTTAGACATAGTTAATGTAAACCCTCTCAGATTTTAAAGAGAAGGCCAAATAATTTGGTATTTATACTGTTGCTCAGAGAAACATCATATTCGGAAATATCTTCCTACGTTTATCTATCATTTAGTGTTGTTTAGTCAGACTCTGAAACAACTTAAAACCTCTAATGACTGAGACAATGAAAATGATGGGTTTGTAAGAAAAATACAATTTGTTCTTCTTTGATAAATAAGGAATCATGTCTAAATAAGACAGAGATCATGGCTCGATAGAGAGATGGCTGAGCTTATAGTCGAAAAACATTAGGTTAGGCCAAATGGTAAGGGAAATGTTGAGTCACAATGACACACATTTTCTAGATTTGTTTCGTCAAAACGACTTTTGGTTGTCATGATCTTGCTTCCGGTGGAGATGAAATCTTACAGATGATTGCAGAGACATTCATTTTATGTTAGAAATTTATAAAATAATTTTCTTCTAGTTATGCTAATACTGAAAAAAGAGGAAGTAATGTTTCTCGAACTTTATTAATCTATGTATTTTTAAAATATAAAACGTTGTCAGTTTTAGGGAACAGGCTTCCCTGGGATCTTTTGGGGAATATCTTCAGCTTGATGAAATAATTCCCAAATAACCATGTGGTCTGACAAGATCGAGAGTAATGAGGCCCATACTTTAGTACAGTCTTGAGTGGCCAGATGGTGCTAAGCATACCCTAACCAGAGATACGTAAGTCTTTATGTTTTCAAAATTTCCCAGAAGCATGAATTTCCCACTAAGATTCATTAAGGAAAACTAGAATAAAAACAAAAACTTTCCTTGTACAGTATTTATTAGAAAGAAATGAAGAAGGCCGGGTGTGGTGGCTCACACCTGTAATCCCAGCACTTTGGGAGGCCAAGGAAGGAGGATCATGAGGTCAGGAGTTCAAAACCAGCCTGGCCAACATAGTGAAACCCCATCTCTACTAAAATTACAAAAAAATTAGCCTGGTGTGGTGGCACGCACCTGTCATCCCAGCTACTTAGGAGGCTGAGGCTCAATTGCTTGAACCTGGGAGGCAGAGGTTGCAGTGAGCTGAGATCACACCACTGTACTCCAGCCCAGGTGACAGTGCAAGACTCTGTCAGAAAAAAAGAAAGAGAGGAAGACAGAAAGAGAGAGAAAGGAAAGAAAGAAAGGGAAAGAAAGAAAGAAAATAATTCATCATGAAATTGTATAGAATACTAGCATTTATGCCATGACCTCATAGGTTTAGCTCTTTGTTAGAAAAGGAAACCATAGAAAGAGACAAGGGAGAAACTGACAAACTAGGGTGTTTCCGAAAAAAGGCTCTTGGTATCGGGCTCAAGGGCCTGTGCCCACATCTGAGCGTGCAGGGAAATAGATGTCCCCGACTGGCTGCACGTGTGAGTGACTGCAGCACAAGGCTGTGATGTGAAGAGTCGTGACACCATTTCCTCATACCTCCACGCAATGCCAGATATTATTCGACAACATTCTTCCTGTCTTGTAAAAAGTGTTTATCTAGCCCCTTGGTTTGGCTGATCAAATCAACTAGGCTTTTGGCTTGCTTTTACTGAGCATATTCAAAACCATTTCAGGTTACTATAATGGTTTGCTCAGGTTGCCATAACAAAGTACCACGGACTGAGTGGCTTAAACAACAGAAGTTTATTTCCTCACAGTTCTGAAAATGGGAGTCCAAGATCAAGGTGCTGGCAGGGTCGATCGCATTCTGAGGACTCTCTCCTTGGCTTATAGATGGCACCTTCTCCCTTGTCTGCACATGGTCTTTCCTCCATGCATCCGTGTCTTAATACCGTCTTCTTAGAAGGTTACCAGACATTGGATCAAAGCCACCCTAATGGTCTCATCTTAACTAACTACATCTGCAGTGACCCTATTTCTGAACAATTTCACATTGTGGGATTCTGTGGGTTAGAACTTCAACATATGAATTTGATAGTGGTATATTTTTACTATTAGTCAAACCCAAGTAAAGATGTGGGTTAAGATTGTGTCTACCAAGGACAAAGAAATGGAAATTTGGAGATGTGTGGGTAACACTGGACAGCACAGATGACTAATCTATCTCCAGATTGATGAGGCCTGTGAATCCTACACTCTTATTGCCTCTCTTTTCCAATATACCTGTAAAGAAAAAAAAATAGAATACCCATGAACAGGTGCAACCAAGGGGGCCAGGCCCCCCATGTGTCCACTGTATACTGTCTCCTAACGCACAGGAATGATACTGATCCACTCATTGTGCTGCTGTTTGTAAAGTGATTTCACATCCATTCTCTGGTAATTATCAACACATTCCTTGTGAGAAGGAATTAGCATTAATTATAGAGGAGAAAACTGGATCTGACATTTCTCATCTCATTTGCTCTTGCAAAAAATTTGTGAGTCATGCCTAAGACCCGTTACAACTAATTAACGACTGAACTGGTCGTCTAATTTCAAGGTCAGAAATAACTTTCTACTGCAGCTCATGGATTAGAGGTTTTCTTTATTTAAACAAACAAACAAACAAACAAAAAATCCTTTGACTGTAGCCCTTGCTATAATGTTTCCCACTGAACTTAGGGAGAAATTGAAAGTAAACTTAGGAGCTTTATATAGCTTGTCAAACCCTGCAAGAGTTGGGGAAGCTTATCCGTCCTGTGGAATTGGTAGACCAGGAGGAAGTCACTCCGGCTTAGATAATGCTACCATTCTGAATGAATCAAATGGTCTTCTTTTCCCCTTCATGGTAGTTGCTGCTTAAGTCTCTCTAACATGCCTGCAGTAAGTTTCCATTAAGAATAGGAAACTAGGCCTGGTGCAGTGGCTCACGTCTATAGTCTTAGCACTTTGGGAGAACAAGGAAGGTGGATTACTTGAGGTCAGGAGTTAAAGACCAGCCTGGCCAACATGGTGAAACCCCCGTCTCTACTGAAAATACAAAAATTAGCTGGACATGGTGGCATGCACCTGTAATCCCAGCTACTCGAGAGGCTGAGGCAGGAGAACCACTTGAATCTGGGAGATGGAGGTTGCAGTGAGCCAAGATCATGCCACTGCACTCCAGCCTGGGTGATAGACTGAGACTCCGTCTCAAAAAACAACAAAAAAAATTAGTACATTGTGATTATGTTGGGGGAAGAGTTAGTGCCATAATATAAAAAGGTATGGACTATTGGAGAAAGTTGTTTGCTTTGGTAACATTTACTCATAGAAAGTATGAGGATTCAGGGTGGTGGGGGAGGTGGGCAGTGAGGGATAGGATTCAAATAAAAACCATTCTTTCCCTTGGAATCCACCTCACAATTAACCAACAAATCCCATCAGTGGGCCTTTCAGGAAGATAACATTTCTGTCCATGAGCATACCCACTGTAATCACAAGACATTTATCTCAAGCAAGATAGAGTCAAGATACTCTCACAACCACAGGGGCTGGAACTGTAAATTTTCACATCCTGCCAACGCCCTTGAATAGCTATGTCAATAATTTAGTGTGTGTAATTTGTTCTTTATTTTAAAGTACATTTAACATAATTGGCCCCAAATTAGATAGACTTTTGGAGTGGGAGTCCTTCTACTTTTGATTTATTTATAAAATTTTAAAATAGCTTTGTTGAGATGGTGTTCACATACCATACAATTCACCCATTAAAAGTGTTTAATTCAATGATTAGGCCAGGTGTGGTGGCTGATGCTTGTAATTCCAGCACTTTGGGAGGCCAAGGCAGATGGATCACTTGAGGTCAGGAGTTTGAGACCAGTCTGGCCAACATGGCGAGAACTTGTCTCTACTAAAAATACAAAAATTAACTGGGCGTGGTGGTGTGCACCTGTAATTCCAGCTACTTGGGAGGCTGAGGCAGGAGAATCACTTGAACCCGGGAGGCAGAGGTTGCAGTTAGCTGAGATCGCACCACTGCACTCCAGTCTGGATGACGGAGTAAGACTGTCTCAAAAAAAAAAAAAAGTGTTCAATTCAATATTGTTTAGTATGTTCAGAGTCATGCAGCCATCACCATAATTGCTTTTAGAACATTTTCATCATCCCCAAGAAGAAAGCCTTCGTTATGATTTTTAATTAGCTGAGATTCTGAACTCTGGGGGAATTTTGTATTCTAGAAATATTTTTTACTAATTTGCTACAGTTGTATTTGTCATGCTGGTGAAAAGATGTGGTCTTTCACCTGGATGCTTTCTCATTAAGCATTATTTTTCTGTTTAGCTTCCTATGTAAACAATTTTCTCAGCTTGATATTCAGTGTGTCAGTGGCTTGCAGGACTGCCTAGGCCTGCTCTGTCCAATATGGTAGCCACAAGTCGCTTGTGGCTACCGAACACTTGAAATGTGGCGAGGCCAAATTGGGACAAGCTGTGAATGCAAAATATACACGATTTGGAAGCCTTAGTAAGAAGAAAAGAATGCAAAATATCCCATTAATAACTTTTATATTGATGATATGTTAAAGGACAATATTTGAATATATTTTTAGGTTAAATAAAATGTATTACAATTAATTTCACCTGTTACTTTTTACTTTTAAAAATATGGCCGCTAGAACATTTAAAACTCTTTGTGGTTTGCTTTATGTTTCTATTGGACAGAGCTGGTCTAGACAGCATAAGGTGTGAAGACACCGCCCTCTGCTGGAGAAGATGCTGGATTTTTATTTCCCTTACAGGAAGAGACGTATAAGTAGCAATTAGATGCCGAACTAATGCTACCTCAGGAAAGAATCAAAAGGAAAGAAAGAGGAAAACCAGGCCAGGCGCGGAGGCTCACGCCTGTAATCCCAGCACTTTGGGAGGCCGAGGCGAGCGGATCACGAAGTCAGGAGATGGAGACCATCCTGGCTAACTCCGTCTCTACTAAAAATGCAAAAAATTAGCTGGGCATGGTGACACGCGCCTGTAATCCCAGCTACTCGGGAGCCTGAGGCAGGAGAATAGCTTGAACCCAGGTGGCGGAGGTTGCAGTGAGCTGAAATGTGCCACAGCACTCCAGCCTGGGCAACAGAGCCAGACTCTATCTCAAAATAAAAAATAAAAAAAAAAGAAAGAAAAAAGAAAAGAAAAGAAAGTCCATAAACTGAGAATCCTAGAGATACTAAATGGTAGAATGGGAATTTGAACTTAAATTTATAAGATGTTCACTATCAGAGATCATAGGCCATTGTCGTCCTCCTTCTCATGAGAGAAACTAGCAATGAAGAGCTCTGACTATGTGCTAGGTACTACTCTGAGAACCTAACATTTGTATCTCATTATTAGCTCTATTACTGCTCCATCCTACTGATGAGAAAATTGAGGCACAGGAAGTTTAAGTTGGCCAAGATCACACAGCCAGTAAGGGGCAGACATTGAAAGGTAATTTTCCCTGCCTTATCCCAGCATCCAGGCAGTGGCAGAGCTAACTCATTTTGGACAAGCAGCTCTCCCAGACCAGACATTGTAAGCTATACTCAGGAATCACAGGAAAGATTATGATAGAATAATATATAGTTACAAAGAAAAGAAAGAAAATCCAATGGGAGAATATTTACTGTTTTCTATATTAAAGTGTTTAAAGTTTATGTTTTTAGAGGAATATTGTTTATTATAGCAATTTAGAAAACAAAATGAGAAAAAAAAAACAAAGATTCTACCACCAGTTATTTTTGTGTATTTCCTTCCGTTTCCCCCCATGTCTGTTTATATAATTGAAACTTCTATTCACACAAAGTGGTATTCTGATTTTCTCAGTGATTTTTATTTATTTTTAATTTTGTAAATTTTTTCTTCTGAGACAGTCTGCTCTGTCACCCAGGCTGGGGTGCAGTCGTGCAATCTTGGCTCATTGTGACCTCCCAGGCTCAAGCAATCCTCCTGTCTCAGCCTCTTAAGCAGCTGGGACTACAGGTGCGTGCTACCACATCCAGCTAATTTTTAAAATCTTTTTTTTTTTTTTTTTTGGCAGAGATGGGAGTCTATCTATGTTGCCCAGCCTGGTATTGAACTCCTGGGCTCAAGTGATCCTCCCACCTCAGTCTCCCAAAGTGCTGGGACTTCAGGTGTGAGCTATCATACCCAGCCTAATTTTTACTTTTATTTTATTTAAAAAAAAAAAAAAAAAAGGTATTGCCCTACCCGCCTCTCACCCTCTCACTCATTTTTAAGTATAGATTTTTCTACAATGCCACATCATCTTTTCCATAAAAAGTACTTTTGACTGGGCGCAGTGGCTCACGCCTGTAATTCCAGCACTTTGGGAGACCGAGGTGGGTGGATCACCTGAGGTCAGGAGTTCGAGACCAGCCTGGCCAACATGATGAAACCCTGTCTCTACTAAAAATACAAAAGTTAGCCGGGCGTGATTGTGGGCACCTGTAATCCCAGCTACTCAGGAGGCTGAGGCAGGAGAATTGCTTGAACCTGGGAGGCAGAGGTTGTAGTGAGCCGAGACTGCACCACTGCACTGCAGCCTGGGTAACAGAGTGAGACTCCATATTAAAAAAAAAAAAAAAAAAAAAAAAAAAAAAAAAAGTACTTTTCTTCATTTGGTTAGTATTCTCTTACGAGTTGATGCCTTGTAATTTATCTGAGTGTTTTCCATTATTTTGTGGTGAGCTTTAAAACCACTCTTCCTGCCTTTCAAGAATCCTAGACATGTTCCTTCTTGCTAGGTAATTATTAGTTGCACTTATTAGAATAAAGTGTATGCTTGGAGTGGGGAGGAGATGAACTTTTTGAAGGGTGGTGAAGTATTGCTCGCCACCAGGCCTTTGTCTTTGCTAAATTGAGGAAGGAAGATTTTATTTCATTAGCTAATAAAGAACCTCCTATATAGGCCGGGCACAGTGGCTCACGCCTGTAATCCTTGCACTTTCAGAGGCTGAGGTGGGTGGATTTCCTGAGCTCAGGAGTTCGAGGCCAACTTGGGCAACATGGCGAAATCCCATCTCTACTAAAAATACAAAAATCAGCTGGGCGTGGTGGTGAGCACCTGTAATCCCAGTTACTTCAGAGAGTGAAGCAGAAAAATTGCTTGAAGCCGGGAGGCGGAGGCTGCCATGAGCCGAAATTGTGCCACTGCACTCCAGCCTGGGCGACAGAGAAAGACTCTCTCTCAATAAAATAAAATAAGATAAATAAATAAATAAATAAATCTCCTATATAACCTTATAACATCAGATTTGGAGCCTTTTCCGTAGAAATGAAATTCAGAAGAAGCTGAGATTCAGATATTCCAAGCTGCCTGGCCCTCTGTGAATAGAGGAGACTTGTTCTTGTGAAATCTGAGTGCAAAGACACAGGACAAATTGTTATCTACATTTCATTCCTAAGGATACTGTATGGCCCTAAAACACAAGAATTCTGTAATACCACAGGTACTGCACAGTGTGTTCCTTCCCCTTTCTGAACCTGATTTGACTCATCTCTATGAAAAGATGTGGGCTTTGGGGTCAGATGTGGGTTGGAATCCTGGATTCTCTACTTAGAGCCTGTGTGGCTGCAATTTTCTTTTGTGTAAAATTGAGATAATAGTACAAAAGTAACAACAATTAATATTATCAAGTGTTTACTGTGTGCCTGGCACTGTGTTAAATTCTCTGTGTTTATTTTCTCGTTTAATTTTTGTGATAGACTTATAACACTACTAGTATCTTCATATTACAGTAAGGGTTCAGAGAATTTAAGGTTTCATAACAAGTCAGCAGAGCTGGGACTTTCCTCCAGGCAGCTGATTCCAAGGCCTATTCTAACTTTAAACTCTGCTACTTTTTGGAATGTAGTAAGAAGGACAATTTATATAAAACGCTGGCACGTAGTGGGTGCTGCTATTATATGAATGGGCATAAAATCTGTCTACATTTTGCCTTTTACCAAATTTAGAATCTATTTAGTTAAAACCTTCTTAGGGCAGGCTGGATGCAATGGCTCATGCCTGTAATCTCAGCACTCTGGGAGGCCAAGGCAGGAGGATTGCTTGAGCCCAGGCATTTGAGACCAACCTGGGCACATAGTGAGACCCCATCTCTCCAAACAAAACAAAACAAAACAAAAACAAAAAACAAAACAAAACAAAACTAGTTGAGCATGGTGGTGTGCCTGTAGTCTCAGTTACTCAGAAGGCTGGGGTGGGAGAATGGCTTGAGCCCGGGAGTTGAAGGTTGCAGTGAGCTATGATCACAGTACTACACTCCAGCTTGGGCAGCAGAGTGAGACCCTATCTTGAAAAAAAGCAAAAATAAAAGCTTCTTAGGACAGAGTGATTAGAAGCTGTGTAGTAGATACTTAGTAACAATGTGGGTTCCTTGTTGGGCAGGTTATCCAGCCAGGTACCAATGGGTGCGCTGCAATCCGGACAGTAATTCTGCAAACTGCATTGAAGAAAAAGGACCAATGTTCGACCTACTTCCAAGTGAATCCAACAAGATCCCCAGGCTGAGGACTGACCTTTTTCTGTAAGTGGACTTTTCTCTAATTTTTTATTTATTTATTTATTTATTTGAGACAAGAGTTTCACTTTTCTTGCCCAGGCTGGAGTGCAATGGTGCGATCTCAGCTCACTGCAACCTCCACCTCCTGGGTTCAAGCGATTCTCCTGCTTCAGCCTCCCCAGCAGCTGGGATTTCAGGCACCTGCCACCATGCCCAGCTCATTTTTATTTATTTATTTATTTATTTTGAGATGGAGTCTCACTCTGTTGCCCAGGCTGGAGTGCAGTGGCTCATTCTCGGCTCACTGCAAGCTCCACCTCCTGGGTTCACCCCATTCTCCCGCCTCAGCCTCCAGAGTAGCTGGGACTACAGGCACCTGCCACCACTCTCGGCTAATTTTTTTGTATTTTTAGTAGAGATGGGGTTTCACCTCATTAGCCAGGATGGTCTCAATCTCCTGACCTAGTGATCTGCCTGCCTTGACCTCCCAAAATGCTGGGATTACAGGCATGAGCCACTGCGCCCAGCCTAATTTTTTGTGTTTTGAGTAGAGACAGGGTTTCATCATCTTGGCCAGGCTGGTCTCGAACTCCTGACCTCAGGTGATCCACCCGCCTCGGCCTCCCAAAGTATTGGGATTAGAAGCATGAGTCACCATGCCTGGCCTTTTCTCTAATTTTAAAGTGTCCGTAATTTCACAACCTCTTGGCACAGATGTGGGAGTGTTTTTCTTCAAGCTGTCCAGAGTGTTTTGATTCAAGCTCTTGCTTTGGTAGTTTGGCTCTTACTCTGCAGTACATAGTAAAACTGTACTGTATACACTGGCATATGACATGTGCGAGTATACATGATTCACCTGTTTTTGAAAGTTTTTTTGTGGATGGTAGACAGGAGCATTGAGGGCTTTTCATCAACAGGTATTGAAAATGATTGAACATTGTTTTATTTGTGTAAACAGAACACACGATATATTAAAATCCAATAATTAACTGAATGGATAAGCAAAATGTGATATAAGCATACAAAGGAATATTATTGGGTCATAAAAAGAATGAAGTACTGACACATGCTACAACATAGATAAACCTTGGAAACATTATGCAGAGTGAAGGAAGGCCAGACACAAAAAGCCACATATTGTATGATTCAATTTAGATGAAATGTCCAGAATAGAGGCAAATCCCTAGAGGCAGGAAGCAGATTAGTGGGTTCCAGGAGCTGGGGAAAGGGAAGAATAAGGAGTGACTGCTAATGGGTATGAGGTTTTTTCTTGGAGGAGGTGATTAAAATGTTCTTCTGCCAGGCGTGGAGGCTCATGCCTGTAATCCTAGCACTTTGGGAGGCCGAGGCAGGAGAACTGTTTGAGCCCAGGAGTTTGAGACCAGCCTGGGCAACATAGTGAGACCCTATCTCTATTTCAAATACATTTTTTATATTAAAAAATGTTCTTCAATTAGATGGTAATTATTTTAAAAAATGGCCAGGTCCAGAGGCTCATGCCTATAATCCCAGCACCTTGGGAGGCTGAGGTGGGAGGATCCCTTGAGCCCAGGAGGTTTGGGACCAGCCTGGGCAATACAGCAAGACCCCATTTCTACAAAAAATACAAAAATTAGCCAGGCATGGTGATGTGCACCTGTGGTCCCAGCTACTCGGGAGGCTGAGGTGGGAGAATCTCTTGAGCCTAGGTTGAGCCTGCAGTCAACCCTATTTATGCCATTGCACTCCAGCCTGGGCAACACAGTGAGACCCTGTCTCAAAAAAAAAAAAAAATTAGGGAAAGGAAGAATAATTGGCCATGACTTATAAAACAAAAATCAAATCTCTTCTTGATCAGATAAAACTTGCTTTAAACTTGCAAAAAAGACCTGATATAAATTCATGAGTAACAAAAATTGAATTATATTAGAAACCATTAATTCAATGAATACTAAAGCTATATAGGATGTAGCAAAATATATATACTAAGTAAAGGATTATCACAAAAGTTTTGATCTCCAGGCTCAAACCTAGAAAATCACTATCCTCAAAGCCAGGTGGTTCATCGTGCTCCAAACCAGGTACATTTCACATCACTTTGGGATCCTGGTGACTTCCTCTTTTTTTTTTTTTTTTTTTTTGAGACAGGGTCTTCTCTGTCACCCAGGATGGAGTGCAGTGGTGTGATCATAGCTCACTGCAGCCTCGAACTCCTCAAGTGATCTTCCTGCCTCAGCCTCCCTAGTAGCTGGGACCACAGGCACAGAGCACCATGCCCAGCTAATTTAAAAAAAAGATTATTTTTGTAGAGACGGGGGTCTCTGTATGTTTCCCAGGCTGGTCATGTACTCTTAAGCTCAAGCAATCCTCCCACCTCAGCATCCCAAAGTGCTGGAATTACAGGAATGAACCACCATTCCCAGCACTGGTGACTTTCTCCATCACTGGTATTCACTGCATTAGTGATTACATCATTACAGTCTTCAATATGCAACTTTGTACTTTGTAGTCCTACTCCTGCATTCATACTTTAAGGTCTCAGCATTAAGTTTGAATGTAATATTACAGCATCCTCCATTACTTTAAGTCATTGGTTTCAATACTGATTCATTTAAATCTAAAATGTTAGGCTGCAGTGGCTCATGCCTGTAATCCCCCCAGTTTGGGAGACTGAGGTGGGAGGATCACTTGAGGCCAAGAATTTGATACCAGCCTGGGCAACATGGGCAAGACCCCATCTCTGTTTAAAAATTAGTGGCCAGGCACTGTGGTTCACGCCTGTAATGCCAACACTTTGGGAGGCCGAGGCAGATTGCTTGAGGTCAGGAGTTGGAGACCAGCCTGGCCTACATGGCGGAAACCCATTTCTACTAAAAATACAAAAATTAGCTGGGACATGGTGGCACGCCTGTAATCCCAGCTATTGAGAGGCTGAGGCAGGCAGACTGGGAGGCCAAGGCAGGCAGATTGCAGGCAGATTGCTTTGAGACTAGCCTGGGTAACATGGAGAAACTCTGTCTCTACAGAAAAATACAAAAATTAGCCAAGCATGGAGAAACCGCATCTCTACAGAAAAATACAAAAACTAGCCAGGCATGCCTGTGGTCCCAGTGACTCGGGAGGCTGAGGTGAGAGGATTGCTTGATCCTGAGAGGTCAAGGCTGAAGTGAGCCGTGGTGTGGCACTGCACTGCAGCCAGGGTGACAGAGTAAAAACCTGTCTCAAAATAAATAAATACATTTAAAATAAATAAATACAATTAAAACTAAAATTAAAAAATAAAACAAAATGTTAAGAGAATAGCTCAAATTCTCCAAAAGAACTCTTGCACACCGTTCCTCCTCTGCTCAAATCTCTATTTTCCTTCCTCAAAGCCAGTAACTTTGCTTCTCACCCTGTGCTTTCCTTCCTGTCATTGCAAAAGAATGCTCCTTGCTTCTATGCTGATCCCAAGCCCTTTTGCCCTCGGATCCTCCTGTCCTCCCCTGGCCCTGCTCTGTACAGGCTGTGGAGTGGGAGTAGAACTGACCCCTGGGGTCTGCATTTCTCAGGCTCCCAGGGCTGTAGCTAACTTTGGCCAATGGGAGGCAAGGAATAGAGATTGAGAGCTTGGGAGGAAGGGAGAGAGGCATGTTTCTTCTCCTTACTCCCTGCCTTGGGTGGCACCTTGGGCAGGACTGTGTTTCGCCCATGGCCTCCGCTCCCACCAGATGCCTCTAGTACCTGGGCTCAGGACATAGACAACCTCCTTCCACTATAGCTGTAGCCCAAAGAGGGAAATATTTCTTTTCTTTTCTCTTCTCTTCTTTTCTCTTTTCCTTCCTTCCTTCCTTCCTTCCTTCCTTCCTTCCTTCCTTCCTTCCTTCCTTCCTTCTTTCCTTCCTTCTTTCCTTCTTTCTTTTTTTCAGAGTCTCACTCTTGTTACCCAGGCTGGAGTGCAGTGGTGCGATCTTGGCTCACTGCCACCTCTGCCTCCCGGGTTCAAGCAATTCACCTGCCTCAGCCTCCTGAGTAGCTGGGATTACAGGCGTGCCACCATGCCCAGCTAATTTTTGTATTTGTGGTAGAGATGGGATTTTGCCATGTTGACCAGGCTGGTCTTGAACTTCTGACCTCAATTGATCTGCCTGCCTCAGTCTCCCCAAGTGCTGGGATTACAGGCATGAGCCACTGCGCCCAGCCGAGGGAAATATTTTCTTGCTATTGCTAATCTCTGGGTTACCTCGCTATCCCCCATTTGGCTTCACTTCTCCTCCATCACCTGTATGAGGAATTCCCTCTGTGTTAAATATCTGGAGAAGTTTCCTGATTGGACCCTGGCTGTTGCAGCTTCCAAGGCCACCTCTTTTTATGGCCGGTATCCTTTTCCCATGCATCTTCTCCAGGACTTCCATTCTGCAGTTATCTCTCTGAACCCAGTGTCTTCTTCCCATCAGTATCTTAGTATACTTCTTCCCATCAGTATCTCAGTACTTTAGTATCTCCTATGTTTAGGCAGCATCTCTCCGTTGACTCTGCGTCCTCTCCAGCAGTTGCCCTTCTCTGCTCCTCTTCACAATAACATCTCCTGAAAGGGCCACCCATGCCTGCCCCCTCCTTTCCTCACCCCCTCTGGAGCTAGACTTCTGTTCCTACACTCCACCCTGGTTGACAAAGTCACTGATTATTTCTCTATTTTCAGCTTACTTGACCCTTAATTACCTTCAAAAATGGCTGACTGTGCCGTGCATGTAATCCCAGCACTTTGGGAGGCCAAGGCAGGAGGATCACTTGAGCTCAGGAGTTCAAGACGAGCCTGCCTGGGCAACATAGTGAGATCCTATCTACAAAAAATAGAAAAATTAGCCGGGCATGGTGACTCACGCCTGTGGTCCCTGCTAAAAAGGAAGCTGAGGTGGGAGGATGGCTTGAGTCCGGGAGGGTGAGGCTGCAGTGAGCCGAGATCGCGCCACTGCACTCCAGCCAGGGAGACAGAGCGAGACTCCGTCTCAAAAAAAAAAAAAAAAGAAAATAGTTGACCCCTCCCTTGAAATGCTTTTTTCTTGGGGCTTCCATGCCCTGCCTTATCCTGTTTCTTCCTACTTCTCTGGTTGTGCTTTTTCCTCTGCTCAATATTTAACATGTTGGTATGACCCTGGCTCTGGCCTGGTCCCCCTTCTCTATCTACATGTTTTCTCTCGATGACCTCCATCGGTTCCAAGGGTTTAACTACCACATCTGTGTTTCCAGCTCTGACACCCCAGGCTAAAGTAGCCACCTGGTCACTCCCTATTTCATTAGTCAATTTCATTTATCTATACCACCTACGATTTTCCTGATTCATTTATTCACTTTTTATTGTCTGTCTTCGCCACTAAAATAAAAACTTCTTGAGCAGGAGCTTCATTGGTCTGCCTCTGTTCTATCCCAGGCCCTCAAAACAAGGACCAGATGTTCAACAAATATTTATTGAATGTGTACATGAATTAAAACTCTAATTGGTTATATGCTGGTGGTTTATTATTTTCATGGAGGAAATGACTTGTAAGCTGTGACACTCAGCTTTTGTCTCTGATGCTTCGTTGCCCTGTTCTGTCACCGAGGGCTGTCATCATTGCTCGGACCATTTTGTGCTCTTTGAATTTCTAATCATCATAGTCAACCCAGAAGGCAGCCTTACCTTTCAGCACTCTTCAGCTGAATGAATGCAAGTTGGAGACAGGGTCATTTTTTGATAGGAAATTGAATGTTTATATGCTGGTATATATATAAAGCTTAGCTTCTTACAAAGAATTTCTCAAAAGTGAGCTTTGTTGAAGCACTGTAAATTATTAGAACTTTTATGGAAATTTTAATTTAGGAAAAAATGTCATCTGTCTGGGCTGACTTAGCTGTTAGTTGTTTGTCCTTTGTTTTTTTTGTTTTGGTGGAGGGTACGGAGTTTTGCTCTCATAGCCCAGGCTGGAATGCAGTGGCACGATCTCGGCTCACTGCAACCTCCGCCTCCCAGGTTCAAGCGATTCTCCGGCTTCAGCCTCTTAAGTAGCTGGGATTACAGGCATGCACCACCATGCCTGGCTAATTTTTGTATTTTTAGTAGAAACGGGGTTTCACCATGTTGGCCAAGCTGGTCTCAAAACCCTGACCTCAGGTGATCCACCTGCCTCAGTCTCCCAAAGTGCTAGGATTACAGGCGTGAGCCACCGCACCTGGCAGTTTGTCCTTCCTTTAGAGAGAAAGAGGTCTTTTTTTGAGACGGTCTTCCTCTGTTGCCCAGGCTGGAGTGCAATGGCGCGATCTCGGCTCACTGCAACCTCTGCCTCCCTGGTTCAAGCGATTTTGTCACCACAGCCTTCTGAGTAGCTGGGATTACAAGTGTGTGCCACCACGCCTGACTAATTTTTGTATTTTCAGTACAGACGGGGTTTCACCATGTTAGTCAGGTTGGTTTCAAGCTCCTGACCTCAATTGATCACCCACCTTGGCCTCCCAAAGTGCTTGGATTACAGATATGAGCCACCACACCTGGCCAAGAGGCTTCTTTTAAAAATGATTTCTTGGGCCGGGTGCAGTGGCTCACGCCTGTAATCCCAGGACTTTGGGAGGCTTAGGTGGGTGGTTCACAAGGTCAGGAGTTTAAGACCAGCCTGGCCAATATGGTGAAACCCCATCTCTACTAAAAATACAAAAATTAGCCGGGTGTGGTGGTGCACACCTGTAGTCCCAGCTACTTGGGAGGCTGAGGCAGGAGAATCACTTGAACCCGGGAGGCGGAGGTTGCAGTGAGCCGAGATGGCACCACTGCACTCCAGCCTGGGCAACAGAGCAAGACTCTGTCTCCAAAAATAAAAATTAAAAAAATAAAAATAAAAATGATTTCTTAAGTAAATTTCAAATATAGAATATATATGCTAGTGATAACAAAATTAACACTGTTTATCTGCAATAGGTAGATGTGGAGCTGATCGAAGCAATAAGTATAGGCAAACACATAGGAACATTTGACCTGTTTTTTTGTTGGTTTTAAAACATTGAATAATTTGGAAGCTTTTAAATCTCTTAATTTAAGCAACTAGATTGCTCTATTTATCTCCTTATCTTAAAAAAAACTGTTAAAATTATCTTTCCCACATATCAAACTTCCCATTTTTCTTTCATACTTCAGAAAGACAAGAATCCAGGACTTGAATCGTATCTTCCCGCTTTCTGAGGACTATTCTGGATCAGGTTCCGGCTCCGGCTCTGGATCAGGATCTGGGAGTGGCTTCGTAACTGAAATGGAACAGGATTACCAACCAGTAGATGAAAGTGATGCTTTCCATGACAACCTTAGGTCTCTTGACAGGAATCTGCCCTCAGACAGCCAGGACTTGGGTCAACATGGATTAGAAGAGGATTTTATGATATAAAAGAGAATTTTCCCACCTTGACACCAGGCAATGTATTTAGCATATTTTGTGTACCATGGTTAAATGATCAACCTTGGGACAAAGGATTTTATAGACATTTTTAAACATCTGAAAAAGAAGCTTAAGTTTTATCATCCTTTTTTTCTCATGAATTCTTAAAGGATTATGCTTTAATGCTGTTATCTATCTTATTGTTCTTGAAAATACCTGCATTTTTTGGTATCATATTCAGCCAATATCATTATGAAATTAATTAGATTCCCATGGCCATAAAATGACTTTAAAGAATATATTTTTTAAAAAAAATGGTTTGAGAAGCAAATTGGCAGGTAATATTTCATACCTAAATTAAGAATCTGACTTGGATTGTGAATTACAGATATGCCCCTTTTCTTATAAAAACAAAAAAATAATGAAGCACAGTGAATTTGTAGAGTTGGGAGTATTTGACATATTTTACAGTGTGGAGTGTACTATATACTATTACCTTTGAATGTGTTTGCAGAGCTAGTGGACATGTTTATCTACAAGTACGATTGCTGTTATATAACACCCCAAATAACTCCCAAATTAAAGCACAGTTGTGCTCTCAATACCTCATACTGCTTTACCTTTTTTTCCTGGATATCTGTGTATTTTCAAATGTTACTATATATTAAAGCAGAAATATAACCAAAGGTTAAGTTGTCTCGGATCTCTTGTTCTAAACCCAGGAAATAGTTATTTTTGGCCAGATGTTTCTCTAGAAGTCTTATCAACAAAACAACTTTAAACATATTCTACAGTAAAGACAAGTTTTGTAACCAGAATCAAATCATACTAACTAGCAGGTGAAGAAAGCAATGATGCCTTAGCAAGAGGGTTATACCTCTCAAAGCACTTCCTCACCTGAAAGATAGTTCCATCTCTGTTCCCCTTAGTTCTGAAAAGCCTCCTTGCATTGCTGTCATGGATTCTGTGCTACACTGTCCAGATCCCAGCTTCAGAACTGAATACTTACTCAAATTAATCTCTGCTGGCAAGAGCCAACTTGCCCAAGGTCATGCTGTTTGCAGGGCAGCCTGCATCCAGTGACTGGCTGATGTGGGTATATCAAGGCCTGAACTCAGAAGGATCATACAGATTCAAAACTCCCCACAGGCTCAGCTCAGGTTTTGCTGGGACTACTTTGTAGCTCAATTTCTTCTTTACTCAGTTTTACTTCCTTCCATTCTGCTCATAGGTGTCTATCCTGAGAGTGCTCCCTTAGAAATTTTCTGCTGGTTTCCATCTCAGAATTTGCTTCTTGGAGAACACAACCTGTGACAGGTTGTGCCAGGAGGGATAGGAAATAGATGCTGAGATGGGATTTTGGAGCTAGATTGCCTGCTGCCTGGCTGGCAATAAGGACTCCATCCTTGGCCGTAGATGAGCACAGGCACAAGATAGCAGTGCGATTGTTAAAATTTTCACTGGTGATGAACCGAGATGGTGTACCAGTGGAAGGGAGTACACCAGGGTATGATGTACTAGGAGTCTGAGAAATGTTGGCAAGTAGTAATAATAAAGACAATGGTATTGGTTGGCTATTGCTGTACTTAATTAGTGCTTTTGAAAAAGACAATGAAAGGCTAAGGATGATTAATTAAAGGCTAAATGTGAAAATCATTGTGCCTCCTTGGCAGCATATTAAGAAACTCTCTTCTGTAATAGAAGGACTCAAAAGGCTGAGGACCAGGCCCAGGACTTATGAGAATAGCAGATGGCTGGGCGCAATGGCTCACGCCTGCAATCCCAATGCTTTGTGGGGGCTGAGGCGGGTGGATCACCTGAGGTCAGGAGTTTGAGATCAGCCTGGCCAACATGGCAAAACACTATCTCTACTAAAAATACAAAAATTAGCTGGGCGTGGTGGCAGGCATCTATAATGCCAGCTACTCGGGAGGCTGAAGAAGGAGAATTGCTTGAACCTGGGCAGTTCACACCTGGGAGGTTGCAGTGAGCCAAGATCATGTCACTGCAATCCAGCCTGGGCGACAGAGGGAGACTCCATCTCAAAAAAAAAAAAAAAAAAAATTGCAGAATTCCAAGAATACTAAATTGTCAACTTAGCCCAGTGTGTTATGCAAGCTCAGAGTCCTTACCAGGGAAAAATGGGACCCTGAGAGATGGAGACATCCGGGCTGATACATTCAGGTTTTAAATCCTCAGATTCCTTTGAACCTTTGATTCTACAGAAGAGTCCCATGCTTTAAGGACTAATGCTGGCCAGGTGTGGTGGCTCATGCTTGTAATCCCAGCACTTTGGGAGGCTGAGGCGGGCAGATCACTTGAGGTCAGGAGTTCAAGACCAGCTTGGCCAACATAGTGAAACCCTGTCTCTACTAAAAATACAAAAATTAGCTGGTTGTGGTGGCAAGCACCTGTAATCCTACTCGGGAGACTGAGGTATGAGAATCACTTGAACCTGGGTGGTAGAATTTGCAATGAGCCGAAATCACGCCACTGCACTCTAGCCTGGGTGACAGAGTGAGACTCTGTCCCCCCAAAAAAAACAACAAAAAAAACCAACGATCAAAAACAAAAAAACGAATGCTTTCCTGTTGAAGACAATCAAGAGGTCTCTACCCTTAGAGATAACACGCACCCTCCTTCAAGATCTGTCCCCACCTCCCTTCCTAGACAGCAGATAAATATCAAAGTGAAGTCAGTATAAACCAACAGGAAAGTGTTGGGCTTGCTCAGGAGGAAAGGTAAAATACTCTGAAAGTTCTGTAGAACGTAGCTAACCTGGATCTTAAAAGCTGAGAGGGTGTCTATAAGACTTAACTCTAGAAGTCCTTGATCCAGGGATGGCGATAGAACACAAAGTTGGATAAGGGAGTGTTTGGCGATGTGAGTGTACCCTCCTGGGATACAGGTTTTAATGCCCGGGCAAGAACCCTGGGAGAAGGTGTTGAGACTCTGCTAAAATGGCTCTTAGACACTTGGAGAAAGTGACAGCCCACGCTTAAGTGAAGTGGAAATACTAGAATTGTCATGCCTGGCAGTGGAAAAAGGGGTCAATAGGATTAAGGAAATGCACATGATAGAATCAACTGACTATATAAGCCTTGCAAACCCACCAGATGACTGTTTTGTAGGAAGGCCAAAGCAATAAAGAATAGCCTGGTGAGAGCAATCAGCACCTCTGAGCCATCTGCAGTGGCTCTCCTCTGAGGGGCAGGGCAGATGTTGTTACATAACTGGGCTTATAATAGCAGTGGGAATAATAGGCACCAAAATAATAGAGGCCAGGTGGTAGTACTCAATCATCAGAAGCCAAGAGGTACAGTTACTTTTTTTTTTTTTTTTTTTTTGGAAATGGAGTCTCACTCTGTTGCCCAGGCTGGAGTGCAGTGGCACGATCTCAGCTCACTGCAACCTCCACCTCCCGGGTTCAAGCAATTCTCCTGCCTCAACCTCCTGAGTAGCTGGGACTACAGGCGCACGCTGCCACACCTGGCTAATTTTTTTTTTTTTTGTATTGTAGTAGAGACAGGGTTTCACAGTGTTGCCCAGGCTGGTCTCGAACTCCTGAGCTCAGGCAATTTGCCCGCCTTGGACTCCCAAAGTGCTAGGATTACAGGCGTGAGCACCGTGCCCAGCCAAGAAGCCAAGAGGTGCAGTTATCTTAATGAGCAACAAGATCGGAGATGTATCCAGGGGAGCCTGATGGGCACTGAGATAGGAGATGGCATCTCTAGAGGCAATGTAGTTGCACAGCCAGCAAAAGTATTGCTCATTCTATTGTATTAAGCAGGGTTTGCCAGAGAGACAGAACCACTAGGACATATATGTAGATATATGAGAAAAGATTTATTAGGGCAATTGGCTCATGTGATGGTGGAGGCCATCTGCAAGCTGGAGAACCAAGGAAGCTGGTAGCATAGCTCAGTCCAAGTCTAAAGGCCTTGGACCAGGGATGCAGGGATGTGGCAGATCTTCCCCACTTGGTCTACCAACTCACACGCTAATCTCCTGAGGAAATAACTTCACAAATACACTCAGAAATAATGCTTTACCTGGTATCTAGGTATCCCTTAATCCAGTGAAGTTGACACCTAAAATTAACCACCACATTATTCAACCAGAAAGATCAAGATGGTCAGGAGGCATATGGCAATTGCCTCAATAAAAAAGCACTATGGTGGCTGGGCATGGTGGCTCGTGCCTGTAGTCCCAGCACTTTGGGAGGCCGAGGTGGGCGGATCACAAGATTAGGAGTTCGAGACTAGCCTGACCAACATGGTGAAACCCTGTGTCTACTAACAATACAAAAATTAGCCAGGTGTGGTGGTGCGTGCCTGTAATCACAGCTACTCAGGAGGCTGAGGCAGGAGAATCGCTTGAACCCAGGAGGTGGAGGTGCAGTGAGCCGAGATCATGCCATTGCACTCCAGCCTGGGCAACAGAGTGAGACTCTGTCTCAAAAAAAAACAAAAAACAAAAAACAGAAAAACAAAAAAAAAACCACGATAGCTTTAACCAGTTTTCTTACCTGAGTCAGATTTCAGACCTGGAGCCCACTGGCTAAGACAGAAACTAGTTCCTCTGGAAAATGAACCCTGTGAGACTGCAGCAAGTGTATGTAGTGGTGATTCCCCTAATGCTGAGTCAAAGGGATCTATGGGCATTTTCTCAGGTACCATATATTGGGGAAAAGTGGGATATTCAAACATTTCAGGAACAGTCAGTCACAGGATCTGAGCTGATTTTGAAACAGAGACCCAAAGCATCACCCAAAACATCACCAGGCCTCCTTTTTAGTGGGGGCACAAAGTAGAATCATCACCCAGGTCTGGCTCACAGTGGCCATTTCTCCAGTATCTGAATGTATCATTAGAATGGACTTACTTGGTAGTTAGTACAACCTCCACACTGGTTTCTCGATCTGTGTGATAGAAGCTATTGTGATGGAAAAGACCAAGTGAAAACTTCTGAAGCCACCCCTCCCACCATCTACCAATAAATCAAAAACCGTATTTCATCCTAAGGGGAATGTCAGTGATTAGTAGCACCTTTAAAAACAAAGAACGCGGCCAGGCATGGTGGTTCACGCCTGTAATCCCAGCACTTTGGGAGGCCGAGGCAGGTGGATTATGAGGTCAGTAGTTCAAGACCAGCCTGGTCAAGATGGTGAAACCCCATCTCTACTAAAAATACAAAAATTAGCCGGGTGCTGTGGCAGGTTCCTGTAACCCCAGCCAGGACGCTGAGGCAGGAGAATCGCTTGAACCTGAGGGATGGAGGTTGCAGTGACCCGAGATTGAACCACTGCACTCCAGCCTGGGCGACAGAGTGAGACTCTGTCTCAAAAAAACAAAAACAAAACAAAACCAAAAACAGAGAATGCAGAAATGCTAGTCCCCAATGCACCTCCGTTTAATTCACCAGTCTGGGCCTCACAAAAAGCAAATGGAGAGTGCCAGTGGACTACTACAAATTCAACTGAGTACAGAGGGTCCCCAACTTACAATGATTTGATTTCATGATTCTTTGACTTTATGATAGTGTGAAAGTAATACATATTCAGTAGAAACTAAATTTCAATTTTTGAATTTTGACATTTTCCAGGTTGGTGATATGTAGTGTGATGCTCTCTGGTGGTGCTGGGCAGCAGTAGCGAGTATGGTTTTTCGCTTTCAGTATTAAATACATTACATGAGACATTAAAACTCTTTATTATAAAATAGGCTTTGTATTAGATTATTTTCAACAAGTGTAGGTTAATGTAAGAGTTCTGAGCATACTTAAAGTAGGCTAGGCTAAACTATGATATTTGATACGTTAGGTATATTTAATGTGTTTTTCACTTAAGATATTTTCAGCCGGGTGTGGTGGCTCACACCTGTAATCCCGGCACTTTGGGAGGCCAAGGCAGGTGAATCACCTGAGGTCAGGAGTTCGAGACCAGCCTGGCCAACATGAAACTTTGTCTCTACTAAAAATAGAAAAACTAGCTGGGCGTGGTGGTGCACACCTGTAATCCCAGCTACTCTGGAGGCTGAGACGGGAGAATCGCTTGAACCCAGGAGGCGGAGGTTGCAGTGAGCTGAGATTGTGCCACTGCACTCCAGCCTTGGCGACAGAGTGAGACTCAGTCTCAAAAATAAATAAATAAACAAACAAACAAACAAATAAATAAATAAATATGCTCAATTTATGATGGGTTTATTGGGATGTAACCCCACTGTAAGTTGAGGTACATCTGTAGTAGCTCTATTGCAGCAGTGTCTCCAGGCGGAACACTTTTCCTAGAGCAGAGTTACATAGCTTTAGATACCTAATAGTCATTTATTTGACAAACGCTTTCTTTTACATCACTACCAAAAAAAGAGGACAAGGCTAGGCACAGTGGTTCATACCCATACTCCTAGCACTTTAGAAGGCTGAGGTGGGAGAATCACTTGAGCCTAGGAGTTTGAGACCAGCCTGGGAAATATAGTGAGCCCTCATCTCTCCATTTTTTAAAAGAGGATCAGAGGCCAGGCACACTGATTCGTGCCTGTAATCCTAGCATTGGGAGGCCGAGGTGGATGGATGGCTTGAGCTCAAGAGTTCAAGACCAACTTAGGCAACATGGTGAAACTCTGTCTCTACAAAAAATACAAAAATTAGCCAGTTGTAGTGGCATGCGCCTGTAGTCCCAGCTACTCAGGCAGCTGAGGTGGGAGGTTGGCTTGAGCCTGGGAGGTAGAGGTTGCAGTGACCTGAGATTGTGCCACTGCACTCCAGCCTGGGCAACAGAGCCAGACCCTGTCCAAAGGGAAAAAAAAAAAAAGAGGATCAGAAAGAGTTTACATTCTCTTGGAACAGACAACAGTATACATTTACAGCCTATTCCCAGGATTATTTTAACTCTCCCACTCTCTGTCATAGTACCATCTAAAGAGACCTGAACTGGCTGGACTTCTCACAGAAAATCACAGTGGTCACTGACCAGACCCCCATGTCATTGCCACTGATGTACCAACATTTATTCCTGGACTCACATCTATGGTTGTATGAGGGCTTCCTAATGACCAACTGCCAGGGTAGGAATAAACTCCAGCTTGGTTCACACATGGATTGGTCTGGTATATGGGAGCAAGCCAAAAGTGGATGTCAGCTACACTATAGTACCACTCAGGAGTGGACTTGAAAAGCAGCTTTGAGGGGAAGTCCTCCCAGTGGGCATGAGCGTTGGGTGGTGCTCCTGGCCATCCACTCTGTGTGGAGAGAGAAGTAGCCTGAGGTTGGAAGATACTCATTTTCATGGACTGCGGTGACTGTTTTGCCCAGTTGATCTGGGGCCTAAAACAGAAAGATTGGAAGATTGGGCACTAAGAAGCTTAGGGTAAAGGCACGTGGATGGACCAATGAGAGAAGACAAAGTGTGAAGATGTACGTATCAAATGTGAATGCCCACCAGAAAACATCCATCACAGAAGAAGCACTAAACAACCAGGTGGACAAAATGACTTGGACAGATGTCAGAGACGTCAGTCAGCCTCTTTCATGGGCCACCCTAAAACTAGTACAATAAGCTTAGGAAGGAGTGGCCACAGTGGCAGTGATGGAGGCCACACAGGGGCTCCCACCAACCAAGACTGATCCAGCTACTGATGTTGCCAAATGTCCAGTATGCTAGCAACAGAGCTCACTGCTGAGCCACTGATATGGCACTATCCCTGAAGGAGACCTTGGTGGCTAGTTGACTACATAAGGTCCCTTCCATCCTGGAAGGGCCAGAGATTTGTTTGAACAGTGATAGACATGTATTTCAGGTATGTGTTTGCCTTTCCTGCTCAGGGGATCTCTAACACGAAAATCTAAGGGCTTACAGAGTATGATTGATTTATCAACAGGGTTTTGCATATAACATCACATCACAGCATAACAGCAGGAGATGCAGCAGTGGGCACACAACCACAGGCTCCACTGGTTTTATCACCTACCACATCACTTCAGTGCCCTCAACATGACAGAATGATGGAAGGGCCTGTTGAGGGCACAGCTGAGGCAACGCTTGGCTATGATACACTGAGGTTGGCGTCACAACCTTCAGGATGCAGTTTACATGCTAGATAAGTAACCTTTATATGGTGCTGTGTCCTTAATAGGTAGAACACATAGGTCCAGGAACCAAGGAGTGGAAGTACAAAAGGACTCAACATCAAAACTACGTGGGGTGTTTAGCTGGACACAATAGCTCATGTCTGCAATCCCAGTTACTTGGGAGGCTGAGGTGGGAGGATTGCTTGAGGCCAGGAGTTCAAGAGCAGCCTGGGCAACATAAAAGACCCTGTCCCCTTATCTAACAAAACAAAACAAAGCACTACTTGTGGAATTTATTCTTCCTATTACCGCAACCCTGAGTTTTGCATATGTAGATGTTATGGTTCCCTGTGGGAAATGTCTCCACCAGGGGACATGGTAAGAGTTGTACTGAACTTTAAGCTATGGCATTTTAAGCTCTTTGTGGCAAGGGATGAATGGTCAAGAAGTCACCATCTTGGCAGGGGCTATGAACCTGATTATCAAGAGGCAGGGCTGCTGCTACACAGTGGGAACAGGGAGGACTACGCTTGACACCCAAGTGATCCACTGAGGCTTCTCTTGGTACTTAGGAGAAGTACTAATGGTTTGATGGTAAATGGATAAATACAGCAGCCGGGCCTGAGAAGAACCTGCCAACTAGGGGCTCAGATCCTCATGGCTGAAGGGTCTGGGTCAATCCTCCAACTATGCCATCTAGACTAGCAGAGGTGTTAGCCAAGGGTGAGAGAAATCTAGAATTGATAGTAGAGGAGGCATTTCATGAGTATCCATTGTAGTCTTGATACCAGCTGCAGTGGCAGTGGCTGTAGCTCATTCCACTGACCTTTCTCCAGGAATAGAGCCCTGCAGTATCCTGAAGGAGCTGTTCCTAGGATTTATATGAAGCAAAAAGATCTAAGTGGCACAAGGGGCAAACTGTTACGAATGCTGTGCTGTGTTACTGAGATTTCTCCCTTTGGGACTGGAAGATCTATTCCCTCAGCCACAGGAAAGGTTGGCTGACGGCTGCAAGTTCTTAGATGCAGACAGCCAGCTCATCCAAGGTCATGCTCCCTTCTCATGGACAGCTCACAAAGACTCATCTATGTGTGGGTATAGAGTCTCAGAGCTCATGATCCACTTGGAACAACTCGGAAGAAACATCCCAACTTCAGAACTCTCTCTGTGGTCAGCTGATGCCTTGTGATTGTACTGCAGCTCAACTTATTCCTCTCTAATTCTGTTTCCTTCTCGTTCTGCACAGGTGTTGATCCTAAGGCAACTCCATCATTAACTTCCTCCATGCTATTCATCATCTCAGAGTTTGCTTCTCATAGAACACAACTCATAGGAATATGTTTATAGCATTTTACTTTTGGTGACAGTTGTAAATTATACCCTGATCTTTCTGTTAATAAATCTGAGATTGTTTAATAGGAACTTAGTTAGTTTTATACCCAATGGGGTATTACCGTCAAGAGGCCTATTTTTGGCTTCCATATGATATAGCAGAGAAAACAAGGCACGTTTTAGAAAACATACCTGTTGCTTTGTATCACTAGTTAAGTGCTAGGTTTTACACTTCTAAAGGAGAGGTAAGTAGTCAAGGTTTTGTTTAAAACATGACATTTTTGTTAAAAAAGATCTTAAACTTGCCACAAAGGAACTGTAGAGTATTTCTCTTTTGTAGAAACACTTTGAGTTTTAGCTTTGCAAAGTCCTGACTTAAATACCAGTTTTACTCTTTATTAGCTGTATAACTTTAGAATAACTAGCCTAATTTAGCTAAGTTTGTCTAGGGAGAGCAGTATAGGAAGGGGTTAATTGTGTGGACTCCAGAGCCAGATCACCTGGATTGAAAATTCTGTCACTTACCAACTAGATAAGCTTAGATGAGTTATCTAACCTCTCTATACCTCAGTTTCCTCCTCTTTCAGGTGAGGATAATGATAGTGCCTACTTTGTAGGTTTGTTAAGAAGATTAAATGAATTAATACACGTAAAGTGCTAGAGAAAATACCACTGAGCAAGTGATCAATAAACATGAGCAATTATCACTAACTGTACTAGAGGTTAACAATACTCGCCCAAGGGGTTGTGGTGAAGATTAAATGAGGCAATGTATATGATATAGTTAGCTAAGTGTTTGGCACATAGTAAGCCCCTAAAAAATTGTAATCATGAAAATGTATGTTGATTGACAGATAGAGCCCAAAAGGTAAAAGAGTAAGAATTTAAAAACCTGGCCGGGTGCGGTGGCTCAAGCCTGTAATCCCAGCACTTTGGGAGGCCGAGACGGGCGGATCATGAGGTCAGGAGATCGAGACCATCCTGGCTAACACGGTGAAACCCTGTCTCTATTAAAAAATACAAAAAACTAGCCGGGCGAGGTGGCAGGCATCTGTAGTCCCAGCTACTTGGGAGGCTGAGGCAGGAGAATGGCGTAAACCCGGGAGGCGGAGCATGCAGTGAGCCAAGATAGGGCCACTGCACTCCAGCCTGGGCGACACAGCGAGACTCCGTCTCAAAAAAAAAAAAAAAAAAAGAATTTAAAAACCTACACAACTTTAAAAAATTTAAGAGTAAGAATTTTAAAAACTACACAAAACTACATAAGCTATTTCATAATATTATTTTAAAGATTACATCTATGTGTTAGGTGATGGGAATACAGAGGGAAACAAGGGCACACCAGATGGTATTTGTCCTTGAGCTTAGTCTAACAGGGTTTGAATGAGAGTGGATGTAATATGTTAGTCTTGCCTGGCACTAAGGAAGGTATTACGTGAGTGCAATAGTAATTGTGGTTTTTGCATTGTTGGAATTTGCCGTTTGATATTGGAATGCATTCTTAAATAAATGTGCTTACGTTATACATCATTTTAATGGGCATTTCTCGCTTTATGTTTTTGTGTTGATGACTTATTACTTGCTGTTTATTTTATGTTTATTTTAGACTATGGAAATGATATTAAGACAAAAAGCAAATTCAAGCTATTTTCTTATTTGAGTTCAAAACAGATCTTAAAGCAGCGGAGACCACTCGCAATATCAACAACATGTTTGGTGCAGGAACTGCTAACAAACGTGCAGTGCAGCCGTGGTTAAGACGTTTTGCAAAAAGATGAGAGCCTTGAAGATAAGGAGTGTAGTGGCCGGCCATGGGAATTTGACAAAGACCAACTGAGAGCAATCATTGAAGCTGATCCTCTTACAACTACACAAGAAGTTGCCGAAGAACTCAACATTGACCATTCTACAGGTCATTCAGCATTTGAAGCAAATTGGAAAGGTGAAAAAGCCTGATAAGTGGGTCCCTCATGAGCTGAGCGAGAATAAAAAACATCGCCGTTTTGAAGTGTCATCTTCCCTACTCTACACAACAACAACTAATTATTTCTTGATCTGATTGTGACATGCGACAAAAAGTGGATTTTATGGGACAACTGGCAATTACCAACTCAGTGGTTGGACGGAGAAGAAGCTCCAAATTACTTCCCAAAGCCAAACTTGCACCAAAAAAAGGTGATGGTCATTGCTGCCAGTCTGATCCACTATAGCTTTCTGAATCCTGGCGAAACCATTACATTTGAGAAGCATGCTCAGCAAATCGATGAGATGCACCAAAAACTGCAACTCCTGCAGCCAGCATTGGTCAACAGAAAGGCCAAATTCTGCTCGATGAGAATGCCCGACTGCAGGTTGTAGAACTAATACTTCAAATGAATTGGACTACGAAGTTTTGCCTCATTCTCCATATTCACCTGACCTCTTGCCAACTGACTACCACTCCTTCAAGCATCTCGGCAACGTTTTGCAGGGAAAATGCTTCCACAACCAGTAGAATGCAGAAAATGCTTTCCAAGAGGTCGTCGAATCCAAAAGCATGAATTTTTATGCTATAGGAATACAAACTTATTTCCCAATGGCAAAAATGTATTGATTGTAATGGTTCCTATTTTGATTAATAAAGATGATAATAAATTATACTAATTAGATAATTAATAAAGTTATAATGATTTAAAATTCATGGTCCAGGCCCAGTGCAGTGGCTCACGCCTGTAATCCCAGCACTTTGGGAGGCCAAGGGAGGAGGATCACTTGAGGTCAGGAGTTTGAGACCAGTGTAGCCAACATAGTGAAACCCCGTCTCTACTGAAAATACAAAAAATAAGCTGGGGTCGGTGGTGGGCACCTGTAATCCCAGCTACTTGGGAGGCAGAGGCAGGAGAATCATTTGAATCCGGGAGGTGGAGGTTGCAGTGAGCCAAGATCATGCCACTGCACTCCAGCCTGGGTAACGGAGGGAGGCTCCATCTAAAAAAATAAAATAAAATAAAATAAAACAAAATAAAATTCACAGTCCAAAACTGCAATTACTTTTGCACCAACCTAGATAGATGGATAAATATTATCAGCCACATAGAAGAAACAGTATATAAACTGTATAGTTTTTTTTTTTTTCTTTCGAGATATGGTCTAGCTCTGTTACCCAGGCTGGAGTACAGTGGTATGATCTCAGCTCACAGTAGCTTCCAACTTCTGGGCTCGAGCGATCCTCTCACCTCAGCCTCCCAAGTAGCTGGGACCACAGATGCATGCCACCATGCCCAGCTGTTTTTTCTTTTGTATTTTTGGTAAAGACAGGGTCTTGTTGTATTGCCCAGGCTAGATTTTTTGTTTGTTTGTTTGTTTGTGTGTGAGGAACAAAGTCTTGCTCTGTCACCCAGTCTGGAGTGCAGTGGTGCGATCATGGCTCACTGCAACCTCCACCTCCCAGGCTTAAGCAGCCTTGAGCTCCTGGCCTCAAGTGATCCTCCTGCCTGAGTCTCCCAAGTAGCTAGGACTACAGGCATGTGCCACCACGCCTGGCTAATACAGATACACACACACACACACACACACACACGCATATATATATATACATTTTTTTTTTTTTGAGACATCATGTTGCCCAGGCTGGCCTCAAACTCCTGGCCTCAAGTGATCCTCCCACTTTGGCCTCCCAAAGTGCTAGTATTACAGGTGTGGCCATCATTCCTGGCCTTGTGTACGTTTTCTTTTTTTTTTTTTTTTTTTGAGACGGAGTGTTGCTCTGTCACCCAGGCTGGAGTGCTGTGGCTGGATCTCAGCTCACTGCAAGCTCCGCCTCCCGAGTTCACGCCATTCTCCTGCCTCAGCCTCCCGGGTAGCTGGGACTACAGGCGCCGCCACCTCGCCTGGCTAGTTTTTTGTAGTTTTTAGTAGAGACGGGGTTTCACCGTGTTAGCCAGGATGGTCTCGATCTCCTGACCTCGTGATCCGCCCGTCTCGGCCTCCCAAAGTGCTGGGATTACAGGATTGAGCCACCATGCCTGGCAGGTTTTCAAATTCTTACTCTTTTACCTTTTGGTTCTATTTTTCAATCAACTATTTACCATAATTACAGAGTTTTTTGGGGGTTTGAGGGCAAAGGGTTAAAAACTTCTTCCAATTTGTACTTTTGAGCAATAGTCTAATTCGTAGCCAATTTTCCTGTCTGATATACAATCGACAAAAACCTGCTGAGGACCAAGCTACCAGGGATTAACAGTTAAGACTACTCAAAATTTAGTGGATAAAACGCAAATAACTATAATACATTTTACATTATGGATGTTTTTTCAAATCTATAATAATGATAAAATGCTAAGATAGCGAAGGGATGGGAGTGGCTGATTTTGCAGAAGCTTTTTGTCTCCATTCCCTCAGCATGTTGTCTGCCTTACCAGTTGGGTCACTGTTGAAAATATTAATACAATTGATCTTTCAGAACCCTATATGTCTTCCTAGGTTTATATGTACCAAACCAGGGTTTTTCAGCTTTGGCATTATTGACTTTTTTTTGTTGTTGTTGTTAGAGCTAGAGACTCACTATGTTGCCCAGGCTGGCCCCAAGCTCCTAGACTCAAGTGGTTCTCCTGCCTCAGCCTGCTGAGTATCTGGCACTGCAAGTGCACACCACTGCACCTGGCTATTGACATTTCTGACAGGGTATGTCTTTGTTCTAGGAAGGCTATTCTGTGGATTATAGGAAGTTTACAGCCTTTCTGATCTCTACTCATTACTTGCCTAGTAGCACTTTCCCCCCTAGAACTCGACAATCAAAAAGGTCTCCAGGCTGGGCGCAGTGGCTCTTGCCTGTAATCCCAGTACTCTGGGAGGCTGAGGTGGAAAGATCACTTGAGGTCAGGAGTTCAAGATGGGTCTGGCCAACACGGTGAAACCCCATCTCTACTAAAAATGCAAAAATTAGCCGGGCGTGGTGCTGGGTGCTTGTAGTCCCAGCTACTCAGGAGGCTGAGGCAGGAGAATCACTTGAACCCAGGAGGCAGATGTTGCAGTGAGCCAAGATTGTGCCATTGCACTTCAGCTTGGGGGATAAGAGTTCGTCTCAAACACACACACACACACACACACACACACACACCCCTTAGTGGCAATAAATATTAATAAATAATGAACGTTTCAAAATTTTATAGTTTCTTTGGATCAGAAATTTGAGAGAGGATTACCTTGGTGATTCTGTCAAGGAGATTTTCATGAAATTGCAGTCAATTTGTCAGCTGAGGCTGCAGTCATCTGAAGAGTTAATGAGTACAAGAGGATCAGCTTCCAAGATGGCTCGCTCACATGGCTGGCAAATTAGTTCTGGCTATTTCCAGGCGACCTCAATTTCTCACTATGTGGACCTCTCCATTGGACTTCTCTCAAAGTGAGTGACCCAAGAGAGAGCAAGTCAGAAGCAGCCATGAAAGTCACACACATCACTTCCATCTTATTCTGTTGGTCACACAGACCAGCGTTGACAGCATTTGAGAAGGGACTATAAAGGAGTGTAGATACTGGAAGGCAAGGATCATTGGGGAATATCTTAGAAGTTGGCTACTATAATACAGTCATTAAAAAAAAACATATTGGAGAAATTATTTAGAAAGGACAACAAAGAGACAACTAGATGGAAAATAGAAAAGAAGAGATAAGAAAATGACATAATCAGTTCAGGAAGTCCAGTATGTGACTAATAGAAGACCCAGGATGAAAGAGGAGAGGAAAAGGTGGGAAGAAATTACCAGAGAAATTTAGCAAGGTTTCAAGATACCAAGTTATTGTAGAAAAGTCACACACAAACACATGCACAAGCAATGAACAATTAGAAAATAATTTTTAAAAATAAAATTTTAAATTCGGTATAGAGATGGGGTCTTGCCATGTTGCCCAGGCTGGTCTTGAACTCCTGGGGTCAGGCAATCCTCCTGCCTTGGCCTCCCAAAGTGCTGGGATTACAGGTGTGAGCCACTACACCTGGCCAGAAAATAAAAAAAAGTTTAATAACATTTACAATAGTGTCAAAAAATAAATGCTTAGAAAAAAATTTATCAAAAGATGTAAAAGGTACTGAAAACTGCAAAACATTGCCAAAAGAAATTAAAGCTATTTTCTCTACTTATTTAGAAAACTAGAGAAATACACCATATTCATGGATTGCAAGGCCCAATATTGTTAAGGTGCCAATTTTCCCCAAATTGAGGTGTAGGTTCAACTCATTTCCAATCAGCAGATTTTGTGTTTTGGAGAATTGGATTAACAACTTATAAATGTATGTTGGAATACAAGAATTTAGAATAGCCAATGCATTCTTGATAAATAATAAATTGGAATAATTACAGCACTTTACTTCAAGATTTACTATAAAGCTATTGTATGGAAGACAGCGTAGTATTGCATAAAGATAGACAGATCAATGGAAAAGACTAGTAATTTCACAAATAGGCTCACAATTATACAGTCAATAGATTTTTGACAAAAACACCAAAGATGTGTGTGTGTGTGTGTGTGTGTATATATATATATATATATATTTTTTTTTTTTTTTTTTTTTTTTTTGAGACAGAGTCTCACTCTGTGGCCCAAGCTGGAGTACCATGGCGCGATCTTGGCTCATCGTAACCTCTGCCTCCTGGGCTCAAATGATTCTTCTGCCTCAGCCTCCCAAGTAGCTGGGATTGCAGTCATGCGCTACCACGCCCAGTTAATTTTTATATTTTTTAGTAGAGACAGGGTTGCACCATACTGGCCAGGCTGGTCTCGAACTCCTCACCTCAGGTGACCCACCTACCTCAGCCTCCCAAAGTGCTGGGATTACAGACATGAGCCACCGCGCCAACACCAACGATTATTTAAGGCGGAAAGGAAAGTGTTTGCAACAAATGGTGCTGGAACCATGTAGACACAAATAAGCTCTCAAATCTTACCCCATACTATTTGCAAATTTTAGTTTGAGATGGATCTCATTTTACACCTAAATGTAAAAGTCCAAATTCTCAAGTCATCAACAGACATTGTTAGGAAAGCAAATAAGCACACAGAGTGGGAGAAAATATTTTCAATTACTATATTTGATACAGGACTTATATTCAAAGTATTTAATAAACTATAACTCAATAATGAGAAAATAAACATCTTAACTAAAAATTGGCAGCCTTGACAGTCACTTCCCAAAGGGAGGTATATGTGAATGATCCATATGCACATGAAAAAGTATTCAGAATCATTAATCATCAGGGAAAAGCAAATTAAAACCACATTGAGAAAACCACATACTCATAAGAATGACTAATGTTAAAAACACTGACAACACTAAATGTTAGCAAGGATGTAGAAACATTAATATTTCACATACTCGTGATGGGAGGATAAAATGGCACAACCAGTTTAAAAAGTGATGTGGCATTTTCTTGTAAAATTAAATATACACCTACCTAACCCAGCAATTCTACTTTGGTTAGGTTCACAAAAAAGGTGTGTACATAGCAGCACTTTATTCACAATAGAAAAAAAGGGAAAAAAGATGTCCACTGACAGGAAAAAAGGTATTTTGTGGTCTCTTCACACAATGGAATACTACAATAAGCAATGAAATGGAACAAACTGCTGATGCATACAACAACATAAACAAGTATCAAAATCATTTTGCTTGAATGAAACAAGACACAAAAGAACACTTGTGGTAGGATTCCATTATTATTTCGCTACAGAACACCAGCTAACCAATATCAAAAAAATCAGAACAGTGGTTGCATCTAGGAGATGGGATTGATTGAGAGAGGATGTGAGAAAGTTTTCTGAGGTTGATGGCAGTCATCTACATCTTGATGAAGGTGTGGGTTAAATAAACATATGCTTTTTTTTTTTTTTTTTTTTTAAGAGTCAGGGCCTGACTCTGCAGCCTAAACTGGAGTGTAGTGGCACCATTGTGGCTCACTATAGCCTGGAACTCCTGGACTCAAGCAATTCTCCTGCTTCAGCCTCCTGAGCGGCTGTGACTACAGGCATGACCCACCACCTGGCTAATTCTTAAATTTTTTATAGATACAAGGGTCTTGCTCCATCATCCAGGCTGGAGTGCAATGACACGACCATTGCAGCCTCGAACTCCTGGCCTCATGCAATCCTCCTGCATTGGCTTCCCAAAGTGCTGAGATTATAGACACGAGCCACTGTGCCCTGCGACATCATGCACAATCTAAATGTATGCATTTGTCAAAACTGATCAAACTGCACACTTAAGACTAACATATGTCACTGTATGTACATTATATCCATTATATCTCAATTTAAAAAGAAAAGAGGAATAGTGAGATAAAATATTAAGTGTTGGTACATTTAAGAAAAAAACCTGTATATTGTGAAAAAAAAGTATGGCTTTTATAATTGTAATTTTTTTAAAAAAGAATATTTACCATGATTACAGCTGCACTCACTGAAGTTTTTAAGCAAAATCTATTCTATCTGCTCTGGGACGTTAAAGGAAAAAAGTTGTTCTATACTTCACTGGCATGCTTTAAATTGTATTTTCTTTTTAAGTTAAATTAATTTATTATTTATTTTTTGAGACAGGGTCTCGCTCTGTTGCTCAGGCTGGAGTGCACTGGTGCAATCTCGGCTCACTGCAAACTCTGCCTCCCTGGCTCAAGTTATCCTCCCACCTCAGCCTCCTGAGTAGCTGGTACAATAGGCACATGCCACCACACCTAGCTAATTTTTGTGCTTTTGTAAGAGACGAGGTCTCACCATATTGCCCAGGCTGGTCTCAAACTCCTGGGCTCAAGTGATCCACCCACCTCAGCCTCTCAATATGTTGGGATTACAGGTGTGAGCCACTGCGCCCAGCCTAAATTGTATTTTCTTTCTTTATCCCTTTTGTGTATTTGTATTTTATTCTCTTCCCTTAACTTTGCCAGTGAACTCTGCAAACAGTTGCTCCCTGACACTCTCACAGTTATTAATGTGAATTTTTAGTCTTTGTGAATTTGAATAAATGACTTTTTCTCTTAACTGGTTTCTGATAGATAAAAGCTCAGATTATCTTACCATCTAATACATTTTGACCTAAATTCGGTACTTTTGTTGATGAAAGTCAATCCCTATAAGTTAGTCACATTTTCTTCACACCCCTCCCCACCTTTTTTTTTTTTTTTTTTTTTTGGCAGAGGGCAAATATAGAGATGCCACAGTTCCCAGCTGGTGAAACACTGTACTGCTCACAATCTAACTCTAACATTCTGGCTTGCTGAATAGATTGATAGGTAGGCAGACAGATAAATAACCAGTTCAACAATTCTGTTGCTCCTTGTGTTTATTATAATAGCACAATTATTGATTGGGTTTTGATCAGTAGAATAAATAATTAGTACAAATTGGTCTCTAGTGTGACTTTCTTTGCCACATCTTATTTATACTTGGCTTGACTAGTATTTCTTTGCCTGTGTGACAATTTCATCTATTCTTTTGCTATGTTGATATTTAAGTCCCAGAAAAGGGTAGGTAGGAACCAGAGTAGCTCTCAAGGTGACAGGCAAATCTTCAAAGTGAAAAAAAGTTTTTTTTCACTTTTATTAATTAAAGATTTGCATTGTTTTTGCTGTTTTCTTTTCGCAGTTCAAATAGACAGCAATATCAGTGTTACTATAGTTATTTATTTTTTGAGATGGAGTCTCGCTCTGTCACCAGGCTGGAGTGCAGTAGCGCGATCTCTGCTCACTGCAAACTCCGCCTCCCAGGTTTAAGTGATCCTCCTGCCTCAGCCTACCGAGTAGCTGGGATTACAGATGTGCACCACCATGCCCGGCTGATTTTTGTATTTTTAGTAGAGACGGGGTTTCACCATGTTGGCCAGGCTGGTCTCAAACTCCTGACCTCAAGTGATCCTCCCCCCTATGCCTCCCAAAGTGCTGGAATTACAGGCCGTGAGCCACCACGCCTGGCCCAAACATGTGCATTTAAAGCTACAAATTTTCCTTTTACACAGTGTCAGCTGCATTCCACAAATTTGATATGTTGTATTATTTTTATTTCAAATTATTTTTATTTTTATTATTTTTTATTTTTGAGACAGAGTCTTGCTCTGTCGCTCAGGCTGGAGTGCAGTGGCTCTATCTCGGGTCACTGCAGCCTCCGCTTACCGGGTTCAAGAGATACTCGTGCCTGACCTCAGGTGATCCGCCTGCCTTGACCTCCCAAAAGTGTTGGGATTACAAGTGTGAGCCTCCGTGCTCGGCCTCAACTTATTTTTAAATTTCCATTGACCTCTTCTTTGACCTAGAGATTTGGAATTATGTTGCTGGATCTCCAATATTTCCGGAATTTTCTGGCTTTCTTAGGTTGATTTCTAGTTTTAGTTCTATTGCGGTTACAGATGATACTCTGATTTCAATCCTCTTAAATTTGAGACTCACACTGAGGATTAAGTATAAAAAAATGTTTTTTGAGAACTGTTTTACGGCCTTGCCTCACAAACTTGATTTTGTTTTGTTAAGGTGGGGTAATTATAGTGCGTTCAGTGATAGATTTTTCTTCTGCTTTGGTAATGCGTAGAGTGCACTGTGGCCCTTCAAATCCCACACGGTACTTTGAAATCCCACACGATATTTTCCTCATCTGGAGGTCCTACAGGTTTACGCTAGGGAGGAGGATCCAGTTCAGGCCAGCGTAGTCTTCAGTTGCACCGTGGGACTTTTGGGGGAACGGCTTTGCCCCCTCAGAACGGCTGGGCGGAACAGTGGGTTTGTGAGCCCTCCAGGCTCAGAGTGGGTCCCTCAGGGGCCATCTGGGGACTTTGGGAAGCAATGAAAGTTGTATCCTAGGATTTTTTCTAGTGGTCTTCTCTTCAGAGGTGAGAAAGCCAAGTTAAGAAAACCCAGACTCAGACGGAGGCTGAGCGGGGCTGCGCTCAGGCAAGGGGGCAGAACGCCTCCCCCTGGACGAAGAGAGCACATCTCTTACGAGGCCTAAGGAAGCAGGGCTCCCATTTGCCTCGGCAACCCAGGGACCCAGCCAAGAAGAGCGCCTCCAGAAGAACCCTTCCTTCCTCTCCTCCTTCCTTCCCAGCCGCTCAAACTTTCACAGAAAGTGGGTGTGGCAAAGAGGAAAGACACAGAACAGCTAGTCCGGTGACCAGAGAGGGGGCAAGGAGGAGCCCGCGAACCCGCGTTTGCCCGGGCCCCGCCCACTCGACGTCATTTGCCCGACCCTCCCCGCCCTCCGAGGGGTGGAGCCTAAGGCCCCGCCTCTAAGCGGCCTCTCCCCGCAGTGTCGGGCGGCCAGTAGGGCGGGGCATGAGGCCGAGAGAGGGACGGGTGCGGGGGGAGGGGGAGAGGAAGGGAGTGGTCACGTGTGGCGGGCGGCCCGAGGTCACGTGACGGGGCGCCGGAGCGGAGGGAGCCGGGGCTGGGAGTTCTCCTGAGGGAAGAGGAGTGGAGTGGAGGGGACGCGGCGGCGGCGCTGACAATGGTGAGTGCGCGGGGGCCCGCGCTCGCCTCCCGCCCTCGCCCCGGAGCGCGCGGCGAGCTGGCCAACCGCGGGTCGGGCGTAGCTGGAGGAGGGGACGGGCGAGCAGGGCGGGGAGCGGGATTAGGCCTGTCGGGCCACCCCTGGGTCTGGGAAAAGCGGGCGGCGCCACCTCTTCCCGGTCTCGGCGAGGCCCGAGCACTTACGGGCGGCGGCGGCGGCGTGCCCTCCTGGCCGTGTCGGAGCCTCTGCCCGCGTTCTTCGACCGCCTGTGGGTGGCTCTGGCTGGCGACTCGGACCCCGCCTCTGCGGGGGCTAGTCGCCACCTCCCCTTCTTAGGTAGCCAGTGCCTGTTCTCCTCCCGGGCAGCCTCTCTTCCATCCAGATGGGATGACCCGGGAGCCCCCCAGCTCCGGACTCTGCGGGGGACTTGGGCACTCAGTGTGTCAAGAACTTGATAAACTGATATTTTAAAACCTCGCTATGGTGGCATTCTTTGATTTCATGACCCCAGTTGAAGACTTGCAGTTGACACTTGGAAAATGGAGAAAAATAAAAGGACGTTGGAATGGGGGACATCTTTAACTCCAGAGACGCCCGTTTGGTGCCCTCCGTTTTAAGCATTGGCTCTCATTTCCATCCCCAAGCTGTTTCTCTGAACTTAACGCTCTGGGTTGTTGAAACGGCCTGGGAAGCAGAGGAGGGAGAGCAATCAGTGCTCTCACCACAGTCCTTGGAAGCACTATCCTGGGCATAATGATATTTAGCTGGGTGTCGGCAGTCTCGTCTAGGTTAGATCTCATTTTACCCGTTTTCTGGTAGTAGTCAATTCGCTTCATTTAGCGTCTACTCTATGCTCTCCTAATACTACCTGCTCTTCCCAAAGCTCACTGATTAAGGCCAAGCCAGGTATATATTTTAAAAGCTACTTTGAATAAATAACTTTTAAAATCAGTAATGGTGTTGCTTTCATTAAAAAAAAAAAAAAACAGACATTCATGTTCATTCTTAGAGCTTTTTTTCTTTCATTCAACAAATAATTGCTCAGGTGTGCCCAGGGGACTCGAGTAAAGTGGAAACAGCGCCTACCTGCTCTCGTAACTTACAATGTAGGGAGAGATAAACATTTATTTGTGTAAATTATTTGTTTAACGTGGAAATTAGAATTGTGACAGTTACTAAGAAGGAAGTATTGGGGGACCTTGCCTAGTCAGGGAGTTAGGGCAGGCCTCTTTAATTGAATATCATTTGAAAATAAAACTTAAAAAGTCTTCCTATTTTTTGCTTACATTTGTAATTATTACTTTTAATACGCTTTTTTGAATTATGTTCATGAGCAGTTTATTTTTATTTTCAAGTTACTCAAACTAAATTGTAAAACTTTAAAACATTGAAATGGGCACAGATGAATATATGTATGAAAATTTGCTGTTTCATTGCTTGTGTATGGGCTAAGTGAATGAATTGAGAGTCAGCCTTCCACTTCAGAAATGCAATGAGTTGTATTTCTTTACATCCAGTGGACTTGATGAAATTCCTTCAGTGAGGACTAAAAAGTTGCCTTTTTATGTATCTACATGTATTTTTGCTAATTGGTAATGCTCAATATTGGGTTTACAAATTATATGAAAAATCTTAAAGTAAGTGATAGGAGGTTTAGACCAAGATGAGAAAACTGTAAAAACAATTGCTAGCATGTTTTTATAGTCATATAATTGCAGTCCAGTTATTTAAAAGCTCCTTAAGAGTTTTAACTTGCATATTAATAGTTAATCCTGAAAATTGCAATATTCCAAACGCGCCCTTGAAGATATCTTTACCAAAAGAACTCAGTAGTATTTCTGCACTTATCTAACCGAGTGCGGTGGCTCACGCCTGTAATCCCAGCACTTTGGGAGGCCGAGGTGGGCGGATCACTTGAAGTCGGGAGTTTTGAGACCAGCCTAACCAACATGGCAAAACCCTGTCTTGGGTAAAAATACAAAAAAAAAAAAAAAAAAAAAAAAAAAAAAATTGGCTAGGTGTGGTGGTGCATTCCTGTAGTCCCAGCTACTCGGGAAGCGGAAGCTGCCTGACCAACATGGTGAAACCGCGTCTCAACTAAAAATAAAAAAAGTAGGCGTGGTGGCGCGCACCTGTAATCCCAGCTACTCAGGAGGCTGAGGCAGGAGAATCACTTGAACCCGGGAGGCGGAGGTTGCAGTGATCCGAGATCGCGCCACTGTACTCCAGCCTGGCGACAGAGTGAGATTCCGTCTCAAAAAAAAAAAAAAAAAATCTCAAAATTGAATTGCCATCTACATCATATCCTAACCCTCAACAAATTTCATTCTCTTTCCTTCTAGTCTTTACCAGTTTGACAGTTCTGTATTTTACTTCCTCTTTAACATATCAGAAGTATTAGAATTTGATTTAGAATAATTAGAAAAATAATTTAATTTCATTACCCTTTATTTCAAATGACAGAAGTTGCCCGTCTTGGAAAAAACTTTGAAAGCAAGACTTTGGGTAGAGATCTTTCTCTTTCAACTCTTTCTAAGAGACAAGCTTTTTTCCTCAGTTATTTTTGCTTTTTGTTCTCTACCTGTAAAATGTAAGATATCCACAATTTTCTGAAGGTGTTTTTTAGTAAGTCTAGTTCTTTTATTATTATTATTTTTGAGATGGAGTCTCACTCTGTCGCCCAGGCTGGAGTGCAGTGGCGTGATCTTGGCTCACTGCAAACTTCCACCTCCCGAGTAGCTGGAACTACAGGAATGGGCCACCACACTCGGCCAATTTTTTTTTATATTTTTAGTGGAGATGGGGTTTTGCCATGTTGGCAAGGCTGGTCTCAAACTCCTGACCTCAAGTGATCCGTCCGCCTTGGCCTCCCAAAGTGTTGGGATTACAGGCGTGAGCCACTGTGCTTGGCCAACTAGTTCATTTTTGATGTGCCCTAATATAAAAAAAACTGAATGTTAACCCAATGCTGTATTCTCATGGAATAACTTGTTAAAGTGCAGTAATTTATTATTCAGCCTATTACTTTTTTGCATATGCTATACTAGGCTTTTAAAAAATGCCTTTTGATTGCTTCCAATTTTAGTGTTTTGATTGTATTGAAAAATATCTTTTTTTTTTTTTTTTTTTTTTTTTGAGACAAGCTCTTGCTCTGCCGCCCAGTCAGGAGTGGCTTACTGCAGCCTCGACTTCCTGGGTTTAGCCTCCCAAGGAGATGGGATGCAGGCACACACCACTACGCTGGGCTAATTTAAAAAATTTTTGTAGATACGGGGGTCTAGCTCTATTGACCAGGCTGGTCTCGAACTTCTGGGCCCGAGTAATCCTCCTGCTTCAGTCTCCCAAAGTGCTAGGATTACAGGTATGAGCCACTGTGTCCGGCTCCTTTTTTTTTTTTTTTGAGACGGAGTCTCGCCCTGTCGCCCAGGCTGGAGTGCAGTGGCCGGATCTCAGCTCACTGCAAGCTCCGCCTCCTGGGTTTCCGCCATTCTCCTGCCTCAGCCTCCCGAGTAGCTGGGACTACAGGCGCCCGCCAACTCGCCCGGCTAGTTTTTTGTATTTTTAGTAGAGACGGGGTTTCACCATGTTAGCCAGGATGGTCTCGATCTCCTGACCTCGCGATCCGCCCGTCTCGGCCTCTCAAAGTGCTGGGATTACAGGCTTGAGCCACCGCGCCCGGCCACTGGCTACTTTTTTTGTTTTTAATTGTGAAATGTTTCTTGCATCCAGAAAATAATAGAGGATAACACATAGTTTTTCACATATTTTTAATGGTTAGGAATTTAAAAATTTAAAGAATGGCGTCAAAACATTGTTTATCATTACATTGTTAGTTAATTGTGAAATTTTATAAAATGAACTTGGTTTATACTATTTTAATTAGTGGCAATTTTAGTTCTATTAAAATTTTATTTAACTTTGGTGATTTTATTTTATTTTTTTCAGACGGAGTCTCACTCTGTTGCCCAGGCTGGAGTGCAGTGGCACGATCTCGGCTCACTGCAACTTCTGCCTCCTGGGTTCAAGCGATTCTCCTGCCTCAGCCTCCCAAGTAGCTGGGACTACAAGCGCATGCCAACATGTTCAGCAAATTTTTTCTATTTTTATTAGAGATGGGGTTTCACCATGTTAGTCAGGATGGTCTCGATCTCCTGACCTTGTGATCTGCGTGCCTCGGCCTCCCAAAGTGCTGGGATTACGGGCGTGAGTCACCGTGCCTGGCGATTTGATCTTTTAATGTCAGCTTTCAAATCCCAAGTGGAACTCTATGTGTGTTAAGTATATGCATGTGGAAAAAAGTTATAATATTTCCTTTTCTCTGTGAAACAATTTTTATAGTTTTCAAATCGTATTTTTCTTTTAAGTAGTTCTGGGAAGTGTCAGAAGGAATGAGAAAATTAATTTTAAGGCCAAGCAAGGTGGCTCATGCCTGTAATCCCTTTGGGAGGCTGAGGTGGGCGGATCACTTGAGCCCAGGAGTTTGCGCCTGGCCTGGGCCATGTGGCAGAAACCCTGTCTCTACAAAAAATATGAAAAGGAGCCAGGTTTGGTGGCGAGCACCTGTAGTCCCAGCTACTTGGGAGGCTGAGGTGGGAGGCTTGCTTGAGCCCAGGAGGCGGAGGTTGCAGTCACCTGAGATCATACTGCTGCACTCCAACCTGGGTTACAGAGTGCGACTATCTCAAAAAAAAAAAAAAAAAATTATTTTTAATTTTTCTGTCTCTGTTTTATAACTGAAATGAGTTAATGTGGATGTCATAAGGAAGGAGAGTTCATTCTTATTGCTCTCTCTGCCAATTAGCATTATCCTTCAATATAACCAATTTTGTTTTCCATCTAAAATAGACTGCTACTTGAAGATGTTGTCTTCTACCCTTTCGTGATTGCTCCTCCCGCACAACCCCTCTACCCTGCTAGCTTAGCACATATTTGATTACTAAATGTGAGCTACTTGATTTTGAGCTGCTATACATTCTCATTTCTGTAGCCCTTAGGAGAAAATGTACTACAGTATTTCAAAATTTACCATTTTGAGCAAGTTTTTGGAGTATGGAAGCTACCTAGGAATGGACAGTGTGTGTGACCTATCACTGATGCTTTCCATTCTCTTTTTTTCTAAATTAGTTCAGAATAGTTTTCTGATTAAAATTAGTTTTCTGGTTAAAGTTTGACTTTGTTATTTGTAATTTTGCCAGAAAAGAAAGTTTTTTGAAACGGAGTCTCACTGTTGCCAGGGCTGGAGTGCAGTGGCGTGATCTCAGCTCACTGCAACCTCCGCCTCCTGGGTGCAAGCGATTCTCCTGCCTCAAGAGCGCACCACTACGCCCAGTTAATTTTTTGTATTTTTAGTAGAGACGGGGTTTCACCATGTTGGCCAGGCTGGTCTCGAACTCCTGACCTCGTGATTTGCCCACTTTGGCCTCCCAAAGTGCTGGGATTACAGGTGTGAGCCACTGTGCCCGGCCTAAAAAGAAAATTTGCTACATATGTCAAAAGTACTAATCTGGTAATTCTTTTAGTTGGTTTCTTAAAATTATCCCTTTTGTTAATATAGGATTTAGGAAAACATCATCTCATTTGAGTATAGTATCACCTTGTGCCCTACATAGTCACGAAGTAAGCTAACTTAAAGCAAACTAATGACTCTCCTAAGTGGGGACAGAACCGAGGTTTAATATAAATTCCATCGACATAGTTTGCTACTGTACCAATGCTAGTTTTCTCGGAAAGGCTAATGTTATCAACTGTTCCAGATTTCAGTTAATTTCTCTTGTATATTTGTTTATTTTCTGTTATTAGAATGGTATGTGTTTGTTCAAAATTAACATTCAACAGGTATTTTAATGCCTTCTGCTAAATGCCATATGCTGCCTTACATGAGCCTCATGGAGTTTACAGTTCAGTAGGAGAGTCAGGTACTAAATAAATAAGCCTTGTGAAACCGAAATTTGGAGAATCCAGTTTTGATTAGAAAGTCAAGGAAGGTCTCATGGATAGGGAGTCAAACTGAAACTCAAAGGATGAATTAGGTTAAGAATACTTTGCTTGGCTCTAAGACAAGAAGAACACTAGCAAATTGGAACTTTTGAAGAAAGAACTCTGAATGTTGGAGGCTGAGTGGCTGGAGAGAAGAATAGTGTTGGATATATGTAGACCACATTAGAGAATACATTGTGTGTGTGTTTGTGTTTAAAATAACAATTGAAGTAAAGTAACTATAGAAAAGTACACGAATAGGTGTGTAGCTTGATTAATTTTCACCAAGTGAAATGCCTCTGTATCAAATGCTCAGATAAAAAAAACAGCCAGAACATTACTAGCAGCCAGAAGCTCCCTTTGTGCTTTCAGTCACTGCCTAACTTGTAATACCGTAATGTACCTTACATGTTTTTTACTTACTATGTGAGTGGAGTTATACATACATTTTGTGTATTCCTTTTGTGTCTGGCCTCTTTCAGTCAACATTATGTGTATGTGATTCATTCTTATGTGTAGTTGTATCTTCTCTAATTCTGTTGCTGTTTGGTGTTCCCATTTATATGAATATATACTAAAATGTATGTATCCATTCTTCTGTTGATTGATATTTGGATGTTTCTATTTGGGGGTATTATGAATAACACTTATGAATGTTCTTTTTTTTTTAAGACAAATTCTTGCTCTGTTGCCCAGGCTAGAGTGCAGTGGTGCGATCTTGGCTCACTGCAACCTCTGCCTCCCGGATCCAAGTGATTGTCCTGCCTCAGCCTCCCGAGTAGCTGGTACTGCAGGCATGCACCACCATGCCCGACTAATTTTTGTATTACAGACGGGGTTTCACCACGTTGGGCAGGCTTGTCCCAAACTCCTGACCTCAAGTGATCTGCCATAGGTCATAGGTAATTAAATTCAAATTATAAAATGTAGTGTCTGACTAAACATGATAATTATGACCATTTTCATTTTATTTCAGAGTTTTCTTGGAGGCTTTTTTGGTCCAATTTGTGAGATCGATATTGTTCTTAATGATGGGGAAACCAGGAAAATGGCAGAAATGAAAACTGAAGATGGCAAAGTGGAAAAACACTATCTCTTCTATGATGGAGAATCTGTTTCAGGAAAGGTAAATCTTTTGTTTGACAAAACTATCTAATTGTAAGATATCAGAATTAGTTATCAAAGTGGTTTGTGCTGTTTCTTAAATTTGAATACTTTTGTGAGGGAGAGAGATTTTTTTTTTTTCCCGAAAGGTCAGCTAAAATATTTGATTGATTAGAATATAATCTTTCCTGCAAAGGAACAATTCTTACCCTGGAAGGCTTTCAAGGGAAGAGCCTCTAAATTTCATGTAGAATTTTCTGTTTAAGTCTCCTGTGTGGTTCATGAAAACAAAATTTTTTTTTCTGTTTGTGATTATGTGCTTCTGTCTAGTTTCAGACAGTTTCTCCAGATCAGAGCTGTAATTTGCCCAAAGTTTGTTTTTCCTTTAACATTAAGTTAGAGATTGAGAGTAATTCTCTGGTATAACTTTCTAAAGGTTTTTTCACATTCTTTGTAACTCTCTGTACTGCTACTGTTGTGTCTGTTGATCTTATTTCTAGCTACTCTGTAGAGCACTTCAGTACTTTTGAGATGTGTCTATGCATGGTCAGATATGTTTATGACGCCTTCTATAAGGTTTCACTTTTTTCTCCTTTTCTTTATCCAGTAATGTATACGGTTTTTTGTTTTGGGGTTTTTTTGTTGTTGTTTTTTTTGAAATAGAGTCTCACTCTGTTGCTCAAGCTGGAGTGCGGTGGTGTGATCATGGCTTACTGCAGCCTTGTACTCCTTGGACTCAGGTGATTCGCCCACCTCATCCTCTGTGGTAACTGGGACTATAGGCACACACCACCACCTCAGCTAATTTTTGTATTTTTTTGTAGATATGGGGTTTCTCCATGTTGCCCAGGTTGGTCTTGAGCTTCTGGGCTCAAGCAACCCACCCACCTAGGCCTACAAAAGTGCTGGGATTACAGGTTTGAGCCACCACAGCTGGCTGATTATTCTTATATTTTAGGGAATATGATCAATACTTATTAGTGGTCAGTGATAGTGGAGAATGGTAATATTATAGACAAAAGCAAGCCACAAAACATTTGAAATAATTTTTAAAATAGAAAATACTAGGATTTTTCTCCCCTGCTTGTTCAGTTAATATATTCATGTGGTAGATAGTTTTGGAAATAAAATATATATAGTCTCCTCATATAGAAATAATTCACTGTTAAAATTTGGGTATGTTTCCTCTAACATTTATGTATATGTAATATATTAAGCATACCTTTTCCTCTATTGTTTGATATTTAAGCAGTTTCTGTTTTTCAGATGGCTTTCTTCATATCTTTGGTAATGTGGACATCTGTATATATAAATTTTTCTCTAAATTTCCGTAGGACAAGATTATTTCCTTAGAATAGATTCTTGAAAGTGAGCTGCTAGGCCACAATTCATGAAATATCTGAAGGATCTTAATACACATTAATCTGGAAAATGAATTTGCATTAAATTACATGTCCACCTATGGGTCTTTTTCACCCAAGGCAGCACCGAATATGATCACTTTGTAATCTTTGCTATTTTGATAGGCAGAAACAATCTTATTATTTTAATTTGCATTTCTTTGGTTACTAGAGAAATTCAACTTAGATTTACCAGCCATTTGAGGTTTTTTTTTTTTTTTGGACTGCATTGTCTCTTCTGGTCCTTTGCCAGATTACCTATTGGGGTCTTAGTGTTGAATCTGAAGTGAATTTTTTGGTTTTCAACTTTACTTCACTTGTATTCTTCCTTTTAAAAGATGGGAAAAGAGGCTGGGCGTGGTGGCTCAAGCCTGTAATCCCAGCACTTTGGGAGGCCGAGACGGGCGGATCACAAGGTCAGGAGATCGAGACCATCCTGGCTAACACAGTGAAACCCCGTCTCTACTAAAAAATATAAAAAACTAGCCGGGCGAGGTGGCAGGTGCCTGTAGTCCCAGCTACTCGGGAGGCTGAGGCAGGAGAATGGCGTAAACCCGGGAGGTGGAGCTTGCAGTGAGCTGAGATCCGGCCACTGCACTCCAGCCTGGGCGACAGAGCGAGACTCCGTCTCAAAAAAAAAAAAAAAAAAAAAAAAAAAAGATGGGAAAAGAAAAAGGCCAAGTGCAGTGGCTCACACTTTTAATCCCAGCAGTTTGGGAGGCCGAGGAGGGAGGATCGCTTGAGCCCAGGAATTTGAGCCAGCCTGGCCAACATGGGGAGACTCTGTATCTATTAAAACAAAACAAAACAAAACAAAACAAAAAACGGAGAAAAAGAGAGGCCTAAAAAAGAGCAGACAATCATCAAAAGGATGGAGCATGTCAAATGAAAGAAGAGTAAAAGTAGTAGTGTTTGGCCTATTGAAATGACTTGTAATGGGCTGGGGGTATCGTAATACCAATCTAGATTTCTTTCTAGGGAGAGAGATATTTCCTTTATAGATATGACATGTAACTATCTCTCCTGCTAATTTGTAAGCTCCTTAAGATCAGGGGATCAGAGTGTGCTTCTGTAGTCTCCATAGTATACATCATAGTGTTGATTACATAATAGGCTTTCACTAAATATTTATTTGGTTTATTTACTGTTTTTAAATCTTGTAGAGAATAGCCTCAGTCTAGTTTAAAGTAATCTTATGTCACCTGGACCAGTTGAAGTTCATGGCTGATGTTTATGGGATAAAGGAAAAGGGGGATGTTTAAGGTAAAAATAAAGCTACTCCAGTGTGTTTTCTTTTTTTTTTTTTTTTTTTTTGAGACAGAGTCTTGCTCTGTCGCCCAGGCTGGAGTGCAGTGGCCGGATCTTGGCTCACTGCAAGCTCCACCTCCTGGGTTTATGCCATTCTCCTGCCTCAGCCTCCCCAGTAGCTGGGACTACAGGCGCCCGCCACCTCGCCCGGCTAGTTTTTTTGTATTTTTTTAGTAGAGACGGGGTTTCACTGTGTTAGCCAGGATGGTCTCTATCTCCTGACCCCGTGATCCGCCCATCTCGGCCTCCCAAAGTGCTGGGATTACAGGCTTGAGCCACCGCGCCCGGCCCTCCAGTGTGTTTTTTAAAAAGAATAGTTGGTGTTCAAATTACATTTTGATCCTGGGTGTGGTGGCTAATGCCTGTAATCCCAGCTCTTTGGGAGGCTGAGGAGGGGGAGGCTGAGGAGGGAGGATCGTTTGAGCCTAAGAGTTCAAGACCAGTTTGGGCAATGTAGCAAGATCCCGTCTCTAACACTAAGTAAATTATTTTTTTTTAAATTACATTTTGGAGACCGGGTGAGGTGGCTCACACCTGTAATCCCAGCACTTTGGGAGGCCAGGGTGGGCGGATCACTTGAGGTCAGGAGTTCGAGACCAGCCTGGCCAACATGATGAAACCCTGTCTCTACTAAAAATACAAAAATTAGTCCAGTGTGGTGGCACATGCCTATAATCCCATCCACTCTGGAGTCTGAGGCAGGAGAATTGCTTGAACTTGGGAGGCAGAGGCCGCAGTGAGCTAAGATCGTGCCACTGCACTCCACCCTGGTTGACAGAGCAAGACCCTGTCTCCAAAAAAATAAATAAATAAATAAAAATAAAAATTACATTTTGGAATGGCTAGAAATCATACGTAGACCTGATCAACTATATATAGCATTTTTTAAAATGATATGATCTCTTATAGGTAAGTATTTTCAGTTCAAAAGTTACTGTATCTTGAATCTGATTGTTTATTGGTCTGAGATTTTTTTCGTTTTAAATGTTTTCATTGAAAAACAAAACATGTAGAAAACCATCACAACAAAAATAAATTATTATAAGGCATATTTTCTTATAATCATCATCCAAGTCAAGAAGTAGTACTTTGCCAGCTACCCCATGTGTCCTGTCTCCATCACACTCCCATCCCCTCAAAAGTAACCACTGTACTGACTTTTATAGTAGCACTTTCTTGTGTTTCTTGTTTAGTCTTGCTCATTTAAGAAAAATTTGATATGGTTTAAAAATCTCTCTTAATCCCAGGTTCCCTCTTTATATCTTTCTTTAACTTATAGTATCCGTTGAAGAACACTTTGGTCATTTGAATTGTAGAGTTCTCTATGTTTGTGTATTCCTGGTACAGTTATTGCCTTTAAGTTGGCAGGTAGGTCCAGAGGCTTGAATCAGACTCAAGTTTGATTCTTCTTTGATCAAGATCTTCGAAGATCTTCGATTCTTCGTCTTGCTCTGTTACCTGCCTCAGCCTTCTGAGTAGCTGGGATTACAGGCATGCACCACCACACCCAGCTGATTTTTGTATTTTTATTTTTAGTAGAGAGGGGGTTTTACCATGTTGGGTCAGGCTGGTCTCGAACTCCTGACCTCGTGATCCACCTGCCTCGGCCTCCCAAAGTGCTGGGATTACAGGTGTGAGCCACCGCACCCAGCTTGTCTTTTTTCTTTTTTGCAACTGTTGATACTCAGTACCCAGATTGATTTAACTCACTGGGAGTTGCAGAATGGTGATACTTTAAATTCTGTCATTTTGTTTTTACTTATTAGATGGAATACATTTATAAAGAGACGTTATCTATCTCTTGTGACCTAGTGGTACAGCTCATATAGAAAAAAGAATGCTTGACCGTTTTCCTTTTTTGGCTACTTATTTATTTAGAGACGGAGCCTCACTCTGTTGCCCAGGCTGGAGTGCAGTGGTGTGATCTCAGTTCACTGCAGCCTCCATCTCCCGGATTCAAGTGATTCTCCTGCCTCAGCCCTCCAAAGTGCTGGGATTACAGGTGTGAGCCACTGCACCCGGCCTTTGACCTGTTTTAAAAAATAATAAATTGATTCCTTATCCTGCAAAGGTGTAAACTATTAGTTTTATTTCTCAATAACATTTATAAACTCATGATTTAAACATACTTGATGTTTATAAATATTGCCCCATTGAAGCTCCAGTTGTACAATCCTGTGTAACAAATCACCACAAACTTAACAGCCTAAAATAACAAATTTATGTCTTAGGATTTTTGTGAGTTAAAAGTCCAGGTATGGGTTAGATGGGTCCTATGCTCAGGGACTTACCAGGTTAAAATCAGTCCAAGGTTGCAGTCTCATCTGAAGTTCAGGATTCTCTTCCAGGCTTACTGGTTTTTGGCAGAAATTTCCTTGTAGTGCTATTACTGATACCCTTGTTTCTTGTGCAGTTGGCTGTCTGCTCCTAGAGGTTGCCCTTAGATCTTTACTGAGTAGCCCCTTTCTCTCAGTTTGCGTTATCTTCAAGGCCAGGAGGAGAACATTGCTCTGACATTCATCATCTTTTAAAGAGCTTACCTGGTTTGATCAGTTCCAGCTAGGATAATCTCCCTTTTGATGAACTAAAAAAATCAACTGATTAGTAACCTCATCATAGGAGTGGTATCCTGTCATATTCACTGGACTCACCCACACTCAAGAGGATTATAGAGATGTGCACACCATGGGATAGTAATATTGAGGGCTATCTTAGAATTCTGCGTACCACATTTGTATTCACTCTTATGTCTTTTGGACTTGGGGGCCCTATGATTTTTCTTTTTTTTAAGCCGTATTGATACACACACACACACACACACATAAAAATTCACCTATTTTAAGTGTGCTTAAAATTTTTAGTAAATTTAGAGTTGTACAGCTATCACCACTAATTCCAGAACATTTTCATTACTCCAGAAATTTTTTTAAATGCTGAACCATTAGCAGTCATTCTCCATTTCCCCTCCTTGCAGTCTCTGACAACCACTGATCTCTGTTTCTATGAATTTGCCTATTCTGAACATTGCATATAAATGGAATTATATAGTATGTGGTCTTTTTCTGTTTTGTTTCTTTCAGTTAGTATAATGTATTTGAGATTCATCAATACCGTAGCATTTGTTGTTAGTATATCATTGATGAATAGTATTCCATTTTATGGCTATACCACATTCTTGTTTATGCATTCACCAGTTGGTGGGTATTTGGGATGTTTGTATTTTTTTGCTGTTGTGACTAATGCTGATGTGAACATTTGTGTAGCAGTTTTGTGTGGACCTATGTTTTTCTCTTGAGCATGTACCTACGAGTGGAATTGCTGTCTTATGTTAAATATGTTTAAGTTTTTAATAAACTGCCAAAAACCCTGGGAGTTTTTGGTGGCTTTCTTGCTAACTGGTATGACAAGATGTTTAAGGGTCTTTTATGTTTCTGCTTCATACCTGCACTCAGCCATATGTTTCAAGGCCATAGTTGCATGCAAAGATGGCTCATTGCTACTGTGTTGGACATTATTTCTAGGCTGCTCAGTGGATAAATGGGGAGGGTTTTTAAAATATAGATTTAATAAATACATGTATTTTTATTTGTGTAGATTATTAAAGATAAAATACTTCAGGAATCATACTGTCATTTCTAATTCAATTTGAGAATTAGAAGTTTTTACTTAACCTCTTATGTTACATGTGTATCTCCTTTCTTCTGCATCAAAAGCACTGATTTTCAGAGTCAAAGGGGAAGATGTAATTAACATATCCCATAATTTACTCATTGTCTTTACGCCACATTATATACATAATAGTCTCAGAATAACGATACTAATATTACCACTACCAATATGATTATGAAGTTAGTTAAAAAAAATTTAGCATTTGCTATTTCTATTTTACTCACATTTCTTAAATGTACCATACTAAGTACATTGTCAGAGTGTATAGTAATTATATACTTTATGTGCTTCCTTTCAGCCCTCACTTAGTCTTGGTTTTATAAATAACTGTTCATATAATGTGCACCACCAGTCCTTATCTTTATTTGTTTCACTGTCTGAAGCTTATTGTCTAGTTACTAGAGTGTAATAGATTCCTCAGGAAATGCTCATGTGAACAATAAGGCCTAAGTTTTTGCATATTGGTAATGGCTTTTTTGTGTCCTTTGTACTTGAAAGTTAGTTTTTCTGAATAATCTTGGCTTACATTTTCTTACTTTATTTATTTTGTATTTATTTATTGTTTTTGAGACAGTCTTGCTCTGTCGCCCAGGCTGGAGTGCAGTGGCATGATCTCGGCTCACTGCAACCTCTGCCTCCTGGGTTCAAGCAATTCTCCTGCTTCAGCCTCCCAAGTAGCTGGGACTACAGGTGCCCACCACCATGCCTGGCTCATTTTTTTATTGTTAGTAGAGATGGGGTTTCACCATATTGACTAGGCTGGTCTGAAACTCCTGACCTTGTGATCCGCCTGCCTTGGCCTGCCAAAGTGCTGGGATTACAGGTGTGATCCCCCGTGCCTGGCCTTCTTGAGTGTTTTAAATCTATTATTACTCCATTGTCTTCTGGCATAGGGTATTGTTGAGAGTTTTTTCATTTGAGGAAAGTTTTCTTGAATTACAGCCATTATTAATTAGTATTTATTCCATTCCTTTGCTTTGGTTTTCTTCTTCTCTTAATATCAGTATTGTTGACTCTTGTTTGAGTGTGGTTTTTTGCCCTTGTATTCCTTCTGCTTAGCCTTTATTTCTAAAATGATTTTTTCTTCTAATTCTTTTCTGATTTTTCTCACCCTAGCCTAAGATTTTCTTTCATGTATTGTAACATTTTCTTAATATTGTATAGCCTGTTTTGAAATAAATTACAGTTTTGATCTGTCTTGTCTATAGAAATGCCATTCTGTTCCTTCTCTTTTTTCCTTAAAATAACTTTGTATGGGATTTGACCTTGATATATTTATGTTGCTAATTTTTATGTGAAATTAGTTTTCCCAAAAATTTTTTTTTTTTTGAGATAAGATCTTGCTCTGTTGCCCAGGCTGGAATGCAGTGGCATGACCACGCTCACTGCAGTCTTGACCTCCAAGGCCAAGCGATCCTCCCACCTCAGCCTTCCAAGTAAGTAGCTGGGACCACAGACATGTGCTACCATGCCTAGTTAATTAAAAAATATATATTTTTGTAGAGACAGGGTCTTGCTATGTTGCCCAGGCTGGTCTCAAACTCCTGAGCTCAAGTGATCCTCCCATCCTGGCCACCCAAAGTGCTGAGATGTGAGCAACTGCACCCAACCTTCTCCTGAACTTTTTCTTTTTCATGAGGGGGGTCTCACTCTGTCACCCATGTTGGAGTGCAGTGGCGCGATTTCAGCTCACTGCAACCTCTGTCTCCCAGGCTAAAGCGATCTTCCCACCTCTGCCTCCTGAGCAGCTGGGGCCACAGGGGCACACTGCCACACCCAACTATTTATTTATTTATTTTGGTATTTTGGGGTATATATGGGGTTTCACCATGTTGCCTAGCCTAGTTTCAAGCTCCCGAGCTCAGGCGATCCACCTGTCTCAGCCTCCCAAAGTGCTGGGATTACAGGTGTGAACCACCGTGCCTGGCCCTTCCTGAACTTTTGATGGTTTGGTTTAGGATAGTTTTTCTAACCAGCTATCCTAGACAGGAGGCCTGGCTGGTCAGTTTTGAGTGTTCTTACATTATTGGATTGTGCAAAACCCCTTCCAGCTTTAGCTCTTATTCTCAGATTGACACCATGCTTTCCAGTGAATATATATGAATGGTTTGGGGGTTCTTAGGTCCATCAGACACTCCGTTGCTTTCTTGGATTCCTCCCACACAACATTAGTATCATGCAGGTTTTGTGGGTATTAATCTGGTTTGTCCCTGCGCATTATGTTTTGGGATTGTGGGAATACTTTATCTTTTTCTGTGGTAAATTAGATCCTTAGATTTTTTTTGGTTTTGCTGTCTAGTTGGTCCATCTGTTTTTATGTGAGGATCTGGAGAGATTCAAAGACTATGTTGCCATCTTCCCAGAAATTGATCTGAGATTTTAAAAGGCCATGTGTAACCATTCTGGCAGTTTAGCAATATGTATCAAAATCTTCAAAAGTGGATATCATTTATAGTAGCCAGAATAGGCTGGATTATTACTATGTAATAGATAACCCCAAAACTCAGTGACTTAAAAACAACAGTGGCAGTGGCTACTTTCTTGCCCAGGCAACATGTTCCTTGTGAGTTAGCTGAGGGCCTTGTTCTGTGTCATGCTCAGTGATGGAGCAGCCACTCTGGAACATCACACTCATCATGGCTGAGGGAGAGAAATCTCTGCAGAGTCTCTCACAAGCCATTAAAATGCCCTATCCTAGAACTAACAAAGAACATTTTTGATCAAATTTATTGTCTCTAGAAACAGTCTCATTTGTACATCACCCAACCACAAGAAGGTAGGGTGCATCATACCATGAACTCAGAATGTATACAGCTGGGAATATTTGAGCAGTGCCTATATTAATATTATTTTGATCCGCAAATTCTTCTGATCAGATTTTATCCTAAAATAACCAACTTTGTTCATTGCAGTGTTTATAATATTCAGAAATTGAAAGCCACTTAAATGTCCAGACATTAAAAAACCTAATTATGGTAATAACCATTAAGTGCCTAGGTCCATTATTAATGTGATGATATAGACCTGTATTCATTCACATGAAAAGAGGTTTGCTATAATAACAATATTTATTGAGTACTCACCATGACCCAGGTATTCCTTCTTAAGTTCTTCACAATGATTCCCTTTTTTTTTTTTTTTGAGATGGAGTCTTGCTCTATTGCCAGCCTGGAGTGCAGTGGCTCACTGCAGCCTCTGCCTCTCGGGTTCAAGTGATTCTCCTGCCTCAGCCTCCTGAGTAGCTGGGACTACAGGCACATGCCACCACACCCGGCTAATTTTTTCTATTTTTAGTGGAGACGGGGTTTCACTGTGTTGGCCAGGGTGGTCTCGATCTCTTGACCTCATGATCTGCCTGCCTTGGCCTCCTCAAATGCTAGGATTACAGGCATGAGCCATCGTGCCAGGCCTTTTTTTTTTTTTTTTTTTTGAGATAGGGTCTCACTGTGTTGCCCAGGCTGAGTGCAGTGTCATGATTATGGCTCACCACAGCCTCATCCCCCTGGGGGCCCAAGTAATTCTCCCACCTCAGCCTCCCAAGTAGTTGGGACCACAGACGTGTGAACCACCCTGCCTGACTAATTTTTATTTATTTATTTATTTTAGAGATAGGGTCTTGCTGTGTTGCCCAGTCTGGTCTCAAACTCCTGGACTCAAGTGATTCCCCAACCTTGACCTCCCAAAGTGCTGGGATTATAGGCGTGAGCCACTGTGCCTGGCCAAGGATTATTTTAAAGATTATCTTGTGTTCAGTAAAATTAGGATAACTAAAGAAAATGAGGCCGGGCGCGGTGGCTCATGCCTGTAATTCCAGCACTTTGGGAGGCCGAGGTGGGTGGATCACGAGGTCAGGACATCGAGACCATCCTGGCTAACACGGTGAAACCCCGTCTCTACCGAAAATACAAAAAATTAGCCGGGCGTGGTGGTGGGCGCCTGTAGTCCCAGCTACTCGGGAGGCTAAGGCAGGAGAATGGTGTGAACCCGGGAGGCGGAGCTTGCAGTGAGTCGAGATCGCGTCACTGCACTCCATCCTGGGCGACAGAGCGAGACACCGTCTCAAAAAAAAGAAAATGAAAAAAGTGGTATGGATTTGTAGTAATAACCTCAAGAAGACTATCTTGAGAATGAGCTTGAGGCTTTTAAAGCTAAGAAAGACATTTTAAACCTCATATTTAGAATAAGATGAATAAGAAAATAATATGTTCATTTGGCACACTTATTTTAATATAACAAGTGCAAAAGCTTCCCCCCATCCAAAAAAAAAAAAAAAGATTTAAATCAGGAAATGTAGGATCATTAAAAATTAAAACAGAATGAAAGCCTTGTTATGGTTAAGGAGATTAAAAATAAACTAACTAGTTTTCAGACATCCTGGTGACATACCAGACAAATGCTGTGCGATAATACTGAAAGAATTTTGCAGAACTGGTCACCAAATCTCTGCTAGGAGTCCTTTAGTAATTGTGGAAAATGGGAGAGGTTCTAGAATATAAGAAAAGCCCTTATTTATAAAATGGGGCAGAAAGTTTGTTTCAGGTAAACTTAATATTGACTCCTGACATATCTCTAGATTATTAAATAGATGATCAATGAACATGCTGAAAAGAAAGCTTGAAGGAAAGAGAAGAAGAAACAACGGGTTGTATACAACCGAGCATGTGTCACTGAGAACAAATCTTGCCACAGCAATCGAGGATTTTTGAAATGTCCTAGTGTATAAAAAGATCACTGGGCTAGCATTGGAAGATCCAGCCTTAATTTTACTGCTGTCTTGGTAGGTAGCTCTGGACAGTCATTTAATTTCCTGGATTTCACCTGTAAATTTAGGAGGTTGGACTGGATCATTGGTTTCCAAACTTGGCTTTGCACTGTAGGATGCTCTGCATGAAAATCCTTCATATATTAGATATTATGTTGGATCTTGGGGGTCTGACATCTCTCCCACAGCAAGAATAAATTCCTTTTGTAATATTCCTAAGGTGAGCTTCTGTATGCCTGCTTTTCAGAATGTGGGGATTCTGCTGTTCTGTTAACACCATCCACTCTGCTTTTTAGCGATAGTAAAATAAATCGAATCCCTTTCTAAATAAGAGTTCTCTTTAAACATTTTCCACATCACTGTCTTGTTTATCCTAAGTCTTCTCTAAGCTAAATATGCTATTTCCTTTAGTTACTGTTCAAGAAACCTTGGTTTTGAGTCTTTATCACCCAGATTGCTTTCTTTTATTTTTCAATTTCAATTTAATTTTTTTGAGACAGGGTCTTGCTGTGTCACCCAGACTGGAGTGTAGTGACGTGATCATGGCTCGTTGTAGCCTTGACGTCTTGAGCTCAGGCAATCCTCTCACCTCAGCCTTCCAAGCAGCTCAGACAACAGGCAAACACCACTATGCTCAGCTAATATTTTATTTTTATAGAGTTGGGGTCTCCCCATGTTTCCCAGGTTAATCCCAAACTTCTGGGCTCAAGTGATCCTCCTGCCTCTGCCTTCCAAAGTGCTGGAATGACAGGCGTGAGTCACTGTGTCCAGCCTCAGATTCTTACATAACCAAATAGAAAACTGGTTTGCATTATCTGTATCTAGCAGTTCCACTCTTAGATACATATTCAAGAGAAATGCAAACATCTGAGCATCAAAAGACACATATAAGAAGTTTGTAGCAGCACTGCTCATAGTAGCCCAAACTGAAAATAATCTAAACATCCCACAGAAGTGGAATAGATAGATTGCAGTATATTTATACAATGAAATCTATTCACCAGTGAGAAGGAGCAAAACTATCATTTCACACAACCTGGATGAATCTTACAATCTGAGTGAAAGGACCCAGATATTAGAAATGCATGACATACTGAATTACTCCATTTATATGAAGTAAGTTCAAAAACAGACAAAACAAATCAGTCATGATAGCAGCCAGGGTAGAGCTTACCTTTGGGGGAGGGAGGACTAATGCTTTGGAAGGGTCACAAGGAAGGCTCCGGTAGTGCTGGTGCTGTTCTGTTTCTTGATCTGAGTTGTAGGCACATGGGTGACTTCATTTTGTAAAATTCATTGAACTATATACTTACAACTCATGTACTCTTTTTTTATATTTCAATAAAAGGTTTATTCACACGATAAAAGGATACATCACATAGCACTTTTAAGAATTAGTGGGTTGTCTGGGTACAGTGGCTCACGCCTGTAATCTCAGCACTTTGGGAGGCCAAAGTGGGCGGGTCACGAGGTCAGAAGTTCGAGACTAGTCTGGCCAACATGATGAAACCCCATCTCTACTAAAAATACAAAAAGTAGTTGGGCACGGTGGCGTAGGCCTGTAGTCCCAGCTACTCGGGAGGCTGAGGCAGGAGAATTGCTTGAACCTGGGAGGCGGAAGATGCAGTGAGCCGAGATCACACCACCACACTCCAACCTGGGCGTCAGAGTGAGACTCCTTCTCAAACAAAGAATTAGTGGGTTGAAGCTGGCACAGTGGCTCATGCCTGTAATCCCAGCACTTTGGTAGGTGAGGTGGGAGGATTGCTTGAGCCTAGGAGACCAACCTGGGCAACAAAGTGAGACCCTGTTAGGCCGGATGCAGCGTATCATACTTGTAATCCCAGCACTTTCGGAAGTGGAGATGGGCAGATCACTTGAGGTCAGGAGTTCGAGACCAGCCTAGCCAACATGATGACACCCCGTCTCTACTAAAAATACAAAAATTAGCTAGGCGTGGTGGCGTGCGCCTATAGTCCCAGCTATTTGGGAGGCTGAAACAGGAGAATCACTTGAACCCGGGAGGCAGAGGTTGCAGTGAGCCGAGATGGCATGCCATTGTACTCCAGCCTGGACGTCAGAGTGAGACTCCATCTCAAACAAACAAACATACAAAGGGAGACCCTGTCTCAAAAAAAACCCCAAAAAACCAAAACCAAAAAAAAGTACACACACACAAAAACAAAAAAGAATTAGTGGGTTATAAAATAAAAATATCAGAATACCAGTTCCAAAAAGATGATTAAATCACCACTTAAAGAAGAATAATAGGAGGCCAGGCACGGTGGCTCACACTGTAATCCTAACTTTGGGAGGCTGAGGTGGGCAGATCACGAGGTCAGGAGATTGAGACCATCCTGGCTAACATGGTGAAACTCCATCTCTACTAAAAATACAAAAAATTAGCCGGGCGTGGTGACGGGTGCCTGTAGGCCCAGCTAATCGGGAGGTTGAGGCAGGAGAATGGTGTGAACCTAGGAGGCGGAGCTTGCAGTGAGCCGAGATTGCGCCACTGCACTCCAGCCTGGGCAACAGAGCTAGACTCCATCTCAAAAAAAAGGAGACTAATAGGAGATAAAAAGATTGAAAAGCTAATCAGAAACTACAAGATGGATGGTCAGGTACAAAAAGCTCCAGCAAACAGGAAGTATATAGGGCAAATGTTTCTCTCAGAGATTTGAATTTGGGGAAACAAAAGCCAGGTGGCAATAGAAAGAAACCTAGGAATGAGTTAAGACAGAGAATATGAAGCCAAAGTAACTTAAGCTTTTAGTAAACAGAAGCTATGATTTAGGAAAAGATCTGCAAAGTAGAGAGTGAGAAAGTTAGTAAAGGGAGGAAGAACAAGAAAAGGGAAGAAAGCCAAGTCATTAAAAAAAAAAAAAAAGAATACTTTTAAGAGCAATTCTAGATTTTCAGAAAAATTGAGCAGAAAGTAGAGTTCTGTGTACTTCCTTCTTCCTCACCCCAGCCCCACATGGATTCACTGTTACTAATCTTGCATTAGCGTGATACATTTGTTAAAATTGTTGAACCATTATTACATTATTATTAACTAAAGCCCATAGTTTACATTAGGGTTTACTCTGTTGTACATTCTCTGGGTTTTGATAAATGCGTAATGTCATGTATCCATCATTGTGATATCATATAGAATAGTCTAACCACCCTAAAAATTCCCTGTGTTTCATTCACCTAGTCATGCCGCTCTGGCACCTGCACTACCACCACCATCCACAGTCTCTGGCAACTACTGATCTTTTCACTGTCTTGATAATTTTGTCTTTTCTAGAATGTCATGTTGGAATCATATAGAATGTAGCCTTTTTAGTTTGGTTTATTTCATTTAGCAATATTCTTTTAAGGTTTCTCCATGTATCTTTGTGACTTGATTGCTCATTTATTTTTAGTGCTAAATCATATTCCATTGTATGGATGTACCAAAGTTTGTTTATCCATTTACCTACTATCTTGGTTGGTTCCAAGTTTTGCTCATTTTTCTATCTAGTTGACTCTTTTTTTTTTTTTTTTTTTTGAGACGGAGTCTCACTCTGTCGCCCAGGCTGGAGTGCAGTGGCCGGATCTCAGCTCACTGCAAGCTCTGCCTCCCGGGTTTACGCCATTCTCCTGCCTCAGCCTCCCGAGTAGCTGGGACTACAGGCGCCTGCCACCTCGCCCGGCTAGTTTTTGTATTTTTTAGTAGAGACGGGGTTTCACCATGTTCGCTAGGTCTCGATCTCCTGACCTCGTGATCCGCCCGTCTCGGCCTCCCAAAGTGCTGGGATTACAGGCTTGAGCCACCGCACCCGGCCTGACTCTTTTTCTCTTATTGATGTGTAGGATTTTTTATATGTTCTTGATAAAGGTCTTTTATATATCTAGTATGGAGTCATTTGTCTATATATGTATTGTAAATATCTTCTACTTTCTGGTTTGACTTTGTAGTCTCTTAATGGTATTTTATGATAAACAGTTCTTAATTTTAATAACAGTAGGTATTTAATGTTTCATTTTTGTTTATGCTTTTCATATCTAGTTTAAAAAACTTTGCCTACCCCTTGGACACAAAGATATTCTCCTGTTTTTTTTTTCTCCTATAAATGTTAATTTAATTAATTAATTAATTAGTTTATTTTTGAGACGGAGTTTTGCTCTTATTGCCCAGGCTGGAGGGCAGTGGCACAGTCTCGGCTCACTGCAACTTCCACCTGCCGGGTTCAAGCTTTTCTCCTGCCTCAGCCTCCTGAGTAGCTGAGATTACAAGCACCTACCACCACACCTGGCTAATTTTTATGTTTTTAGTAGAAACAGGGTTTCACCGTATTGGCTAGGCTGCTCACGAACTCATTACCTCAGCTGATCCACCCACCTCGGCTTCCCAAAGTTTGGGGATTACAGGCATAAGCCACCACACCCGGCCTAAATTTTATTTTATTTTATTTTATTTTATTTTATTTTATTTTTTATTTATTTATTTTATTTTATTTTATTATTTTATTATTTTATTTTATTTTTTATTTTTCCAAAGAAGCCCCATTTTATTCCAGAGAAAATACAAAGCCGTTTCCTCACAGGGAAGAGTACAGTTTCCCTTCTCCAGGGTGACAGATGAGCCTTTTCCGAAGTTCTCAGCTTTCTCTTCTACCGAAACCTCCCACGTCGGTTAAGGTGTTTGTAGAGATAGCGGATGCGTTTATTAAGGTTGTGCAGGTCATCAGCGAACATTCTACTTCCAACCATTTTCTTCTTTCGGATACAACGTTGCAATTCATTCCCTTTCCAACCTCGAAGCCATATGGGCCCCCTGATCAGTTCTTTGGGGTGCTTTTCAAAGTTTCCCAGGATCCCGATGTTGTCATACACTCCGAACATGGCCCTCTTCTCGTTCCAACGATCAACCACTTTGAGGGGCGGGAGAGTGAGCCTTATACCGATCAATCTAGGCACACCAAGAGAGAAGGTTCTGCACGCCAGAGGCACCCAGTTCCACAGGCGCCTGCCTGCCCCGGATAAGAGCCTCCCTGCCATTTCTCTAGTCTCCCCGCTTCAACAACACACCAAATAAGTCCAGGAGTGAGGGCCAGAAGTAGCCCTCAAGATGACGACAGGAACCGTCCCCGCTGACTTCACACGAGTACTAACGTGAAGGCAGCCATCTTGGGCCTTCTAAATTTTATTTTTATACTTCACATTTAGATCCTTGTTTTGCTTGGAATTGGTTTTCAGTTTGTCTGTGGTGGTGACAGAGGAGTCAAGTTTATTTTTCTTCTTCTGTATGGATACTAATGAACCCAGGATGTATACTAAAAAAGCCATCCTTTCCCACTGCACTGTCATACCACCTTTGTCATAAATCAGTCTGTGGTGTGAGATAGGTCAAATTTATTTTTCTTCTGTATGGATAGCTAATGAACCCAGGACGTATATTGAAGAAGCCATCCTTTCTCCTGCTGCACTGTAATATACCACCTTTGTCATAAATCAGAGATTATGTGAACCTGTTCAGAACTTTGTTCTGTTCTGTTGGCCTATTTGTGGCATGTACTTTTTTCTTCTCTATTTTTTTTTAATAGCCTAATTGCATTATAATTCACATGCCATAAAATTCACCTATTAGAGTGTATAGTTAGTGATTTTTACTATATTTGCAGAGTTGAGCAACCATTATCAAAACGTAATTCCAGAACATTTTCACTACCCCAAAAAGAAATCCCATACTATTAGCAGTCACTACCTGAGAACCACTAATTTACAAATCTCCTTTCTTTCTTTCTGAATTTGTTGATTCTGGACATTTCATATAAATGGTATGTACTGTGTGGCCTTTTGTGTCTGGCTCCTTTTACCTAGCATAATGTGTTCAAGGTTCATCATGTCGTAGTATGTACCCATACTTCATTCTTTTCTATTTTTATTCATTCATTTTCATTCTTTTTTATTTTTATTCATTCATTCAAGATGGAGTCTCGCTCTGTCTCCCAGGCTGGAGTGCAGTGATGCGATATGGGCTCACTGCAGCCTCTGCCTCCTGGGTTCAATCAATTCTCTTGCCTCAGCCTTCGGCGTAGCTGGGATTATAGGCACCTGCCACCGTGTCCAGCTAATTTTTGTATTTTTAGTGGAGACGGGGTTTCACCATGTTGACCAGGCTGGTCTCAAACTCCTGACCTTGTGATGTGCCCGCCTTGGCTTCCCAAAGTGCTGGGATTACAGGCGTGAGCCACTGTGCCTGGTTAACACTTCATTCTTTTTTTAAAAAATTGTGGTCAAATATATATTACATAAAATTTTCCTTGTAACAGTTTTAAAGTATATAATTCAGTGGAATTAATTCCATTAATAATGTTTTGCAACCAAAGCTACTATATTTCCAAAATTTTTTCATCACCTCAAAATAGAAACTTTGTACCCATTAGCAGTATCTCCCCATCTTCCAGCCCCTGGTAACCTCTAATCTACTGTCCGTTTCTATGAATTTGCCTATTTTAGATATTTTGTATAAGTGATCATATAACATTTGTCCTTTTGTGCCTGACTTATTTCATTTAGCATGTTTTCAGGGTTCATCCATGTTATGGGATATATGAGAACATCATTTTTTTTGTTTGTTTTTGGTGTCAGATAATATTCTAATATATACGTGTGGTATAAGGATATACCACATTTTGTTTATCTACTCATCAGTTGAGGACATTTGGGTTGCTACAGTTTGACCATTATGAATAATACTGCTATGAACATTCATGTACAGGTTTTTATGTGAACATATGTTTTAACTTCTGTTTGATCTTACAAGTAGAATTGCTGGGTCGTATGGTAACTTGCTGTTTAATTTTTAGAAGAACCGCCAAATTTTTCCAAAGCAGTTGTACCCTTTCACATCACTTCCAGCAATATATGAGGGTTTTGGTTTTTCCATGTTCTTGGCAACACTTAACTAATGTGTCTATTTTTTATTATAGTCATTTTAGTGGATATAAAGTGGTATCTCATTTTGATTTGCAGTTCCCCAAGGAGTAATCATATTGAACATCTTTTTGTGTGCTTATTGCCATATGTCTGTGTTTTTTGGAGAAAAGTCTGTTCAGAGTTTGACTGTTTTTTAAATTGGGTTGTTTGTCTTTTTATGGTTGAGTTGTAAGAGTTCTTTATATATTCTGGGTACAAGTCCAGATATGTGTTTTGCAAATATTTTCTGCCATTCTGAGTTGTCTTTTCACTTTCTTGGTGTCTTTTGCAGTACAAAAGTTTTTTAAATTTTGATAAAGTCCAATTTATCTATTTTTTTTCTTTTGTTGCTTGTGCTTTTGGCATTATTTCTGAGAAATCATTGCCTAATCCAAAGGTCATGAAGGTTTGCACCCATGTTTTCTTCTAAGAATTTTTTAATTGTAGCTTTTACATGTCATTATTTTATCCAAATGAGTTAATACTTGTGTATGGCATGAGGCAGCAGTCCAACTTTATTCTTTTTTTTTTTTTTTTGAGACGGGGTCTCGCTTTGTCGCCCAGGCTGGAGTGCAGGGGCCGGATCTCAGCTCACTGCAAGCTCCGCCTCCCAGGTTTAAGCCATTCTCCTACCTCAGCCTCCCGAGTAGCTGGGACTACAGGCGCCCGCCACCTCACCCGGCTAGTTTTTTGTATTTTTTAATAGAGACAGGGTTTCACCGTGTTAGCCAGGATGGTCTTGATCTCCTGACCTTGTGATCCGCCCGTCTCGGCCTCCCAAAGTGCTGGGATTACAGGCTTGAGCCACCACACCCGGCCCCAACTTTATTCTTTTGCATGTCATTATCCAGTTGTTGCAGCAGTATTTGCTAAAAAGAATATTCCTTCCCCATTGAATTGTCTTGGCATCTCTGTGACTTTTTTTGTTTTGTTTTGTTTTGACAGAGTCTTGCTCTGTTGCCAGGCTGGAGTGCAGTGGCACGATGTCTGCTCACTGAAACCTCCACCTCCTGGGTTCAAGTGATTCTTCTGCCTCAGCCCTCCCAAGTAGCTGGGACTACGGTGCATGCCACCATGCCCAGCTAATTTTTGTATTTTTAGTAGAGATGAGGTTTCAACATGTTGGCCAGGATGGTCTCGATCTCTTGAAGCATTCCTTAAGACAACTGGAAATATTTAAATTATCACAAAATAAATAGGGAAAAATTTTGTTTTTGTTTTTAAGACAGTGTCTTGCCCTGTTGCCCAGGCTAGAATAAGTGGTATGATCATGGTGTGCTGCAGCCTCAGTCTTTTGGGCTCAAGTAATCCTCCCACCTCAGCCTCCTGAGTAGCTAGGACCACAGGCACATACATGCCACCACATTCGGTTAATTAAAAACACTTTTTTTTTCCTGGTAGAGATGAAGCCTCACTACGGTGCCCAGGCTGGTTTCAAATTCTTGGGCTCAAGTAATCCTCCTGCCTTGGCCTCCCAAAGTGTTGGGATTACTGATGTGAGCCACCACACCCAGCTGGGAACTTCTTAAACATGATTTACTCAAGTCCTTTTTGTCTTTACTTAGAATATTTACTGCTTTGGTTCATGTCAAGTAACAAATCATCCTTAACCTATTTATGCCTAGTGTTCCATTATTGGAATGCTAAGCTTGTGGGAGTTATTTATATCTTACTGCTCAAGGTCATCACCAAGGTCTGATTTTTCACACATAAAAATTTGCAACCTCCAGCATAAATGGGTTAAGTCTAGCTCTACCAGACAGTGCCCTAAATTTTTTATGCTTTAAGAATATATCTGACCTAGGTTCCCCCTTTTTAAAAATATAGCTTACCTGGCTGGGCGCAGTGACTCACGCCTGTAATCCCAGCACTTTGGGAGGCCGAGGCGGGTGGATCACAAGGTCAGGAGATCAAGACCATCCTGGCTAACACGGTGAAACCTCGTCTCTACTAAAAATACAAAAAATTAGCCGGGCGTGGTGGCAGGTGCCTGTAGTCTCAGCTACTCGGGAGGCTGAGGCAGGAGAATGGCGTGAACCCAGGAGGCGGAGCTTGCAGTGAGCCGAGATCGCGCCACTGCGCTCCAGCCTGGGCAACAGAGCTAGACTCCATTTCAAAAAAAAAAAAATATATATATATATATAGAGAGAGAGAGAGAGCTTACCTTATCTCTGTACCTTCTGAGTAATTTTGAGAGTCTTTTTGACTATGTTTAATTAAGTATTGAGGTATAGTTGTTTTTTTGGAATTGTGAGCATTCTGACTGGCGATTTATCTGGGGATTTTTTTGAGAGGGGTTCATAAGTTACGATTCCTTAACCAGGAAATTTTTTTAAAAGGCAAAAAACCCCTCAAAATATTAAAATTCTTGTTTGTTTACAGTTTTGTTTTCAGGTTTTGATCTTGACTTGCAATCCAAATTTAAAATGAAGTACAAAAAGTAAAACTCACTTTGAAGAGAGGACTTTTCTCCTTTAATTTATGCAGTTTTGGCTGGGCACAGTGCCTCACTCCTGTAATCCCAGCAGTTTGGGAGGCCAAGGCGGGCGGATCACTTGAGGTCAAGACCAGCCTGGCCAACATGGTGAGACCCCCCATCTCTACTAAAAATACAAAAATTAGCCAGGTGTGGTGGTGGACACCAGTAGTCCCAGCTACTGGAGAGGTTGAGGCAGGGGAATCGCTTGAATCTGGGAGGCAGAGTTTGTAGTGAGCCGAGATCGCGCCACTGCATGCATTCCAGCCTGGGCAACAGAGTGAGACTTCGTCTCAAAAAACAAAAACAAAAACAATTTATACAGCTTCCAGACGGCAGCTTTAAGAAGGAATGGTTTTGTTCTTTTTTTAACCCTTTTTTGAGAGAGGGTCTTGCTCTGTTACCCAGGCTGTAGTGCACAATCTCGGCTCACTGCAACCTCTACCTTCTGGGCTCAAGTGATCTTCCCACCTCAGCTTCCTGAGTAGCCTGGACCACAGGCACGTGCCACCATGCCCAGCTAATTTTTATATTTTTTTGTAGAGACAGGGTTTTGCCATTGTGCCCTGGCTGGTCTCGAACTACTGGACTCAAGAGGTTCACATGCCTGGGCCTCCCAAAGTGCTGGGATTACAGGCATGAGCCACTGTGCCCAGCCTCTGTATTGTGTTTTTGTATGAAAAATTTGTCAAACTGTTTAGGTATTGCTGAGAATATTTTTCTATAAATATGAAACAGGTACTGTCACAACAGGCAGAGAACCTCTTACTGTATCTATTTAAGGTAAAGAGATATTTAGTAATTAAGATAGTTGTTAATTATCCTAAAGTGAGATATTATTTTAGAAGTCAATTTTTACTGTTCTCTGCTTTCATTTGTAAGATATTTTTATTTGTTTTTTAGAAATTGAATCTGTGGTACATAAACTGGCTTGAGGTGCTACTACTATTGACAAGCCACTTACAGTGAACTCTGCATCTATTCCCTGTTGCAAAAGTGAACACAGGTGTATGTTTAGTCCAAAATTATAGTAGTTCATAGTTTAGTTCTTTAAGCAAGGAATATTTTTGTGGCATCTTTCATCAGTATGCATATGAACTATGACAGCAGTTGCAAACTAATCTTGGATTTCCACTGGCAGCAGTTGGAAACTAATTTTGGATAATTACAATATCCAGCAACAATAATATACACATAATTTGGTGTCTGATTTAAAATGAATGTATAAATGGTGTGTAGTACATTGATAGTATATGTTTGTCTTAAACAGTGTAGAATAATATAATTCCTTAAATAAATGTTGAAGATAGCATTATTTGAGACATCTCTGTATACTGACGCATGAGCTTTGAGACTCGTTTGTTGGAGCAGAGAGTATGTTTTGTATGTAGATTTGTTTTTTTTTTACGTTCAGTTTAAACATATATATAGTCTCAAGTATCTGCACACAAATTACTCATTATTAATAGCAAAGGGAAGAATAACAACTTTAAATTAGAGAAACTTGGTAGATTACCTTAACCAAGTGACCAAAATTAACATCATCAGTGTTGGGACAAACTGGTATCGTGTGCTTCCTAATATGATGCATTGAAATAGATACAACTACACTTTTGTGGTCTTCTTTCCAAAAGTGTGTAAACTGAGTCTAACTATGATTAAACATCAGACACACCAAATTGAGGTACAGTCTATAAACTGTCCTGTATTTTTAAATCAGGGTCAAGAAGGGTGATGATTGAGGAATGTTCTGGATTAAAAAGGATACCTTTTAAAGAGATATGTAATCCTGGACAGGAGAGGAAAAGACTATAAAGTACATTATTGGAACACATTTTTTAAAAAATTCTTTTTTGGCCGGGCGCGGTGGCTTACGCCTGTAATCCCAGCACTTTGGGAGGCCGAGGCGGGTGGATCACGAGGTCAGGAGATCGAGACCATCTTGGCTAACACGGTGAAACCCCATCTCTACTAAAAATACAAAAAATTAGCCGGGTGTGGTGGCAGGCGCCTGTAGTCCCAGCGACTCGGGAGGCTGAGGCAGGAGAATGGCGTGAACCCGGGAGGCGGAGCTTGCAGTGAGCCGAGATCATGCCACTGCGCTCCAGCCTGGGTGACAGAGCGAGACTCCGTCTCAAAAAAAAAAAAAAAAAAAAAAAAAATTCTTTTTTAAGATGGTGTCTCCTGTCACCCAGCATGGAGTATAGTGGTGTAATAATGGCTCGCTGCAGTCACAAACTACTGAGCTCAATTGATCCTCACACCTCAGCTTCCCAAAGTGCTAGGATTACAGGCATGAGCCACTGTGCCTGACCCTATTGTAACAATTGATAGAATTTGAATATAGACCATGGAATGTTAACGTTCCTGTTTTTTTGTTGTTGTTGTTGTTGTTTGTTTGTTTGTTTGAGATGGAGTCTCCCTATGTCACCCAGGCTGGAGTGCAGTGGCATGATCTCAGCTTATTGCAACCTCTGCCTCCCGAGTTGAAGCGATTCTCTAGCCTCAGCTTCCTGAGTAGCTGGAACAGGCGCGTGCCACCACGCCCTGCTAATTTTTGTATGTGGCCAGGCTGGTCTCTAACTCCTGACCTCAAGTGATCCACCCGCCTTGAACTCCCAAAGTGCTGGGATTACAGGCATGAGCTACTGCACCCAGCCCTCATTTTATTTATTTTGTTTAGTTTTTATTTGAGACTGAGTCTTACTCTGTCACCCCGGCTGGAGTGCAGTGGCACGATCTTTGCTCTCTGCAAACTGTGCCTCCCGGGTTCTAGTGATCCTCCCACCTCAGCCTCCCAATTAACTGGGACTAGAGGCATGCACCATCATAGCTGGCTAATTTTTGTAGAAATAGGGTTTCATGTTGGTCAGATTGGTCTCAAACTCCTGACCTGAAATGGTCCGCTCACCTTGGCCTCCCAAAGTGCTGGGATTACAGGCATGGGCCACCGCACCTGGCCCAACTTTCCTGATTTTGATAATTGCACTGTGATTATGTAAGAGAATGTCTTATTTTCTTTTTCTTTCTTTCTTTTTTTTTTTTTTTTTTTTTTGAGATGGAGTCCAGCTCTGTCCCCCAGGCTGGAGTGCAGTGGCGCAATCTCAGCTCACTGCAAGCTGTACCTCCTGGGTTTCACGCCATTCTCTTGCCTCAGCCTCCTAAGTAGCTGGGACTACAGGCGCCTACCATCACACCCGGCTAATTTTTTGTATTTTCAGGAGAGACGGGGGTTTCACCATGTTACCTAGGATGGTCTAGATCTCCTGACCTCGTGATCCGCCCACCTCGGCCTCCCAAAGTGCTGGGATTACAGGCGTGAGCCACTGTGCCCGGCAGAGACTGTTTTCTTAGGAAATACATATGAAATGTTTAGGGGTAATGGAGCATCATATCTCCAACTTACTCTTTGTTGTGGAAAAAAGTATTATATGCTTGCCCATGTATATATAGAGGGAAGATGATAAAGCAGATGGGGCAGAATATAAAACTTGTGTTGAATCTGGGTAAAGGTTATGTGGGATTTCCTTGTGCTATTCTTGCAAGTTTTCTGCAAGTTTTTGAATTATAATAAGTTAGAAAAGTATAACTGAATTGGTGTTAAGACTCGTGACATAGGCTGGGTGCGGTGGCTCAAACCTGTAATCCCAGCACTTTGGGAGGCCGAGGTGGGTGGATCACGAGGTCAGGAGATCGAGACCATTCTGGCTACATGGTGAAACCCCGTCTCTGCTAAAAATACGAAAAATTAGCCGGGCATGGGGGCGGGCGCCTGTAGTCCCAGCTACTCCGGAGGCTGAGGCAGGAGAATGGCGTGAACCCAGGAGGCAGAGCTTGCAGTGAGCTGAGATCACACCACTGCACTCCAGCCTGGGTGACAGAGTGAGACTCCGTCTCAAAAAAACAGAACAAAACAAAACAAAAAAACAAAAAATTAGCTGGGCGTGGTGGCTGGTGCCTGTAATCCCAGCTACTCCGGAGGCTGCGGCAGGTCAATCACTTGAACCGAGGAGGCAAAGATTGCAGTGAGCCAAGATCGCACCAATGCACTCCAGCCTGGGCGACAGGACGAGACTCCGTCTCAAAAAAAAAAAAAAAAATGATTATTGACCCAGCTCACCAGCATAGTTGGTTAACTTTTCTGTGTATCCTTGCACAATAGCTTTTAAACCAAAATGCTTAATTGTTCCTTCAAATTCTGGGATTCTTCAGATTGCAGAAGAGCCTACAGTAGGCTTGAAAACAACTGTGTTTTAACATCAATGGGAGATCAAGGAAAATTTCAGAATTTGCAGTTCAGTGGGAAGACTGAACAACTTTGCATTTCTACTTTAATAGTGTGGTTTCATGATGGTTTTTGAAGAACTGTAAATTTAAAAAATATCAGATAAAACCATGTTCAAAGAAAGTCATTCTTAAAAACTGCTGCCATATAGATTATTTTCAAAAATACAATTTTTTCCTATATGCTTTATTGGTACAGATTAGAGGATAGTTCAAATTACTGCTTGGCTTTTGAAATAGCTGAGATTACACTTGTTTTATTATTTGTGGTTCAAATATAAAATTTTTAATGTTAAGCCTGTTTACTACTTTTCTTTCTTAAATATTTTTCTGACTTTAATAGTATTTTTTGCCTTTTTTTGTGTTAAAGAAGCCTGGGCAACATAGTAAGTATAAAAAAAATTAGCCAGGCATGGTGGCATGTGCCTGTAGTTTCAGCTGTTTGGGAGGCTGAGATGGGAGAATCACTTGTCTGGGAGATTGAGGCTGCAGTGAGTCATGATGGTGCCACTGTACAAGACCTGCCTACAAAAAATAAAACAAAACAAAAACTTAAAAACCAGAGAAGAAAACAGTTACCCGTAATCAATATTCATTCCAGAAGTAACTGCTATTAATTTTCTTGGGCCGGACGCGGTGGCTCACGCCTGTAATGCCAGCACTTTGGGAGGCTGAGGCTGGCGGATCACGAGGTCAGGAGATCGAGACCATCCTGGCTAACATGGTGAAACCCCATCTCTATTAAAAATACAAAAAATTAGCCGGGCATTGTGGTTGGGCGCCTGTAGTCCCAGCTGCTCGGGAGGCTGAGGCAGGAGAATGGCGTGAACCCGGGAAGCGGAGAGGCGGAGCTTGCAGTGAGCCGAGATTGGACCACTGCACTCCAGCCTGTGCGACAGAGCGAGACTCTGTATCAAAAAAAAAAAAAAACTATTTTCTTTCTGTAGTTTCAAAAATATGATCGGCATACACTTATATACAATTTAACCATGCTTTGTTCACATAACACGTCATGCACATCTTCCCACATCATTAAAAATTCTTTATCATTGTTTTTAAACTTTTAATAATATTCCATCATATGGTGTATAACAATTTGCTTTTTTCTGAGTTATTTTGAAGGCAAGTAACTAACTTATATTGGTTGTAAGATAGGGAAGATACAGAAGATGAATATTTTAATCTATGCAGTTTACAAACAGAAGTAATTGGACCTCTTTTTCTTGGTCCTTAATTTCTATTATCTTTTGAGAAACATTATTTTAAGAAAAGCTTTTAAAAGTTACATTATCAGCATTCATTATAGTAAAGAATAAACGGCTGGGCGCGGTGGCTCATGCCTGTGATCCCAGCACTTTGGGAGGCCGAGGCGGGCGGATCACAAGGTCAGGAGTTCGAGACCATCCTGGCTAACACGCTGAAACCCCGTCTCTACTAAAAATACAAAAAATTACCCATGCGTGGTGGTGGGCGCCTGTAGTCCCAGCTACTCAGGAGGCTGAGGCAGGAGAATGGTGTGAACCCAGAAGGTGGAGCTTGCAGTGAGCCGAGATTGTGCCACTGCACTCCAGCCTGGGCGAAGAGTGATACTCTGTCTCAAAATAATAATAATAATAATGATAATAATAATAAGCCTGGAAGTATGCTTTTTCATATGAAAAAGGATCCTACCTGATTCTTAAATGTTAAGTTTTTTTTTTTTTTGGGAGATAGAGTCTTGCTCTGTTGCCCAGGCTGGAGTGCAGTGGCTCACTGCAACCTCCGCCTTCTGGGTTCAAGTGATTCTCCTGCCTCAGCCTCACAAGTAGCTGGGATTATAGGCATGTGCCACCACGCCCAGCTAATTTTTGTATTTTTAGTAGAGATGGGGTTTCACCCTATTGGCCAGGCTGGTCTGGAACTCCTGACCTCAAGTGATCCACTGTCCTTGGCCTCCCAAAGTGCTAAGATTACAGGCATGAGCCACAGTGCCTGGCCTTTTTTTTACTTTTTTTGTTTGAGACAAGGTCTCGCCCTGTTGTCCAGGCTGGAGTGCAGTGGTGCAATCTTAGCTCATTGCACCTTTGATCTCCTAGGGTCAAGCACTCCTCCTGCCACAGCCTCCCTAGTAGCTGGGACTACAGCCACATGTGCCCCAATGCCCAGCTAATTTTTTTTTTTTTTTTTAATTTTTAGTAGAGACGGAGTCTCACTATATTGGCCAAGCTCATCTCGAACTCCTGACCTTAAGCAGTCTTCCTGCCTCTGCCTCCCAAAGTGCTGAAATTATAGGCATGAGCCACCACACCTAGCTTGGAATTTTATTGCTAACATACATAGTTTACAGATATCTTTCTCAAATTGAAAAGTTATAAATTTGGCTGGGTATGGTAGCTTGAAGCAGGCTTGCTTGAGGCCAGGTGTTCGAGACCAGCCTGGGCAATATCTTGAGACTCCACCTGATTCTCTACTTTTTCTTTCCTTTTTCTGATTTCTCTGTTCTTTGAGGGTAAGATTATGTTACCAGACTACATACACTTTTCAGTAGTAGCCAGCACAGGGCTAGGTACATTCAATGAGCAAGTGAATACATGAATATACAAAACACAACCAGAACCTTAGAAAATGAGAACCGGGTAGGACTGTAAACATATGCAGAGAAACACCCATCATAGGGGCAGGCTGGCTTCAAGTCTAGACCCTGGTCATCTCACAGTGAACTAATGGTACTTAAACGGAGCCCTGACTCCCACGCCAAGCAATGTGAAATTGTATCCTTGACTGTCTCAGGTAATATTTAGAGAAGAAGAGTGTTATCAAGAAAGACAATTGAGAAACAACCTGTATGACCATACAGGGGATTCAGCAGGTAAATGGGGTATAGCCAAACAGGAGAATTCTTTGTAGATCTGGCCGGGTGTGGTGGTTCATGCCTGTAATCCCAGCACTTCGGGAGGCCGAGGTGGGTGGGTCACCTGAGGTCAGGAGTTTGACACCAGCCTAACCAACATAATGAAACCCCATCTCTACTAAAAATACAAAATTAGCTGGGCATGGTGGCACATGCCTGTAATCCCAGCTACTTGGGAGGCTGAGGCAGGAGAATCGCTTGAACTTGGGATATGGAGGTTGCAGTGAGCCAAGATCGTGCCACTGCACTCTAGCCTGGGCAACAAGAGCAAAACTGTCTAAAACAAACAAACAAAAATAAAAGAATTCTGTGTAGATCTTAAAGATGAGTTTGCGGCCAGCACAGTGGCACACGGCTGTAAGCCCAGCACTTTGGGAGTCCAACGTGGCAGAACTGCTTGAGGCCAGGAGTTTGAGACCAGCATGGGCAATATAGTGAGACCTCATCTTTACAAAAAAAAATTTTTTAATTAGCCTGCATAGTTATGCATCCCTATAGTCCCAGCTGTTTGGAGGCTGAGGCAGGAAGATCACTTAACCCCAGGGATTCAAAGCTGTAGTGAGCAATAATCATGCCACTGTCCTCCAGCCTGGGTGACAGAGTGAGTCTCTATCTCTTAAAATATGTGTGTGTGTGTATTTAAGATTTCCACTTGGCAGATATATGAGTTTAGGGATTTTGAGATTATATACTTTACTCCAAAAATATGTAAGATAATGGCCAGGTGCAGTAGCTCATGCCTGTACTTCTAGCACTTTGGGAGGCTGAGGAAGGAGGATCATTTGAGCCCAAGAGGTTGAGGCTGCAGTAAGCTAAGATTGTGCCACTGCACTCCAGCTTAAGCAACAGAGTCCTTTCTGGGGTGGGGGGCGGGAAAGTATGTAAGATGAATCATACTTGGATTTAAATCTTTAGGCATTCTGTTTTTATGGTGGGTAGGAGACTCAGGACAAAAGGCACCGCTTTTAAGGTCAGGAATTATAATAATATATTGGTTACAGAAAACTGGAAGTGATACATCAATTACAATAAGTATGAAGCTATGATTTGACCCACAAATTTCTGAGCATTGTCCATAATATAGTCCTAGTTGTGTGGATGTTAGTCTTGCTTGATTTAAATGTCCTGGAATTGCATCTGTTTTTAGGTCAGTTCTTGAAATTAGTAATTATCTCACATTAATATGCTTTTATTAGTCATAGAATTATTTAACTGTTTGATCAGAAAACAAGTATGAATAGTTGAAGGCTGTTCCTTTCTTTGAGTCTTTTTATAGTTCTCCAGCTATTAAGGATTCCTTCTTAACAAAGCAGACTTTGTGTTGATGTAAGTAAGAGGTTCACCCATGATTGTCTATAAATAAATTACACCTTTTCTGGTGGTATAACATCATCCTGATTTAGGTATGTGGTGGGGTCTCAAACTTCAAAAATGAATACCTGAAATATTTATATATTGCATTCATCTGAAAGGAAGCTACTAGTAGGCCCACTCAAAGGATTGTTAACATCTCTTATAATTTCATGTTTTGGCAGGTAAACCTAGCCTTTAAGCAACCTGGAAAGAGGCTAGAGCACCAAGGAATTAGAATTGAATTTGTAGGTCAAATTGGTGAGTTTTAAAATAGTATTACTTCTTTTTCTTTGATAACTGAATTTGAAGAAGGTTGGATTTTGCACTGAAATAATTGAATTAGAGCTTAGCTTTGTAGAAGGAAGGAATTGATTTTGCATAATAAAAGAGAGGACTGACTTTATAACTATATTAAATTGTGTTTCTTTGACTTGTATGAAATAATATTTATCATTTCATGATATATATGAAACTACCGGCCTTGAAAAATAATTCAAGTAAATTAGTTGACCTACTGAAATTTTTGTCTGCCTACATTTTTCACCATCCTTATAATTAGCAGCCTCACCTTCATTCTTCATCTTCTAATTACCCATGCCATTTGTCTTCCTGATCTAGTGTGTGCCTATAGCCAGACTCACCTGTGTCAACACAAAATTCCATGTCAGAAGGAAAGGTGTAGTTTCTTCTTGACTTAGATCAACTTATGTACATTTCCATACATTATTTCAGATACATGCTTTATTTACTAGGGAGTTCAACTGTATATACATCTTTCTATACTGCAGATTCACAAGAGAAAAGAAAATATGTCTTTATAATACTGTCTACATAACTAGGCTTAAAATTTAGCTAAGTTTCACTGTACATTTTTAAAGTATCAGAATTGGAATGGGTAGATATTTGTTTATATATCTATTCTGACTGAGAGTGTACTTATATGTCTATTCTGACTGAGAGGCAAGTTGTAGTAATTGATAGTTAGTTTTAGTCTTTTTGTGTTTTGTAATTTTATGAAAGCAATATATTTGCCTAACTAAAGCAAAACAGAATTTTTGCCTTGTCTGGGGGAAGTTCAAATAATTGCTGGTAATGTGTCAAATGGCTTCATATTGGGAGAGACCCAACTACATCAAAGGAATGAACTCATTTTTAATAGAAATTTTCATTGTGCTATGCCACTTGACAAAATCTTTTATGCCTACATGAAGTATAATTATAAAAAGGATAATGGAATTCAGAGCATAGGTCTAGTTTATTGGAGATAAACTCAATAATTCTTTTGGTAAAAATTGCGTTTGAAGTAGACATTTGGGTTTTATTGAAATGGATATTAAATAATTGGTCTTTCTGCCTTTTAAAATTTTTAGAGCTTTTCAATGACAAGAGTAATACTCATGAATTTGTAAACCTAGTGAAAGAGCTAGCCTTACCTGGAGAACTGACTCAGAGCAGAAGTTATGATTTTGAATTTATGCAAGTTGAAAAGCCATATGAATCTTACATCGGTGCCAATGTCCGCTTGAGGTATGAATGTGTATTATAAACTGTAAACAGAATCAAAACCAGAAAGTAGTAACTACTGTTGATACCTTATTTGAACCTCTAATTATAATTCTAGATTGGAAGATTTAAGATTTTTTAAAATTCTGTCACATACTTTGGCTAATGCTGATTTGAGGTAATAGAGCGTTCTAACATTATAGAGTTAGACAACATTGCTATGAGACATTTCAGTTATACACTTCCCTGGTATGAATTGTCCCTTATGTACTTCATTTGTCATGTAAACTGAATTGCCTTCTAAAACCACTAGTTTCCCAGAAAATCTCATTTAGTATATGGTTCAGAAGTAATCTGGAGTACCAGAGAGGCTCTGATACATCTAAAATGACACAAGTAGTGGATGGCAGAACAGGAGTAGGAACCTAGTTTTCTAACCTCTCAATTCAGTGTCCTTTCCCTTCACTGAGTCTGTATGCAGGAAGCCAGGGATGCCTCAGAGTCCAGGGCATTTGAGGATATTAATCTGAATGCATCAGGTCCGAGATCCTGCTTTCTCTGTTTAACTTGGCATTATCTATCTGGAACTGGGTTTGACAACCCAAATTTCAAATAGCAGTTCCTTAAAGAAGTGATCTGGAGAGGTTTCCTCAAGTAGGCTTGATGACAGCCCTCCAAACTCATCTGTAAAGTATTTACACTATTCTTAAAATTGAACTTTGTATTTTTTTTTCATGTTAGGGGCATTAAAGAAAATTGGAACTCCTTTTTTGAAGTAGTGAAGTAAGTTGATCCCAAAGGAGGTCCAGCAAGGAGAAGGCTTAGTTGCGGTTAATGTTTGCTGATTTAAAACATGAAAATTTATTACAGGTGATTTAACTCATCCTCTCTTTTAACTTTGTAGGTATTTTCTTAAAGTGACAATAGTGAGAAGACTGACAGATTTGGTAAAAGAATATGATCTTATTGTTCACCAGCTTGCCACCTATCCTGATGTTAACAACTCTATTAAGATGGAAGTGGGCATTGAAGATTGTCTACATATAGAATTTGAATATAATAAATCAAAGTAAGAACCTTTCTCAGATAAGTTGTTCAGGGAAAATTCAAAAATTAGCTTTTCAGGTCTTTGTCAATTGGTCAAAGTAAGGATAGAATTGACTGGTGTTAACAGATCAACAGGATCTCTGAGCTAAAATAAATTTTAGGAGTTTGGTCTGGCTTCCACCCAGTAAAGGTGTCTTTTATGTTCTATTGCTGATGAATATCTGCTTGGCCACTTTGTGTAGAGGATGTCACCATCTCAGAAGGCAGCCAATCCTTCTGAGGATAGAGTTTATCTTACTGGCTTGACATTACCCCATCCTGGCCATCTCTTTTCACATATTGGCACCTTTACCACTTAATCACTGTTAATGTCCCCTTGTATATCATTCCATGGGGGGAGGGGGAAGGTATATATGTTTATATATGTTGTATTTTTGCAAAACTGGCTCATACTTTGTGTTTAATGCCTTTTTAAACTTTATTATGGGAAATTTCAAGCATATACTAAAATATTTGAACAGTACACTGAATAATATAATGAATCCTCATGTACCCATTGCCCAGCTCCAACAGTTATCAACACACAATCCGGTTTATCTGTATTCAGCTCTCATACTCATCATGGGTTATAGTGAAGCAAATTCCAGACATTTAACCCATAAAATTTTATATCATTTTATCAATTAAATTATATATCTGGAATTTGCTTCACTATAAATGGGAAGTTGTATTATTTTATACATGGACTAAGATAGTCTCAGAAACATTACTTATATGAACAAAAGATTGCCATTTAAATGCCCACTGGTATTATAACAGTTAAATAAATTATGGTCCGGCCATACTGTGGAATGCTAAAGAAGGCTTAAAAAGATTGAGGCCGGGTGCAGTGGCTCATGCCTGTAATCCCAGCACTTTGGGAGGCCAAGGTGGGCGTATCATCTGAGGTCAAGAGTTTGAGACCAGCCTGGCCAACATGGAGAAACCCCATTTCTACTGAAAATACAAAAAGTAGATGGGCGTCATGGCGCACGCCTATAATCCCAGCTACTCGGGAGGCTGAGGGAGGAGAATTGCTTGAACCTGTGAGGCAGAGGTTGCAGTGTGCTGAGATCGCGTGACCACGCTCCAGCCTGCGTGACAGAGCGAGACTCCCTCTCAAAAAAAAAAGGTTGAGACATACGTATTTAGTTATCCAGAAGCGCGTCCATGATATATTATTAAGTGAAAAAGTTAGCCATAAAAATAGCATGTGTAGTACTATTTCATTTCTGTAAAATACTCATGTATTTTGATATAAATAGGAAAGAGTCTGCAATGATATTCTGTTGTTAACAGTGGTTATCTGTAAAGGATGAAATTATGTATTGACTTTACATATCTCTTATTTAAATGTTATATGACAAGCTTGTTTTCTGTGTCTATTCAGAAAAAGTTTTAAAAAGTTATATATCATTCTAAATATAACTACAGTACTCTTATGTCTAAAAATATTAGTAATTCCTTAATATCTTCATACACCCAGGCAGTTTTCACATTTCCCTAATTGGCTCACAGATATCTTTCTTTTTTCACATGCTTTGTTCAAATCAATATCTAAACAAGGGCCACACATTGCGTTTGGTTGTTTGAGCCTTAAATTTTTTAATTTATAGGTTTCCCTTCTGTTTTTTTTAATTAAAGTTTGTTTGTTGAAGAAATGGATGTACCCTGTATTATCCCCTTCCTACCCCAGTCTTTTGTTACTTTATTTTTATTGGTTGTCACTCCCAGGTTTATATCATTGAAAATGTAATACATATGGCCTTCAGAATCTTAAAATTATATTGTTGATGAAATTATCAAATAGTTTAGGACCTGAAACTTACCACTGAAGCTTGCCTTCAGACTGACATAATTTTACACACACACACACACACACACACACACACACACAGAGTTGTTTGTTTGAGTTTTGCTCTGTTGCCCAGGCTGTAGTGCAATGGCGTGATCTCGATTCACTGCATCCTCTGCCTCCTGGTTCCAAGGGATTCTCCTGCCTCAGCCTCCTGAGTAGCTGGGATTACAGGTGCCCGCCACCATGCCTGGCTAATTTTTGTATTTTTAGTAGAGACGGGGTTTCACCATGTTGGTCAGGCTGGTCTCAAATTCCTGGCCTCGTGATCCACCCGCCTTGGCCTCCCAAAGTGCTGGGATTATAGGCGTGAGCCACTGCATCCAGCATATTTTATTTTATTTTTTTATAGTCGGAATCTCTGTCATCCAGTCTAGAGTGCAGTGGCACGATCTCAGCTCACTGCAACCTCTACCTCCTGAGTTCAAGCGATTCTCCTGTCTCAGCCTCCCGAGTAGCTGGGGTGACAGGCATGTGCCACCACACCCGGCTAATTTTTGTAGTTTTAGTAGAGATGGGGTTTCACCATGTTGGCCAGGCTGGTTTTGAACTCCTGACCTCAGGTGATCTGCCCACCTTGGCCTCCCAAAGTGCTGGGATTACAGGCGTGCCCGGCCTGACATAATTATATTAATCAACTCTTCAGATACAATTTTGAGAGCCAAACCTGGGAGGAGGCTAAAAAGTCCTCTGGATATTATAGGGATTCCTGAGTTTATTACCACATCATTACAAGGTATGTGGGAGCGACCTTTGGTTATTAGATATAATAACAGCAGACTCAACCCATGTAGGTAGTCTCTTTTACTTTGTCTTTGTGGGCAGATGATTTATGTTAGCTGCACTCTTGTAGAACTTGAGTAATAATGACACCAAACTCTGTGTCTTTTAATTTTGAAAATATCTTCATATGCCAAATATTTCAAGCATTTTTTTGTGTGTGTTTGTTTTGAGAAAGAGTCTGGCTCTGTCACCCAGGCTGGAGTTTAGTGGCATAATCATGGGTCACTGCAGCCACAATCTCCCAGGCTCAAATTATCATCTCACCTCAGCCTCCTGGGTACCTTGGATCACAGGCATGTGCCACTAATTTTGCACCACCCAGCTAATTTTTAGAAGAGATTACATCTCACTGTGTTGCCTAGACTGGGTTCAAGAGGCCCAAAGTGCTGGGATTACAGGTATGAGCCACTGAGCCCAGCCGGAACAGTTACCCAGGGTAATTATTCTCTCTGAGGTAGTAGAAGTTTGATTCCTTATTTGCATAGTGAAACGATGAATACTTTTTTCAAAAAAAGAACACTAAACAATATGAATAATCAGAAAGGTTTTTTTTTTTTTTTTTTCTGGTGAGCCAAAGTTTTATTTATTCATTTGAAGTATTCTTTGATGACATACAGGCCTGAGATTCCTTGCCGTAGTTCTTAACTACTGCACAATTGCAGCCGACCACTTTACGGGGTTTCCCCTGTCTGTCAGTTTTATAGAGGCTTACACATTCCCCAGTTTCTTGTCATCAACTGGGGTTCAGCACAAAGGGCCTCCACCAACTTAACATACATGGGCTCATCACAATTAGATGCAAGCACGCAAAAATGAGCTTTGTGCCTGTCTAAGGCTTTGGCAGCTTTGCAAACTCCACATGCTAGGCCATCATGGATGAGGGTGGTCTTCAGCACCTCTTGTAAAGCCACTGTGCCCAGCCTCAAAATGGTATTCTTTTTTTTTTTTTTTTTTTTGAGACGGAGTCGCGCTCTGTCGCCCAGGCTGGAGTGCAGTGGCCGGATCTCAGCTCACGGCAAGCTCCGCCTCCCGGGTTTACGCCATTCTCCTGCCTCAGCCTCCCGAGTAGCTGGGACTACAGGCACCAGCCACCTCGCCCGGTTAGCTTTTTTTGTATTTTTTAGTAGAGACGGGGTTTCACCGTGTTAGCCAGGATAGTCTCGAACTCCTGACCTCGTGATCGGCCTGTCTCGGCCTCCCAAAGTGCTGGGATTACAGGCTTGAGCCACCGCGCCCGGCCTCAAAATGGTATTCTTAAATAATTATACTAAAAATGTCTATCAAAGTCTTTTAGGACATAGTTCACTCTTTTTGCTTGTTTTTAAACTGATATTTAGTGAGATGTTCTTCCCCAATAGGTATCATTTAAAGGATGTGATTGTTGGAAAAATTTACTTCTTATTAGTAAGAATAAAAATACAACATATGGAGTTACAGCTGATCAAAAAAGAGATCACAGGAATTGGTAAGTTGAAAAGAGTATATAAATTAAAATTATTTTAGTTGACATTTTTAAAATCTTAAAATATTGTTTAAACATAATTAATTTGATATCCACATTGAGTACTAATTTTGCTAGTTAATATTACTGGCAGTAAATTATTTAATGCTTTTTTTAAATTAATTTTTGATGTCCGGAATTTATTTTTTATAAAAAGTTAATTTTTGAATAGGTAATAAATTCACATGGTTCAAAAATAAAATGTAAAAGAGTATACAGTAAAAAGTATCTTATTTCTGTACTCTAGCTACTCATAGGTAATATGTTTATTATAAGTTTAAAAATCCTCAGTGGAGCAGGTCAAAACTCCTGTGCTGATCAGTAGTGGGATTGTGCCTGTGAATAACCACTGCACTTCAGCCTAGGCAATAGAGTGAGACCATTCCAAAAAAGAACAAAAACCAAAACTTTCCAATTAGTTATTATGTATACAGGCAAGTACCTATATATAACACAAACCCTTTTTTACTTAAATGGTGGTATATAATGCATACTTTGCTCTGCCACTTAGTAGTGCATCTTAGAGAACTTTCCATACCAATGTGTAGAATACTTTATTTCTTTAATAGTTTTCCGTTTTATTGATACACTAGAATTGAACCAGTCTGCTGTTTGTGGACATACAGGTTGTTTCCAGTCTTTTGCTATTACAAATAATGTCATTTTGCACGTGTGCAGACATGTGTGCAAGATAAAATCTTAGAAGTGGAATTCACGGGTTAAACAGTATATTTATTTATAATTCTTCCACCCTTTTTGTGGCAAACAGGGTCTCACTATGTTGCCAAGGCTGGTCTCGAACTCCTAGGCTCAAACTGTCCTCCCACCTCTGCCTCCCAAAGTGTTAAATGATTACAGGCATAAGCCATAGCACCTGGCCATTTATAATTTTGATGCATGTTATCAGTAAGTCTTCTTTAGGGATTATACTAGTTTGCATTGCTATCAGCAGTGAATGTAGGAGAGTGCCTCTTTTTCCCCCATATTCTCATGAGCACAATGCTGTAAAAACTTTTAGCCAGTTTGATGGGTAAGGGGGGAGATACTCCATTGTAGTTTTGGGATTTTTCTTATGGATTCTTTTTCCCTCACTGCTTTATTGGGGTATACTTGGCAAATAAAAATTTTATATATTCAAGGTGTATGATGGAATGTTTACATTATGAAATGATTATTACAGTCAAGCTAATTAATATATTCCATTGTAGTTTTAATTTTCAGTTTTCTTATTGAGGATGAACATCTCTTCATATGAATAAAAACAATTTTTATTTTCTGTAAGCCGTTCATATTCTTTGCCCCATTATCTATTGGATTATTATATTCTTTTTCTTACTTATTTGTAGAAACTATATATTAGAGAAATCAATCCCCCTCCACCCTTCTTTTTGAGACAGGGTCTCACACTGGCGCCCAGGCTGGAGTGCAGTGGTACAGTTACAGCTCACTGCAGCCTTGAACTCCTAGACTTGAGCAGTCCTCCAACCTCAGCATTGTGGGTAGCTGGGACCACAGGCATATGCCACCACACCCAGCTAATTTTTTATTTTTTGTAGAGACAAGGTGTCACTCTGTTGCCCAGGCTGGTTTCAGACTCCTGGACTCAGCGATCCTCCTGCCTCGGCATCCCAAATTGCTGGGTTTACAGGTGTGAGCCATTGTGCCCTGAATTCCTTTTTCTAATATTAAGGGTAGCAAAAATTTCCCTTGCTTGTCTTGTTTGTGGTGGTTTATGCCATGTAGAAGTTATTGATGTTTATGTAGTCAGATTTATCAATTTTTCATTTTATGGCCTCTGGGTTTTATGCCATGGTTAGAAAGGTCTTTTTCACATTGAAGTTCTAAAAATAATTTTCTGTGCTTGATTCTACTGAAGTAATACATTGTGGTTTAGGGATTTTGTTTCATTTTTAAAATTTTAATTCATTTGAAATGTGTTGTGATATAAGAGGTGAGGTATGTATCACCTTTACGTTTTTCCAGATGGCTGACCAGTTGTCCCGATAGCATTTATTGGTTCATCCCTGCTTTTTAATTTTAATATATAAACTTACTTTGTCCTTTAACATTGTTGGTTTTTTTGCTGAAAATAATTCTAGGCAACACTTTATAAGAATTTATAGTCAGTATTCATAATTTAAAACATCTGTGGATTTATTAATATTATTTTATTTTTAAATACAATTCTTACCCAAGGCATGATCTGAAGAGGTCCTGAGAACATGTACCCCCATATGTGATTTCTTAATCTCCATGTTTCTACTTGCTAGTAAATTTAAGTGATTTTAAAATCACTTCAAATTCTCCTTTGTTGTTTAAAAAGAAATTGTTGGCCAGGTGCAGTCGCTCACCTGTAATCCCACTACTTTGGGAGGCTGAGGCGGGCAGATCACTTGAACCCAAAGAATTCGAGACCAGCCTGGGCATCATGGTGAAACCCTATCTCTATCCCAAAAAATGCAAAAATTAGCCGGGCATGATAGTGCACGATTGTAGTCCCAGCTACTTGGGAGGGTTAGGTGGGAGGATTGCTTGAGTTCAGGAGTTTGAGAGCAGCCTGGGCAATATATTGAGAACCCATCTCTACAAAAATTGAAAAAAAAAAAACCAGGCATGATGGTACACACCTGTAATCTCAGCTACTTGGGAGGCTGAGGCAGAAGGATTGCTTAAGCCCAGGAAGTTGAGGCTGCGGCGAGCCATGATTGCACCACTGCACTCTAGCTTGGGTGACACAGTGAGACACCATCTCTAAAAAGAATAATGTAGTGGAAAAATAAGAAGGCATAAGGCTAGTAATTATATTCTGGAATATTTAAATTAATATTATTTACATTATTGCACTAGGACCCAGTACCACAACAGAAACAGAAACAATCGCCAAATATGAAATAATGGATGGTGCACCAGTAAAAGGTAACACACTTTTCAGTTACTTCTTTTATGTAGTGCAAACAGCAGTGTTCATGGCAGTTTTGTTTGTGTTTATTTAGTGTGAAAGTATCTTTGAATTCTTAAAACCATTCTTATAATGATAGCTTTTAAGGTCATCTTTGTATAGCTTCAAAGAAGACTGTAATTATACTTCCTAGTCTGAAATAAGGTTTGATTTTTCAGTTTCAATTTAGGATTTAGTAGAGATAGTTATATGTATCTATTCTCTAGTTTTGAATTTGTAATATTTTCATTGTCTTTTATTATACAATAGTTCATCTTTATAAATCTTTTTTTCTCCTGCTGACCACAAAATGGAATATGGCTGACCTTTAATTCCTGTGGGTTTTTGGAGTCATTATAGCCCTCAAGAAAATAAGCAGTTCCATTACTAGATAATCTTCAGTATCTGAGACAATGAAGCCAGTATTTATTATTTTAAATTTATGTCTGGGTTTTCTTCACTGTTTGTACTTACATCACAAGGTCAGTACCATTTATTAAGTGCCAAGTGTAGATGAGGCAATGTAGTGTCAGGTGCTCTAAAACTCTTTGAGCTAGGTGGTTGGGTCCCTTATATGTGTACTCTTGTATTATGCAACATTACTTTGTAAAATTCCAGCAGCCAACAGTTTTTATGTAAAATGGCGAGTTTTATATCTTTCAGCAAATTGGTATGCCTGAGAAAATTATTACGTAAAAAATATTCAGGCCAGGTGCAGTGGCTCACGCCTGTAATCCCAACACTTTGGGAGGCTGAGGTGGGCGGATCGCTTGAGGTCAGGAGTTCAAGACCAGCCTGGCCAACATGGCAAAATCCTGTCTCTACCAAAAAATATATAAATTAGCTGGGTGTGATGGTGCATGCCTGTCATCGCAGCCACTTGGGAGGCTGAGGCAGAAGAATCGCTTGAACCAGGAGGTGGAGGTTGCAGTGAGCTGAGATCATGCCACTGCGCTCAAGCCTGGGAGACAGAGTGACACGCCATTTCAAAAAAAAAAATTCAAGGGCCGGGCACGGTGGCTCACGCCTGTAATCCCACCACTTTGGGAGGCCAAAGTGGGTGTATTGCTTGAGCCCAGGAGTTGGAGACCAGTCTGGGCAACATGGCAAAACCCCATTTCTATAAAAAAATACAAAACTTAGCCAGGCATGGTGGCACGCACCTGTGGTCCCAGCTACTTGGGAGGCTGAGGTGGGAAGTTCACTTGAGCTCAGGAGGCAAGGTTGCAGTGAGCCAATATGGCACCGCTGCCATCTTGACAGAGGGAGATCCTGCCTCAAAAAAAAAAAAGAAAAAAAGAAAGCTGGGCGTGGTGGTTCACTCCTGTAATCCCAGCACTTTGGGAGGGCAAGGTGGGTGGATCACCTGAGGTCAGGAGTTCGAGACCAGTGAGCCTGGCCAACATGGTGAAACCCCATCTCTACTAAAAATACAAAAAAAATTAGGCATGGTGGCAGGCGCCTGTAATTCCAGCTACTCGGGAGGCTGAGGCAGGAGAATTGGATGAACCCAGGAGGTGGAGGTTGCACTGAGCCGAGATTGCGCCATTGCACTCCAGCCTGGGCGACAGAGCAAGACTCCCATCTCAAAAAAATAAAAAAAAAAGGAATATGCAAATAATTACCCTTAGGAAAACAGAAGCAATGAGAATCTGAGTAACAGTCTTTTTGGTAATAAAAGGATGTCATTCTGTCCGTTTTTAGCTTTGAATGTATGAGTAACAAGTATTCAAGAATTTATACACATGATTAGAAATTATGGTAAACTTCATGAAAGAAGATAACAAAACAACTTATAGAGCACTTATCTGTTGGCACTATTTGAGTTCTTTAGGTATATTAACCCATATAGTCCTTACACATTCCTTGTGAATACTATTGTTATTCCCCATTTCACAGATGAAGAACTTAAACAATGAGTAAGTGATTTGTCCAAAGTCACACAACCAATGAGTGGTTGAGATTTGAAGCCAGGTATTCTGACTCTGGAACAGTAGTTCTCGTCTAGGGGCAACTTCACTCCAGAATGAATGTTTGGTGTTGTCTAGAGATATTTTTTGGCTGTTACATTTGGAGAGTACTACTGGTATCTAGTGGGTAGAGGCCAGGGTTGCTGCTAAACATCCTACAAAGGATAGGACCCTCCCCACAACAAAGAATTATTCAGCCCAAAATATCAGTACTGCTGAGGAGAGAAACCCTGGTCTTTGTTATTTTTGCATCTTGTGAGGATGTGAAGCATTACTGTCAACTCTATAGTGCTTAGTTCTACCTGTTATGTGACTATATTTAATCATCTTTAGAATTAAGTGGAAATTCCTTTTCTTTCAGGTGAATCCATTCCAATAAGACTATTTTTAGCAGGATATGATCCAACTCCAACAATGAGAGATGTGAACAAAAAATTTTCAGTAAGGTACTTTTTGAATTTAGTGCTTGTTGATGAGGAAGACCGGAGGTACTTCAAACAGCAGGTATGGTGTCACTTAGGCTGGTATTATGTTCTGCGGCAGATCTAAAAATACCTCAAAAGCGCTCTTCTAAGCTTAATTGTACTGAGTGAGTGGGAGTTTCTAAGTAAATGAAAACACGGTGGGTATGACAGATAAAGAAGTAGAGGAGAATAGAATCCTATGATAGATCCCTCCCCAATCATTCTTCAGTACTCCAGAATGAGCTATAATTTTTCAGGGCTTTTAGTTTTCTCTTACAAGTTCTTTTGCTTTTGTTTTTTAATAAAAACAATACCTGCTGCTTATTTAGAAAAAAAATAAGGCGGCCAGGCGTGGTGGCTCAAGCCTGTAATCCCAGCACTTTGGGAGGCCGAGACGGGTGGATCACGAGGTCAGGAGATCGAGACCATCCTGGCTAACATGGTGAAATCCCGTCTCTACTGAAAAAAAATACAAAAAAACTAGCTGGGCGTGGTGGCGGGCACCTGTAGTCCCAGCTACTCGGGAGGCTGAGGCAGGAGAATGGCGTAAACCCAGGAGGCGGAGCTAGCAGTGAGCTGAGATCTGGCCATGGCACTCCAGCCTGGGCGACAGAGCGAGACTCCGTCTCAAAAAAAAAAAAAAAAAATAAGGCAATAAAGAACAAAGAATGAAGTAAAGGTCAGCAGAATTTCCACCACCATTGAGACTAATGTATGTGTGTTTAGATCATATTATGGATACTGCTTTTTTTCTTACTGTTTTTAATTTTTTTGTAGAGATGGAGTCTCACTATGTTGCCCAAGCTGGTCTTGAACTCTTGGGCTTAAGCAATCCTCCTGCCTTGGCCTTCCAAAGTGCTGGGATTATAGGCATGAGCCTCCGCACCCAACTGTATTCTTTAATTTGCATTTTTACTTAGTAGTGTCTTGAATATCTTTCTCTTATCAACAAATATACATCATTATTATTATTACTATTTTTATTTTTTGAGATGGGGATCTTCCAAGCAATCCTCCAATTCCAGCTACTCAGGAGGCACAGGCATGTACCACTGTGCCCTGCTGATTTATTCCTTTTTAAACAATTCTGTTATAAATGTCCATGAGATGACTGAATTCTAATACTTTTTTTTTCTTTTTTCTTTTTTTTTTTTTTTTGCGACAGAGCCTTGCTCTGCTGCCCAGGCTGGAGTGCAGTGGTGTGATCTCAGCTCACTGCAACCTCCGCCTTCCAGGTTCAAGCGATTCTCGTACTTCAGCCTCCCAAGTAGCTGGGATTACAGGTGTGTGCCACTACACCAGTCTAATTTTTATATTTTCTTTTTCGTAGAGACAGGGTTTTGCCATGTTGGCCAGACTGGTCTCAAACTCCTGGCTTAAAGTGATCCACCTGCCTTGGCCTCCCAAAGTGCGGGATTACAGGCATGAGCCACTATGCCCAGCCTCTATTACTTTTTTTCTTTCTTTTTTTTTTTTGGAGATGGAGTCTTACTCTGTTGCCCAGGCTGGAGTGCAGTGGTGCGATCTTGGCTCACTGCAACCTTCACTTCCCAGGTTCAAGCAATTCTCCTGCCTCAGCCTCCCGAGTAGCTGGGATTACAGACATGCACCACCATGCCCGGCTAATTTTTCTATTTTTAGTAGAGACAGGGTATCACCATGTTGACCAGGCTGGTCTTGAATTCCTGACCTCAGGTGATCCGCCCGCCTCAGCCTCCCAGAATGCTGGGATTACAGGCATAAGCCACTGTGCCTGGCCACCTCTGATACTTTTTTTAATATAAAGTGTTCATTACAAACTTGTTCTCATTTGAAAATCACTTAAAAGTTTTTGGTGAATTTTGAATGAAGGTAGTAATTAGAATGGTCTTTTGTATTCTGAATCAGATTAATAAATACGTAGTTGAATGTCAGTTGAGAGTTCAAAGCTAAGTTAGAAATTATTCTCTGCTAAGTACTGTGAAAAATACAAAAACTACCTTTTATAAACGTGATCTGTCCTCCATGTTCTCACATTGTAGATGTCTGGGAAAAAGAAAAATAATATAAACAGAATACTTAAATTATAGTTTGACAGTAATTTAGAAGAGTGAAAACCTATTCCAGTATTGCCATCCTAATGCTGTATAATTAAACATAGGTAATTTATAACTTCAAAATAAATTACATGATTTTTACAATTTCAAAATCAATTTCGTATCATGGCACTATTGGAGGTAGTGTGTTATTTCCCATGTGCACTCATTTGGATGTTTAAATTCTGATGTTGGGGGAGAAAACAAACAAACCAACCCAGCCTATAATGACTTCATGAAGCAGATAATTTTAGGAATTTAGAAGAGGGAAGTTCTCAGGATGGATTGGTTAGGGATTTCAAGACTGGGGAAGATGTAGGGCGAGTTTATTTGGATTGCATTGAAGGCTGAGAGTAACTCAGTTTGGCCGATGGGGGAAGAGGGTCTAGGGAGGGAAGAGAGCAATGTTGGTAAATTGGATAAAGGTTATAGAGGGGCATGAATACCTGTTTGGAGATTTATCCTGGAGGCACTGAGAACTACTAAAGGGCAATCCAAGCAGTGTGCTACAGGATTAACCTGGTAGTGATAATAAAGGATTAGATAGAAAGGGCTCTGCCTCTCTTGCCTCTGAGGAAGCTGTTTTAATATCTAGTGACAAGAACTTGAACTTTGATGAGGGCAGTGGAACAGAAACCAAAGGATGGATTTGGGGAATTATTTAAAGTAACAATAGGACTTCTTGCCAGATTGAATTGGTGGTGGTGGAATGCATGGGTGCTGGTGATAGGGGCACTGGAGGTAGAAGGGGCAGTCAAATTAGAGCTGGAAGAAAGTGGATCAGTTAGAAAAGAGGAGGGCTTTTGTAGGGAAGAATTTAATTTTATTATGGTTAAAATTGAAGTGGCAATTATGATTTCCATGGTGAAAATTTAAGGCATCATAGAGATAAGGCATCATATCACACATTATTTGTTAATATATTGCATTTGTTTACTAGGAGATAATTTTATGGAGAAAAGCTCCTGAAAAACTGAGGAAACAGAGAACAAACTTTCACCAGCGATTTGAATCTCCAGAATCACAGGCATCTGCTGAACAGCCTGAAATGTGAACTGAACAGGAGAAAAAAAGCAAAAAACTCCTGTAACCCTTGAGATTAAGTTCAGCAGGTTAAAGATGGTTGCAGCCAGAGGGGGCGGAAAAAAGCCAAAACTCCATATATATTAGTCTTCCTTTATCTTACAGTGCTGCATTTATGATATAATGAAATGTTCTTTTCATGTATATACATTTTTAAAAGTGCTTTCTTCGAAACACTGGAACTTTCTTAAGCTGCCTTTTTTTTTTTTAAACCTCCTACTTTGATGATAAGCATTCAGATATGCATCAGCGTAAACATGAAAATTTTTCATGTGAGTAGGCTGTTACTTGTAATTTTGCTTTCTTTCTGCATAATGTTGATTTTAAATCCTTCTCTCTTTTCAGGCTAATGATTACCTCTTATTCTCTACATGCAAAGAATTAAATATTTTGTGTTCAAATAAAATTAGAAAACCTGAGTGGCCCCTTGTGTCCTGCAAAGGTTTAAAACATGGCATCTCAATATTTTTGAGAACTACATTTGTTTTTACATATGTGTTTGAGAAAAGCATATGGAGTGCTTCACCGCAGGCACTTCTGAGTACCATTCCATGGCTTCCAGAATTTTATCCTCTTTGAGGTCTTCTGTGCTATGAATATTAGATTTCTTTCCCCAAGGGATTATGTGGCAGGTCATTATGGCCTTTTTTTTGGCCATATTAAGTAACAGTTTTGCTATTTTCCAGTAGTACCGCTGTGTGTTTTCTGCAATGTGGAGTTGTCTTAGGTTGGCATTTTAGATTTGTTAAAACTTTTTTCCATAAATACTTTGAAACATATTTATATATTTCAATTTAAGGAATCTTTTTGCCATGTGTATGCAAATATCATTTTCTTCATAAATTCATTCTCTCTTCAGGGGAAAATTTTGGGATGGGGGACTGAGGAGGACCTGTGAAGCATGTAGTTATCTAGATCTGGGTAATTTCATGTTTATTAAACTCGAACTTTGGCTAAACTCACATTGAAACTTCATCCCGTCTCTTAATTTTTTAACACTAAATTCAAGTCATTTGTTTAAAGTCTCTAAAAAAGAAGATTGCAGTCATCCATTCATGTGCATGGGGTCTGATCGCAAATACACTAAATGTGGAGTGTAGGAACCAAAATGAAACCTGCTGTATGGCAACTACTTTCACTTACGGTTCATTGGTTTTTGTACCACTATTTTTTAATGCACTTCAGTGCAAGTCTTGTCAGTTAACCTTACTTTATGAGTAAGCTAAATAACCCAAATTACATTTCTTTAAACCTGTTTTACTGCTATGGCACTTTGATTAAATGGTCAGTAACCAGCTTTACTGGCAAAAGGGTCCATGTACCATGTGCTGGAGCATCTGTTCTACATGTGGATATCTATGAATGGTAATGTTTTCCTTCATGTAAGTGCCTATTCAGAGTTTCAAAATTTTAAAATGCCAAATATTTTCATGGTCATTTGCATGTAGTAATGTAGAAAATATTCAAAAAGATTTTGAAAACCAATTATATTTAACCAGCCTCAAATTGTGCAACCATGATGTATAATAAAGAATTTGAAACAGAAACTGAGTTTGCTGTTTGAATCATTAATATAGCTCTATTCTCAAGTCTCATTGTTAGATTTATTGTTAAGGATAGGATTGTTCAATAGTTTAGGAAGCTGTAATTGTGATAATGAATTTTTATAAATGTTACTGGTTTCAATTTTAAATAGCTATGTAATGATTTTAATAGGCCGGTTTAAAACTGTCATATACAGGATGCCTATCCATTTTGCTCAAGACTTTTTGTAGCATAACCAATTTGAAAAATAAAAATTCAAATTTAGTATTTGGTGATTTCAGTCAAAAGTCAGCCAGTTAATTAGATGATAAACTGAAAAAGAAATTTGTGTCTTTAGTGAAGAGTTACAATGTCTAATCCACTGGTTCACAACCCTGGCTGCATATTAGAATCACCTTAGAAGCTTTTAAAAATAACCAGGCCCGGGTCCTACTCTGACCAATGAAACAAGAATCTCAGAGACTGGGCCATAAGCATTCAAAACAAAACAACCTCAAAAAAATACCTGTAATCCCAGCCACTTCAGGAGTCTGAGGCAAAAGGATCACCTGAAGCCAGGAATTCGAGACCAGCCTGGCCAAAGCAGTGAGACCCTATCTCTACAAAAAAATTAAAAATGAGCTGGGCATGGTGGTATGCACCTGTATTCCCAGCTAGCTACCCAGGAAGCTGAGACAGGAAGATCCCTTTGAGAGGTGAAGCCAGCTGAACTTCTGGGTCGTGTGGGGACTGGGAGAACTTTTCTGTCTTACAAGAGGATTGTAGAATGCACCAATCAACACTGTAGCTAGGATTATAAAACGCACAAATCAGTGCTCTGTGGCTAGCTGGAGGTTTGTAAAATGCGCCAATGAGTGCTTGTGAAAACGCACCAATCAGGCTGGGTGCAGTGGCTCACGCCTGTAATCCCAGCACTTTGGGAGGCTGAGGTGGGCGGATCATCTGAGATCGGGAGTTTGAGACCCGCCTGACCAACATGGAGAAACCCCTATCTCTACTAAAAATACAAAATTAGGTCGGCGTGGTGGCACATGCCTGTAATCCCAGCTACTCTGAGGCAGGAGAATCGCTTGAACCCGAGGCGGAGGCTGCAGTGAGCCCAGATCGCACCAATGCACTCCAGCCTGAGCAACCAGCGAAACTCCGTCTCAAAAAAAAAAAAACAAAAACCCACCAAACAGCACTCTGGCTAGCTAGAGGTTTGTAAAGTGAACCAAGCAGTGCTCTGCAAAATGGACAGCAGAATGTGGGCGGGGACAAATAAGGGAATAAAAGCTGGCCACCCCCCAGCCAGCAGCGGCAACCGGTCCAGGTCCCTTTCCATACTTTGGAGCTCTGTTCTTTCGCATTCACGATGTATCTTGCTGCTGCTCACTCTTTGGGTCCGTGCCACTTTTAATTTAATTTAATTTTATTTTATTATTATTTTTTTTTGAGACAGAGTCTCGCTCTGTCGCCCAGGCTGGAGTGCAGTGGCCGGATCTCAGCTCACTGCAAGCTCCGCCTCCCGGGTTTACGCCATTCTCCTACCTCAGCCTCCCGAGTAGCTGGAACTACAGGCGCCCGCCACCGCGCCCGGCTAGTTTTTTGTGTTTTTTAGTAGAGACGGGGTTTCACCATGTTAGCCAGGATGGTCTCGATCTCCCGACCTCGTGATCCGCCCGTCTCGGCCTCCCAAAGTGCCGGGATTACAGGCTTGAGCCATTGCTCCCGGCCCCGTGCCACCTTTAAGAGCTGTAACACTCACCGCAAAGATCCGCGGCTTTGTTCTTTTAAGTCAGTGAGACCGCAAACCCACTGGAAGGAACCAACTCCGTACACACCTTGAGCACAGGAATTTGAAATTACACTGAGGTGATCATGCCACTGCACTCTAGCCTGGGTGGCAGACACCATGTCTCAAAAGAGAAATCTACCCAGAGTTGAGAACCACTGATCTAAACCCTTAAAAATTTTATTTCTTTAACGAAGAATTTTCTCATTGTTTTGATATTGCTGAGGAAGAAGAACTTTTACCTTCTTAGGATGAGTTCTTGGGGGCCTGCAAATTAAATAGACAAGAGACATGGCCAGAAGCCTAACTCTTTGAGAGGCCAGGGCCAGAAGATTGCTTGAGCCCAAGAGTTTGAGACCAGCCTGGGCAACATAAACAGACCCTGTATCTATGAAAAAAAAAAAAACCCAAAACATAGGGGAAGTGGTGGGGAGTAAGAGTACTTATGGGAAAACAAATGACTTAGAAAAGATAAAATGAGCTCTTATGCAAACAGATGGAAGATAAAATTTTGTTACAATGTCTGTTCACGGGTGGTAGCCATTTATTGTCTCAGGATATAAGTCAGTCTTTCCTGGTTGCTCCCAGGAAGGGGATTTTTTTAGCTCTTTTGAGAGCCCAGGCTTTTAGACAGCTAAGGGATTTCAAAAATAAGTGATTATAAAATTAAAGGTGCTCTCATTTAGAAAAAAAATAGGTCTTTGGGAGGCCGAGACGGGTGGATCACGAGGTCAGCAGATTGAGACCATCCTGGCCTACAAGGTGAAACCCAGTCTCTACTAAAAAACACAAAAAACTAGCCGGGTGAGATGGCGGGCGCCTGTAGTCCCAGCTACTCGGGAGGCTGAGACAGGAGAATGGCGTAAATCCGGGAGGCGGAGCTTGCAGTGAGCTGAGATCTGGCCACTGCACTCCAGCCTGGGCGACAAAGCAAGACTCCGTCTCAAAAAAAAAAAAAAAAGAAAAAATAAAAAAAATAGGTCTAAAATATAACACAATTATGGATTAGAACTGTTATGCAGCTCTGTATTAGAATAAAGCAAAGGTTTTCCAGGTCTGTTGTTATGCCCCAGAGAGAAAGCAAGACATGTGCATCCAACAGGTGCCCCATCCCTTCCAGCTCTAACATTTCATGATTCTAAGAGTAAATCTTTCTTTCTTTTCTTTTCTTTTTTTTTTTAATTGAGATGCAGTCGTGCTCTGTCGCCCAGGCTGGAATGCAGTGGTGCAATCTCGGCTTACTGCAACCTCTACCTCCCGGGTTCAAACGATTCTCCTGCCTCAGCCTCACAAGTAGCTGGGACTACAGGCACATGCCACCAGGCCTGGCTAATTTTTTGTATTTTTAGTAGAGATGTGGTTTCACCACGTTAGCCAGAATGGTCTCAATCTCCTGACCAAGTGGAGAGGTGAAGCCAGCTGTACTTCTGGGTCCGGTGGGGACTTGAAGAACTTCTCTATCTTACAAGAGGATTGTAAAATACACCAATACTCTGTAGATAGGATTGTGAAACACACCAATCAGCGCTCTAGCTAGCTAGAGGTTTGTAAAATGCACCAATCAGCACTCTGTAAAAATGCACCAATCAGCTCTCTGTGGCTAGCTAGAGATTTGTAAAATGGACCAGTCAGTGCTCTGTAAAATAGACCAATCAGCAGGACATGGGTGGGGACAAATAAGGGAATAAAAGTCGGCCGCCAGCCCCCAACCAGCAGCAGTGACCCGCTTGGGTCCCCTTCCATGCTGTGGAAGCTTTGTTCTTTCACTCTTCACAATAAATCTTGCTGCTGTTCACTCTTTGGATCCATGCCACCTTTGAGAGCTGCAACACTCACTGCGAAGGTCTGCAGCTTCATTCTTGAAGTCAGCGAGACCACGAACCCACCGGAAGGAACAAACTCCGGACACATCGTGATCCGCCTGCCTTGGCCTCCCAAAGTGCTGGGATTACAGGCATGAGCAGCCGTGCCTGGCCAAGAGTAAATCTTAAAAGTTCACTTAGGATAAGCAGTAGTTCAGTGTCTAAATCATGATAAACTTAATGTCAGAAAAATACTAGAAACTTCAAATTACAGAATTTGGTAGACAAGGTATGAGACAGTAATCTACAGGATGTGCTTTTGTGAAACCTACACCAGGTTTTCTTAATAGCAAAAGCAAAGGTGAAGAAGAAATTAACTTGTTTTATTTCTACCACGTAGGTGATCTTCTCCCACTTCCTTTCCCCTTCTATTTATTTCTATATTTATGCATGGATTTAGCATATTTACAGACTACCAGTTAGTGCTTGCTATGGTTTGAATGTGTCCCCTAAGTTTTTTGTGTTGGGAACTTAATCCTCAAATTCATAGGTTGATTAGAGGTGAGGCCTTTGGGAGGTAATTAGGATTAGATAAAAGTTCTTAGTGTGGGTCCCCCATGAAACGACTGGTGGCTTCATAAGAGAAACCTGAGTTGACACACAACGTCTTGCTCTCTGGTCATGTGATGCCTTCTACCATGTTATGTCAAGAGGGCCATCACCTGATGCCAGCCTCTTGATCCTGGACTTCCTAGCCTCCAGAACTGTAAGAAATAAATTCATTTTATTTACAAATTAGTCAGTCTGTGGTGTTCTGCTATAGCAATGCAAAATGGACTAAGTGTTATCTTGGCCCTATCCTGCAGGAACTTTAATCAGAGCAGTGGTTCTCAAAAGTGTGGTCTCAGACCAGCAGAGTTGCATCATCTGAAATGTTTTAGAAATGTAAACTCTCAGATCCCACTCCAGATCTACTGAATCAGAAACTTCAGGGATGGGGCCCAACAATCTTGTTTTTAATGATTCTTTTCTGATGATTCCGATGCACTCTAATGTTTAAGAACCACTGACCCAGAGACGCAATTACGATAGTTTTCATTGTATGATAGTGCCTCTACTGGAACCTATGATGTGTAAGAGAAGCACCCAGTGTGTTCACAGATACAGAGGTGAGAAACGATGATATAACTGGTGTACAGTTCTACCATGAATAGAATGGTAGGTGTGGGGAGTAGAAATAAAGCTGGAAGAGGCATATAGGGCGAACCAATTTAGGACAGAACCTGGATGCCATACGATGGAATATGGGCTTTATCTGAACATTTATGCAGAATCACTAAAGGACTCTAAGCAGGAGTAACTTATAAGATTTGTGTTTTCAAAAGATCATTATGGTGCTATGGCAAAGTATAGGAGGATATCAGTTACACAGTTGTTGCATTAATCCATTCAACAAGCAAAATAAAATATTTATAGAGGCTCTAATATGTGTTAGGTGCCAATTACACTTACTGCTATAAATATGACATGACCAGTCTAGATATGACATCTCTTTTTTTGTAAAAGCAAAATTTTATATTGAATTTTCCCATTACAATGTTTATAGTAGAACTTAATGAATGGCTGAAAAGGAAAGCCTGTATGTGCTATCATAAAATTCAGATTGCACTTTCTACCTGCAAGGAAGTGCAAACAAAATTACAGTTAAAATAGTTTTCAGAATTTTTTTTTTTTTTTTTTCTGTAAAACTATACTAGGGTTGGGCTAGATCTGTAAGACTAGTAACTGCCAGGTGCTATGGCATGCACCTGTAGTTCAGCTACTCAGGAGGCTGACGCAGGATTGCTTGAGCCCAGGAGTTCAGGATCACCCTTTCAAAAAAAAAAAAAAGACTAGTACAATTGTTGATTCTGACCCAATATGCTGCTCCTGTCCAAAAAGCCCACCTATTTGCTTTGAAACCAGAAAGACTGGCTGGGCATGGTGGCTCACACCTGTAGTCCCAGCACTTTGGGAGGCCAAGGCCGGTGGATCACTTGAGGCCAGAAGTTCTGAGACCAGCCTGGCCAACACGGTGAAACTAAAGAGAATATAAAAATTAGCCAGGTATTGTGGTACAGGCCTACCTGTAGTCCCAGCTACTCGGGAGGCTGAGGCATGAGAATTGCTTGAGCCTGGGAAGTGGAGGTTGCAGTGAGCTATGATTGCGCCACTGCACTTCAGCCTGGGCAACAGAGTGAGACTCTGTCTTAAAAAGAAGAAAAAAAAAGATTTAGATTAGTATCTGAATCTACCACTTAGTGGGGAAAGTTACTTAACCTGGTGACAATAATACCTCTAAATGGTTGTCAAGCATATGAAAAGATTAAAAGGAATAACATAGTGCTTGTCTCCTTGTATCCCTGATGTTTAAAAATTATTTTGTGAATCAAAGACAGGTGGCAAATTGTCACTGGAATCCTATTAGACATACAGTATTGTATATTACATAACACGTTCCTTCAAGTTGTAAGATCTTAATGATTTAAGTATAAAGAGATGTGAAGATGCCAAACTTCGGAATTTTTTTTTTTTTAGACGGAGTCTCACTTTGTTGCCCAGGCTGGAGAGCAGTGGTCCAATCTCGGCTCACTGCAACCTGTAGCACCCAGGTTCAGACGATTCTCCTGCCTCAGTCTCCCTAGTAGCTGGGATTACAGGCGTGCACCACCACGCCCGGCTGATTTTTGTATTTTTAGTAGAGACGGGATTTCATCACGTTTGCCAGGCTGGTCTCGAACTCCTGACCTCAGATGATCCACCGGCCTCGCCCTCCCTAAATGCTGGGATTACAGGCGTAAGCCACCACGCCCAGCTTAAACTTGTTGAATCTAACATGTTGCAGCCTCACGTGAGGACACGGTATTCAACAAATGCAATGGAACTAAACTATGGCTGGGGTACACAGCACGTATTTTTGCCATGTGGTTGTGACACAGCTGCTAGGATGATGTACACAAACTGCTCACATTAAAGCAAAAGTACTTACGTAATACAAGGGGTTTAATAGTGCAACACTATTTCTTAGCAACGCTTCTGAGGGGCATATCAAGTTATTATCGCTAACGTTATCATATCAGGAAAGGACGGTTAACAATGCAAGAAACTTTTGGGAAATGCTATTTAGTGTTTGAGTCCGCAAGACACACTCGTAGCCTGATCATTCGCAGTTGCCGCTCCACCATCCATTCTCTCACTGCTCACCCACGTGCTTCTAGACACTGGCTTACCAAAGGACTAGTTTGCATCACGCGACACGACTAGCAGGCCCTCTCCGCTCATCTATGATATCCCAAAGATGCCTGATTATTTTCCCTTCTTTAGGGAAAGCTGGTCCCAATCACCAACAAAACAGAGAAACAGAACGAGAATTATGTCTAGCGGTTTTCTCTGCGAAGCTTCTTCTTCCCTGAAAGAACACCGTTACAGCACGGCTTTTTCCTTAACGGTCAGGCGTTTTCCCGGGCAGCTTACCTGCTCGGTGTGGGTCTTTCTGGACAGCAGGCGCTGGAGGTGTGCGTCACTGTCCGCAGCCGAGTCCGCGGCTGCTGCCGGCCCCTGTAGAACTTGCGGCCTCGATGTCCTTCTCCCGGTGTGCCCTATTGTGGGCTCGGCTCCCAGCAGGGCGCCAGGCTGGCCACCGGGCAGCCATCTGCTCTGCCCTTCGCCCCCACTTTGGGCCCTTTCCCGGCCTTCTGGGGCAAGTTTCTGTCCTTGCCACCGCGTCCTCCTCTGCTTCAGGTGGCTCCAAAATCCCGAACACGTCCTTGTTCGTGCCCCTGACTGTGAAACCTCAGGGCCCCAGCGCCGATGGCGACGTCGGGGCCGAGCTAACCCGGCCTCTGGACAAGAGTGAGTGCGGGAACTACTGAGGGCGGCAGGGAGTGGTGTGTGTCGGGCCGAGACTGGTTGGGAGGAAGGTGCACCCCCTTCCCCTGGGGATCCGAGGTCCCATCGAGTGTTGTCATCGTGCTTCTCAATGTCTGCCTCCTTCGCTGGTGTGTGAGCCACTTAAACAGCTTAGGACTGTGTCTAATTAATTCTTAACGCCTCGTCCCAGAAGTGGCCTTTTCCCTTTTACTGACCTGCTCTCTGAATGGTTTAAACACTCATGTGTTGGGACGATTTGACTTTTTTTGAGTTGTTATTTGGACGCCCGCTCTTTCTTGCATTCGTCTTTGTTTCTCTCCCGCCCCCAGAAGGGGAATGGGATGTGGCAATGAAAAGCCAGCGGAGACTTCTTTTAGGATTCTTTGCCATTGAGGAGGCGCCGACTCATACCGCGCTGTTAGGCTGTGTGGTGGTTGCCAAGAGGAACCAGACTCAGATCCCAATCCCCTCTTAAGAAACGTAACGGTTTCGTGGGGAATGACACGTGTATGGAAAGTGAACTGTAATACAAGGTAGAACATGACAAGATAGAACAAGGTAGGGTATCCCCGGCTCCAGAGAGAAAAGAAGAGGGTAGCATCAGTGAGTGGCAGCGGGCTTTGCTCAGCAAAACTTAAGTTTGGATGGATTCGTTGACAGAGAGGCATGTGAATGTTTTCAAGGTGAGTTTCGGGATGATTAGGGAGGTAAGGGAGTTTCCTCTGACCAAATGAAACTGGGAGGTTGAGGAAATGCTATCCAGGAATTGCCTCCAGGAATAGGAGGAGAAATGTCTCACTTCAACAGGCGACATTGGTGTCTCCTATTGTAAATCTAAAATATAGACTACAACATGTTTTTCAGAGCAGAAGTACAGTACTTTCACTAAACATGTGATGGAACTCACAGTATATGTTGTTCTTTGACCTGTTCTTCCAAGTCATTGTTAAGCAAGGCCTTTCACTTTACTTGGAGTTGGGAGACTGTCTTTGTTTCCTGCTGTTAAAACAGAATACCTGAGACTGAGTAATTTATAAGCAATAGAGGTGTATTTAACTCATGGTTCTGGAGGCCAGGATCTGATGAGGGCCTTTGGCTGCATCATCGCATGGTGGAAGGTGGAAGGGCAAGTGAGCCTGTGAGACAGAGAAAGCGGGCTGAACTTACCCTTCTTTTCCAGGAGCCCACTCCTGCAACAACTGACTGACTTCTGTGATAATGGCATTAATCCACTCACAAGGGCATACTCTTATTGTCTTAATCACCTCTTAAAGGTTCCACCTCTCAACTGTTAAAATAGCAATTAAATTTCAGTATAAGTCTTGGAGAAGACATTCAAACCATAGCAGAGAGTGTATTATTTTAATAATGTAATTATACTATTATTTCTTTATTTTTAAATTGTAAAAATACATAAAATTTACTCTTTTAAACTTTTTTTTAGTTTTTTTTCTTTACTTTGTTTTTTTAGAGACAGGGTCTTGCCCTGTACCCAAGCTGGAGTGTAGTGGTATGATCATGGCTCACTGTAACCTCCAACTCCCAGGCTCAAGCAATCCTTCTGGCTCAGCCTTCTAAGTAGCTAGGATTACAGGCATGCACCATCATGCCTGGACAATTTTTAAATTTTTTGTAGAGATGGGGTCTTGCTATGTTGCCCAGGCTGGTCTCAGACTCCTGAGCTCCAGGGATCCTCCTGCCATGGCCTCCCAAAGCACTGAGATTACAGACCTGAGCTACTGCACCCAGCCAGTCTTAAATATTTTTAAGCACACAGGTCACTAGTGTGTTAAGTATATTGACACTGTTGAGAAATAGATGAGAACTTTTTCATCTTGCAGAGTTGAAACTCAAACAATAGTTTACCCATTAAAGAACAATTTTCCATTTGTTTTATATTATTTGAAGGCATAAGGTAATTTGGATGAGATAATTTGCCTTATTGTATTCAAATATTGATAAATTCTTATTTTCTGCAGCTATTCTAATTTACCTGAAAATGTAAATGTCTTTGCTGCTTCCTGTAAGAAGATGGAATAAAGACATAAGTTTGTCAGCACTAGATTTTCTTCTGGTGGAGAATCCTTAGCTACTTCATTGGGTCTGTGTGCCAGGTGATTTTTCATCTCCTTTGACTGGGATTGGTCCAGATGTTGAATTTACTAGAATGATTTTTCAGCATGGCAGGAGGGGCTACAGAAGATGATGAATTACTACACTCTGATATAGCCATGTGATTAAGGTGTCAGATTTCCATTTTAGCTTAGCAATCGGGACAAGAAGCTGTCACTTCTCAATCTCTTTTGCCTACTCATAGCCCAAAAAGTTGAGGTACTTAAAGGCTTTGTCCTGCGTCACGTTGCTGTTTTATTCCGTGTTCTCTATGGGGTGTCTCATTCTCGCTCTCTCCCTCACTAATGCAGTATTCCTTTCAGATCTTTGTCTCTACCCTGGACCTCTCTCCTTCACCCTGGACGTATAGATCTCGCTGCCTACCAGGTGTCTCCACTTGTCTTTCTTACACACACCTCACCTTAGCATGTCAAGACAACTTACCTTCCTCCTGGTAGACCTGCTCCTCCTTCCAGCCTGCTTCTCCAGGTGCTGAGGTCAAACCTGGTAGTCTTTGTTCTTCCATCCCTCACCCCTACATCTAACAATCAGATAAAGCCCAGTTGATGAGTCTTGTTGATTCTACCTCATAAATATTGAATTCATTCATTTCCCTCATTCTCCACTGCAACCAGCTTAGTCTAAATTGCCAACTTCCATCTTTTGACTGGACTGCACATATAGCCCCTTATGTGTCTCCTCATATGCCTTTGATCCCTCCATTCTATTCTCTACCTGCAGTCAGAATGTTCTTTTAAAAAGACTAGGCTGGGCGCAGTGTCTCATGCCTGCAATCCCAGCACTTTGGGAGGCCCAGGAGGGTGGATTGCTTGAGCCCAGGAGTTAAACATGGCGAAACTCCATCTCTACAAAAATACAGAAGTTAGCCAGGCATGATGGTGTGCGCCTGTAGTTCCAGCTACTTGGGAGGCTGAGGTGGGAAGGTGGCTTGAGCCTGGGTAGTAGTAGAGGTTGCAGTGAGCTGAGATTGCACCACCACACACCAGCCTGGGTGACAAGAGTGAGACCCTGTCTCAAATAAAAAAAGAAAGATACAATTTTAATTTACATACCAGAAAGCTCACCCTTTAAAAGTGTATAATTCGGCCGGGCGCGGTGGCTCAAGCCTGTAATCCCAGCACTTTGGGAGGCTGAGACGGGAGGATCACAAGGTCAGGAGATCGAGACCATCCTGGCTAACCCGGTGAAACCCCATCTCTACTAAAAAAAAAATACAAAAAACTAGCTGGGCGAGGTGGCAGGCGCCTGTAGTCCCAGCTACTCGGGAGGCTGAGGCAGGAGAATGGCGTGAACCCGGGAGGTGGAGCTTGCAGTGAGCCGAGATCCGGCCACTGCACTCCAGCCCAGGCGACAGAGCGAGACTCCGTCTCAAAAAAAAAAAAAAAAAGTGTATAATTCATTGGTAGTATATTTGCAGGATTGTGCAGTCATCACCATAATTTCATTTTAGAACGTTTTTATCACCCTGAAAAGAAGCCTGATATCTATTAGCAGGTCACTCTAGTCCCCCAGTACCCAGTATCTTTTTTTTTTAGCCCCAGATAACCACTAATCTACATTCTGTCTGTTGATTTGCCTGTTGTGTATATTTCGTATTAATAGCATCATATAGTATATGGTCTTTTGTAACTGGTTTCTTTTACTTTACATAATGAGAAATTTCACATTTTGGAAGCATTTTAATTTGAGTAAAACAGCATGAATCTTATATAACATGGTAGTATTAGTCACAGAAAATAGATTAATTCTAAATAAATGTGATCTGTCTTTAGTTTGTATCAAGTTTATAGGTCAGCAGAATTTTCCCAAGCAATTGCACTTGCTTTTTTCCAATCTTTTATTTGTCATTGATTTTTCTACCCTTGATACTAAGAAATTGTTGGCCAGGCGCAGTACCTCAAGCCTGTAATCCCAGCACTTTGGGAGACTGAGGCTGGTAGATCACCTGAGGTCAGGAGTTTGAGACCAGCCTGACCAACATGGAGAAACCCTGTCCCTACTAAAAATACAAAATTATTTGGGCATGGTGCATGGTGATGCATGCCTGTAATCCCAGCTACTTGGGAGGCTGAGGCAGGAGAATCTCTTGAGCCCAGGGGGTGGAGGGTGCGGTGAGCCGAGATCGTGCCATTGCACTCCAGCCTGGGCAACAAGAGTGAAACTCCATCTTCGAAAAAGAAAAAGAAACTGTTGTTCTACTCAGCACAAAGTAACAGAGACCCAGAAATCTGCCTGTGGTCTGAAATATAAATACACACACACACACACACACACACACACACACACACACACACATGCTCTGTGTGTGTATGTGTATCTCATAGTTAATTGTGGGCAGATCTAGTGGCTAAACCAGTGATTCTGAAATTTCCTCATTCTGTCAAAGTTTTGTTAGTGGGAAGCTTTGTTCAGGCTTGATTTCTTCAATGAGTGTTGTGTGTATTGGACTGTGTGAAAATGTGGTTGGCACATTTGTGGAAGGTAAAAATACAGGCCACTTGGCCTTTCTGAATTTCATGGGTAAAAGCTATGTCCTCATTGTGGCTTCTCCTCCTAGAAATACATAGTGTGTGGCTGAGTCAGTAAAATGTTTATTGAATAATGCTGTAGTATTTTAACATATACAACCATAATACAATCTCAGCTTGATTAGTTTAAAATATTTTTACCTGTAAGATTATTGATTCATAGTGGCATGTTATCTTCCAATAGCATAGACATTTCTCTGCTGTCACCCTGACAGTCATCTAACCCTTGCTTGAGTAATTCAATTGTCAAGAAGCTCTCACGTTTCACTGTTCTAATTGTTACGAAGTTCTTGTATAAATTCCACTGAAATCTGCTCCCACTGACTTTAGTTTTGCCATGTAGCACAAAACAAGTGTAATCTTTTGTTCCTGAAATCATCATCCTCAAACTTAAGATCAACCTGGCTTCCTTAAGCATGAGGATCTGGTCCTTGCTGTATTGGTCGTCTTTCTGGATGTTTTAGCTGCTCGCTGTTTGGATGTGCAGAATAGTTATAAGTGAATAATGCTGTGGCTCTCTACGTATAAATGACCTGCCTCTGATCCCAGAGTGCATTGCTCATTCCTCTGAGGTATAACAGGGTGTTGCATTGTTTGACTGGATCATCTTTCTTAACACTCCCATCGCATATCAATTCATAAAGAAGGATCAACTGAAACCTTCTGGTTCTTGCCACACTCATTAAACTGCTGCCTTTAGTGTTACTGCTTCAAGTTTCTTTTGCCTTTTTTTCAGCATTTATCTAAGATAAGGAAACATGTTAAATTTTGACATCTCTCTTCTAGATGAAGTAAAGAAGGTCTTAGACAAGTTTTACAAGAGGAAAGAAGTTCAGAAACTGGGTGCTGATTATGGACTTGATGGTAAGGCCCAAAACATCTTCACAGAGATATTTTATTACCTCTTACAGTACAGCTTGGTCAGGATTGTGCGACCCCTTGTGTGACCTGGAAATAAGTACATAGTTGTCGTCTAGAGACACGTCCCTGCCCTTTGCTTCTGGCTGGGTGGGAGACTAGCAAGGCTCACCTGATGAGCCATACTGCACAGCAGAGGAGCTGCAGGTGTGGCCTTCCTTCATGCTGTGCTAGGACTTCAGTTTTAGCCCAGATCGTAATAAACCATCTGTACTACCAAACAAAAAAAGAAAAAAAAAGACTCTTTGATGAGTTTGGTGTGGTGTTTCTGTGTGCTTTTTAAAATGAGAACTAAGCCTTAGATCTTTTCATTTTGTGTTTCTACAGCTCGTCTCTTCCACCAAGCTTTCATAAGCTTTAGAAATTATATTATGCAGTCTCATTCCCTGGATGTGGACATTCACATTGTTTTGAATGATATTTGCTTCGGTGCAGGCAAGTGTTTAGAGACTTTTTAAAATCCTATTGAACATACCTTCTATTTCTTCTCATACTTCATGTTCATTTCTCTAGAAGGGCTTATTTGGTTTAGAATGGGTCTGGTAACATCCTCTGTAAATAATTCAGTGCTTTGACAGGATGACTTCTAGATTGTTTGCTTTTATATTGGGTCCCTGAGCTAGTTATTACATCACCCATATGTCTTAGATTGGAGGAGAACTGGGGCCCAGTGAAATAAAGCTCTTACACAAGTTAGAATTAATGCATAGCAGATTCCGTCTGTTTCTGCCGCTGGCTTCCTTATTCCTCATATCAGGACAAAGTTCTTACTATAAAAGAAAAAAAAAATCAGAATATCATCGTTTTATTCCCACAGGCAGTTTGGCTTTGGTTATGTATTTGACTCTTAGACCTGTATCATGTGCCCAGCACTGAGGATACAACACAGAATGGGACATGCCCCAGCCTCCTCTCAGAGACACTAAGACGTGGAGAATTCTTGCTGAGGAACAAACACGTTTTGCCTGTCTGTGGTTTTCGAAGTTTAAAAAATGTTTGCACCTTCATCTCTGTAATGTACATGTCTAGGTTCTTTATTTTTAATTTAACTTTTGCCAATGCTAATCTTTGCCTGTTTGTACTAAAGGAGTAGAACATGGTGGTTGCTAGCCAATTTCCTGTTTTCCTGAAAATATAAATGAAATTAAAAGGAAAAAGTAAGACAAAACAGGATCCCAGAAAAGGATAAAGCCCGTAACTTCAGGACTTTTCTACTTTTGTTTTCTTTTTTTTTCCTTTTTTTTTGAGACGGGGTCTCGCTCTGTCACCCAGGCTGGAGTGCAGTGGCTCAGTCTCAGCTCACTGTGTAGCCTCAACCTCCTAGGCTCAAGCCATCCTTCCAGGTTGGCTTTCCAAAGTGCTGGGATTGTTGACGTGAGCTACTGCGCCCTGAGAGGACTTTTCTTTTTATCCTGGCAATGCCCCCGCACCTTAGCTTACTAAGAAAAAAGATTTCACTAAATTTAGTTACGAATTTTATGTAGATTGCACATGCTAATACAGTGTTTTATTTTCCAGCTCATGTGGATGATTTATTTCCATTTTTCTTGAGACATGCCAAACAAATATTTCCTGTGTTGGACTGTAAGGATGATCTACGTAAAATCAGTGACTTAAGAATACCACCTAACTGGTTAGTTTCTCCTTTTGTGGATTTGAAATTTTCAGTTTCTAATCTTGGATTATTGGTCATTATTTTTTTTATTGTATTCTAGATAATAAATTATAAGGAGTCTGGATTAGGTTGTTTTCCTAAAATAAAAAGAGGCAATTAACTCTGTTAGGCAATTAACTGGTATCTCACCTTGATGCACATGGAGTGTGGTTTTAGGTTTTTTTAGGGCAGATCTAGAATAGCCATGACTTAACGATGTTGTCCTTAAGTCTAAGCTGTGGCCTTCCTGATGTTTTAGCTGAGTGCCTGGGTGTTAATGAGTTATTTCCACCATGGTTGGAACTGCAACATCACCTAGCACTTGAGACATCTTTGAAACTTTCCACTCAAACCCTTGGTAGGCTGCTCATTCCTAGACCCTGCCGATTCTTACCTTGTACATGGTTAGCCCAGCCCTTGGCCAGTAACTCACAGGGAACCCCCACACAGACTTCTGGGCTCTCCTTCTATGCACCCTTCTCTTCCACACTCTGTTCTTCACATTTTGGCTGCTCCGAACTTGATCTCTGCTGCTTGCTTCAGTGAGCCTGTCATATTCTGCTTGGGTTCCACCTCCCTATGCCTTACTGGGGTGGGGTACAGCTCATCCCAAGTGTTCTTTTCTTTCAAGAATTGCAGTCCTGCACTGCCTATGTCCTGTGTCCCCACACATTTACTGCATGTATTTTGCCCTGCTTTGTACTTTTTTTTTTGAGACCATTGATTTTTAATATTTTCTTTAAAAAAATACAAAGGAAATTTATCTCTGTAGGTCAACACAATTCAAGGAAAGAGGGAAAAATGGAATTTCAGAGCAAAGGTTGTTTAGGTTATCACATTCCCACACTCCCAATTCCCATAAAACAAGAATTTCACTCCATGACGCGGAGGAACATTGAATGATAGCTCAGAAATGTTGATAGGTGAGGTACTGAAATTAACAAAAGGATTTTGGTTGTCCTTGATTATTCTGTCCTGTGATGAATAAAATCTACACTAAAGGACAGGTAAGGAAAACTTGTAGCAGAAAAAAGACTAAATGTACCAAACACAGCAGTACAAACCACTCCTTGGCAGAAGTGTGCTTCTAAAAGAATGGGGCCGTAATCAGGTAGCTGAACTACTAGGCTACTGTCACTCCCAGCCCATTCCCAAATAAATAGTGTGGAAGTGTAATAGTGTAGTAGTATTTGATTCAACAAAGAAAGGCTTTCACCTCCATTCAAGGCAAACATTGTCATGACTAGATGAGCCCTGGCAGGTAATAAGATGAGTATAAAGGCCGGGCGCGGTGGCTCAAGCCTGTAATCCCAGCACTTTGGGAGGCCGAGACGGGCGGATCACGAGGTCAGGAGATCAAGACCATCCTGGCTAACCCGGTGAAACCCCGTCTCTACTAAAAAATACAAAAAACTAGCCGGGCGAGGTGGCGGGCGCCTGTAGTCCCAGCTACTCGGGAGGCTGAGGCAGGAGAATGGCGTAAACCCGGGAGGCGGAGCTTGCAGTGAGCTGAGATCCGGCCACTGCACTCAGCCGGGGAGACAGAGCGAGACTCCGTCTCAAAAAAAAAAAAAAAAAAAAAAAGATGAGTATAAAATCACAGGTACTTCCAGTTTATCCCCAGTTATACTGAACTCACACATTGATGTCATCTTCTCTCATCCCAACACTTGTTCACTCTTTTATGCTGTCTCCAGTGCGAAAGACCTTGGGGAAATAAAAAGATCCTTCAGATAATATATCCTTCTCAGTCTTCAGGTTGTGTAATGCTTCAATGCTTCAATGCTGTTCTAGGTTTACTCACATTCCATCAAATTCTGTTTAATTCACTTATTCTAACTTGAATTACGATATACAAACCCTGACCTCCAAAAGAAGTGTGAGATGAGTCTCTCCCTTGCCCCCAAAGTTTTGTGGGGCTCTCCCTTTTGTTTCCCTCTAGAATGGAACTGTGTTGCCCCTGGTTACCTATAGATGAGAAAATGTAGTTGTTTCTGGAAAAAAAAAAAAAAAGACTTGGATTTTACCAAGTTTACTTAAATTGGTATCTTTCCAATCATCTAGGCTGGATATTGCCCACATCTAGTAGGCTATACTTACCTTAGTTCTTTGCAACATATGAGGCACAACATACATATATGTACTTGTTGTTTTGGGTTTTTTTGTTTTTTGTTTTTTGTATTTGAGACAGAGTCTTACTCTGTCACCCAGGCTGGAGTGCAGTGGTGTGTTCTCGGCTCACTGCAACGTCCACCTCCCGGGTTCAAGTGATTCTGCTGCCTCAGCCTCCTGAGTAGCTGGGATTACAGACGTGTGCTACCACACCTGGCTAATTTTTGTGTTTTTAGTAGATATGGGGTCTCACCATGTTGGCCGTGCTCGTCTTGATCTCCTGACCTCAGGTGATCCTCCCACTTTGGCCTCCCAAAGTGCTAGGATTACAGACATGAGCCACCATGCTCCGCCTGTACTTGTTTTTAGTGGGAGGGCAAGTCTAGTGCCAGTTATTCCACTATGGCCAGAAGTAGAAGACTCCATTATTATATTTGTGTATGCTGGAATTCAGGGGCCTAGGAATGTTTGCTTTTAGAGTCATGTGTTTAGAGCTGTAGGAATGATGTGAACATAGTATGGAACTGATAGCAGTTTAAATTTATTTTTAGTAACCGCCGAGAAAAAGAGATTTTTTTTTCTCTTTTTCAATTTTTCAATGGGAAAAATATCCAAGACATTAATTTGCATTTGGGTTTTTCTGTCCTCTAGTTAGTAAATACCATTCTTGGAAACAAGTCATTATTTTAATGTGCATATGAAACCCATTGTTTAGTTTTTCAAAGACTTGATCTTGTGAATATTAAGAGTATATTTCATTTGGCATTTGTTTCATTTGATATCTTTGCCAGGATGGATTTTGAGGTTAATGGATTAAGCTGTTTACTTACTCATGTTTTAGGTACCCAGATGCTAGAGCCGTGCAGCGGAAGATAATATTTCATTCAGGCCCCACAAACAGTGGAAAGACTTATCACGCAATCCAGAAATACTTCTCAGCAAAGTCTGGAGTGTATTGTGGCCCTCTAAAATTACTGGCACATGAGATCTTCGAAAAGAGTAATGCTGCTGTCAGTATATTACCAAATATTTGCTCATTTTTTTCTTAATTTTCTTTTTTGGTGGGAGTGAGAAAAGATGTTCGTAGTAATTTACTGTTAACAAGAAATTACCATATTTCATTGTATCTAAGAGGCTGTCAATTGTAAGATGTACCATTATTTTATATACAGTTAAGAAAGAAAAAGACGCTACCAACTGACTCTGACATGCTATCAATTCTAAAGATGCACCTTGATTTCAGAGATACAAAAATGTGAAAACATGTGCCCAGTACAATGAATGAAATACAATATTAAAGAACATTTTACATATGTAGAGAAATGCAGAAAGTAACATACAAATAAGCTTGAACCTATTACACCACCTCATCATATCTTAACATTTTGTCATACTTGCTTCACTCACTTTTCTAAGAAATAAAATATTGTTGCTATAGTCAAAACTCTGTAGTCCTTTGCCCGCTCAGAGTTAAGCACTACTCTATGATATTTAATTTATCTTTTATAGATTAGACCTCTGGTGCTATCAGCTAAAACTAATGATAAAGACTGAAGCCACCTTTTCAAAACTGAAAGGACTGAAGCCCTATGGTCTGAGGCATCATTTTCACTAAATGGGCTACATTTTGGTTCATTGTTTTATTATGACTTTATAATGTGAGTTTAACCAGTTTTGGTAGGTAATTTGCATCCTCTTTTTTTTTTCTGAACAGTTTGGATAATTTACATACATAATGCCTCTTTATCTGTAAATACTTGAGTATATGTTTCCTGAGAACAGACTTTTACACAGGATATTTGTCTGAGGCAGGGCATTTAATATTGATAGATTACTCTTCCTTAATACACAGTCCATATTCAAATTTTATCAGTTGACCATTATACCCCATCCTCCACCCTTCCGGGGTTCTTTTCAGGGTCTCACACTGTATTTAGTTGTCACATCTCTAGTTTCCGTTAATCTTGGACAGTTCCTCAGTCTTCCTTTGTCTTTCATAACTTGTACATTTTGGAAGACTACAGGTCAGTTGTGTTGTGAACTGTCCCTCAGTTTGGATGTGTCTGATGTTTCCCCATGATTAGATTCAGGCCATTATGATGACCAGCCATCCCAGTTTGCCTAGACTTCTCCAGATTTAGCACCAAGAGTCCTCCATTCTGGGGGACCCAATAGTCCTAGACAAACCAGAATGATTGATCACCCTGATATAGCATTAATATTGGTCCCTCTCAGGGAATTATAATAGGAGGTCTTTACATTCTTTTTTTTTTTTTTTTTTTTAAGGCGGAGTCTGGAGTGCAGTGGTGTGATCTCGGCTCACTGCAAACTCCACCTCCCCGGTTTAGGCCATTCTCCTGCCTCAGCCTCCTGAGTAGCTGGGACTACGGGTGCCTGCCACCATGCCCAGCTAATTTTTTGTATTTTTAGTGGAGACGAGGTTTCACTGTGTTAGCCAGGATGGTCTTGATCTCCCAACCTCGTGATCTGCCTGCCTCGGCCTCCCAAAGTGCTGGGATTACAGGTGTGACCCACCGCTTCCAGCCTTTCTTTACATTCTTAAATTGTATTTATAATGTTTTTCTCGAATATAGAAACAGTTCATTTTAATGAAGTCAGATAGTTCAGAGATGTACAAAGTTAAAATGTGAAACTGCTGCAGCGTCTCATGCTTTTGTTACCTGAGGATTTAGCTGATTTGAGATGTTTCCAAGTTTCCCCAGGTTGTGTAAGAGAGTGGCTCTTATTTTACTTTGTTTTTTATAAAAGGGAAAAAAGCATTGGGATTTTTTTTTTTTTTGAGACAGTCTTGCTCTGTCTCCAGGCTGGAGTGCAGTGGCATGATCTCAGCTCACTGCAACCGCCATCTGCTGGTTCAAGTGATTCTCCTGCCTGAGCCTCCTGAGTAGCTGGGACTACAGATGCACACCACCACTCCCAGCTAATTTTTGTATTTTTAGTAGACACGGGATTTCATCATGTTGGCCACGATGGTCTCGATCTCTTGACCTTGTGATCCGCCTACCTCAGCCTCCCAAAGTGCTGGGATTACAGTCATGAGCCACCGTGTCCGGCCATGGGAACATTTTGTTTTAACTGTGAAACAAATTAATTTGGTGGTAGTAGAGAGAACACACTGTTAAATATCCAAAACGTATTTTTGCCATTATTTTCAATAATTCTAGGTTTTTTTCTGTCTTTCTAGGGTGTGCCATGTGACTTGGTGACAGGTGAAGAGCGTGTGACAGTTCAGCCAGATGGGAAACAGTCTTCACATGTTTCTTGTACAGTTGAGATGTGCAGTGTTACAACTCCTTGTATGTATATGCCGTTTAAGAAACTGGTTTGGTATTTTTAATTTTTTTTTTTTTTTTGAGACAGAGTCTTGCTCTGTCACCCGGGCTGGAGTGCAATGGTACTATCTCAGCTCACTGCAACCTCTGCCTCCCCAGTTCAAACAATTCTCCTGCCTCAGCCTCCCAAGTAGTTGGGATTATAGGCACCTACCACCACGCCCGGCTAATTTTCGTATTTTTGCTAGAGACAGGGTTTCTGCGTGTTGGTCAGGCTGGTCTCAAACTCCCGACCTCAGGTGATCTGCCCACCTTGGCCTCCCAAAGTACTGGGATTATAGGCGTGAGCCACTGCGCCTGGCCGTGGTGTTTTTAATTTTAAAATATACTTGAACATGTGGAATACGATTTTTTTGTGTGAAGAAAAAATTTAAAAATCTAGAAAAAGAAGAGAATAAGTATGACAAACGTGCGATCCTACCACCACTGACAAATGCTTGCACCTGACGTTCTTGCCCTTTTTCTCTGAAAAGAGCTAAAATGTTAATAAGTGTAGTTGAAATTTCCTTTATACCACTCTCCAGTTTAATTCCTCTCTCCTCTTTTGTTCTAACTGTTAACAGATATTTGGTGTGTATAGTTTTCCTGTCTCTTTTCAGGATGTATATTATGTCACTGATATGTATTACTTATCAGTATTCTAGATTGTTGTGTTTTTAAAACATTTATGTGATTATTATGTTATTGTTCTACCACTTGCTTGTTTACTCCACAAATGTGTTTAGATCTATCTAGTCTTGTTGAAGTATCTATAGCTACATATTTGTAGTTACTTCATTTAAACTGTCTTATAGAATTCCATCTTAGGACTGAAATTATTTGTTACCCATTTGTTAAAGGATATTTAGGTTGTTTAAAATGTTTTCCTGTTAATGTGCACCGCCACAGTGAGCTTCTATTTAAAGTTGTTTTGTTTTGTTTTTGAGTCAGGGTCTCACTGTGTCACCCAGGCTGAAGTGCAATGGCGCAGTCATGGCTTACTGCAGCCTGGACCTCCTGGGCTCAAGCAATCCTTTTGCCTTAGCCTCCTGAGTAGCTACAACTACAGGTGTGAGCCACTACACCCAGCTAATTTTTTATTAATAAATTTTTTGTGGAGATGGGTTGTTGCTGTGTTGCCCAGACTGGTCTGTAACTCCTGGCCTCGTGTGTTCCTCCCACCTAGGCCTCCCAGAGCAGTGGGATTACAGGTATAACCCATCGCGCCTGGCCTTAACATTTAAGTGAAAATTAACTTTTTCCTTATTATGTAAGCAATCATGTCTTCGTTACTGAAAATATAAAAATGTAAGCAAGCAAAGAGAAGAAAACAAACATACATAATTTCCCAATCCCATCTGTCTGGAATCAACAAGTGTTAAATAACCCTCTGGTATATATTTTCCAGACTTTGTCAATATTTGTGTTCATGTTGTGTATGCATATAGTTATGTGTGCATGGTGGGTGTATATATTAAACAAATAGGAAGGTGCTTTACTATTTTGTTGCTTGCTTTTTTCATTTTAATAATCAACTTTGTGAGATGAATAGTTTTTAAAAAACCAATACATTATAAAGTAATATATTGTACAATAGCACAGAAGTTTATAAATCAGAATTTCTTCTCTATGTCCTCTCTTCTAGTCTTGTTTGTACATATCCAGATCACTGAGTACTTTTTTTTTTTTTTTTGAGACAGGGTCTCACTCCTGTCATCCAGGTGTGAGTGCAGTGGCACGATCACGGCTCATTGCAGTCGCCATCTCCTGGGCTCAAACAATTCTCCCGCCTCATTAAAACATTTTTTTTTTGTAGAGAAGAGGTCTCACTTCGTTGCCCAGGCTGGCCTTGAACTCCCAGGCTCAAGCAATCCACCTCGCCTCAGCCTCCCAAAGTGCTGGGATTACAGACATGAGCCATCATGTCCAGCCTCAATAAGTAATTTTTAATCTGACGATTTTTCAATATAGAATTAGCTTTCTTTACATTTCTAAGTGTCATTGTAAGTATATTAATTGTATTTTTAAATGTTCTCTTTTCAATTCTGTGGTATTTGGAGAAGAAAGTAAAAATATAATATATGAATTACAGAGATTGGAATCATATATTTGGAAGCATTTTAGCTTTAGAAAATAAGATGAGACACTACTCTTTGCCATAGTGATAGATTTAAAACCCCTAAGAATAAGCATAGCTGAGGCCCAAGGAATTATTCCTTCTGCTTTACTTTCTGCTCCTGAGAGCTGCCTGGTTTCCTGTTGTAGAGATGCTTCATTAGTAAATGAAGGGCTGTCACCTCCTTGTTCTGCAGCTTGCCTTCTTCTTTTACTTCTGTCTAGATGTGATAGCTCTCATCAGGCAAATTCCTCAGGCTGTCTCTTAGATTGCAAAAAGTAGGACAAGTGGAACTGCTCAGTTTGGGAGGCAGTGTGGTAGAGTATATAAGAATATAGACTTGGAGCTGGGTGTGGTGACTTGTGCCTGTGAATTCTGGCTACTTAAGAGATTGAGATGGGAGGATCGCTTGAGGCCAGGAGCTCAAGGCCAGCCTGAACAACATAGCAAGACCCCCATCTCTAAAGAAAAAAAAAATTTTTTTTTTGAGCCAGAGTCTTGCTCTGTTGCCCAGGCTGGAATGCAATAGTGCAGTCGTGGCTCACTGCAGCCTCCGCCTCCCGGGTTCAAGTGATTCTCCTGCTTCAGCCTCCAGAGTAGCTGGGACTACAGGCGCACACTACCACGCCCGGCTAATTTTTGTATCTTTAGTAGAGACAGGGTTTCACCATGTTGGCCAGGATGGTCTCAATCTCCTGACCTTGTGATTCGCCTGCCTCGGCCTCCCAAGAAAATGTTTTTAAAATTAGCTGGTCATGGTGCTGCGTGCCTCTAGTCCCAGCTTCTTGGAAGCTGAGGCAGGAGGATTGCTTGAACCTAGGAGTTCGAAGTTACAGTGAGCCATGATTGTGCCACTGGACTCAGCCTGTGTGACAGAGTGAGGCACTGTTAGGAAGATCACTTTCAACCCAGGAGTTCAAGGCCATCCTGAGCAACAGTGAGACCCTGTATCTAAATTAAAAAGAAAAAAAAAAGAGTATAGACGTTGGAGCTAGATGGCCTGGGTTTGAATTTCATCTCTGTACTTACGTACTGTATAACTTAAGGCAAGTAACTTAATTTCTCTGGGCCTCTGACTTTTCTGTCAAATGGAGATAGTGCTAATACTTAACCTCATAGATTTGTTGTGAGGATTAAGCAGGGGGTACTTAAGAGGAGGTAAAACACTTAGAACAAACCTGCCAAAACACTTAGAACAAAGAACCCAGTAAGTGGTGGTGATGGTGGTGGTGGTGATGGTGATGCTTGAATTTTGGTATTGGAATTTGTTTATAATGCTATTTTAGTGGATGTTATTGCTCACATTAACTTTTTAATTTTCAGACGAAGTGGCTGTAATTGATGAAATTCAAATGATTAGAGATCCAGCCAGAGGATGGGCTTGGACCAGAGCACTCCTAGGTTGGTGGTGGTAATGCTATAAAACCTGAACTTCATGACATCTGCACTGAGATGCATTTTTATCTGCTTGCCATTACCAAATAGAGTCACTTAGAACCTTTCTTTTGACACAAAAAAGTCAACTAAGTATGAGTTTTTATTTTCTAAATATTATTTTAATAATGGGAAATCCATTTTTTCCTGTGCTAAAACTAGCATAACCATGTAATTAAAGTTAAAATGTTAAAATCTCATATTTACACAACTACAATTTATGTTTTGGTGTGTTTTATGCTAGTCTTTTTTTTTTTTTTTTTTTTTTTTGTATGTGCATATGGTGTTTTGAGAACATCTAATTTTGTATCTTGCTTTTTTTCAGTTTGGTTTTTCATGTGATATTTTTCATATTACATATTAATATGATCACATATCTCTGTTGAAGGGCAATACCATAATTTGCTCCATAGAGTTGAACCTTTTTTTCCCTATTACTAATAAGGCTGCAGTAAAAATCTTTGTGGCCAAAGCTTTTTATTTTTTGAGACAGGGTCTTGCTCTGATGCCCAGGTTGGAGTGTGGTGGCACAGTTGTGGCTTACTGCAACCTTGACCTCCTGGGCTCCAGCAGTCCTCCCAACTCAGTCTCCCGAATAGCTGCAACGACAGCTGTTTGCCAGCGTGCCCCTGGTTAATTTTTAAAATTTTTGTAAAGACAGAGTCTCCCTATGTTTCCCAGGCTGGTCTTGAACTCCTGGGCTCAAGCACTCTTCCCACAGCCTCCCCAGATGCTGGGATTATAGGCATGAGCCACTTCACCCAGGTTATTTTCTTTTTTAAAAAATATTTCTTTAGAATAGGCTCGGCCGGGCGCGGTGGCTCAAGCCTGTAATCCCAGCACTTTGGGAGGCCGAGGCGGGCGGATCACGAGGTCAGGAGATCGAGACCATCCTGGCTAACACGGTGAAACCCCGTCTCTACTAAAAAAATACAAAAAACTAGCCGGGCGAGGTGGCGGGCGCCTATAGTCCCAGCTACTCGGGAGGCTGAGGCAGGAGAATGGCGTAAACCCGGGAGGCGGAGTTTGCAGTGAGCTGAGATCTGGCCACTGCACTCCAGCCTGGGTGACAGAGCGAGACTCCTTCTCAAAAAAAAAAAAAAAAAAAAAAAAAAAAAAAAAAAAAAAAAAAAATAGAATAGGCTCCTGTAAGTGGAGTTCTTGGGGTCCATAGACATAAATGAACATTTCTACTACTTGATGTTGGAGTGAATTTTTGATCATGTTTTAGGGCAGGTGTTTTCAAATTTAAAAACAAATAGCTGAACTTGGCTGGGTGCAGTGGCTCAGGTCTGTAATCCCAGCACTTTGGGAGGCCGAGGTGGGCGGATTGCTTGAGGCAAGGAATTCAAGACCAGCTTGGCCAACATGGCGAAACCACATCTATACTAAAAATATAAAAATTAGCCAGCCATGGTGGCGCATGCCTGTAATCCCGGCTACTGCAGAGGCTGAGACACAAGAATCACTTGAGCCTGGAAAGGAGATGTTGCAGTGAACCACGGTGAACCGAGATCATACCACTGCACTCCAGCCTAGGTGACAAAGCAAGACTCTGTCTCATGAAAAAAAAAAAAAAAAAAAAAAGCTGAACTCTTTTTTTAAACAAAGAGTATACATTGGGGCCGGGCGCGGTGGCTCAAGCCTGTAATCCCAGCACTTTGGGAGGCCGAGACAGGCGGATCACGAGGTCAGGAGATCGAGACCATCCTGGCTAATACGGTGAAACCCTGTCTCTACTTAAAAATACAAAAAACTAGCCGGGCGACGAGGCGGGCGCCTGTAGTCCCAGCTACTCGGGAGGCTGAGGCAGGAGAATGGCGTAAACCCGGGAGGCGGAGCTTGCAGTGAGCTGAGATCCGGCCACTGCACTCCAGCCTGGGTGGCAGAGCAAGACTCCGTCTCAAAAAAAAAAAAAAAAAAAAAAAAAGTATACATTGAAGCCTGTTATGTAAAGTAGATGGAAGTGTATCTGCTCAGGGATAAGGAGCTTGGAGTTTCTTCTGCCCTCCAACCCCCAGCCTCTGAGGTACCTCAGCAATTCCATGGATCCTAATTTGAAAAACACAAGTATAGGACCCATGTTCAGTACTAAGCATCCAAATGCCAGCTTGTAATCTTGGCTGGTTTCACTCTGCTAGAGTTGAAACCTTGGCCAAAGCAATTTAAAAGGCCTGAGATTAATAAAAATTGGATAATCTTGGCCCACTAGAAGTGGGTGGTTATTTCGAGGTTTGCATCAGAGATAATATTTTTGAAAATACTTCGTAAGATTGTAAAGCAATATGTAAGCCAATGTAAAGTACTTTAGCTATGTCAAATGTTGCATATTTAATTATACATCTTTAAAATTAAGAAACCCAGTTTTGCATTGACAGGACTCTGTGCTGAAGAAGTTCATTTGTGTGGAGAACCTGCTGCTATTGACCTGGTGACGGAGCTTATGTACACAACGGGGGAGGAAGTGGAGGTATTCGATTAGATGCTTTGGTCTCCAGGTGGCATATCAAATAGTCCAGAGTACCTAGGCAGTGGCTTCAGAGGCCGTAGATAATGCCAACATCAGAACTTAACTAAAAAAGAAAGCTTCATTTTCTTGTGATCAACTAGATCGTATATATTTGATTGAACCTCATTATCTGAAGTTCTGACATCATCATACCCTAAGTCTTCCAAGAATACAGGAAATTCTTCACTTCTTGACAAAACCTTGTGGGGCTTGAGTAGATCTCTTCAAATTAAATAAATCAGTACTCTTAGAAGTTTGAGACCCAGCAAGTTTGTCGTTTTGAAAGTCTTGTATGTCAGATATTGGGGCCTTTGATACACATCTAATTGCCAGACACAGTTTATATTCCTTTTTCAGATTCTTAGAGTTGGAAGTAACTGGTTTCCTTTTAATTCTACTTCTCTTTTTCTTTACCAGAGTTCTATGACAAAATGAAGTATTATTATTATTATTATTATTATTATTATTATTTGAAACAAGGTCTCACTCTGTTACCCAGGGTGGAGTGCTGTGGTGCAGTCACAACTCGCTGCAGCCTCAGCCTCCTGGACTCAAGTGATCCTCCCACTTCAGCCTTCCAAATAGCTGGGACTACAGGTGTTTGTTTGCCACCATGCCCGTCTAATTTTTTATTTTTTTGTGTGGAGGGCATCTCACTATATTATCAAGGCTGGTCTCGAACTCCAGTGCTCAAGCAGTTCTCCTACCTTGGCCTCCCAAAGTGCTGGGATTATAAGCATAAACCAAGGAAATAGTTTTGAATTCGCCTGTTATTTTAGTTTTGCGCTCAGTGTTCAAGGAGAGATAGTGGAATGTAGTAGAAGAAATTTTGGAGTCCATTCTGTGTTTTGCCATTCTTAGCTTTGCATTCTTTCTTTTTTTTTTTTTTTTTTTTTTTTGAGACGGAGTTTCACTCAGTTGCCCAGGCTGGAGTGCAGTGGCGCCATCTCGGCTCACTGTAAGCTTTGCCTCCCGGGTTCATGCCATCCTCCTCCCTCAGCCTCTTGAGTAGCTGGCACTACAGGTACCTGCCACTATGCCCGGCTAATTTTTCTGTATTTTTAATAGAGCCGGGGTTTCACTGTGTTGGCCGGGATGATCTCGATCTCCTGACCTTATGATCTGCGCGTCTCGGCCTCCCAGAGTGAGTTTTGCATTCTTTTTTTTTTTTTTTTTTTTTTGAGACGGAGTCTCACTCTGCCGCCCAGGCTGGAGTGCAGTGGCCGATCTCAGCTCACTGCAAGCTCCGCCTCCCGGGTTTACGCCATTCTCCTGCCTCAGCCTCCCGAGTAGCTGGGACTACAGGCGCCCGCCACCTCGCCCGCCTAGTTTTTTGTATTTTTTAGTAGAGACGGGGTTTCACCGTGTTAGCCAGGATGGTCTCGATCTCCTGACCTCGTGATCCGCCCGTCTCGGCCTCCCAAAGTGCTGGGATTACAGGCTTGAGCCACCGCGCCCGGCCCGAGCTTTGCATTCTTTAGACAAGTCACAGGTTAGACTTTCAAAATGTGCCTCAGATGTTAATTTTTATTGGGCTCAGTTTTACTGTTTTATAAAATGGAAATAGCAGTTAATAACCTTTCTGAACTTAACACATTGCCATGAAAATGAAGCATATGAGAAAAAGCTTTGAAAATATATGAAACACTGTGTTTCATCTTACTACTTTAGAGATGCCAATGAGAAGTGATGGTAACGCTTATAATTATAACAAAATAAATGTTTTTCTGTGTTTTCTTTTGAAAAAATTGGTACTTATCACAATTTAGCTTAACTGCATTGCAAGCTTTTTACCTAATCACTAGTCACAAGAAGTTGAGTTGGGTGTGTCACTTTGCCATTTCATGTCTTTATTGTAGGTTCGAGAGTATAAGAGGCTTACCCCCATTTCCGTGCTGGACCATGCACTAGAATCTTTAGATAACCTTCGGCCTGGGGACTGCATTGTCTGTTTTAGCAAGAATGATATTTATTCTGTGAGTCGGCAGATTGAAATTCGGGGATTGGAATCAGCTGTTATATATGGCAGTCTCCCACCTGGTAATTATTGACTTTCATCATGACAAGATATGAAATCTCCTATCTCCTATCTTTGCAATTTATGTTGAGATACGTATAAAAAACATAGTAAACAATATTGAATTAAGCTGCTTGATGTATTGGTAATTTGTTAAACATCATATAAAATAAATAGTTTTCTGTTTCATTTAGTGGAAATAGAAGTATTTTCATTATCGTTCTTGTTAGTTGCTGCTATTATTAGACCGTATCTTAAATGTTGAGTTTATTAATATTTTCTTACAGAAGTGTCATTGAAATCTGGACTTGACCATGTCCTTTTAAGTTGTAGTCCTGAAATCTGTGTCTTCAGGAGTAAGTCTAGTGTGGTGGGGGATTGTGTTGCTATATGACGGAGTATTTGAAGGAATGGATGTAAAGGATAAGTGGCTCCTTGAGGATATAAAGAAATAAAGTTTGAAACAGTAAAGGTTTTATCATTAAAAATGGGAAGAACAGGAGTGAGGGTTTCCAAGATGTACTTAGCTCGATGTAATAAAAGACTGAGAACACTGATTTAACATAAATTGTTCTTGTTTTAGGGACCAAACTTGCTCAAGCAAAAAAGTTTAATGATCCCAATGACCCATGCAAAATCTTGGTTGCTACAGATGCAATTGGCATGGGACTTAATTTGTAAGTAATTTGTTTTTAATAAACATGAATATTCATTGAGTTGAATGGTGGTTTTTTGTTTTTCAATTTTCTAATTGGCATTAATGACCAAACACTTTGATTTGGGAGAATAAATATTATAGGCTAGATTTGAGATTTATCTTGCCTACACCTATTGAGGGGAATAAAAATAAAATGTTAAATAGCACCAGGACTTTTTTTAGGGACAGGGTCTTGCTCTGTTACCCACGCTGGAGTGCAGTGATCCAATTGTAGCTCAGTGCAGTCTTGAACTCCTGGGCCCTAGTGATCCTCCTGCCTCAACCTCCGGAGTAGCCAGGACCACAGGCACACACCACAAAGCCTGGTTAATTTTTTATTTTTTTGGGTGGTGACAAGGTCTTACCCTGTTGCCCAAGCTAGTCTCTAACTCCTGGCCTCCAGTGATCTTCTCACCTCAGCCTCCCAAAGTGCTAGGATTGCAAGCATGAGCCACTACACTCGGCCCACACCAGGATGTTTGAGTGCTGCCCTCCACTACTGCTAACGTATCGTACTATGTCACTTTATTTTCAGTTTTTCAGTCAGGTGTCCGAGTGCCTAGTATGCATGTGGGGCTAGTTATTATCTCTAAATGATAACAATGTTAAGCCTAAATATTTATTTATGTATTTATTTATTTTTGAGACAATCTCACTCTGTGCCCCATGCTGGAGTACAGTGGTATGATCATGGCTCACTGCAGCTTCAAACTCCTGGGCTCAAGCAGTCCTCCTGCCTCAGCCACCCAAGTACTAGAGCTACAGGCACACGCCAACGTACCCAGCTGATGTTTTTAATTTTTTGTAGAGACTTGGGTCTTGCTCTGTTGCCTAGGCTGGTTTTGAACTCCTCGCCTCAAAACAATCCTCCTGCTCCAGCCTCCCAAAGTGCTGGGATTATGGGTGTGAGCCACTGTGCCAGACGTTCCTTAATTTTTTAAGTGGCAGTCAAGGTTGCAAGAGGACTAAGCTAGTATTGAAGTGAGCATTATGCAATGACCCAAGTATTGGAGAGTTTTTCATACAGTCTGCAGGATCACTTTTATTTCTGTTTCAGGAGCATAAGGAGAATTATTTTTTACTCCCTTATAAAGCCCAGTATCAATGAAAAGGGAGAGAAGGAACTAGAACCAATCACAACTTCTCAAGCCCTGCAGATTGCTGGCAGAGCTGGCAGATTCAGCTCGCAGTTTAAAGAAGGAGAGGTTACAACAATGAATCACGAAGATCTCAGTTTATTAAAGGAAATTTTGAAGAGGCCTGTGGATCCTATAACGGTAAGGTGTAACATGTTAATTACTACTTCTCTGTGGAGGACAGTCATTCTTTCCCTCACCCACCATCCAGACTCTCGCCTCAGACACATTTCTGGATACAGACATAAGTGAAAGAAAGTTTTGTGCCATGAAAACTGCATTTAAAAAAGCCCTACTTTATTGCTTTGGAGAGCCATGGAGATCCTTTGATCAGAGAATGGTATGCAAGTAAAGGTCCAGATTGACAAAGTTTAGCGAGCCTGATTTGCCTTTAGTTCTTTCTGGAATCTAGCAGCGGGAAGGAACAGGGAGGAAAGCAGTTGCTTCAACTGAGCACACAGAGCTACATTAGTGGACTGAAAAATGACCAAAAGCCTGAGTATAGACGAAACCCTTGAGTATGGGGCAAAAACAGCCCTAAACAATACAACTTCATCCAGTGAGGAGAAGGTTAAATTTTGGTTAATATTAGTTAATGAGTTAGAATTGTACCTGTTTGAAACAAACTTTCTATTAATAGTTAAAATTTAAAGTTGCCTGGAAAATTCACTTACATGGCTTATCTCATTTGTCCGTGACACTAGATGAAGGGGAATATAGACATGAGATCATGCAGGGAGAAGCTTCCAGGGGAAGGCTGTGCTACAATCATTTCTGTAACTTCTTAGCAGTACAGTTAGGTTCGTGGGTGGCTCCCATGACCTCCCTGCTTCCCTCCTGGGCACCTCATGTCTTGAACTCTTCTTCCCTCATGACTAATCTCTCTTGCCTCTTTTCCTCTTTGTCTTTTTCATTCACTTTCTCTCTCTCTGTTTCATACTCCATTCCTTATACTTACCTGTGGCCGTGTCTAAGCACTGTAATGTGCAGTGAAGAGAACTCACTTCCAGTTCAGAAATGCTCTCATGTCTTTCTAGATGTGTGTATGTATGTTAGTTTTATGGCCTTGGTTAAAGTGAGTGGGTTTTTCTTACTCATTTTAATTCAGTGAGGAGAATTGAGACATGGAAAACGGTTTTACCCTGGAAAACAGATTTTTCTTTCCTTTTGTTTTTTGAGATAGTGTTTCACTCTGTTACTCAGGCTTCAGTGTGGTGGCATGATCACAGCCCACTGTAACCTCAATCTCCTGAGCTCAGGAGATCCTCACACCTCAGCCTCTTGAGCAGCTGGGACTTTAGGTGCTCACCACCATGCTTGGTTAATTTTTAAAATAAATTTTGTAGAGATGGGATCTCCTTATGTTGCCCAGGCTGATCTTGAACTACTGTCCTCAAGTGATCCTCCCACCTTGGCCTCCCAAAGTGTTGGGATTACAGGCATGAGCCACAGCACCTGGCCATAAAATCTTTTTTTTTTTTTTTTTTTTCTTTTTGAGACGGAGTCTTGCTCTGTCGCCAGGCTGGAGTGCAGTGGCGCGATCTCGGCTCACTGCAAGCGCCACCTGCTGGGTTCAAGCGATTCTCGTGCCTCAGCCTCTAGAGTAGGTGGGATTACAGGCACCCGCCACCACGCCCAGCTAATTTTTGCATTTTTAGTAGAGACGGGGTTTCACCATGTTGGGCAGGATGGTCTCGATCTCCTGACCTCGTGATCTGCCCACCTCGGCCTCCCAAAGTGCTGGGATTACAGGCGTGAGCCACTGCGCCCGGCCCATAAAATCATTTTTTATATGCTGTCAGATCATCTTAGGTTTTAGAAATATGAGTAAAATATAAGCAAAAGATAATTTCTCAGTAGCCATAATCTTTCATTTTTACTAAATCATCTCATCAGCTTTTCTAATAATAAATGGTAAAATGATGTATTTTCTTTTACTCAAACTCTTGGCATTTACTTCATTTGGTGACAGTTTAGCTTGAATGTATTTATTTGGTGAGAGCTTAGCCTGAATAGGACTTTATCATGCAATAACTTAAGAAAATTTGTCGTTTTTTTTTAAAAAAAAATCAGCTTATGATTGTTTTTTCTTTTACTAAAAGGCAGCTGGTCTTCATCCAACTGCTGAGCAGATTGAAATGTTTGCCTACCATCTCCCTGATACAACACTTTCCAATCTCATTGTAAGTGGAAACTCCCTTTCGAATCGCTTCTAAAAATGTCGATATGTCAAGTGATTACTGTTTAACCTCATGAGCATGAATGGATAGTCTGCCTTTGAGAGGTTGCTATTTATAAAATTTATTTTACAAGCGAAAACTTTTTCTCAAAATCTTTTGGGACTTTAGTCCTGAGGAATTTCCTCTCAGTGTTTCAGGTGGGGAAGGATATGAGGCAGTGATGAAAGCAAGCCTTTATGGAAGTTTGTTCTGGATTAAAGAGATTGCCTTTTTTTTTTTTTTTTTTTTTTTTTTTTTGAGACGGAGTCTTGCTCTGCCGCCCAGGCTGGAGTGCAGTGGCCGGCTCTCAGCTCACTGCAAGCTCCGCCTCCCGGGTTCACGCCATTCTCCTGCCTCAGCCTCCCGAGTAGCTGGGACTACAGGCGCCCGCCTCGTCGCCCGGCTAGTTTTTTGTATTTTTTAGTAGAGACGGGGTTTCACCGTATTAGCCAGGATGGTCTCGATCTCCTGACCTCATGATCCGCCCGTCTCGGCCTCCCAAAGTGCTGGGATTACAAGCTTGAGCCACCGCGCCCGGCCGAGATTGCCTTTTATAGGCTTGAGTGTTATTCATTGTTCATTTTAATTGACTTAGGCAGTCTAGTAATTTCATGTCTTTTTTCCCCAGGATATTTTTGTAGACTTTTCACAAGTTGATGGGCAGTATTTTGTCTGCAATATGGATGATTTTAAATTTTCTGCAGAGTTGATCCAGCATATTCCGTTAAGTCTGCGAGTGAGGTATATTTTCTGCACGGCCCCTATCAACAAGAAGCAGCCTTTTGTGTGCTCTTCACTGTTACAGGTAAGCCTTTATCTTTAAGATATTTTGAGTTCCTTCAGGTTCATACAGTTTCCCCAAACAGTACTTTGTTATTCAAAATAAAACAATTAGAAGAGTACTCTGTAATATGAGAGACTTTGTAAAAACTTAAATAGGGATTAATAGTAGCAATAGTAGCAATAGTGTTGAGTTTTCTTAAGTGTAAAGCACTGAGCCAGGGGTTACTGTCTTGTGTGAGCACCATGCCAGGGTTCTAGCCCCTTTTTACTCATTTGGGTAGGGATGTAAATCTCTGACTTCTGAGAATCACAGGATTCCTGGGGGCCAGGAAGGACAGTGGACACTGAACTTCCTGCCCCGACTTGCTGTTCTCTCACCTCTCTGGGACTTTGCCCGCCCTATTTCCTCTGCTTTGCATGCTTTCCCCACCCCACTAAACCCAAAGGCCTCCCCTTCTCTGAATCTTGTCCTGACTCACTGAGGTTCATTGCCATTTCCTCTGTAGGCCTGAGCATTCTGCATACGAGCTATATTCTAATCAATTCTACCTCTAAACTTATTTTTTAAATAACGTAAATAGTCCAGTGCTGTGGCTTATGCCTGTAATCCCAGCACTTTGGGAGGGCAAGGCAGGAAGGATTGCTTAAGCCTAAGAGTTCGAGAACATCTCCAGCAACATAGCAAGACTCCATCCTTTAAAAAAAAAAATTACATAAATAATACATACATTCTCTTTATACAAAATGAAAACATTACAGATAGCTTAAATGTGTCTCCCTCCCAATCTTAGTCCTCTGAAATAACTACTTGTGTAAGTTTGTGTGTGTCTTTGCAGACTGTTTTTCATTGTGTTTGCCTACATGCATGTTCATATGGAAACACTAGATTTGTGAGGGTACATTTCCCCGTAAAAAATTATCTTTTGTTTTTTGAGACAGAGTCTCACTCTGTCGCTCAGGCTGGAGTACAGTGGTGCCATCTCAGCTCACTGCAACCTCTGCCTCCTGGATTCAAGTGATTCTTGTGCCTCAGCCTCCTGAGTACCTGGGCTTACAGGCACATGCCATGCCTGGCCAATTTTTGTATATTTTGTAGAGGCGGGGTTTTGCCATGTTCCCCAGGCTGGTCACAAACTCCTGAGCTCAAGCAGTCCACCCGCCTCAGCCTCCCAAAGTGCTAGGATTACAGGCATGAGCCATTGTGCCCAGCCCCATCAACGTTACCTTAATGAATTACTCACAATTTGCCTTTTCTTTTTCTCTTAACAATATGTGTTAGAGACCTTCCATGTCCAGATGTTTACCTAGAAAATATGTTTCTTAGAGCTGGCATTTGTGAAAAACTTAGCTAGCATAAGGTTGAAGTTTATGGAACAGTCTTAAACTACTGTAAACTGACCTGAGTGGAACTCAGTCCCATGGCCTTGGCCCCATTCACACCATCCTTTAAAGAGCTATTCTAGTGAATAGAAGCTCTTTACTAAAGTGTAGGGAGTCTCTGGAACGTGCAGGTCAACAGTTGCTTGTTTTCTTAAGGTCTCGCTATGTTGCCCAAGCTGCGGTGCAGTGGCACAGTCATGGCTCACTGTAACCCCAAACTCCTGGGCTCAGGCGATCCTTCCACCTCAGCCTCCTGAATAGCTAGGACTACAGGTGTGCGCCATGATGCACTGTGTGTTTTCTTTTTGAGATGAAGTCTCGTTCTGTTGCCCCAGCTGGAGTGCAGTGGCATGAACTTGGCTCACTGCAACCTCCGCCTCCCAGGTTCAAGTGATTCTCCTGTCTCAGCCTCCCAAGTAGTTGGGATTACAGGCGCCCGCCACCATGCCTGGCTTATTTTTTGTATTTTTAGTAGAGATGGGGTTTCACCATGTTGGCCAGGCTGGTCTCGAACTCCTGACCTCAAGTGATCCACCCACCTTGGCCTCCCAAAGTGCTAGGATTATAGGCGTGAGCCTCCTTGCCTGGCCGCTCCATGTGTTTTCTGTTTGAAAATTAGAATATGAAATCTAGAGGCTTTTCCTTTTTTCTTGATCTTTGTCATTACTGAACTATGAAAGAGCTCAATCACATTGATGATTTACCATGCCCCTTAGGACTGTGATTTGGAAGCTGTGCTCCATGGAGCTCCTTTAGGGCCAGCTGCTGGATGGATGGATGGATGGATGGATGGATGGATGGATGGATGGGCGGGCATCTCTCCCTGCCTTCTCTGCATAGCTCCTTACTTAGCTCTTTTATGTATTGGTCTTCCATTAGTTGTCTGTGGCCAAAAAGAAATAGAGCTACTGCCTTTATAAGATAACTTGAGAACTCATGCTTGGCCTGTCCTGCCTGGCAGGTAGTGTGGTCACATTTCTGTCTTTTATGGCTATCCTACTTGGCATTTATTAAACTTAGCAGAGTGGACCAGACTGAATTTAACAAAATTGTGGCATTATTTAACCACAGTTGATCTAAAACTACTCTTCCTCGCTGAAGTATTGACCTTGTTTAGGTTAAGCATTTAGAGATAATTTCCCCTAATTAGGAAATGAATCGTTTGAAATCAGCTTGAATCTTGAAGCTGAAGATTTTATGTAAACTCTTGCTTGAGGGGTCTTACTGTGTGGTTATATGTCTATCTTCTGTAGTACAGGTGATGTATAATATTGCCTAATGTCTGGAATGCAACATGGTTTGCAAAGCACATTCCCCAGCAGTGTCTTGTGGTTCAAGACAGGGCTGTGGTGTCTCATGTTACCAATGAGGAAGCTGAAGCACAGAGTGGTGACTTGGCCAAAGCTACACAGCTCGCAGGAGGCAGAGCCAAGACTGACTTCCGACCAGCCTTGCACCAGGCCACCTCAGAGGGATTCTATATAATAAGGGAGAACATTAACAAGATAAACTTAAGCTCGTATTTGAGGTTATAGGACTATTACATAATAAGATAGAGGCTGGGCGCAGTGGCTCAAGCCTGTAATCCCAGCACTTTGGGAGGCCGAGACGGGCAGATCACGAGGTCAGGAGATCGAGACCATCCTGGCTAACACGGTGAAACCCCGTCTCTACTAAAAAATACAAAAAACTAGCTGGGCGAGGTGGCGCGCGCCTGTAGTCCCAGCTACTCGGGAGGCTGAGGCAGGAGAATGGCGTAAACCCGGGAGGCGGAGCTTGCAGTGAGCTGAGATCCGGCCACTGCACTCCAGCCCGGGCGACAGAGCGAGACTCCATCTCAAAAAAAAAAAAAAAAAAATTAAGTCATAATGAGATAGAAGTAGGAGTCTTCAGGTACTGTCTGTCCATAGCTTAGAACATCACATATTCCTAAATAAGAGTTAACAGACTTAGGCCCTGGAAAGTTAGTCCTTCTACAGCTTCTTTTTTTTTTTTTTAAACTGCTCCTTGTGGAGCAGGGATACTCTATAGGTTGTGTGCCCAGAGTAGCCCTTGAACTTCTGCTGCACATATTATTACCCTGGTTTTAGAAAAAGAAGGAAATCATCTTTTTTTTTTTTTTTTCTTTCTCCAGATGGTCTCACTCTGCTGGAGGGCAGTGGCATGATCATGGCTCACTGCAGCCTTGACCTCCCTGGGCTCAGTAATCCTCCACCTCAGCTTCCTGAGGAGTAGATGGAATCACAGGCACACGCCTCCATGCCCAGCTAATTCTTTGTGTTTTTTATAGAGATGGGGTTTCTCCATGTTGCCCCAGCTGGTCTCGAACTCCTGGGCTCAGGTGATCTACCTGCTTCAGCCTCCCAGAGTGCTGGGATTATAGACTTGAGCCACTGTACCTGGCCTTATAAAGTATTAAATGTTCTTCAAAAAGGAGAAAAGTACAAAGGAGAAAAGAAACCACCTGTCTATTGAAATACAACCACAATTAATGTTTTTGTTTTGCTTCCTTATTTTTTCTCTTTCTAATTGTAGACTTAAGGGAATTCTGACACTTCTATGAAACTCTTTTCCTCTTTCTTTCTCAGTTTGCCAGGCAGTATAGCAGGAATGAGCCCCTGACCTTTGCATGGTTACGCCGATACATCAAATGGCCTTTACTTCCACCTAAGAATATTAAAGACCTCATGGATCTTGAAGCTGTCCACGATGTCTTGGATCTTTACCTGTGGCTAAGGTACCAACATTTTTCCTTTATGTGCTCTCATTTTTCTAGTAGGACAAATTAAAGGTTTTATGAATTTGTTTTTCTATTTCAAATTATGGACATATTTGCAAGATGCTCTATATTATGTCTGTTGTCCATAAAGGCAGTTCAACTGATGGAATGGTTTATACCCGTTCCAAAAATGACTTGAGTTACTGCAATTCTAGTTAAGATGGCTGGGTGAGAAGGAAGGTCCACTGGACTCTTTCTGGTCAAAGGATGGTCCTTGGACCAAAAGCACTGGTATCACCTGGGAGCTTGTTAGAACTAAAGAGTGTCAGGCCCATCCCTGACTTGATCAGATTCTGCATTTTAACAAGATCCGTGGGTGATTCACTTGTCCATTATCATTTGAGAAGTCCTGTTCTAGGCCAGTGATTCTTAAAGGAGGGGCATGTCCCTCTCTAGGGACAGAGTCTATCAAGGTATAGTGCTGACCCTCCCTCAGGATGACATATTCCTCGGATGTGTGGGGACAGAAATAAAGGTTGAGCAAAGGCACTGAAGAGAGTTTGCAAAAAGAACATTTAGAATTAATCAATGTCAAGATGTAGGTGTGCCATTGAGAGTAGTCCAGTGACTGCGATAAGAGCTGTTGCCATAATGCTAATGTGTCTTTTTCCCAGCTACCGATTTATGGATATGTTTCCAGATGGCAGCCTTATTCGAGATCTCCAGAAGGAACTAGATGGTATTATCCAAGCTGGTGTGCACAATATCACTAAATTGATTAAAGTGTCTGAGACGCATAAGCTGTTGAATTTGGAGGGCTTTCCATCAGTGAGCCAGTCACGATTGTCAGGAACCTTAAAGAGCCAAGCTAGAAGGACACGCGGCACCAAAGCTCTAGGGAGTAAAGCGACTGAGCCACCCAGCCCTAATGCAGGAGAGCTGTCCCTTGCTTCCAGATTGGTGCAGCAAGGACTCCTCACTCCAGACATGCTGAAACAGCTAGAAAAAGAGTGGATGACACAACAGACTGAACGCAGCAAAGAAAGAACAGAGTCTGGGACTCATCCAAAAGGGACAAGAAGAAAGAAGAAGGAACCTGATTCGGACTAGTTTTCTGTTCCTGTTTTTTTTGTTTGTTTGTTTTTTTCTTTTTTTAAATTTAATTTTGCAAATAAAAATCTATTTTGAATCCTTTTTCCTCATATGCATTTACTCCCTGCTCTAGTATTGTGGCTATCTGGTACTGGGAGTTTTTTGGTGTGAGGGGGGGTGTATGTGTGTGTGTGTGGTTTTTTTTTTGCACAGAAAAATCACTCTTGGCTAAACTATTTTGGTTTTTTTTTTTCAGCATTTAGAAAATACTAGGATATCATAGAGGTTTAATTTAAATCTTTATATAATGGCCATTTGTAGAATAGTACTGAGACAGTGCACCATAAGGGAACTCTGCATGGGAATAAAATCGTTTTGGTGAATCGTTTGACCAGCTTCCTATGCCATGCTGAGGATGTTGTGGATGGAATTCTTTGACAAACATTGCTGTCTATTGTACCCATATACCAGAGGCTATTTAGGTGCTGGAAATATGCAGTAAGCAAGACTGGCAATGTTCTACCCTCATGGATCTCATATTTTGGTAGGAGAGACAGGAACAGGTTAACAAATCATGTCAGGCCAGTGAGGACAGAGATTGTAGTCTATTTCACTGCTACATCCACAGTGTCTGGAATACAGCAGAAGCAAAATCAGTCTTTGTGAGATGAATGGGTGTATTTTAGAGAAGACTGCTAGAAAGAAGTAGAATAAGTAAAGAGTGATGCTGGGTGGCAGGGATGGGCTGTTTTAGGTAGGGTGGTCTTCCCTTGTCCAAAGGCCAGTCTGATGCATAGTGGCCTATGCTTGTCCAACGAAGTTTTCAACCCTGTTCAGAAACCTAGCTAAAAGGGGTTTAAAGGTGGAAGCTTTGGAATTAGACAGATGTGGTTCCTTTTCTTATCACTCACAGCTTAGTAGCCTTGCCATCTCTGGGCTTGATCTCACATTTGAAGAAAATGGTCAGTACGCTCACTTAGAGTTGTTTTGGAGGTTAAATGTGATCATGTGCCATTTAGCACAGGGCCTGGCACACAGGAAGCATTTTATTACATAAAGGTTTGGGTCCAGTCTGGGCTGTGAATTGAGCTCTCAGATTATTCTGACAACTGAACTAATTTCTTGAGCAACTATTGAATTGAGGCTGACATTACAGTAGGGATTAAATATGATTTGATTCAAATTGGGTGAGGGAACGCAGCCAGATTTGCAACCTCTCTGCTTTTTTCTTTTTCTTTTTTTTTTTTTGAGGCGGAGTCTTGCTCTGTTGCCCAGGCTGGAGTGCAGTGGCCGGATCTCAGCTCACTGCAAGCTCCGCCTCCCGGGTTCCCGCCATTCTCCTGCCTCAGCCTCCCGAATAGCTGGGACTACAGGCGCCCGCCACCTCGCCCGGCTAGTTTTTTGTATTTTTAGTAGAGACGGGGTTTCACTGTGTTCGCCAGGATGGTCTCGATCTCCTGACCTTGTGATCCGCCCGTCTCGGCCTCCCAAAGTGCTGGGATTACAGGCTTGAGCCACTGCGCCCGGCCTCCTCTCTGCTTTTTTCTTTGGTAGTTTAGCGGTGACATTTAACTGAGATGACAATCTTCATTCTGACCTTTGCCTTCATGGAAATAAAGGCTAAGTGGGTGGCACTCACTCTATATCCGCCTTGCTTATGTATAAACTAGTGAAATGCCTGGAAGGGCTTATCTCTTGATATTCTGCAACGAGGCAACTGCAGCTTCTAAAATTTGCTTACCCCTGTGACTTACACCATAGCAGACATAATCCTTGTCTAGATGGTTACAAGAAATATCTATGAACTGAACCAAATAGTGGATTTGGTCCCATTGTATTTAAGTAATGGGGTACATCACTTACAGTGCTGTTAACTCTCCTGTTTTCTCTAGTTTGGGGGCCAGAGTTGGTAAGTCAGAGAAAAGACTTAGACAAGACACTTAAAAACTAAAGCAAGTGAAAAGTCCTGAATATGTTCAATAAGGAAGCGGCTGGGCGCAGTGGCTCATGCCTGTAATCCAGCACTTTGGGAGAACAAGGCAGGAAGATCGCTTGAGGCCAGGAGTTTGAGACCAGTTTGGGCAACACAGTGAGACCCCATCTCTACAAAAATTTTTAAAAATTAGCCAGGTGTGGTGGCGTTCACCAGTAGTACAGCTACTTGGGAGGCTGGGGTGGAAGCTGCAGTGAGCAGTGATCATGCCACTGCATTCCAGCCTGGACAACAGAGCTGAGACTCTGTCTCTAAATAAGTAAGTAAATAAGTTAAAGCCTCAAATAAGAGAGGTGGAGGTGGGAGGTGCTATAAGGGAAGGGTTGCTTGAACATTTAGCTAACGAGCATTTATAAATAGTGATAGTTCGCCCTTTCAGGCCTCCTTCCCTTGGAGGGAAAGGAGGGCACTGTGGTTAGAAGAGACTAAAGAAAAGATGGCAGCATGGGAAGCAAAACAGGAAAAGCACAACTGGAGCGGCCCTGGAGAGTTCTCTTCAGTGTACCTAAAACTGTCGCCAAGAAAGCAGCCTCGTCTTCCTTCTCTGCAACAAGCTTGACATGTCACTTATCTTTCTTTGTGGGCTTCAGGGCCAGCTAAATTCCGGCGTTCATTTCCATTTCACGATGGTCATGTTGCTTTTTCTGAAAGCCCTTTCCTATCCTTGCAATCTTCTCACGTGATTTTGAAGTACTTGCCTGAGAGCCCTCCTTGGATTATTATGGATTCCACTGAACTTAAACATGGGATGTGGACTAAGGCTTAGAGACTATCACTATACAGACCTGGTAATCTAATAAAATGTGGTTAGAAAATGACTGAGAATAATATCCAGTGACTTGTAATCTTTTGTATGTTATATATGTGGAAGAGTATAAATCTGCAAAATGAAACTCTTGAAAAGTGACTGTAAATCACAAATATATAAAACTATTATCACAAATCAGAGTCTCTTATGACTCAAAACTGAGTCTGTAATTATGATGCAGCCATTCTGTGTGTGTCTAACTCAAACCTATTAGGATGTAATGAAAAGTAGAGGTTTGCTAAGGGACAGGCAAATGGATAAGGGAATCATGCTGAGATTTCCCTCCCCTGTTTCAAAACTTTAAAATACATAAACCTGGCTGGGTGCAGTGGCTCACGCCTGTAATCCCAACACTTTGGGAGGCCAAGGCAGACAGATCGTTTGAGCTCAGAAGTTCAAGACCAGCCTGGGCAACATGGCAAAACACTGTCTCTACAAAAAAAGCAAAAATTAGCCAGGCATGTTGGTGTGTGCCTGTAGTCCCAGCTACCCGAGAGGCTAAGGTGGGAGGATCACTTGAGCCCAGGAGGCAGAGGTTGCAGTGAGCTGAGAAGGTACCACTATACTCCAACCCGGGCAACAGTACCAGACCCTGTCTCAAAAAAAAAAATAGGCCGGGTGCGGTGGCTCAAGCCTGTAATCCCAGCACTTTGGGAGGCCAAGACGGGCGGATCATGAGGTCAGGAGATCGAGACCATCCTGGCTAACACAGTGAAACTCCGTCTCTACTAAAAAATACAAAAAACTAGCCGGGCGAGGTGGCGGGCACCTGTAGTCCCAGCTATTCAGGAAGCTGAGGCAGGAGAATGGCGTAAACTCGGGAGGCGGGGTTTGCAGTGAGCTGAGATCCGGCCACTGCACTCCAGCCTGGGCGACAGAGAGACTCCGTCTCAAAAAAAAAAAAAAAAAAAAAAAGATAAACCTCCACCTATAGTATCTCTAGATAAAGTAATTTTTAAATTTTTTTCTGTTTCTTACATTATTCTAATTCTTTTTCTTTTTCCTAGCTTGGTTTGGTTTCTACCTTTATTGTTGGAAACTTGTCTCATGTGTCTAGCGATCCTTGCCTGTGTCTATGTTTAAAAGAAATAAGCTAATGCAGAGCTCTGTTTATAGGCCTAATGCTTTTTCAGTTTTTATGCAGGTTGATTGGATGATAAGCTGGCTTTTTAAATGATTCCCCAAATGTCAGTATCTGTAAGGTTTATTTTACTTTTTTTTTTTTTTGAATCAGAGTCTCATTCTGTCGCTCAGGCTGGAGTGCTGTGGCATGAATTCGGGTCACTACAACCTCTGCCTCCCAAGGCTAGGTGTGGTGGCTCACGCCTGTAATCCCAGCACTTTGGGAGGCCAAGGCGGGCAGTGGGGAGTGGATCATGAGGTCAGGAGTTCAAGACCAGCCTGGCCAATATGGTGAAACCCAGTCTCTACTAAAAATACAAAAATTAGCTGGGCGTGGTGGTGCATGCCTGTAGTCCCATCTGCTCGGGAGGCTGAGGCAGGAGAATCCCCTGAACCCGGGAGGCAGAGGTTGCAGTGAGCCAAGATCACGCCACTGCACTCCAGCCTGGGTGACAGAGTGGGACTCTGTCTCAAAAAACAAACAAATATACAAACAAACAAAAAGAAAACAACCTCTGCTTCCCAAGTTCAAGCAATTCTCCTGCCTCTGCCTCCTGAGTAGCTGGGATTACAAGCATGCACCACCACACCCAGCTAATTTTGTATTTTTAGTAGAGACTGGGTCTCACCATGTTGGCCAGGCTGACCTCAGGTGATCCCAAAGTGCTAGTGTGAGCCACCATGCCTGGCAGTATCTGTAAGGTTTTTGTTTGTCTGTTTTTGTTTTTGAGATGGAGTTTTGCTCTTGTTGCCCAGGCTGGAGTGCAATGGTGCGATCTCAGCTCACTGCAACCTCTGCCTCCTGGGTTCAAGCAATTCTCCTGCTTCAGCCTCCAGAATAGCTGGGACTACAGGTGCCCACCACGACAGCCGGCTAATTTTGTATTTTTAGTAGAGACGGAGTTTTGCCATGTTAGCCAGGCTGGTCTTGAACTTCTGACCTCAGGAGGTCCACCCACCTCAGCCTCCCAAAGTGCTGGGATTACAGGCGTGAGCCACCACACCTGGCCTGTAGGGTGTTTTAAACATAAACTTAAAAAAAAAAAGGATAGTTTTAGATTTGCAGAAAAAATGCAAAGATAATACAAAGAATTCCCATATACCCAACACATTTCTCCCATTAACATCTTACATTTCCCCCATTAACATCTTACATTAGTGTGGTACATTTGTTATCATTAATGAACCAAGACTGATACATTATTATTAACTAAAGGCCACAGGTTGTTTAGATCCCCTTAGTTTTTACCCAGTGGCCTCCTGCTCTTTTGGATCCCATCCAAGACACCACATGACATTCAGTCGTCTCCTTAGGCTCCTCTTGGCTGTGACAGTTTCTCAGACTTGCTGTTGATCATCTCAACAGCTTTGAGTACTAGTCATGTATTCTATAGACTATTCCTCAGTTGGGATTTGTCTGATGTTTTTCTTATGATCAGAGTAGGGTTTGGGTTTTGGGAGAAAGAACCCAGAGGTAAGGTGCCAGTCTTACCACCTCATACCACGGATCTATACTGTTAACATGACTTCACCCTGCTGAGGTTGACCTTCATCACGTGCCTGAAGACGTGTCAGCTTTCTTCACTGTCATGTTACCCTTTTCTCATTTTCCATACTGAACTCTCTGGAAAGAGTCACTGTGTACACCGTGCTCCACCTCTTTGAGGGTGGAGTATCTGTGTACATTCTTCTGCATGGGAGATTGGTCCTTCCTCCCTTACTTATATATTTATGCAATTATTTGTTTGTATCAGTATAGGCTAATGGAAATGTAGACTTTGGGTTACAATCCAATCATACTTTATCTTGCTCAATTTTTTCTTGTTTCTTTTTTTTAACACTCCTATCAATGTTTCCTAGCTTTGGTTATTGGAACACTTTCACTTTCAGTTGGCTCCTGGGTTCCTTTGACGCATCCGTACCATTTAGTTTTTGTTTTGTTGATTACTTGCTTCCTTTCTGGCACTACAAGATGCACCAGGACCATCTTGTATAGACCTGGTTCTTTGATCTGGGCACTAGGTGTGCTTGTTGCTACTGGGTGTCATTGCTTCTAGGGTTTCTCAGCTGACAAAGCAAGGACATATGCATGTGTATACTAAACTATACGCACATGTCTTTAAACCTTTATATAAGCATATATGTATAGCCATCTATGTCTATATCGAGCTAAACATGAGTTTATACTGATGTCCTCAATTCTAATCCAGTGACATGGATCATTCTAGCCTTCTCCCCTGTTTGAAGCCTCTTACTCCAACAGCAAGAAACCTCCCTCTCGCCATCCACCATCCATGTACTTAATTGTTCAATTCCAGCATTCTGGTGTAGTGGTTTCAGAATTGTAAAGGGTGCTCTTGCAGGAAGCAACTTTATCAATCAGAATACAGTGCTACATACATTTCCTTTTAATTGTAGTCTTACTCTATTAATTTCCAAAGTTTCTTAGGTCAGCATATTTTCCCTCCCCTTCCCCTTCAGTGAGGCTATTTCACACATTTGCAACACAGTTAGACTCTCATGTCACAGTCTGTGTTGCATCGCTGACCTCCTAAATGTTTTTTTGAAAGTATGTACATTAAAGTTCATTCTTTGTGCTGTCACATTCTATGGATTTTGAAAGTGTGTCATGTATGTGCCATTACAGTGTCATCAGAATAGTTTCACTGCCCTAAGAATGTCCTTGTGTTTCACTTATTCAGCATCCCCCACCTTTCCGAATCCCTGGCCACTACCGATCTGTTTACTGTCTCTGTAGCTTTCCCTTTTCCACACCTGTGGGTTTGGGTTTATTTTCTTTCCCCCCTGAGTTGGAGTCTGGGTCCATCGCCCAAGCCTGAGTGCAGTGGTGCAGTCTCAGCTCATTGCAAAATCCGCCCCCCAGGTTCAAGCTATTCTTGTGCTTCAGTCTCCTGGGTAGCTGGGATTAGAGGCGTCCACCACCATGCCTGGCTAATTTTTTTTGTATTTTTAGTAGGGATGGGGGTTTCACCATGTTTGCCAGGCTGGTCTCGAACTCCTGACCCCAAATGATCCACCCGCCTTGGCCTCCCAAAATGCTGGGATTACAGGGATGAGCCACCGTGCCTGGTCAAGCTTTTTTATATAGCTTTTTAACCAGTCTCCTGTTTTGGACTCTATGTCTTGCCCCCGGGCCTCTGATTCCTGAGCATTTTTAGAGTTTTACAAATGTCACAGCTCCCTTCTCAGCCAAGTCACTCTCTGCGGGCACTCAGGTTTCAGTGTTTCTTCTACTAAGCGATTACTTCCGTGAGCTTCCTGTCTTCCAGAATTATGTTAAGATCTCTTATCGGTCACTGTTTCCTTTGTCTTTGTCCTTGTAGGTTAATGCCATGCTAAACCAGAAGTCTCGTTTGCTTTGAAAAGTTAGTTATTTTGTGCAATTGCGGTTGTAAATATGCTGAAAAATGTTAAAAGTCATATGAACTGCATTTTCTTGTTCGGCTTTTCTTTCCTTGATACGTGTTTTGCAAATATGACCCTTAATGTACAGTTATGATTTAGAAATTGTATCGGAATTTCTTCCTGAGCATTCCCTGTCTTCGGTTTGGAATAAACCTGTAAAATGATTAGTAGCATTCTTTTGAAACTTGCTGAGGTTAGCATTTCTGTTTCATTTGTGGCTGCTCCCAAAGAGACACCATTGTAACTGTAACCACTGGCAGCGTTTGGAAGTTTCTACATTGGTTTTCTTATTATGGAAGTTCGCTCTCTCTCACATAGTTTCTGATTCTTTTGCAGCAAGTGGAGTACCAGCAGGTCAGATTGATTTATGTTATGACAACTTAACTTTGGCCTTACTATTAAAAAGAATACAGGGCAGAATTAAGAACTGTTTTCTTTAGTAACAGGAATAGAATTTCCATAAAATTCCCAACTGTTCAATTCCAGTATACAGAACAGGTACCTTCTGATGGTTTACGATCATGCCTTACTGAGTGGACTAGAAGGTCTGCATATATTTTCTTATCCCAAGAGACCAAGTGGGATGAGCTGAAGAGGGGTCCCTAGCCAGGGAAAGGCTGAGCTTCAGGAGATGCTTTTAAGGGAGGAGACCACTACTACTCCTGCTGCCCTCCTCCCCACACCTTGCCTAGTTCAAAGACAGGAGAAAGAGAGAGAGAAACAAAAGTAAGATAAATAGCCAGACAACCTTGGCACCACCACCCAGTCCTAGGAGTTAAACAAAGTAATAATAATATCAACCCCTGGCCTAAACTACTTGTGTTATCTGTAAATTCCAGACACTGTATGAAAAAAGCATTGTAAAACTTTGTGTTCTGTTAACTGATGCATGTAGCCCCCAGTCACGTTTCCCACGCTTGCTTGATTTATCACGACCCTTTCACGTGGACCCCTTAAAGTTGTAAGCCTTTAAAAAGGTCAAATATTTCTTTCTCGGGGAGCTCGGCTCTTAAGACGTGAGTCTGCCGACGCTCCCGGCCGAATAAAAAACCTCTTCCTTCTTTAATCCGGTGTCTGAGGAGTTTTGTCTGCGGCTCGTCCTGCTACACTTTCAGTGTGCCCACTGTAGACCACATGCCTTTCCTTGGGTGATAATTTGCTTTCTTTCTCATTTTGACCACTGACGTAGCTATGAAGTTTTTACAGATATGAATATAGACTTAGACCTTTACCTGCAGTTTAAAAAAAGCCAAAGTGGGACCCCAGGTCCTGTGCACTTTCCACTGTGTTAGCCAGAGCTTAGGGCCAGTTTTCCAGCGTAGACCCCATGTCTGCCCGTGCCTTGTTTCCAGCCTAGCCAGTGTAGCACAGCGGGCAAGCAAGAACTCTGGAGCTAGACTGCCTGCGTTCAAATCTCGATTTCACCATGTCCCAGCTGGGCTCTGTGCCTCGGTTTCTCCATGTGTAAAATAGGGAGAATGATAGTTACTGTGGAATCAATATCTCAAGACATCTAGTAAACCCCATTGGGAAGTGTTTGCTAAATAAATAGGTAAATTTTACTGGACTTCTAGTCCTCCCACCATCCTCATTACTTAAAGGAAAATGTATTATCTTTGGGCCTTGCCAAAACGGACCGTGTAGATTAAAGTGGAGCTCTATGAAATAGAGATGTGTCTAGAGATGGGAGAGTTTCCCTTCTTACATGGAAGATTTGGGCCAGATGGGTGATGCACTTCAACTAAAATGTCACTTGTCAGTGTCAGCCCTCAAATGGGTGTTCTTAAGCAAAATCCAACTACTTATAAGATTCAAACCTAGATATCCTTGAATAACCAATAGAGCTTTAGTAAGGGTGAAAAATCCCAAGACTTGAATTGGAGTAATCAGATGAGGAATGGTAAAATAACCTAATTATTTTGTCTTGATTCTAGAAAGTGAAGGGGCTGAGCTAGATGACTCCAAATGCATGTGATCTCTATAATCATTAAACTTCCTGGTTTAGTCACCTTAGGCCTGGAATGTAGACGCTAATGTGCTCAGATTAAAAACGGAATGATGCAATAGATGAAAATCCTCTGGTGTCATTTGCCCAATTAAAATTCCAAGGGCTCCCTCTCTGACTCACACAAGCAACCGTGAGATTGCGGAGATCTTTGGTTATGGTTTGCATCCTTTTGACCATTGGCTACTGTAACCTCTTATTCCTATGGTGAACAAATCAATGACAGTCGGTGCATACTGCACTGCCAAGGTTACTTTTTTTTTTTTTTTGAGATGGAGTCTCACTCTGTTGCCCAGGCTGCAGTGCAGTGGTGCGATCTCGGCTCACAGCAACCTCCACCTCCTGGGTTTAAACAATTCTCCTACCTCTGCTTCCTGAGTAGCTGGGATTGCAGGCACCTGTCACCATGCCCAGGTAATTTTTGCATTTTTAGTAGAGATGGGGTTTCACCATGTTGGCCAGGCTGGTCTCGAACTCCTGACCTCAGGCGATCTGCCCACCTCCCACCTTAGCCTCCCAAAGTGCTGAGATTACAGGTGTGAGCCACTGTGCCTGGCCCAGGTTACTTTTTAAATGGGGGAATTAAATGTTAGGTGTGGTGACACAAGCCTGTAGTCCCAGCTACTTAGGAGGCTGAAGCCAGAGGATCACTTGAGCCCAGGAGTTCGAATCCAGCCTGGGCAATGTAGCGAGACTCTGTTTCTGAAACACATCAACTAGTGGGGGAATTAAGATAAATAATGTCATCACTTATGGCAGATGGCCTTCCCAGGATGTTATCCTCAGTGAGTGTGGACTAGGGCCTAGCATGCCCATTTCAGAATACCAACAGTTCCACCTGGTTTGGGGAACTGAATGGTTTGGGGAACTAAAGGTCAATCTTTGTTTGCTTGTGTAATAAAAGAGAAAGCTAAAAGTCATAGTCTGAGGGTAAATGGACTGAAAAGGATGGGGATTATCAATCTGGGAGACAGTTTTAATATGCTTATATCAATCGGAAAAAAGCATCTGAAGTAGTTTTAACTGAGCCTCCTCTGCACTGTGGGCTTAAGTGAGACCTGATGGCTCGTCCACATGGCAATGGGTGGAGAGCACTGAATTCCAGCTCCTCAGGAGGCTGAGGCAGGAGAATTGCTCGAACCCAGGAGGTGGAGGTTGCAGTGAGCTGAGATTGAGTCACTATACTCCAGCCTGGGCAACAGAGTGAGACTCTGTCTCAAAAAGAAAAAGAAAAAGATAAAGAAATTCTTAACAACCCAACAGAATGCTGCTGCTACTAATAGTTATCAATTGTGTATCTACTGAGTATCTATTGTGTGGAGAAAGCAGGGCTGGAGAGCCAATGTCACATATTATGAGCTGGGCACTGGAATCAAACTCCGAGGATTGACCCCTTGCTGTCCTATTTATGGCTTTGTGATCACGTCACCTTTCTGGGCCTCGATTTTTTCATCTATAAAATAAGAGT